>NC_067249.2:135168899-135811756 GCF_019359855.2 Lolium perenne
TCTACATGTATTTCCTCTTTTCTACTTAAACCTTAAGGTATTGTTGCTATTGACCCATGCTAAGTTTGCCAAAACTAAATAGATTTACTTGATGCTCCCAAAGTGATACCAATACTAACAACATGATCAATCATATAACAGAGATTGCAAACTAAAATAAGGTGTGCAATATGTAAATGATAAAACTTCTCATTAATATTCCATAACGATAACTCACACCAAGGGATACATAGATAACAACTAAAAGAGAGATACTTCCACACTGCAACCATCTTATATGATAACTTCCCTACTCATGATATGACACTACTTGATAGTAAAAAGATAAAAGATAGTGATGATGTGATACCGCGGCACCCCCCCTAGCTTGGAACAAACCAAGGGGGTGCCAATACCAATGATGAATTACTCCTTCGGCGGTGGTGATGATGAATTCTTGATAAGCTTCTTAACAAGCTCCTTTAGCTCATCAATCTCGTAAGTGAGGTTGCGGATCATCTCCGAGTTGTGCTCGACGCGGTTAAGAAGTATATCAGACGATGAGTCCCAACTCTTAGAGTTGTTTCCCCACTCCTCAGCTTCAGGTTTCACCCTTCCTGCAGTGTTAGAACGATCCATATCCCAACTGCTAGGCAATACTGCCTTGGGAATCCTTTCAATTTGACTATTATGAATTAGAGTGTGGAAGGGATTGTCGATGCTTGGAGGAGATGTCCTTGGAGCTAGGAAGCGAGGTGGATTTTTTCCTCCGGTGCTAATTCGTGCACTCTTCTTGGGGTTGAAAGGAATTTCCACCACCCTGATGCTTGCGACGGTGGCTCGCGGGTATGCACGGGGGTCTTCCTCCACTTCTCCTTCATCTTCGGTCTCGACTTCTTCTTTGAACTCGGGGTCTTGAATATCTTCCTCAAAAGGCTCCTTGTCCTTGTTGTTGGAGACCATGGTGCTTCTAGATCAAAAACAGATCCTGGAAGAAAACAGCCCAAAACAAAACACGACGAGAAAACGATATACGGACCTCTAGGGGTCCGGGGGATTATATAGCAAAAAATTTCACGACAGAAGGAAAGTACCAGGTCGAACCGGAGTGGAAAAGGGACTCCGAGGGGCTGTCCCCATATGGCGGCGCGGCCAGGGTGGGGCCCGCGCCGGCCTATGGGGGCACGCCCTTGTGCGTCTCCTCCGCTCCGATACGATCTCGTAATTTTTCATATTTTCCAAAAATAGCAAAAACATTGTTCGGAAAGTTAAACGCGGACTTTTTATTACCAGAACTGTTACCTATTCGAAATCGAACTCTGCAAAACTGTCAATTTGATTTTTGATGAAAGCCTCCGGAGTCACCACTCGAATAACATCAACATCTTCATTATAAGAATCTCCAGAAATATAATGCTTGAGTTTTTGTCCATTCAACACTTGTGTGGCATCACCTTTCAGCGAACCAATTTTAATTGCCCCTGAATGATACACCTCCATGATGACATATGGTCCTTCCCATTTTGAGAGTAATTTCCCTGCAAAAAATCTGAGACGAGAACGATACAATAGGACTTTATCTCCAACATTAAATTCTCTTTTGATAATTCTTCTATCATGCCATTTCTTAACTTTCTCCTTAAAAAGTTTAGCATTTTCATAAGCTTCACTTATCCATTCATCTAGAGAACTCAATTGTAGCAACCTTTTCTTACCGGCAAGTTTAGGATCTTTATTTAGTTCTCTTACATCCCAATAAGCTTTGTGCTCTAGTTCTAAAGGTAAATGACAAGATTTTCCATAAACCATTTTATAAGGTGACATACCCATAGGATTTTTATAAGCAGTTCTATAAGACCACGGTGCTTCCTTCAACTTACTAGCCCAATTTTTTCTAGATTTATTAACAGTCTTCTGCAAGATAGATTTAATTTCTCTATTTGATAATTATACTTGCCCACTAGTTTGAGGATGATAAGCGGAAGCAATCCTATGATTAATACCATATTTAGCAAGAGTTTTTCTAAAACCACCATGAATAAAATGAGAACCTTCATCAGTCATAAGATATCTAGGTACTCCAAATCTAGGAAAAATAATATCTAAAAGCATTCTTAAAGAGGTCTCACCATCAGCACTTTTTGTGGGTATGGCTTCCACCCATTTAGTAACATAATCAACAGCGACAAGTATATGAGTGTTACCTTCTGAAGAAGGGAAAGGACCCATGAAGTCAAATCCCCAACAATCAAATGGCTCAATAACAAGAGTATAATTCATAGGCATTTCATTGCGTCTGGAGATATTACCAACCCTTTGACATTCATCACAAGATAAAATAAACTTTCTTGCATCTTTAAAGAGAGTTGGCCAATAAAAACCCGACTGTAGAACCTTTTGCGCGGTTCTATCTCTGGCGTGATGTCCTCCATAAACACTACCATGACACTTACTCAATATCTCTTGTTGTTCATATTCGGGAACACATCTTCGCATAATACCATCCACTCCTTCTTTATATAAGTGTGGATCATCCCAAAAATAATGCCTCAAGTCATAAAAGAATTTCCTCCTTTGCTGAGCTGAAAAGGTTGGAGGCAAGTACTTGGAAACAATAAAGTTAGCATAATCAGCATACCAAGGACTACCTCGCGAGCTCACATTTATTACATCCAATTGTTCATTTGGAAAACTATCATTAACAGGAATAGGATCATAAGCAATATTTTCCAATCTAGATAAATTATCATCAACTGGATTATCAGCACCTTTCCTATCTATAATATGTAAATCAAATTCTTGCAAAAGAAGCACCCATCTAATAAGCCTTGGCTTAGCATCTTTCTTTTCCATAAGGTACCTAATTGCAGCATGATCAGTATGAATTGTAACTTTTGAATCAACAATATAGGGTCTAAACTTGTCACAAGCAAAAAACCACGGCTAATAATTCTTTTTCAGATGTAGCATAATTTCTTTGAGTAGCATCAAGAGTTTTACTAGCGTAATGAATAACATTCAATTTTTATCTACTCGCTGTCCAAGGACAGCACCTACAGCAAAATCACTAGCATCACACATAATTTCAAAAGGTAAATTCCAATCAGGAGGTTCAACTACAGGGGCAGTTGTTAAGGCTTTCTTTAGAGTTTCAAAAGCTTCTTTACAATCATCATCAAAAACAAAAGGTACATCTTTTTGAAGAAGATTAGTAAGAGGCTTTGAAATTTTAGAGAAATCTTTAATAAATCTCCTATAAAATCCAGCATGACCAAGAACACTACGAATACCTTTAACATCCCTAGGATAGGGCATCTTCTCAATTGCTTCAACTTTAGCTCTATCAACTTCAATACCTCTCTCAGAAATTTTATGTCCCAAGACAATTCCTTCGTTAACCATAAAGTGGCATTTCTCCCAATTAAGAACAAGGTTAGTTTCTTCACATCTCTGCAAAACTTTATCAAGGTTTCGCAAGCAATTATCAAAAGAATTCCCATAGATAGAAAAATCATCCATGAATACCTCTACTATCTTTTCACAAAAGCCATGAAAAATAGCAGACATGCATCTTTGAAAAGTAGCAGGAGCATTACATAAACCAAAAGGCATACGCCTATAAGCATAAGTTCCATAGGGACAAGTGAAAGTGGTTTTCTCTTGATCTTTAGTTTTAACAGCAATTTGTGAAAACCCAGAATAACCATCAAGAAAGCAAAAATGAGTATTTTTAGAAAACATTTCTAACATTTGATCAATAAAAGGTAAAGGGTAATGATCTTTCTTAGTAACTTTATTAACTTTTCGATAATCAATGCACATTCTATACCCTACAACTACTCTTTGAGGGATGAGCTCATCATTATCATTAGGTACAACAGTTATTCCTCCTTTCTTAGGAACACAATGTACAGGACTAACCCATCTACTATCAGCAATAGGATATATAATACCAGCTTCAAGAAGTTTTAATACCTCATTCCTTACCACATCCTTCATCTTAGGAATTAGACGGCGCTGATGTTCAACAACAGGCTTTGCATCATCTTCCATGTTGATGGCATGTTGGCAAATAGAGGGAGAAATCCCCTTCAAGTCATCAAGAGTGTAGCCAATAGCTCCTCGGTGTTTCTTCAATATTTCCAATAACCTTTCTTCCTCAAAATCTGAAAGCTTAGAACTAATAATAACAGGATATATTTTCTTATCATCAATATGAGCATACTCAAGATTATCATGCAACGGTTTTAAATCAAAAACAGGATCTTCCTTTGGTGGTGGTGGTGTACCTAGATCTTCAACCGATAAGTCATGTTTAAGAATAGGTTGTCGAAGGAAAATTTCATCAAGCTCATTCCTTTCTTCCCTAAAGACTTCACTCTCACTATCCTCCAAATGTTGTTGCAAAGGATCATTAGGAGCAAGAGCAATAGATGCACACTGTTCAACTCTAAAATCATTATTAGGCAATTCAGCTTTATATGGAGCTTTGGCAAATTTAGAGAAATTAAACTCATGAGATTCACCAGCAAATTTAGTTACAATTTTCTCCTTGTTGCAATCTATAACAGCTCCACAAGTATTTAGAAAAGGTCTACCAAAAATGATAGGACAAGACTTACTAGCAGCAGAGCCAAGTACCAAAAAGTCAGCAGGATATTTAATCTTACCACATAGAACTTCCACATCTCGAACAATACCAATAGGAGAGATAGTTTCTCTATTAGCTAGCCGAATAACCACATCAATATCTTCAAGTTCACAAGAACCAATTTCATGCATGATTTCCGTGTAAAGCTCATAAGGAATGGCACTAATACTTGCACCAATATCGCATAAACCATAATAGCAATGATCACCAATTCTAACAGAGAGCATAGGAACACTGGCTTTCCTAGACTTATTAGGATGTGAAACAATATTAGAAGCATCTTCACAGAAAATGATATGACCATCTTCTACATTTTCAGTCACAAGATCTTTAACTATTGCAATAGCAGGTTCAACCTTTATTTTCTATTCAGGTTCTATAGGTTTCTTTGCACTTTTATTAACCACACTAGTTATAACAGAATACTCCTTCATTTTAGCAGGAAATGGAGTTTTTTCAATATAAGCTTCAGGAAGTATATGATCAACAGTTTTAATCTCAACACATTTACCTATAGGTGAATCAGTTTTATCTTTGTAAGGTTCATGATACTTATTAAAATTCTTCCTAGGCAATTCAAAATGAGAGGCAAAAGCTTTATAAAAGTTTGCAAAAACTTGAGAGTCAAGACCATAAGTAGCACTCATATTACGAAATTTATCAGTATCCATAAAAGTTTCAATGCATTCATAATCATAATTTATACCTGACTCTCTATCTTTGTCGTTCTCCCATCCTTCAGTATTCTCCTGAATCCGATCAAGAAGGTCCCATTTAAACTCTTCTTTACTGCGTGTGAATGATCCAGAACAAGAAGTATCCAGCAAAGTTTTATCTTGAAAAGAAAGTCTTGCATAGAAATTATCAATAATAATATTACCAGGAAGCTCATGAATGGGGCATTTGAGCATTAAAGACTTCAATCTCCCCCATGCTTGGGCAATACTCACTCCATCATGAGGCCAGAAATTATATATGCGGTTTCGGTCTTTGTGAATTTCACTTGGAGGATAGAATTTAGAATAAAATAGAGGCACAATATCCTTCCAATCAAGAGAATCCCCATTCTTCAGCAATTTGTACCAATGCGCCGCTTTACCAGACAGCGATATAGAGAATAGTTTCTTCCTAACTTCATCCATAGCAATACCTGCACACTTGAATAACCTGCATAATTCATGTAAAAACAGTAAATGATCTCCAGGATGGACAGTTCCATCCCCTTCATAGCGGTTATCCACAACACGTTCAATAATTTTCATAGGTATTTTGTATGGAACCTCTTTCTCACCTGGCGCCTCATCCACTACCTTTGCAGTAGTAGTAGATTTTCTAAATAGGAATTCAAGAGAAGATCTCTCCATAATGAATTATAGCAGCAGTAAGAAAAAAAAACAAAACGAACAGTAAAAGTTTTCCTTACCAATAGCGCTTCACTCCCCGGCAACGGCGCCAGAAAATAGTCTTGATGACCCACAAGTATAGGGGGTGTATCGTAGTACTTTCGATAAATAAGAGTGTCGAACCCAACAAGGAGCAGAAGGTGTTGACAAGCAGTTTCTATGAAGGATTCACTGTAAATGCTCACAGACAAGTATTCAGGGGGTTTTGATATAGCAGATAAATAAAATACAAGTAAGTAAAATGCGAGAGTAATAATTGCAGCGAGTGGCCCAATCCTTTTTAGCACAAAGGACAAGCTGGTTTGTTTGCTTATGATGACCAAACGTTATTGAGGACACACGGGAATTTAGTCTAGTGCTTTCGCTTCATATAGTTGATTAATCTTCATTGTTTTGATAAGTGTTGTGTGGGTGAACCTATGCTAATGTACCGCCCTTCCTAGGACTAATACATACTTGTGATTAAACCCCTTGCAAGCATCCTCAAATACAAGAAAGTAATTAAGATAAATCTAACCACAGCCTTAAACTCTGAGATCCTGCTATCCCTCCTGCATCGATATACCAACGGGGGTTCAGGTCGCTGTCACTCCGGCAACCCTGCAATTGGCAAACGAATACAAGATGCATTTCCCTAGGCCCATAAAGGTTAAGTATCATGTAGTCGACGTTCACATCACACCACTAGAAGAATAACACCATAACTTAAATATCAAACCATTAAATATTACTCAACATAGTTCACTACTAACATTTAGACTTCACCCATGTCCTCAAGAACTAAACGAACTACTCACAAGACATCATATGGAACATGATCAGAGGTGATATGATTATGGATAACAATCTGAACATAAACCTTAATTCAACGGTTTCACTCAATAGCATCAATAACAAAGAGTAATCAACACCGGGAGAGTTTCCCCTATGAAATAATCAAGATTCAACCCTAGATTTTACAGTGGAGACGAGGTGCAGCGGTGGAGATGACGGTGATGGTGGTGGAGATGATGGTGATGATGATCCCAATGAAGTCCAGCTCGATGACGGTGACGATGGCGATGGTTTCCCCCTCCGGGAGCGAATTTCCCCGGCGGATTTCAGCCTGCCGGAGAGCTCTTTTCTCTCTGGTGTTTTCCGCCCCGCAGAGGCGGCTGTGTCTATTCGCGATGCCCCTCCGCACCTTAGGTTTTCGGGTAGATGAAGTACGCGAAGGAGAGACGGCCGAGGGGGGCTGTGGGCCCCCTCCCCACAAGGCGGCGCGGCCAGGGTGGAGCCCGCGCCGGCCTATGGGGGGCCCATGGCGGCCCTCCTCGGCCCCTCCTTTTGTCTGGCTCCTTCTTCTGGAGAAATAAGACTTTCGATGTATTTTCCGTCAATTGTTGATCTTCAGAAATATTGTATCCTGACGGTGCTTTTTCCAGCAGAATCCTGACTCCGGTGAGTAATTCTCCAATAATCATGAAACATGCAAAATAGGTGAAATAACATAAGTATCATCTCTAAATATGAAATATATCAATGAATAACAGTAAAATATGATATAAAATAGTTATGCAAAATGGTCGTATCACCCAACTGTACTTTGTTCACCCAACATGCTATTTATCTTATTGGAGAGACACCACTAGTGAACTGTGGACCCCGGTCCATTCTTTTACATCTGAAATACAATCTACTGCAATCATTGTTCTCCGTTGTTCTTTGCAAACAAACATCATTCTCCACACCATACGTTTAATCCTTTGTTTACAGCAAGCCGGTGAGATTGATAATCTCACTGTTAAGTTGGGGCAAAGTATTTTGATTGTGTTGTGCAGGTTCCACGTTGACGCCGGAATCCATGGTGTTGCGCCGCACTACACTCCTTCACCAACAACCTTCACGTGGCCTTCATCTTCTACTGGTTCGATAACCTTGGTTTCTTACTGAGGGAAAACTTGCTGCTGTACGTGAAAGGATCGTATGCCGCACCTAGAGGGGGGGGGTGAATAGGTGCTAACCAATTTTTAGTTCTTTTTCAACTTAGGCTTGACACAAAGGTAAATTCTCTAGATATGCAACTAAGTGAATTTACCTATATGACAAGGTAATCAACTAAGCAAGATATAGCTACGCAATATAAGAGATAGAACATGATTGAGGTAACCGAGAGTGGAGCACGCGATGACACGGAGATGATTCCCTTAGTTCCCTTCCTTTGCAAGAAGGTACGTCTACGTTTGGAGGAGTGTGGTTGCTACGAAAGCCAAACCAATAGCCACGAAGGCTTCACTCAGATCTCCTATGGGCAACGCCACGAAGGCCTAGCCCACTTCCACTAAGGGATTTCCTCGAGGCGGAAAGCGGGCCTTTACAAGGTTCTTGGGGCACACATCCACAACCGAATTGGAGGCTCCCAAATCTGTAACAATACAACAATCAACAACAACACATCAACAACAATCAACTAGGGAACCAAATAGGAACACTAGCAAGAGGGCCCTCAAACAAATGAGGGGGAAATGTAAATTGCTTCGGTGAGGATGTAGATCGGTGTCTTCTCCTTCGAATCTCCAAAGATCAAGAGCTTTGGTTGGGGGAGGAAGGAGATCTTGCAAATCTTGTGTTCTTGAGGTGGCTCTAATGGTGGTGAAGACTTGGCAGATTTTTGTGCAATGATTGAGCAAGGAGCAAGGTAGAAGAAGGGGGTATAAATACCCCTCTCCAAAATCCAACCGTTGGAGCTTCCGGGGGGCCGGATAATCCGGCCTAAGTTAGGGCCAGATAACCCCCCCCCCCGGAAAATCCGGCTCCGGGGAAAATCCGGCCAAATATCCGGCCAAATGTCCGTCCCCTGTCTAGAGCTGCTTTTCCTCAGGTCCTTAGCCGATTTCGAGGGGGGCGGATATTTTGGAAATATCCGGCAGCCCTAGGGCAAATCCGGGCAAATAAACGGGCAATTATCCGGCCCATGTCCAGGGTGTACTGAGCCACAAATCCTCAAGTCCTTAGCCAAAAAATGGGGCCCAGATATTTTGGAAATATTCGGCCCGGATTATCCGGCCTGTTGATCCTATTACAGCTTCTTTTTGACACGGCATACAACATCCATCACACATATATATGTATCTATATAATCCCTGTACCACTTAAACAAACATTAGAGTATCACATATATTGACATCAAACACACAAAACATAATATGAGAGATGTTCTTTCAATCTCCCCCTTTTTGGTGTTTGATGACAATATACGGATTTGCAAGAGAATCACTATAGAGACAAGCATGATGGCAAAGCATAGAGGCACTCCCCCTACATGTGTGCATATAAGTAATTTGCATTTGAATACAAATACACAACGCATAGGTGTGGGGTGCCTCAACACAAGAGATATCCAACATGAGCTCTTACAAGAGAGACATAGACATATATGAAGTTGAGATAAGGTGATAGAAATCATACCCATATGGAGATATATAATACGGAGATATAGCATCACACACAATATAATAACCTTGATCTCAACATATAGAAATCCGAAAACCTTAACAATGTCTCACACCACATAGCACATAGTTTGAAACGAAACACAACCAAACCAAATAATTCAAATAAGAGGGAACACAAGCAATAAAGGAATGATAAACGCATATGCTTGTGCCCAAACCATGCAAATCCCCGAGAGAATTCCTAATAGAACACTTCTCCCCCTTTGGCATCGAGATGCCAAAAAGGGAAAAAGCGCGATGCTACTCTCCCCATGGAGATCACTCGGAGCCATCTTCGTCATCGGACTGGTACACCTATTCCTCTTCTTCATCTTCAGTGTCAGGGGCATCCGGAGAGCGGCGAGGGTAGTTGGCCCTTTGAATGCAGTCCTCAAGATCATTCCACGAACCTGTGAAGAATGCCACCCACTGTAACCTGGGTGAACTGGAGGCTGAGGCGGAGGTCCTTGCTCACCACTGAGCTTATGAAGAATGACTGCCTGAGTATGCTGAATCTCAAAACGCTCACGGCTGGCTGCATAGTTCTCCTTATGGATCTCAATATTCATGCAAAGAATATGACGCTGAAACCAACTGAGATTCTTCACTTGTCTCTTCATCGCAGGAAGATCAGCATGGCGAGCAGGAGCAAAAACACTAGAGCGAGCATCTCGCATAAAGGAGTCAGAAGCAGGTGCAGCATGAGGAACCAGCTTAAGCTTGTAAGCCTTCTTGACAGAGTGCTTCATCAAAGGGAACCGGCTCAGGTCTTCATCCATGGCCACAAAGTTGTTGATGAGGAGCTGGATATATGGTGCATATGGTATGGTGGTCCGGGAGACCATGGCATCATGAATTTCATTAAAGATGTAGTCCATGACATCAAGAGAGAAGTCATGTTCCTCATTAGGATCACGAGCACATTTAAGACTGAGGTGCATAAGATCCACAAGAGCTCCCCGGAGTGCATCATTGTTTCCACCACTTGGAGCAATGGTGGCTCGAAAGAAGCGGAGCAACTGACCGTAGATGGGAAGCAGCCCCTTGGTAGTACCAACTGCTCCAGAAGAGTTATAGAGATCAAACAACACATTATTATCCGTCTTCTGAGGACCATGGAGGCGACGGCCTCCTTCTTCAGGAAGTCCAAGAATAGAGGCAAACCGGCGCAAGGTTGCCCTACAGTGAGTGGAGCCGGACATCCATTCCATAGTGTGCTCAGCATCTTTCTTGATGGCCAAAGTAGCAAAGAATTGCTTAACCAACTCTGGGCTAAAGTCACATTGAATCTTCATCAGATCCTGCAAGCCCAACCTGCCAGTCACCCAGATGGCATCCTCAAAATGATTGTTGACTGCCAGAAGATCCACATTGATAGCTTGCATGGGTCGCAGTTTCTTCATGGGCTCATAAATATCCTTGTAGATGAACTCCTGCTCCATGCACCAGAATTGCCTGCCCTCTGTCTCTTCATCCCTTGGGAGGTCTTCATATCAGTTCTTCATACGGATTGCTGCATAAGTGACAATGTCCATTGTCTTGTAGTTTTCCCTAGTAGCCTTGTTCTTCTGCCTAGAAGCTGAGGACTTGCGAGGAGCATTCGAAGCGAACTCATCACTTGACCGATCATGCCTAGCGCGTCTCCGATTACCCCGAGAACCACCACCCGTGAACAGCAAAGGCGGATAGCAAAGAGAAGATAATACTCATAAGTCATGTATGATACAGTAATGTACTCTAGAAACATACTATAAGTCGGTACAAGTCTAGACAAGATAGATTGAATCAACACTGCAGCGGCGATGAAGCTCCAGGCCGGATGATGTCTACGCACGCTTCTATTCCTGTAGACAGTGTTGGGCCTCCAAGAGCAGAGGTTTGTAGAACAGCAGCAAGTTTCCCTTAAGTGAATCACCCAAGGTTTATCGAACTCAGGGAGGAAGAGGTCAAAGATATCCCTCTCAAGCAACCCTGCAATTACGATACAAGAAGTCTCTTGTGTCCCCAACACACCTAATACACTTGTCAGATGTATAGGTGCACTAGTTCGGCGAAGAGATAGTAAAATACAAGTAATATGGATGATTGTAAGTAGTAATTGCAATCTGAAATAAAGATGGCAGCAAGCGAACATGTAACAGAACTTGTTGGAAACGGTGTTTCAATGCTTAGAAACAAGGCCTAGGGATCATACTTTCACTAGTGGACACTCTCAACATTGCAATCATAATTGAATATAAATATAAGCACTTCACTATGCTATTCTGAATTACTCTCTGGCAAGATAAAGAACACTAATTCACCGTGTAGGGCTGCAAAGCAAACCTTAAAGATGTATTCCCAAGTACTAATAAACACCCCACGCTGTCACTGTGAGCATTTGTAAGAACATGTCCTTTACCCCATGTGTGGTTTTGGTAATTGATGACAATCCCTATGGACTAACGGTTGCATTGAGAATCAATCTTAGGTCAAGTCCATATTCATGTTGGACTCAAGGTTGGAAGATGGAGAAGACGGAGTACAATGATGAAGATGGTGTTGAAGAGAGACAAAGACGGTGTTGAAGATGAAAAGAGAAGACGGCGTAGGAGATGAAGAGAGAAGACGGCGTTGAAGATGGACAATGATGAAGACGGTGGCATGTACAATGATGAAGAGTATGAAGACGGAACTTGCCGACTCGAGAAGAACGCGCAAGTACTAGGTTTGTGCTCGATAGGATAGTGAGTCGCATCATCGGAGAGAGCTCAAACCTTGCATGCATTTCATCGTGTTCTTGGTTCTTCTTTGTTCTTATCCATGAGATAAGTTAGAGCTTGTGTTCATTCTCATGACAAGCTCTAGCTCATCGGAAACGGATTCCGGATGCATTGCATGTTGCATGTGCAAGGGTGATGATTTTCCCGATATACCATATTGAGAGGTTACACCTCTATGATCATGTGAAAATCATCACTCACTCTTTTGCATGTTTTCACCTTGTGTAGTGGTAGCTCTCGTCGTCCTCTTTCCGGCAAAATTGGTTTCACCTCAATCGGAGTTTCCAAGCTCGAGATATTGCCGTTTTCGTATCGCAGTTTAAAGGAAAAAAGGGACGGGCGGTAGTACCGGTCAGGTACCGGTTTGGTCTCTGCGAGACAATGCATCTGGTCCGGTATTGACCCGGTACCGACCCGGTAGTACCGCTTGTGGTACCGCTTTGGGCCGATTTGGGCCGATTTCTGACCGTTTTCTGCGCAGCTCGCGCGCGAGCGGTAGTACCGCTTCGACAAGCGGTAGTACCGCTTTGGGCGCGGATCTGGCCGTTTTTCAGCACCAACAGCTATATTTCTGGGTCCCCTATATATATCTCTCTTCCACCTCTGACCCAAGGAACCCTGCCCCTCTATTCTCTCTCCTCCATTGTTGACCTTGGGTTCTTGCTTCCTCCTCTTGATCCCTCCACTATTTGTTGCATATTTTTGGGGGAAAGGAGAGAGGAGATCTAGATCTAGAGCTTCACCAATTGAATCCTCCTCTAAGTGAGAGGATCTTGCTAGATCTAGATCTTGGAGTTTCTTGGTGTTTCTCCTCACTTTGTTCTTCCTCCCTTATTCCCCCAATAGCTTCTTCTAGCTTCGTTGGAATTTGGGAGAGAAGAACTTGGGCATCCTAGTGGTGTTCTTAGCCATTGCATTAGGTGCATCGGTTTGCGCTCTCTCCGGGGTTTCGATCTTGTAGGGTGTGTGTGTTCCTCCTTAGTGGTGTTCTTGCCTTAGTGGCCATCTTGCCTCTTGTGGCGCATCGCATCCTTGGTGGAGTTGGTTTCCTTGGTGGAGTGTGTTAGCCTCTTGTGGCGCATCGCATCCTTGGTGGAGTTGGTTTCCTTGGTGGAGTGTGTTAGCCTCTTGTGGCGCGTTGCATCCTAGGTGGAGTTGGTTTCCTTGGTGGAGTGTGTTAGCCTCTTGTGGTGCGTTGCATCCTTGGTGGAGTTGGTTTCCTTGGTGGAGTGTGTTAGCCTCGTGTGGCGCATAGCATCCTTGGTGGAGTGGGTTTCCTTGGTGGTGTGTTGTAAGCCTCTTGTGGTCGTGTACTTGAGAGCCTCCTCGTTGTGGAGTTGCCTCAAGCTTGATACTTGGGAGTTTGCCCAAGCTTGTACGGGTTTGGTGACCACCCTCAAGGGTCCCTTAGTGGATCGAGGCTTTCCTTTGGTGGAAAGGCTCGAGGAGAATACGGTGGCCCTAGTTGGCTTCTTGGAGTGCCTCGTGCCTCCACACCGCTCCAACGGAGACGTAGCACCCTTGGGTGTGAACTTCGGGATACATCGTCGTCTCCTCGTGCACCGGTTACTTCTCAACCCGAGCTACTTTACCTATGCGCTTTACATTGTGATATCTATCATGCTTGATGCTATGCCTATCTTGTTATTACCTTGTTGCTCATCATGCTAGCATAGGTTGTTGGAGCTCTTAGGCAAACCCCTAGTTGATAGGCCTTGAGCTAAACTAGTAAACACTTGTAGTTTTATTCCGCCTAGTTTAGCTCTCAAGAAGAAGTTTTTATACACCGCCTATTCACCCCCCCTCTAGGCGACGTCCTAGAACATTCAATTGGTATCAGAGCTAGGGCTCTCTTATCTTGTTGGGCTTCACCGCCTAGAGAGTATGACGTCGGCTAGAGGATTAGTGCACATTTCTCCCTTTACATTTGATGGCACTAATTATGATGCTTGGAAATTCTACATGCTTGATTATTTTAGGGACATGCATCCACATGTGGAGCGAATTCTTTATATGGGTTTTTCTCCTCCCAAGGATCCACAAAATCCAACTTTTGAGGAGAAGAAAAACTCTTATCTAGATGCTCAAGCTACTAAAGTCCTTTGCCGTGTTGTGAGTCATGTAGTGATTTCCTCCATTGCGCCTTTCCGGAGTGCTCATGAGGTTTGGACAAAGCTTCAAGATACATATGGTGGATCCAAGACCATTGAGGATGATCACGCTCCTTCCACTTCACCAACGTGTGGTAAGACACAAGGTAATGGTATGGTGAGTGGTGATGAACATTGCATTGTTGATGGTGAGCGCTCCCTTGATGATTCTTCATCTCTATCCCATTGCAATGTCTCATCTTTGGACTTTAACACTTGTAGCACTATAAATGATTTACATGCTAGTGTTGCTAGTCCTTGCATATCTTCATCCCATGATGATATGCTTCTCTTGTCTTGTTGCCATAATGAAGATACTTTGCTCTCCTCTAGTATTTGTGCTAACAATGTAGAGGAAACCAAAGATACTATGGGCCAAGATAAGATATTGGATGGAGCTTCAAGGAATTCATCTTCTTCATCATTGCACGGTTCCTACACTTGCCTTATGGCTAAGGCTTCTAAGGTATCTCCTTCCTTGGAACCCTATCTATCTAGTGATGATGAGGATGATGATATGGAAAGACTTAATGTTGCTTCCTTAAACAAGTTGGGAAAGTCGGTTTATCATGCTCTTCCTAAGAAAAAACTTGCTCGCTCTAACTTCATGAAAATCTTCAATTTTGCCATTAAGAGCACAAAACTTATTGAGAAAAAGGAAGAGCATGAGCGCGAGTATGGACACGAGATTAGAAACTTGGTAAAGCTCTTAAAGAACAACAAACCACCAATGAAACTCTTGAAGAGAACTTTGCTCTAAAGATACGTAGGGTAAAGGAATCTCGTGATAGAGCTTTAGAGGTGGCACATGATTTACAAATTAAATATGATGAGCTAGTAATTGTTCATGGTAAACTCCTTGAGGATTGTGAGCTTCTCACCGAGTCACTTGAGCAATTTGAGGCTCTCAACCAAATAGAGCTTGCTAAGTTGCCTTCTCCTTGTGCTATAATTGATAATGCTTGTGCTTCTAACTCTACCTCTTGTGAAGCTTCCATCTTGAAGGAGAATGTTGAGCTAAGGGCTCAACTTGCTTTGCTAACAAGCAATTATGAGAAATTGGAAGAAAGTCATGGAAAGCTTTCTAGCTCCCATGATGATCTTCTAGTCTCTCATGCTTTGCTAAAGTTAGCTCATGAGGCTATCATGACAAAGGTAAAATCTTATGTGCCTCATGTGAGTACTAGCACTACCTCTCAAAATGCTATTTTGCCATGTGCTAGTGCTTTTAGTTCACCCACTCATGCTATTGACTTATCTTGTGGTGAACTACCTTCTTTGCCTTGTTCTACAATTTCTTGTGCTCGTGCTAGTAAATCACCCACCCATGCTATTGCTATATCTTGTGGTAAATTACATACCTTGCCTTGTTGCTCTAACAATAAAGCTTCCACTTCCTCTAGTACTTGTGTTGTTACTAACCATGTAGGGGAAATCGACGAGCTCGAGGCCCAAGTCACTTCTTTTAAGAAGAACTTGGTAAAGGGTCATGAGGGGAAGCAATTCCTCAATGACAAGAGTGGACTTGGACTCAACTCCAACAAGAACAAGTCCACCTCGCACAAGCGGAAGAAGGGCCAAGGGCATGTGAAGGACCCCGCCAAGATTGTGTGCTTCAAGTGCAAGATTGAAGGGCATCATGTTAGATTGTGCCCCTTGAAGAAGAAGCCACTTGGCGAGAAGAAACAAGGGAAGCGGCCTCAAGATGGAGTTCATGGTCTACCTCAAGGCCAAGCTCAAGGTCTACCTCAACGTGAAGAAGGGCCGCTACCCGAGAAGGATCAAGCCAAAGCTCCTGTTGCGGAGAAATCAAGTGAGAAGAAGGGGAGGACAAGAAGATGCTACATATGCCGTGAGAAGGGCCACATCTCCTCCTTTTGTACAAGTGGTAACTCATCCAACCCTATCTTGATCCATGGTGCTTACTCTCTACATAAGGATGAGGTTGGCGATGTGTTTGCCAAATATGTTGGCACTCAAAGTGGTTTCGCACAAAGAACCATTTGGGTTGCCAAGCCTATTGTGACTAACTTCTTAGGACCCAACTTAGTTGGGGACCAACAAGCCAAAACTTGATCAATAGGTACAAGTGGAGGGCATGGAGGCTTGACTAGCTCATGAAGACTTAGGGGATCTTCATCATTTTCACTTCCTCAAGTCAAGTACTATTCCGTTCATTCTTTATCCATGCACCTCCTTGCCGGTAACGAGTTCTCAACTCCTTTACATTGAAAAGTTACTCGCTCCCCTTTTACATGTGTTGGTTTTGTACCTTGCATGTGATTGTGTATGTTGTGCTTCCTACTTGCTTATCTTGCTTCTTATATATGTTGGGTGGCACATCATGTACAATTGTTCTTTGTTGAGCCTATTGCATCTTGTTCATATCTTAGTTGTTGGCTCATGTGAGAAATTAATGGACTATCCCTTTTTGGGGGAGTGATATGCTTTGTGCATTTCACAATCCTAAAATGTGCGACATGATGAATTAAAATCCTATAATGTCCATTAATTATCTCACTTGGTTCTTATTTGCCTCTTGCACGAAAAATGTATTTATCACATTATGGGGGAGTATTGTGCCTTGTGCATCTTACAAACCTAGAAAATGTGAATACTTGAGGTTGTGTCACATAGAATTGATATTATAGATTATCTTGCTCCTATGTGACATGTTTGCTCAAACAAATCCCACTTTACCATATGCTTTCTTGTTGTGAAGATAATCTTGGACATACTCACAAACTACAATATGGATATTTCCTAAATACCTCTTGTTCTTGGACAATTGGTAATAAATTGTGTGGTATTGTTCCGGATCATCCTCACACTTGGCTCATGTGCTCAATTGCTTCATTTCTTGCCAAGAATTTTTCCTTGTGGGTTAGACTCCCATTTGTCTTCCTTGCTTCTTTTGGATCTCCTTATTTCACTTGAACCTTGTTAGTGTTTTGATAAACATGGTTGAGCAATAATCCCGCATTTGTGCATTTTGTATTCAAATGCAAAATTCTAAATAGTGCACTAATTTTGGGGGAGCTCTCCTATGCTTGTTAGAACACTCTCTTGTTTCAAGAATTTGACTTTGGAAGACAAAACTTTTCTTTTTGGTACTTTTGTGCCATCATGAAAAGCGTTGAGGGTTTGGTTTGTTTGGAACCTTGCTTTCTTTGGGAGTTGGTTATCTCATTTCTTTATATTTGGTTTTATTTCCTAAAATGAGATAAGTTCTTGAGCATGCTTGTTTTGGATATCATCTTGCTCATTGTGTTTAGTTCTTTTGTTGAACTTTGGAGTCAATCTTATGTTGATTTGATTCTTGGATATGGGTTGGACAAGCTTTTGACATGTCACACCTTTGTGTGCCATCGTGTTCTATTTTGCATTTTGTCCAAGTCATATCTCCATTTGGTTCTTGAAAGTCTTGCATGCATATTTACATTGATGTATATCTTATGGCATGTTTGCTTTCTTTGATCCAGTGCATAGGGAAAACTCCACCATAATCCTAAATCGGCTAAGATGGGCATGAAATTCAAATTCATATCCATATGCACATATTTATGTGGAGTTTGTCCTATGTGTTGTAGTTGCACTAACTACTCGGACCCAATTAGTTTGGGGATCATTGTGTGCTTGAGCTTTGTCTTAGGTACATTGGTGATGCTTTGGATGCTCGTCTCACTCATGAAGAAGAAGTGAAGGACAAGTGACTATTGGAGGCGAGCTATGATGTTATGACTAACTCATATCTACTACATCACACCATTGCATCCGGGTAACAAGTATCAATCCCCTCATGCATGCTATCTTGTATCCAACCATAGGGTTATCCTTGGTATTTCATTTGGTGATACTTGTTTGCCTCTCTCAAAGCATCTCAACTATCTCCTTCTCTTGGTGATTCTTGTGATGTCTTTGAGGTGTTTTGGTTGAAGTTGTTCAATGAGCAATGAGATAAATATGAGCCATTGGCCGTGCTATAAAGCAAATATCTCATTGGTATATTGTATTACTTCACCTTGGATATCTCGCTCTTATTCTCTTGTATCTATCTTGTGTGTGCATGTTTCTTGATGGATAAATATCTTTGTGATGTTGTCCACCTAGAGAAACTTATATACATGAGAGATGATTCATTTTCTTTTGATATCCAACTTTGTTGGAGTCCTTTCCTTTATTCTTGTTCATCTCTTTGGTGGCTCCACAAAGAATCTCATGAGTGCTTGTTTTATCCTATTTGCATCTTCACGCACTCATACTTGATTTTGGCACAAGCTTCGTTTTTACTTGCCTCTTATTAAGCTTGTGTTTCTTCTTGGTTCATTGATTGCTTGCTTCATTTGTCGAAGCTTTCTCACCTTCACATCCTCTTGCAATCTTTGATCCTCAATCTAGTTTGATTTCCTCCGAATATTCGTCATTAAATATGTGCATTTGATTTCACTCACAATTATGAGAAATGCACAACTTATGGAGGAACGCTCACTATATTGGCCTTTCAAACCTTTCATCCATTTTGGCCATCGATGCCAATGGGGGAGAAGTTTGGAGGGTTTAAGGGAATTGCTTTTGTTGGTTCTTAAGCATTTGCCTTTCATGCCTTGCATTCGTTGCTTTGCAAGGTTGAATATTTAGAGGATACTCCGCTAGGCTTTAATTGCCGGTATATGCAATGAAATTCAAGTTCATTCACACATGCATATATTATGGGGGAGTTTGCTCTAAATATTCAACTTGGGTTGTTTGCTAAATTCCATATCTAAACCCTCTCAAAGAGATTGTCATCAATTACCAAAATGGGGGAGATTGTAAGAACATGTCCTTTACCCCATGTGTGGTTTTGGTAATTGATGACAATCCCTATGGACTAACGGTTGCATTGAGAATCAATCTTAGGTCAAGTCCATAGTCATGTTGGACTCAAGGTTGGAAGATGGAGAAGACGGAGTACAATGATGAAGATGGTGTTGAAGAGAGACAAAGACGGTGTTGAAGATGAAGAGAGAAGACGGCGTAGAAGATGAAGAGAGAAGACGGCGTTGAAGATGGACAATGATGAAGACGGTGGCATGTACAATCATGAAGAGTATGAAGACGGAGCTTGCCGACTCGAGAAGAACGCGCAAGGACTAGGTTTGTGCTCGATAGGATAGTGAGTCGCATCATCGGAGAGAGCTCAAACCTTGCATGCATTTCATCGTGTTCTTGGTTCTTCTTGGTTCTTATCCATGAGATAAGTTAGAGCTTGTGTTCATTCTCATGACAAGCTCTAGCTCATCGGAAACGGATTCCGGATGCATTGCATGTTGCATGTGCAAGGGTGATGATTTTCCCGATATACCATATTGAGAGGTTACACCTCTATGACCATGAGAAAATCATCACTCACTCTTTTGCATGTTTTCACCTTGTGTAGTGGTAGCTCTCGTCGTCCTCTTTCCGGCAAAATTGGTTTCACCTCAATCGGAGTTTCCAAGCTCGAGATATTGCCGTTTTCGTATCGCAGTTTAAAGGAAAAAAGGGACGGGCGGTAGTACCGGTCAGGTACCGGTTTGGTCTCTGCGAGACAATGCATCTGGTCCGGTATTGACCTGGTACCGACCCCGTAGTACCGCTCGAGCGGTAGTACCGCTTGTGGTACCGCTTTGGGCCGATTTCTGACCTTTTTTGCGCAGTTCGCGCGCGAGCGGTAGTACCGCTTCGACAAGCGGTAGTACCGCTTTGGGCGCGGATCTGACCGTTTTTCAGCCCCAACAACTATATTTCTGGGTCCCCTATATATCTCTCTCTTCCACCTCCGACCCAAGGAACCCTGCCCCTCTATTCTCTCTCCTCCATTGTTGACCTTGGGTTCTTGCTTCCTCCTCTTGATCCCTCCACTATTTGTTGCATATTTTTGGGGGAAAGGAGAGAGGAGATCTAGATCTAGAGCTTCACCAATTGAATCCTCCTCTAAGTGAGAGGATCTTGCTAGATCTAGATCTTGGAGTTTCTTGGTGTTTCTCCTCACTTTGTTCTTCCTCCCTTATTCCCCCAATAGCTTCTTCTAGCTTCGTTGGAATTTGGGAGAGAAGAACTTGGGCATCCTAGTGGTGTTCTTAGCCATTGCATTAGGTGCATCGGTTTGCGCTCTCTCCGGGGTTTCGATCTTGTAGGGTGTGTGTGTTCCTCCTTAGTGGTGTTCTTGCCTTAGTGGCCATCTTGCCTCTTGTGGCGCATCGCATCCTTGGTGGAGTTGGTTTCCTTGGTGGAGTGTGTTAGTCTCTTGTGGCGCATCGCATCCTTGGTGGAGTTGGTTTCCTTGGTGGAGTGTGTTAGCCTCTTGTGGCGCGTTGCATCCTAGGTGGAGTTGGTTTCCTTGGTGGAGTGTGTTAGCCTCTTGTGGCGCGTTGCATCCTTGGTGGAGTTGGTTTCCTTGGTGGAGTGTGTTAGCCTCGTGTGGCGCATAGCATCCTTGGTGGAGTGGGTTTCCTTGGTGGTGTGTTGTAAGCCTCTTGTGGCCGTGTACTTGAGAGCCTCCTCGTTGTGGAGTTGCCTCAAGCTTGATACTTGCGAGTTTGCCCAAGCTTGTACGGGTTTGGTGACCACCCTCAAGGGTCCCTTAGTGGATCGAGGCTTTCCTTTGGTGGAAAGGCTCGAGGAGAATACGGTGGCCCTAGTTGGCTTCTTGGAGTGCCTCGTGCCTCCACACCGCTCCAACGGAGACGTAGCACCCTTGGGTGTGAACTTCGGGATACATCGTCGTCTCCTCGTGCACCGGTTACTTCTCAACCCGAGCTCCTTTACCTATGTGCTTTACATTGTGATATCTATCATGCTTGATGCTATGCCTATCTTGTTATTACCTTGTTGCTCATCATGCTAGCATAGGTTGTTGGAGCTCTTAGGCAAACCCCTAGTTGATAGGCCTTGAGCTAAACTAGTAAACACTTGTAGTTTTATTCCGCCTAGTTTAGCTCTCAAGAAGAAGTTTTTATACACCGCCTATTCACCCCCCCCCTCTAGGCGACGTCCTAGAACATTCAGCATTCATAGGAGGTACTAACACACCACAATTTCATAGAGACATCCAACTCAAATCATAACCCAGTGAACAAGTATTCTGTGAAATATAGCCTAAGAGACCCACACGGTGCACACACTGTCACCTTTACACACGTGGGACAAGGAGTCTCCGGAGATCACATAAGTAAAATCCACTTGAATAGCATAACGACATCTAGATTACAAAGCTCATCATATGGATCTCAATAATGTAAGGAAGCTCATGAGATCATTGTATTGAAGTACATGGGAGAGAGAGATGAACCACATACCTACCGGTACAGCCCTTGGCCTCGGGGGAGAACTACTCCCTCCTCATCATAGGAGACAGCAGCGGCGATGAAGATGGTGGTGGTGTCGATGGAGATGCCTTTCGGGGGAAATTCCCCGTCCCGGCGGCGTGCCGGAACAGAGACTTCTGTCCCCCAAATCTTGGCTTCGCGATGGCGGCGGCTCTGGAAGGTTTTCTGGAGTTTCGTCAATCCGTGTCGAAGATTTAGGTCACAAGGGCTTATATGGGCGAAGAGGCGGAGTCAGAGGGGCCACGGGGGTCCCACACACTAGGGGACGCCCCCCCTTGGCCGCGCCGCCCTGTGGGGTGGGGCCCCTGGCTCCCCTCTGGCCCCTCTTCGGTGCTCTGGAAGCTTCCGGGAAAAATAAGATGTTGGGCGTTGATTTCGTCCGATTCCGAGAATATTTCCTTTGTAGGATTTCTGAAACCAAAAACAGCAGAAAACAACAACTGGCTCTTCGACATCTCGTCAATAGGTTAGTTCTGGAAAACGCATAAAAACGATATAAAGTGTGAACAAAACATGTAGGTATTGTCATAAAACAAGCATGCAACATCAGAAATTATAGATACATTGGAGACGTATCACCGGATAGTCCGGTGTCCCCGGGGGGCGGATAATCCGGCCTGACCGGATAATCCGGTCTTCGCGGGGGCCGGATAATCCGGCTCTGCGATTCTTGCAGAACTTGCAATCAAAAGCTTGTCTACGACCAGATCGGCCTTATAGCATGCAAGAGGAGTATTCTACACACGATTTGGAACAACTAGACACCATCTCCACCAAGAAAATAGCACATACAAATCACAACACCTAGGGTTAGGGATTGTGAGTCATACCCGCATCCATTGGGGAATCCGCTTGGAGAAGATGGTAGCTAGGGAGGAGAGGCAGCCGATCCACCCAAAAACTCCGAGAGGGAGCGGACGGGGCGACTCCGGCGAGGAGGAGGAGCTCCGGCGGCTATGGAGGAGAAAGAGGGCGCGTGGGGGGAACTGGTTGTTGTGGCAACTGTCCACCCCGCGGCCTCTCTAAGTCCCCTTGCAGCCAGCCCAGGCCGGATATTCCGGCCCAAAGTGAGGCCGGATAATACAGCCGGGCCGGATTTTCCGGGTTGCGAGGGGGCCGGATTATCCGGTTTTCTGGAAATTTGCAGAACACCGGAAATCCTGCCTATCTTTAGTTGGTTATTTGCATGAACCCATATGTGATGCAATAATGTATCACGTCACATATAAGATGCATATTTACCAATAAGATGGGGCAACCTAGATCATCCGACCGAAAAACCTCAAGCTCTAGGTTTTTACCAAAATATGACATAAGAGCAAGATGGAAATGGCTTATAGATGAGTGTAGGCTTAGGTTTAGAAGACACAAACTTTTAATGGTACATGATCACTCAAGTTTGCAAGATATGAGCAAATAAGGCCAAACTAGAGTGATTTCCCATAAGAACACGGAGTTGTCAAATAAAAGGCGATAAGATCCAAATAACTCCAACTCTTCACAAAGAAGAGTGTGGTGGCCTAGGCCACCATATATGAGTGTTGTGGCATGGCACCGCGAAGATATATCTTGGGTCCAAGCCACTACTCATCATTGAAGCTCACATATCAACATATGATATAAAGAGAATGATTTCTTAATGTTGGCATTATGGGGGAGGGATAGCTCAATAATTTAAACCGCACTCCCCCTATTTCCATGCCCACATCTAAACCAAATAAAGTTTTGAGACAAAGGTGTGTTTGCAAGATGGTCAAGCTATACTCCTTGAATCAATGATATTTAGCTCATTCCTCAAATAAGAGAACCTTGCTTCATCAAGAGGCTTCGTGAATATATCGGCAAGTTGATCTTTGGTAGGAACATAGATAAGCTCAATATCACCACGGGCAACATGATCCCTAATGAAATGATTCCGGATCTCAATATGCTTCGTTCTTGAATGTTGCACTGGATTATAGGCAATTTTGATGGCACTTTCATTGTCACATAATAGAGGCACTTTGTCACAAATGACACCGTATTCCTTTAAAGTTTGCCTCATCCATAACAATTGAGTGCATCCACTTGCGGCGGCAACATATTCGGCTTCGGCGGTGGAGAGAGATATACAATTTTGCTTCTTAGAAGACCAACACACCAAGGACCTACCAAGAAATTGGCAAGCCCCGGAAGTTGATTTCCTATCATCCTTGTCTCCCGCCCAATCCGCATCGGTGTATCCATTGAGAATAAAGCTTGAGCCTTTGGGGTACCAAATACCATATCTTGGGGTATCAACCAAATACCGAAAGATTCTTTTGAGAGCCATCATGTGGCTCTCCTTAGGAGAAGCTTGATACCTTGCACACACACACCAACACTCAACACTATGTCCGGTCTAGATGCACAAAGGTAAAGCAAGGATCCAATCATGGAGCGATATACCTTTTGATCCACCTCTTTACCATTGGGATCAAGTGCAAGATGACATTTAGTAACCATAGGAGTGGCTACACCCTTCAACTCGGTCATCTTGAACCTCTTGAGCATGTCTTGGAGATATTTTGCTTGGTTGATGAAGGTTCCTTCCCTCAATTGCTTGATCTCAAAACCAAGGAAGAACTTCATCTCTCCCATCATAGACATCTCAAACCTATCGGTCATAAGCTTTGAGAATTCATCATTGAAAGCTTTGTTAGTAGAGCCAAAGATAATATCATCAACATATAATTGGCAAACGAAAAGCTCCCCATTGACCCTCTTAGTAAAAAGAGTGGGATCGATTAGCCCAACATCAAACCCACGGTCTACCAATAATTCTTTAAGGTGCTCGTACCAAGCTCTAGGAGCTTGTTTGAGACCATAAAGTGCTTTATCAAGCTTATAGACATGGTTAGGGAAGTTGAGATCCTCAAACCCCGGGGATTGCTTAACATAAACCTCTTCATGCAAAGGACCATTAAGAAATGCACTTTTCACATCCATTTGTTGTAACTTAAAGTTATGATGCGATGCATAAGCAAGAAGGATACGGATGGACTCTAGGCGAGCCACGGGAGCATAGGTTTCTCCAAAGTCAATTCCCTCAACTTGAGAGAACCCTTGAGCCACCAATCTTGCCTTGTTCCTCACAACATTTACAAACTCATCTTGCTTGTTCTTGAAAATCCATTTAGTGCCTATAACATTGTGGCACCCCTTTGGCTTCTCTACTAAGGTCCATACTTTGTTGCGCTTGAAGTTGTTGAGTTCTTTGTGCATAGATTCCAACCAATCCGAATCTTCAAGGGCTTCAAAAACTTTCTTGGGTTCCACTAAGGAGATATAAGCATGATGATTGCTAAAGTTAGCCAATTGCCTTCTTGTGGAAACTTTTGCCCTTACATCACCAAGGACCTTGTCATGTGTGTGTCCACGAAGTTCAAGGTTCCTTTCTCTTCTTGCTAGACGATGGGCCTCGATCTCCTCATTGGTTCTTCTTGGCCTTGGAGGTATCACTTGGTCAACTTGATCATTTGGGTCTCCGTCTTGACCTTCAACTTGAGCTTCCTCAATTTCTTGAGAGTGCTCAACATCATGTACTTGATCTTGGACATTATGAGGTGAATGACATGAATTGAATGGATCCTCATTGGAGCCATCATGAATGCTTGGTTGATCTTGTCCTTGATCTTGCACACAAGAGGGAGGGTCTTGTTCTTGTTCTTGGGTTGGTGCATCATTTTCTTCACTAGAAGAGGTTTGTTGATGTTGAGAAGATGAGGGCTCCACCGTGGTAGAGCATAGTCCTTCCCGAGACGCCACACCGTGTCCCTCAATGGGGCGGAAAAATCCCAAACCCATTCTTACTATGGCATCTTGCGGTATTTCATCACCTGCACAAACATCAACTTGCCCCACTTGGGAGCCATCATTTTCTTCGAACTTCACGCTACAAGATTCGATGATAATCCCGGAGGATACATCAAAGATTCTATAAGTGTGAGATTCGGCACCGTAACCAACAAATATACCCTCCAAAGCTTTAGGAGCAAATTTAGATAAACGAACTCCTTTGATTTTGTAGAAACACTTACACCCGAACACCTTGAAGTATTAGATATTAGGCTTGTTCCCGGTGAGTATTTCATATGGAGTCTTGTTCAAGCCCTTGCGGAGATAGAGCCGTTTAGAGGAGTGGCAAGCGGTGGAGATGGCTTCGGCCCAAAAGTTATAGCGGGATTTATACTCCGCCATCATAGATCTTGCCATATCCATAAGAGTCCGGTTCTTCCTCTCCGCAACACCATTTTGTTGAGGGGTGTAAGCAGCGGAATATTGATGTCGAATCCCCTCATCACTAAGAAAATCATTGAGTGTATAGTTCTTGAACTCGGAGCCGTTGTCACTTCTTATTGCCATAATGAGGAGGTTGTGTTGGCGTTGCACCTCGGTAGCAAAGTCAGTGAATATTTGTTGAGTCTCATCTTTCATCTTGAGAAAGTAGACCCAAGTGTATCTTGAGTAGTCATCAACAATTACCAAGCAATGTTTCTTCGCACCAAGACTTGCACGAGCAACGGGAACAAAGAGATCCACATGAAGGAGCTCCAAGATCCTCTTGGAAGAGATGATAGTCTTGCTTGTGTTGTGAAGTGTATATGTGGATTTCCTAGCCTTTTCCATCAGTTCGGACTTTTAGTTCAAGTGGCTAGTGAATGAAGCTTAACATGGTATCAGAGCCCCAGGTCTCAAGTTCAAATCCTGGCTTTCACATGGTTTTCGCAATTAAGCCTAAAAATTGTTGTTTCCCCCCTCTTTAGCCACCGTTGTTTCGGTGTGCTCTTCTTCTTTCACGTGTTGACTTTCTCTTCTCCCGTCACACGCGAGTGGGGGTGTTGTGAAGTGTATATGTGGATTGCCTAGCCCTTACTATCAGTTCGGACTTTTGGTTCAAGTGGCTAGTGCATGAAGCTTAACACGGTATCAGAGCCCCAGGTCTCAAGTTCAAATCCTGGTTTTCGCAATTAAGCCTAAAAATTGTTGTTGCCCCCCTCTTTAGCCACCGCTGATGCCCTGTTTCGGTGTGCTCTTTGATACGTCTCCAACGTATCTATAATTTCTGATGTTCCATGCTTGTTTTATGACAATACCTACATGTTTTGTTGACACTTTATATCGTTTTTATGCGTTTTCCGGAACTAACCTATTGACGAGATGCCGAAGAGCCAGTTGCTTTTTTCTGCTGTTTTTGGTTTCAGAAATCCTACAAAGGAAATATTCTTGGAATCGGACGAAATCAACGCCCAACATATTATTTTCCCCGGAAGCTTCCAGAGCACCGAAGAGGGGCCAGAGGGGAGCCAGGGGGGCCACCCCACAGGGCGGCGCGGCCAAGGGGGGGCGCCCCCCTAGTGTGTGGGACCCCCGTGGCCCCTCCGACTCCGCCTCTTCGCCCATATAAGCCCTCGTGACCTAAATCTTCGACAAGGATTGATGAAACTCCAGAAAACCTTCCAGAGCCGCCGCCATCGTGAAGCCAAGATTCGGGGGACAGAAGTCTCTGTTCCGGCACGCCGCCGGGACGGGGAATTTCCCCCGGAAGGCATCTCCATGGACACCACCGCCATCTTCATCACCGCTGATGTCTCCTATGATGAGGAGGGAGTAGTTCTTTCCCGAGGCTGAGGGCTCTACCGTAGCTATGTGGTTCATCTCTCTCTTTGTGATCTAGTTGAATATCATCTATGTTCTACTCTAGTGATGTTATTAAAGTACTCTATTCCTCCTCCATGATGTAATGTTGACAGTGTGTGCATCATGTAGTACTTGGCATAGGTTATGATTGTGATCTCTTGTAGATTATGAAGTTAACTATTACTATGATAGTATTGATGTGATCTATTCCCCCTTTCATAGCATGTCGGTGACGGTGTGCATGCTATGTTAGTACTCGGTATAATTGCGTTGGTCTATCATGCACTCTAAGGTTACTTAAATATGAACATCGAATGTTGTGGAGCTTGTTAACTCCGGCATTGAGGTGCTCTTGTAGCCCTACACAATTAATGGTGTTTGTCATCCAACAAGAGAGTGTAGAGTGGTTTTATTATGTGATCAATGTTGAGAGTGTCCACTAGTGAAAGTATGATCCCTAGGCCTTGTTTCCAAACATCGAATCTCCGTTTATTTACTGTTCTGTTGCATGTTTACTCGCTGCCATATTTTATTCAGATTGCTATTACCACTCATATACATCCATATTACTTGCATTTCACTATCTCTTCGCCGAACTAGTGCACCTATACATCTGACAAGTGTATTAGGTGTGTTGGGGACACAAGAGACTTCTTGTATCGTGATTGCAGGGTTGCTTGAGAGGGATATCTTTGACCTCTACCTCCCTGAGTTCGATAAACCTTGGGTGATTCACTTAAGGGAAACTTGCTGCTGTTCTACAAACCTCTCCTCTTGGAGGCCCAACACTGTCTACAGGAAAAGAAGCCAACAGTAGACAGCAAGCTATTTTCTGGCGCCGTTGCCGGGGAGGTAAGGTAAAAGGTATTCACATCCTCCGACTACTAAGCTATTTCCTAGCACTGTTGCCGGTGTGTGAGTGCTCGAAGCTATTTCCTTTAGATCCTGCAATTGCATCTTTTTGTTTCTTGTTTTTATTTTCACTAGTTAGGCTTAATGGAAAACAACAAAAAAATAGTGAGCTTTTTAATCTATTTCCTGAGTTAAGACATGAATTGTGTGATGCGAAAATTAAAAAACCTATGGAACCTTATTTGCATGCGAGTAGCAATGTTATTAGTATGAACGCAATTACTGCTAATGCTATGGAGAAATCTAAGCTTGGGGGAGCTAGTTTTTATGATCTTTTTAGCTTCCCATCTTTAGGGGAGAAAATTTGCTCTGATAATGATTTATCTCCCATATGCGATAACTCTAATGATGCTTGTGATATTTTAAATCCACCTACTGAAAGTATTCCTTTCAAGATACCCATGAAAATTATTGAACGTGTTATGGATAACCGCTATGAAGGAGATGGAACTGTTCATCCTGGAGATCATTTACTGTTTTTGCATGAATTATGTAGGTTATTTAAGTGTGCAGGTATCTCTATGGATGAAGTGAGGAAGAAACTATTCTCTATTTCGCTATCTGGTAAAGCGGCGCATTGGTATAAATTGCTGAAGAATAGTCATTCTCTTGGTTGGGAGGAAATTGTACCTCTCTTTTATTCTAAATTTTATCCTCCTCATGAAGTGCATATTGATAGAAATTACATTTATAACTTTTATCCTCGTGATGGAGAGAGTATTTCCCAAGCATGGGGGAGATTGAAGTCACTAATGCTCAAATGTCCCATTCATGAGCTTCCCCGTAATGTTATTATTAATAATTTTTATGCAAGGCTTTCAGGACATCACAAGGACTATCTAGATGCCTGTTTGGAGGGATCTTTCACAAGCAAGGAGCTTGAAGCTAGATGGGATCTTCTTGAAAGAATTCAGGAGAATACTGAAGATTGGGAGAATGAACAAGGTAAAGAACCAGGTATAGATTATGATTATGAATGCATTGAAACTTTTATGGATACTGGTAAATTTCGAAATATGAGTGCTACTTATGGTCTTGACTCTCAAGTTGCTGCAAATCTTTATAAAGCTTTTGCCTCTCATTTTGAATTGCCTAGGAAGAATTTTGATAAGTATCATGAACCTTTTAAAGACACTTGCATGGAAAATGAAATTGTTATTAATGATTGCAATAAACATGCCCAAACTTTTTAAAATGCTATTTCTTATAAGCATGTTAATTTTTGTGGAATGCATAGACCCTGTGGAATTAATCAAATCGAAGATGAATATTGTATCCATCATATGAATGAAAAAATAGAAAGTGGTCTAGGGCTCTAGATGATCTTGGTAAAAAAGTTTGTGCCCTCTATCCTTTTATTTGTGAACTTTGCCATAAAGCGGGTAATTTTAATTTTCAATGCTCCTCCAATGATAATTCGAACCCCATGAGTGCTGCAAATTTGTATTCTGATGATAAAATTACTCCTAATCAGCATGATGAACTTACTTTATTTTTGTGGTGTGAAGAGTTATCAAGAAAAATCTCTTTGCTACATATGAGTGATCTTGATATTGATGATGTCCTGCATGGGTGTTTTTCTTATTGCATTGATAATTGCCATACAAATACTTACATACAAAATATTTTAGAAGATGACACTTTGCCAAAATATGATAGGACCGCTGTGTGTTTTGAACTTATTAATGAAAAGGAGGAATCCTCCCAAGTTTCCTCTATTGTTTCTGGAAATAAATCAGGTGATGAGGAGAAGCCTCCCTTCAAGCCTCTTCCTCCTAAAGAAGGGAACGAGGAGAAGGAAGAGAAGAAGAAGAAGAAGAAGAAGAAGAAGAGAACGAAGAAGAAGAAGAAGGGGAATAAAGAGAAAGAGGTAACGGCATATCCCCGCGTGTATGAGATAACGATAGGTAACCGTAAGTATGTTGCTCCTAATGATTATTATGATAATGAATCTGAGTACAATGATCTTCCTATGCCATTTACCTACATTAGTGATCATGATTTGAAAGAGCACACCACTTTTGATATTGAAAATCTCTGGGAAACTAATTCTGAAAATGATGATGTTAATAATTGCCATAGTATCAGTACTATCCATGCTTCCTCCCATAATGATATAAAAAGCTCTAAGCTTGGGGATGAGGTGTTTGAAAATCCTTTTGCTACTCATCATAATATGTTTGATACATCTCCTTCTAGTAACAATGATGGTATGGTCACAGATGAACATACTTGAAAGATAACTATTCTATTTCTTATGATGACACTATGCCTCCAATCTTTGATAATTATTATGAAGAATGCAATGACATAGGTTATAATTATCCTTATGAAACTTGTCATAGTTATGATTGGATTGCCAAAAACAATTCCCTTAGTATGCAACTTGTTTACCATGTTCAATATCTTGATAATAATCTTGCTCCAATTACTATTAATGAGAAGAACTCTTCTTATGCCAAAATTATTGATACTTTTATGCATAAGAACCATGATAAGAATGTTTTAAGTGATGGTTATATTGTGGATTTCATCAATAATGCTACAGAAAGTTATTATGAGAGAGGGAAACATGGTTAAATGCATCTTAATAATATTAAGTTTCCCCTCTTTATGTTGAGAATCTTGAAGTTACTCGTGTTTTATCTTCCTATGCTTGTCACTTTGTTCTTCATGAATTCATTTGTGTAAAAGATTCCTTTTCATAGGAAGTGGGTTAGGCTTAAATTTGTTTTGAATTTTCTTTTTGATGCTCTCTTTTGCTTCAACTCCTGTTTCTTGCGAGTGCATCATTGAAATTACTGAGCCCATCTTAATGGCTATAAAGAAAGCACTTCTTGGGAGATAACCCATGTGTTTATTTTGCTACTGTTTTGTTGTGTCTTGGAAGTTGTTACTAATGTAGCAACCTCTCCTTATCTTTATTTTATTGCATCGTTGTGCCAAGTAAAGTCTTTGATAGTAAGGTTCATACTAGATTTGGATTACTGCGCAGAAACAGATTTCTTGCTGTCACGAATTTGAGTACTATTCTCTGTAGGTAAATCAGAAAAATATGCCAATTTACGTGAGTGATCCTCAGATATGTACGCAACTTTCATTCAATTTGAGAATTTTCATCTGAGCAAGTTAAGTGCCCCAGAAAAATTCGTCTTTACGGACTGTTCTGTTTTGACAGATTCTGCCTTTTATTTCGCATTGCCTGTTTTGCTATGTTTGATGGATTTCTTTATTCCATTAACTTCCAGTAGCTTTGTGCAATGTCCAGAAGTGTTAAGAATGATTGTGTCACCTCTGAATATGTGAATTTTTGATTATGCACTAAACCTCTAATGAGTTTGTTTTGAGTTTGGTGTGGAGGAAGTTTTCAAGGATCAAGAGAGGAGGATGATACAATATGATCAAGAAGAGTGAAAACTCTAAGCTTGGGGATGCCCCCGTGGTTCATCCCTGCATATTTCAAGAAGACTCAAGCATCTAAGCTTGGGGATGCCCAAGGCATCCCCTTCTTCATCGACAACTTATCAGGTCACCTCTAGTGAAACTATATTTTTATTCCATCACATCTTATGTACTTTACTTGGAGCGTCTGTGTGCTTTTATTTTTGTTTTTGTTATTTTCATTCTCTGAATAAATTCATGCTTGTGTGGGAGAGAGACACGCTCCGCTCGTTCATATGAACACTGGTGTTCTTAGCTTTACTTTAATGTTCATGGCGAAGGTTGAAACTGCTTCGTTTATTGTTATTTGGTTGGAAACAGAAAATGCCTCATATTGTTTTGAATAATTTGATACTTGGCAATTGTTTTGAGCTCTAAAGTATATCAAGTTTAAGCTCTTGCATCATGTAGTTTAAACCTATTAGTGAAGAACTACCGTAGAGCTTGTTGAAATTGGTTTGCATGATTGGTCTCTCTAAGGTCTAGATATTTTCTGGTAAAAGTGTTTGAGCAACAAGGAACACAGTGTAGAGTCTTATAATGCTTGCAATATTTTCGTCTGTGAGTTTTGTTGTACCGGTTCATACTTGTGTTTGCTTCAAACAACCTTGCTAGCCAAAGCCTTGTACTGAGAGGGAATGCTTCTCGTGCATCCAAAACCTTGAGCCAAAACCTATGCCATTTGTGTCCACCATATATACCTACTATGTGGTATTTCCTGCCATTCCAAGTAAATACTTCGTGTGCTACCTTTAAACAATTCAAAAGTTATTATCTCTTATTTGTGTCAATGTTTTATAGCTCATGAGGAAGTATGTGGTGTTTTATCTTTCAATCTTGTTGGGCAGATTTTCACCAATGGACTAGTGGCTTCATCCGCTTATCCAATAATTTTGCAAAAAGAGTTGGCAATGGGGTTCCCAGCCCCAAATTAATTAACCTTAATAGACACTCCTCCATGGTATGTGATTGATGGAAGGCACCCGAGGATTCGGTTAGCCATGGCTTGAGAAAGCAAAGGTGGGGAGGAGTGTCATCTCTAAATAAAACTAAAATAAATAGACACTCCTTCATGGTATGTGATTGATGGAAGGCACCCGAGGATTCGGTTAGCCATGGTTTGTGAAAGCAAAGGTTGGAAGGAGTGTCACCCAAAAATAAAAATCTCATGGGAGCCGCTCTTTGAAAGTCTGTCTGGCAAGGGGGTTAGAGTGCCCACTACCATTCGTTGACAACAACAAACACCTCTCAAAACTTTACTTTTATGCTCTCTTTATGATTTCAAAACTTGAAAAGCTCTAGCACATGATTTTATCCCTGCTTCCCTCTGCGAAGGGCCATCTTTTACTTTTATGTTGAGTCAGTTTACCTACTTCTTTCTATCTTGGAAGCAAACACTTGTGTCAACTGTGCATTGATTCTTACATGCTTACTTATTGCACTTATTATTTTACTTTATGTTGACAATTATCCATGAGATATGCATGTTGAAAGTTGAAAGCAACCGCTGAAACTTAATCTTCCTTTGTGTTGCTCCAATGCCTTTACTTTGAATTTATTGCTTTATGAGTTAATTCTTATGCAAGACTTATTGATGCTTGTCTTGAAAGTAATATTCATGAAAAGTCTTTGCTATATGATTCAGTTGTTTACTCATTGTCTTTACCATTGCTTCAAATCGCTGCATTTATCTCATATGCTTTACAATAGCATGATCAAGATTATGTAAGTAGCATGTCACTACAGAAATTATTCTTTTTATCGTTTACCTACTCGAGGACGAGTAGGAACTAAGCTTGGGGATGCTGATACGTCTCCAACGTATCTATAATTTCTGATGTTCCATGCTTGTTTTATGACAATACCTACATGTTTTGTTCACACTTTATATCATTTTTATGCGTTTTCCGGAACTAACCTATTGACGATATGTCGAAGAGCCAGTTGCTGTTTTCTGCTGTTTTTGGTTTCAAAAATCCTACAAAGGAAATATTCTCGGAATCGGACGAAATCAACGCCCGACATCTTATTTTTTACGGAAGCTTCCAGAGCACCGAAGAGGGGCCAGAGGGGAGCCAGGGAGCCCCACCCCACAGGGCGGCGTGGCCAAGGGGGGGCGCGCCCCCTAGTGTGTGGGACCCCCGTGGCCCCTACGACTCCGCCTCTTCGCCCATATAAGCCCTCGTGACCTAAATCTTCGACACGGATTGACGAAACTCCAGAAATCCTTCCAGAGCCGCCGCCATCGCGAAGCCAAGATTCGGGGGACAGAAGTCTCTGTTCCGGCACGCCGCCGGGACAGGGAATTGCCCCCGGGAGGCATCTCCATCGACACCACCGCCATCTTCATCACCGCTGCTGTCTCCTATGATGAGGAGGGAGTAGTTCTCCCCCGAGGCTGAGGGCTCTACCGTAGCTATGTTGTTCATCTCTCTCTTTGTGATCTAGTTGAATATCATCTATGTGCTACTCTAGTGATGTTATTAAAGTACTCTATTCCTCCTCCATGATGTAATGTTGACAGTGTGTGCATCATGTAGTACTTGGCATAGGTTATGATTGTGATCTCTTGTAGATTATGAAGTTAACTATTACTATGATAGTATTGATGTGATCTATTCCCCCTTTCATAGCCTGTCGGTGACGGTGTGCATGCTATGTTAGTACTCAGTATAATTGCGTTGGTCTATCATGCACTCTAAGGTTACTTAAAAATGAACATCGAATGTTGTGGAGCTTGTTAACTCCGGCATTGAGGTGCTCTTGTAGCCCTACACAATTAATGGTGTTTGTCATCCAACAAGAGAGTGTAGAGTGGTTTTATTATGTGATCAATGTTGAGAGTGTCCACTAGTGAAAGTATGATCCCTAGGCCTTGTTTCCAAACATCGAATCTCCGTTTATTTACTATTTTGTTGCATGTTTACTCGCTGCCATATTTTATTCAGATTGCTATTACCACTCATATACATCCATATTACTTGCATTTTACTATCTCTTCGCCGAACTAGTGCACCTATACATCTGACAAGTGTATTAGATGTGTTGGGGACACAAGAGACTTCTTGTATCGTGATTGCAGGGTTGCTTGAGAGGGATATCTTTGACCTCTACCTCCCTGAGTTCGATAAACCTTGGGTGATTCACTTAAGGGAAACTTGCTGCTGTTCTACAAACCTCTACTCTTGGAGGCCCAACACTGTCTACAGGAAAAGAAGCCAACAGTATACAACACTCTTCTTCTTTCACGTGTTGACTTTCTCTTCTCCCGTCACACGCGAGTGGGGGTGTTGTGAAGTGTATATGTGAATTGCCTAGCCCTTTCCATCAGTTCGGACTTTTGGTTCAAGTGGCTAGTGCATGAAGCTTAACAACATCCACATATACACTTCACAACACCCCCACTCGCATGTGACGGGAGAAGAGAAAGTCAACACGTGAAAGAAGAAGAGCACACCGAAACAACGGTGGCTAAAGAGGGGGGCAACAACAATTTTTAGGCTTAATTGCGAAAACCATGTGAAAGCCAGGATTTGAACTTGAGACCTGGGGCTCTGATACCATGTTAAGCTTCATGCACTAGCCACTTGAACCAAAAGTCCGAACTGGTGGAAAGGGCTAGGCAATCCACATATACACTTCACAACAATGACAAGCGCCACTTCATTGCCGAATGCCCCTATGAGAATAGGGAGACTCATGGTGGAAGGCTCATCCCCAAGGACAAGAGCAAAGACTCAAAGGGCAAGTATTCAAAGGCCCCCATAAGAAATTTTACAACAAGAGCAAGAAGGGCAAAAGGCCCTCAAGGATTGTGCTAGTGACTAAAGAAGAATATTCTTCCGATGAAGTTGAAAGTGCTAGTGATGATGAAGAAGAAAGCTCAAAGGAAGTGGCCGCCATTGTCACTACCAACATTCCCTCTTCCTCTCTCTTTGATTCACCCAATGAGAATCCTCAAATCAAGAACGCACATTGCTTCATGGCAAGGTCCACCTTGGACACATCAATTGTGCTATCAACTCAAGAAGAGTATACCTCCGGAGATGATGATGTTGATGATGAAGAAGATGCAACCTCAAATGGATTGGTTGCCCTTGCCTCCCTCTCCACTAACTCTTCATCAACAAGTGAATCTCCCAATGAGGTCATTCATGTGGAGGAAGAAAGTTGCCTCATGGCTAAATCTTCCGAGGACTATGCCGCCGGAGGTTCAAAATGGGTACTTGATAGTGGATGTACAAGTCATATGACCGGCGGCAAGAACCTCGTCAAGGAGTTGAGGCCCAACATAAATAATATCACCGTCTCCTTTGGCGATAATTCTACATCCGAGGTATTGGGTTTTGGCAAGGTTGTGGTTGCACACAACATTACTCTTGTGGATGTCATGCTTGTCAAAACCCTTGGTTACAATTTGCTTTCCGTTTCCGCCCTTGGCAAGATGGGTTTCGCCGTCTTTATTGATAAAGATATTGTGGTCCTCTTGTGGAGCAAGACTCTAAAAGTCGCTTTCGTTGGGTATCGCGAACACAACTTGTATGTGGTGGACTTTTCGGGGACCACCATGACAAGTGCGATGTGCCTATTCGGAAAGTCGGATGTGGGTTGGTTGTGGCATCGCCGCCTAGCCCATGTCAACATGAGAACTTTGCAAAGTCTTCACAAGGGGAACCATATTGTGGGACTAATGGAAAATGTGTCTTTTGCCAAAGATCGTGTTTGTAGGGCTTGTGTTGAAGGCAAAATGCATGACTCTCCGCATCCAAGTTGTTGTGAAGTGTATATGTGGATTGCCTAGCCCTTTCCATCAGTTCGGACTTTTGGTTCAAATGGCTACTGCATGAAGCTTAACATGGTATCAAAGCCCCGGGTCTCAAGTTCAAATCCTGGCTTTCACATGGTTTTCGCAATTAAGCCTAAAAATTGCTGTTGCCCCCTCTATAGCCACCGCTGTTTCGGTGTGCTCTTCTTCTTTCACGTGTTGACTTTCTCTTCTCCCGTCACACGCGAGTGGGGGTGTTGTGAAGTGTATATGTGGATTGCCTAGCCCTTTCCATCAGTTCAGACTTTTGGTTCAAGTGGCTAGTGCATGAAGCTTAACAGTCATCACAATTGTAGCAAGATCTTGTTCTTGGGCCCGAGCTAGTGAAACCCCTTGAGTTGTTTCTCTTGATGTTCTCTTCCTTGGCCTTGTATGGGTCAACCCAAAAGGTGTTTGCATGGAATGCCATGTGGTCATGGTAGTGGTGTTCCAAGTCTTCCGGATAGGACATACTCCAAGATGCCCTATACGATTCTTGAGGGATCACTTCTTCCACGGAGTTGACCACCAAGGCAAGGTTGGACCCTTTTGACATCCCAAGAGCTCGATTGCGAGAATCATGAGAGTTTTGCTCAAGCACCTTGAGAGCTTGCATCTCATGCACGGCTTGTTGAGAAGTGAGAGAGGGATAGCATTCTCTACCGACAAGAGTCTTGACATCAATGGGTTCAAACGGCATCATGCAATCGATGTACTTCTCCTTGATCCAAGAGTCATTGATGTGGGTGGCACCAACATTCCGGAAAGCATCGGCAACGGTGAGAAGTCTTCCATACATGACTTCATGATCTTCATCCGGTAGCATCATGAGTCCTTCGGCTTTATTCCAAAGAGCATTATACTTCTTCCTTCTCGTGCTCTCACTTCCAATGCAACTAGTGGCCAAACCATCCCAAGCTTCCTTGGCGGTGGTGAAATTCCGAACACGAGCCAAATCCGTTGTCCCCACACTAGTTTGAATCATGTGCAAGGCGGTGTTGTTGAGTTGACTATCAACCGCTTCTCTTCTAGTCAACTTGTCGGGGTTGTAAGGCTTGAAGCCTTCCACGATGATTCTCCAAAGTTCATTGGAGGCACTGCGAACATGAGAGCTAAACTCAAATTTCCAAGTATCGAAATCATTAACGGAAAACTTAGGTGGGTCGCCCCGAATGTTTATATGAGTATGGGGAACCGGTATATTGGGAGATAGAAAAGGTGGAGCCACCCGATTGTAGCTCTCACCTCCACTAGTTCCCCTAGGAGATGCAATGGTAGATTGGATAGTGTTTAAGTTATCACCATCCACGGGTGTGGTAGTGGAGGGTGATACGTCTCCAACGTATCTATAATTTCTGATGTTCCATGCTTGTTTTATGACAATACCTACATGTTTTGTTCACACTTTATGATGATTTTATGTGTTTTCCGGAACTAACCTATTGACGAGATGCCGAAGTGCCAGTTGCTGTTTTCTGCTGTTTTTGGTTTCAGAAATCCTACAAAGGAAATATTCTCGGAATCGGACGAAATCAACGCCCAACATCTTATTTTTCCCGGAAGCTTCCAGAGAGTCAGAGAGGGACCAGAGGGGGGCCCTGGGGGCCCACACGTGGCGGCGGCGCGGCCCAGGGGGGCGCGCCCCCCTGTTGTGTGGAGCCTCCAGACCACCTCCGACTCCGCCTCTTCGCCTATTTAACCCTCCCTGACCTAAAACATCGACACGGATTGACGAAACACCAGAAAACCTTCCAGAGCCGCCGCCATCGCGAAACTTCAATTCGGGGGACAGAAGTCTCTGTTCCGGCACGCCGCCGGGACGGGGAATTGCCCCCGGAAGGCATCTCCACCGCCATCTTCACCGCCATCGCTGTCTCCATGATGAGGAGGGAGTAGTTCTCCCCCGGGGCTGAGGGCTCTACCATAGCTATGTGGTTCATCTCTCTCTTTGTGATCTAGTTGAATATCATCTATGTGCTACTCTAGTGATGTTATTAAAGTAGTCTATTCCTCCTCCATGATGTAATGTTGACAGTGTGTGCATCATGTAGTACTTGGTATAAGCTATGATTGTGATCTCTTGTAGATTATGAAGTTAACTATTACTATGATAGTATTGATGCGATCTATTCCCCCTTTCATAGTCTGTCGGTGACGGTGTGCATGTTATGTTAGTACTCGGTATAATTGCGTTGGTCTGTCATGCACTCTAAGGTTATTTAAATATGAACATCGAATGTTGTGGAGCTTGTTAACTCTGACATTGAGGTGCTCTTGTAGCCCTACACAATTAATGGTGTTTGTCATCCAACAAGAGAGTGTAGAGTAGTTTTATTATGTGATCAATGTTGAGAGTGTCCACTAGTGAAAGTAGGATCCCTAGGCCTTGTTTCCAAACATCAAATCTCCGTTTATTTACTGTTCTGTTGCATGTCTACTCGCTGCCATATTTATTTCAGATTGTTATTACCACTCATATCCATACATATTACTTGTATTTCACTATCTCTTCGCCGAACTAGTGCACCTATACATCTGACAAGTGTATTAGGTGTGTTGGGGACACAAGAGACTTCTTGTATCGTGATTGCAGGGTTGCTTGAGAGGGATATCTTTGACCTCTTCCTCCCTGAGTTCGATAAACCTTGGGTGATTCACTTAAGGGAAAACTTGCTGTTGTTCTACAAACCTGTGCTCTTGGAGGCCCAACACTGTCTACAGGAATAGAAGCGTGCGTAGACATCAAGCTATTTTCTGGCGCCGTTGCTGAGGAGGTAAGGTAAAAGGTATTCACATCCTCCGGCTACTAAGCTATTTCCTAGCACTGTTGCCGGTGTGTGAGTGCTCGAAGCTATTTCCTTTAGATCCTGCAATTGCATCTTTTTGTTTCTTGTTTTATGCTAGTAAGGCATAATGGAAAACAACTGTGAGCTTTTTAATTTATTTCCTAAGTTAAGACATGAATTGTGTGATGCGAAAATTAAAAAACCTATGGAACCTTATTTGCATGCTAGTAGCAATGTTATTAGTATGAACGCAATCACTGCTAATGCTATGGAGAAGTCTAAGCTTGGGGAAGCTAGTTTTTATGATCTTTTTAGCTTCCCATCTTTAGGGGAGAAAATTTGCTCTGATAATGCTTTATCTCCCATATGCGATAACTCTAATGATGCTTGTGATATTTTAAATCCACCTACTGAAAGTATTCCTTTCAAGATACCCATGAAAATTATTGAGCGTGTTATGGATAACCGTTATGAAGGGGATGGAACTGTCCATCCTGAAGATCATTTACTGTTTTTGCATGAATTATGCGGTTTATTCAAGTGTGCAGGTATCTCTATGGATGAAGTGAGGAAGAAACTATTCTCTATTTCGCTGTCTGGTAAAGCGGCACATTGGTATAAATTGCTGAAGAATAGTCATTCTCTTGGTTGGGAGGAAATTGTATCTCTCTTTTATTCTAAATTTTATCCTCCTCATGAAGTGCATATTGATAGGAATTATATTTATAACTTTTATCCTCGTGATGGAGAGAGTATTTCCCAAGCATGGGGGAGATTGAAGTCACTAATGCTCAAATGTCCCATTCATGAGCTCCCCCGTAATGTTATTATTAATAATTTTTATGCAAGGTTTTCAGGACATCACAAGGACTATCTAGATGCCTGTTCGGAGGGATCCTTCACAAGCAAGGAGGTTGAAGCTAGGTGGGATCTTCTTGACCGGATTGAGGAGAACGCTGAAGATTGGGAGAACGACAAAGGTAAAGAGTCAGGTATAAATTATGATTATGAATGCATTGAAACTTTTATGGTACTGGTAAATTTCGAAATATGAGTGCTACTTATGGTCTTGACTCTCAAGTTGCTGCAAATCTTTATAAAGCTTTTGCCTCTCATTTTGAATTGCCTAAGAAGAATTTTGATAAGTATCATGAACCTTTTAAAGATGCTTGCATGAAGGATGAAATTGTTGTTAATGATTACAATAAACATGTTCAAACTCCTAAGAATGCTATTCCCTATAAGCATGTGACTTTTTGTGGAATGCATAGACCCTGTGGAATTAATCAAATCGAAGATGAATATTGTATCCATCATATTAATGAAAAAACTAGAAAGTGGTCTAGGGCTCTAGATGATCTTGGTAAAAAAGCTTGTGCCCTCTATCCTTTTATTTGTGAACTTTGCCATAGAGTGGGTCATTTTAATTTTCAATGCTCCTCCAATGATAATTTGAACCCCATGAGTGCTGCAAATTTGTATTGTGATGATGAAATTACTCCTAATCAGCATGATGAACTTACTTTATTTTTGTGGTGTGAAGAGTTATCAAGAAAAATCTCTTTGTTACATATGAGTGATCTTGATATTGATGATGTCATGCATGGGTGTTTTTCTTATTGCATTGATAATTGCCATACAAATACTTACATACAAAATATTTTAGAAGATGACACTTTGCCAAAATATGATAGGACCGCTGTGTGTTTTGAACTTATTAATGAAAAGGAGGAATCCTCCCAAGTTTCTTCTATTGTTTCTGGAAATAAATCAGGTTATGTGGAGAAGCCTCCCTTCAAGCCTCTTCCTCCTAAAGAAGGGAACAAGGAGAAGGAAGAGAAGAAGAAGAAGGGAACGAAGAAGAAGAAGAAGAAGAAGAAGAAGAAGAAGGGGAATAAAGAGAAAGAGATAACGATAGGTAACCGTAAGTATGTTGCTCCTAATAATTATTATGATAATGAATCTGAGTACAATGATCTTCCTATGCCCTTTACATACACTAGTGATCATGATTTGGAAGAGCACACTACTTTTGATATTGAAAATCTCTGGGAAACTAATTCTGAAAATGATGATGTTAATAATTGCCATAGTATCAGTACTATCCATGCTTCCTCCCATAATGATATAGAAAGCTCTAAGCTTGGGGATGAGGTGTTTGAAAATCCTTTTGCTACTAATCATTATATGTTTGATACATCTCCTTCTAGTAACAACGATGGTACGATCATAGATGAACATACTGTGAAAGATAACTATTCTATTTCTTATGATGACACTATGCCTCCAATCTCTGATGATTATTATAAAGAATGCTATGATATAGGTTATAACTATCCTTATGAAACTTGTCATAGTTATGATCTGATTGCCAAAACCAATCCCCTTAGTATGCAACTTGTTTACCATGTTCAAATTCTTGATAATAATCTTGCTCCAATTACTATTAATGAGAAGAACTCTTCTTATGCCAAAATTAATGATACTTTTATGCATATGAACCATGATAGAAATGTTATAAGTGATGGGTATATTGTGGATTTCATCAATGATGCTACTGAAAGTTATTACGAGAGAGGGAAACATGGTTATATGCATCTTAATAATATTAAGTTTCCCCTCTTTATGTTGAGAATCTTGAAGTTACTCGTGTCTTATCTTCTTATGCTTGTCACTTTGTTCTTCATGAATTTATTTGTGTACAAGATTCCTTTTCATAGGAAGTGGGTTAGGCTTAAATTTGTTTTATACTTGCTTTTTGATGCTCTCTTTGCTTCAACTCTCATCCTTATGAGAGCATCATCATTAAAATTGCTAAGCCCATCTTAATGGCTATAAAGAAAGCGCTTATGGGAGACAACCCATCATTTTACTTATGCACTTTTATTTTATATTTGAGTCTTAGAAGTTGTTACTACTGTAGCAACCTCTCCTTATCTTTATTTTATTGCATTGTTGTGCCAAGTAAAGTCTTTGATAGTAGGGTTGATACTAGATTTGGATTACTGCGCAGAAACAGATTTCTTGCTATCACGAATTTGAGTAGTATTCTCTGTAGGTAACTCAGAAAAATCTTCCAATTTATGTGAGTAATCCTCAGATATGTACGCAACTTCCATTCAATTTGAGCATTTTCATCTGAGCAAGTCTGGTGCCTCTAAAAAATTCGTCTTTACGGACTGTTCTGTTTTGACAGATTCTGCCTTTTATTTCGCATTGCCTGTTTTGCTATGTTTGATGGATTTATTTATTCCATTAACTTTTAGTAGCTTTGGGAAATGTCCAGAAGTGTTAAGAATGATTGTGTCACCTCTGAACATGTGAATTTTTGATTACGCACTAACCCTCTAATGAGTTTGTTTTGAGTTTGGTGTGAAGGAAGTTTTCAAGGGTCAAGAGAGGAGGATGATACAATATGATCAAGAAGAGTGAAAGGTCTAAGCTTGGGGATGCCCCCGTGGTTCATCCCTGCATATTTTAAGAAGACTCAAGCATCTAAGCTTGGGGATGCCCAAAGCATCCCCTTCTTCAACGACAACTTATCAGGTCACCTCTAGTGAAACTATATTTTTATTCCGTCACATCTTATGTACTTTACTTGGAGCGTATGTGTGCTTTTATTTTCGTTTTTGTTATTTTCATTCTCTGAATAAATTCTTGTGTGGGAGAGAGACACGTTCCGCTGGTTCATATGAACACATGTGTTCTTAGCTTTTAATGTTCATGGCGAAGGTTGAAACTGCTTCGTTAATTGTTATATGGTTGGAAACGGAAAATGCTACATGTGGTAAATGGTATAATGTTTTGAATAATTTGATACTTGGCAATTGTTGTGCTCATGTTTAATCTCTTGCATCATATACTTTGCACCTATTAATGAAGAAATACATAGAGCTTGCTAAAATTTGGTTTGCATGATTGGTCTCTCTAGAGTCTAGATATTTTCTGGTGAGGTGTTTGAGCAACAAGGAAGACAATGTAGAGTCTTATAATGCTTGCGATATGTTCTTATGTATGTTTTGCTATACCGGTTCATACTTGTGTTTGCTTCAAACAACCTTGCTAGCCTAAGCCTTGTATTGAGAGGGAATACTTCTCGTGCATCCAAAATCCTTGAGCCAAAAACTATGCCATTTGTGTCCACCATACCTACCTACTACATGGTATTTCCCTGCCATTCCAAAGTAAATTGCTTGAGTGCTACCTTTAAAATTCCATTCATTGTCTTTGCAATATATAGCTCATGGAAAAAATAGCTTAAAAATTATTGTGGTATTGAATATGTACTTATGTATCTTATTTCCTAATAAGTTGCTTGTTGAGCGGTAACCATGTTCCTGGGGACGCCATCAACTGCCCTTTGTCGAATATCATGTGAGTTGCTATGCATGTTCGTCTTGTCTGAAGTAAGGGGGATTTATCATGATCATATGGTTTGAGTATGCATATTGTTAGAGAAGAACATTGGGCCGCTAACTAAAGCCATGATCCATGGTGGAAGTTTCAGTTTGGACAACAATCCTCAGTCTCTTATGAGAATATTATTTGTTGTTGAATGCTTATGCATTAAAGAGGAGTCCATTATCTGTTGTCTATGTTGTCCCGGTATGGATGTCTAAGTTGAGAATAATCAAAAGCGAGAAATCCAATGCGAGCTTTCTCCTTAGACCTTTGTACAGGCGGCATAGAGGTACCCCTTTGTGACACTTGGTTAAAACATATGCTATGCAATGATAATCCATGTAAATCGAAGCTAATTAGGACAAGGTGCGGGCACTATTGGTAATCTATGCATGAGGCTTGCAACTTGTAGGATATATTATACATAACACATATGCTTTATTACTACCGTTGACAAAATTGTTTCTTGTTTTCAAAATAAAAGCTCTAGCACAAATATAGCAATCCATGCTTCCCTCTGCGAAGGGCCATTCTTCTACTTTATGTTGAGTCAGTTTACCTACTTCCTTCCGTCTTAAAAGCAAACACTTGTGTTAACTGTGCATTCATTCTTACATACTTGCATATTTGCATTCATCATATTACTTTATGTTGACAACTATCCATGAGATATACATGTTACAAGTTGAAAGCAACCGCTGAAACTTAATCTTTCTTTGTGTTGCTCCAATGCCTTTACTTTGAATCTATTGCTTTATGAGTTAACTCCTATGCAAGACTTATTGATGCTTGTCTCGAAAGTACTATTCATGAAAAGTCTTTGCTATATGATTCAGTTGTTTAATCATTGTATTTACCATTGCTTTGAATCACTTCAATTCATCTCATATGCTTTACAATAGTATGATCAAGATTATGTTGGTAGCATGTCACTTCAGAAATTATTCTTTTATCGTTTACCTACTCGAGGACGAGTAGGAACTAAGCTTGGGGATGCTGATACGTCTCCAATGTATCTATAATTTCTGATGTTCCATGCTTGTTTTATGACAATACCTACATGTTTTGTTCACACTTTATGATGATTTTATGTGTTTTCCGGAACTAACCTATTGACGAGATGCCGAAGTGCCAGTTGCTTTTTTTTCTGCTGGTTTTGGTTTCTGAAATCCTACAAAGGAAATATTCTCGGAATCGGACGAAATCAACGCCCAACATCTTATTTTCCCCGGAAGCTTCCAGAGAGTCAGAGAGGGACCAGAGGGGGGCCCTGGGGGCCCTACACGTGGCGGCGGCGCGGCCCAGGGGGGCGCGCCCCCTGTTGTGTGGAGCCTCCAGACCCCCTCCGACTCCGCCTCTTCGCCTATTTAAGCCTCCCTGACCTAAAACATCGACACGGATTGACGAAACACCAGAAAACCTTCCAGAGCCGCCGCCATCGCGAAACTCCAATTCGGGGGACAAAAGTCTCTGTTCCGGCACGCCGCCGGGACGGGGAATTGCCCCTGGAAGGCATCTCCACCGCCATCTTCACCGCCATCGCTGTCTGCATGATGAGGAGGGAGTAGTTCTCCCCCGGGGCTGAGGGCTCTACCGTAGCTATATGGTTCATCTCTCTCTTTGTGATCTAGTTGAATATCATCTATGTGCTACTCTAGTGATGTTATTAAAGTAGTCTATTCCTCCTCCATGATGTAATGTTGACAGTGTGTGCATCATGTAGTACTTGGTATAAGCTATGATTGTGATATCTTGTAGATTATGAAGTTAACTATTACTATGATAGTATTGATGCGATCTATTCCCCTTTCATAGTCTACCGGTGACGGTGTGCATGCTATGTTAGTACTTGGTATAATTGCGTTGGTCTGTCATGCACTCTAAGGTTATTTAAATATGAACATCGAATGTTGTGGAGCTTGTTAACTCTGGCATTGAGGTGCTCTTGTAGCCCTATACAATTAATGGTGTTTGTCATCCAACAAGAGAGTGTAGAGTAGTTTTATTATGTGATCAATGTTGAGAGTGTCCACTAGTGAAAGTAGGATCCCTAGGCCTTGTTTCCAAAAACAATCCCCTTAGTATGCAACTTGTTTACCATGTTCAAATTCTTGATAATAATCTTGCTCCAATTACTATTAATGAGAAGAACTCTTCTTATGCCAAAATTAATGATACTTTTATGCATATGAACCATGATAGGAATGTTTTAAGTGATGGGTATATTGTGGATTTCATCAATGATGCTACTGAAAGTTATTATGAGAGAGGGAAACATGGTTATATGCATCTTAATAATATTAAGTTTTCCCTCTTTATGTTGAGAATCTTGAAGTTACTCGTGTCTTATCTTCTTATGCTTGTCACTTTGTTCTTCATGAATTTATTTGTGTACAAGATTCCTTTTCATAGGAAGTGGGTTAGGCTTAAATTTGTTTCATACTTGCTTTTTGATGCTCTCTTTGCTTCAACTCTCATCCTTATGAGAGCATCATCATTAAAATTGCTGAGCCCATCTTAATGGCTATAAAGAAAGCGCTTATGGGAGACAACCCATCATTTTACTTCTGCACTTTTATTTTATATTTGAGTCTTGGAAGTTGTTACTACTGTAGCAACCACTCCTTATCTTTATTTTATTGCATTGTTGTGCCAAGTAAAGTCTTTGATAGTAGGGTTGATACTAGATTTGGATTACTGCGCAGAAACAGATTTCTTGCTGTCACGAATTTGAGTAGTATTCTCTGTAGGTAACTCAGAAAAATCTGCCAATTTACGTGAGTAATCCTCAGATATGTACGCAACTTTCATTCAATTTGAGCATTTTCATCTGAGCAAGTCTGGTGCCTCTAAAAAATTCATCTTTACGGACTGTTCTGTTTTGACAGATTCTGCCTTTTATTTCGCATTGCATGTTTTGCTATGTTTGATGGATTTATTTATTCCATTAACTTTCAGTAGCTTTGGGCAATGTCCAGAAGTGTTAAGAATGATTGTGTCACCTCTGAACATGTGAATTTTTGATTACGCACTAACCCTCTAATGAGTTTGTTTTGAGTTTGGTGTGGAGGAAGTTTTCAAGGGTCAAGAGAGGAGGATGATACAATATGATCAAGAAGAGTGAAAGGTCTAAGCTTGGGGATGCCCCCGTGGTTCATCCCTGCATATTTCAAGAAGACTCAAGCATCTAAGCTTGGGGATGCCCAAGGCATCCCCTTCTTCATCGACAACTTATCAGGTCACCTCTAGTGAAACCATATTTTTATTCCGTAACATCTTATGTACTTTACTTGGAGCGTCTCTGTGCTTTTATTTTTGTTTTTGTTATTTTCATTCTCTGAATAAATTCTTGTGTGGGAGAGATACACGCTCCGCTGGTTCATATGAACACATGTGTTCTTAGCTTTTAATGTTCATGGCGAAGGTTGAAACTGCTTCGTTAATTGTTATATGGTTGGAAACGGAAAATGCTACATGTGGTAAATGGTGTAATGTCTTGAATAATTTGATACTTGGCAATTGTTGTGCTCATGTTTAATCTCTTGCATCATATACTTTGCACCTATTAATGAAGAAATACATAGAGCTTGCTAAAATTTGGTTTGCATGATTGGTCTCTCTAGAGTCTAGATATTTTCTGGTGAGGTGTTTGAGCAACAAGGAAGACAATGTAGAGTCTTATAATGCTTGCGATATATTCTAATGTAAGTTTTGTTGTACCGGTTCATACTTGTGTTTGCTTCACACAACCTTGCTAGCCTAAGCCTTGTATCGAGAGGGAATACTTCTCGTGCATCCAAAATCCTTGAGCCAAAAACTATGCCATTTGTGTCCACCATACCTACCTACTACATGGTATTTCCCTGCCATTCCAAAGTAAATTGCTTGTGTGCTACCTTTAAAATTCCATTGTTTGTCTTTGCAATATATAGCTCATGGAAAAAATAGCTTAAAAACTATTTTGGTATTGAATACATACTTATGTATCTTAGTTCCTAATAAGTTGCTTGTTGAGCGGTAACCATGTTCCTGGGGACGCCATCAACTGCCCTTTGTTGAATATCATGTGAGTTGTTATGCATGTTCGTCTTGTCTGAAGTAAGGGAGATTTATCATGATCATATGGTTTGAGTATGCATATTGTTAGAGAAGAACATTGGGCCGCTAACTAAAGCCATGATCCATGGTGGAAGTTTCAGTTTGGACAACAATCCTCAGTCTCTTATGAGAATATTATTTGTTGTTGAATGCTTATGCATTAAAGAGGAGTCCATTATCTGTTGTCTATGTTGTCCCGGTATGGATGTCTAAGTTGAGAATAATCAAATGCGAGAAATCCAATGCGAGCTTTCTCCTTAGACCTTTGTACATGCGGCATAGAGGTACCCCTTTGTGACACTTGGTTAAAACATATGCTATGCAATGATAATCCATGTAAATCCAAGCTAATTAGGACAAGGTGCGGGCACTATTGGTAATCTATGCATGAGGCTTGCAACTTGTAGGATATATTATACATAACACATATGCTTTATTACTACCGTTGACAAAATTGTTTCTTGTTTTCAAAATAAAAGCTCTAGCACAAATATAGCAATCCATGCTTCCCTCTGCGAAGGGTCATTCTTCTACTTTATGTTGAGTCGGTTTACCTACTTCCTTCCGTCTTAGAAGCAAACACTTGTGTTAACTGTGCATTGATTCTTACATACTTGCATATTTGCATTCATCGTATTACTTTATGTTGACAACTATCCATGAGATATACATGTTACAAGTTGAAAGCAACCGCTGAAACTTAATCTTTCTTTGTGTTGCTCCAATGCCTTTACTTTGAACTAGCAGAGTGGCCCGCGCACATGCGCGGGCGACATCCTAAGAATTTCTTATATCATTATTGTCGGGGAAGAAATTCTAGAGAACCTAATAAAAAGTGAACATTGAACTAAATCCTAAGGTGGCATGTTGAAATTATTAATAGGGTTGTATTCACCTTTATTTTTAATATAATTTGCTATGAAGATAAGTACTAATGTTTTAATATTTTAAATGAGTTTTATTTCTTTGAACATCTTTATCACGATGTATATGCGTAAATTACTACTCGAATGAAAAAATTACTACTCAAATTATATTTCTTTTTTTAAAATTTGATATGTATATATGGTTTTATATTTCGTGGATAATTATATTTTTTAGATGTTTTAAATTAGTTAACTTGAATATGCCCTAAGAGTGTGCGTTTGTGGACCCATAAAGTTGATCAAAGAAATCTAAATCGGTGATGTCCATTCCCCTGAAGTAGGACGACGGCCAGCCGAGTGCACCAAGACGGCGGCATGTTGGCGGCCAATGGACGGTGACGGAAACACCCGTACCCATGCGTGGGTGTACAAACGTATTTTCGTTATTGCGCCTTGTCTTACTTTATTTATACTTATATAAGTGGTTTGTTAGAAAATAAACAGTACTCCGTACTGTAGTACATTTTTCTTCAATTCCCTTCCCCAACAACCATCAGCTTACGGACGACAGCACCACGAGCACAGTCGTCATGGCGAACGAGCTGAGGCACCCTTATTCTCCCCGGCGACACCTCCGCCACCACAGCGCCGCCGGACCGAAGACTACTCCTACTATCTACACACCGGAACCACAGAGCCGAGGTTCCCCCGCTCTCCCGCCGCCGAAGCGGCCGGCGGAGAGAGAGGGAACCGACGGTCTGGCCGGCGGCGGAAAGAGGAAAACTTGTCGCCTCGCTTTCGCCTATCTGATGTACTGTAGAAGAAGGGGAAAGTGGCGACTACTCTCCCGCTATTCTTTGAATCTGATTGTCTCCACTTCAGAAATCCAGATAATCTTGTATTGTCCGCTCCTCCGAGGAATCCACCGAAATTAGATCTCCAACGTTCTTCCTCGCTTAGAAATTTAGCCTTAAATGGAGCATGAGGTACTAATCTTGGAGGCAGGAACCATGGCGGTCGTCCGGGCTGAAGAGGGCTGGGCACCTTAGGTCCGACCTGAACCGTGAGTCTTGCGGCTGAGGTCGCCGGCCGTCTACTTAGACATTTTAGAGGTCTTGCTGCCTAATATTTATTTAAATCGGTGAGGATGCTGCCATGAATTGGTAGATGCTCCTTTTTTTTCTACTTCAGATTCTGCAATGGTGTTCCTAGTTGGTGGAGCTCATGTCCTGATCCAGCACACGGAAATATGGAGGAATCGCATCATAGTAGGTGCTAATTGCGCGCCGACTGGAGGAGACGGCCGAAGTTGGCAGAATTCCTACAAAGCTACAATGACAACTTCATTCAGTCCTCCGCTTGCACCAATGTTCGAGCATCCTCTACTTTGTGATTGAGGTAACGTAATCTCTCTCTTCCTAAAATTCCGATCGTTTCTTTCTTCGATGTGGAAAACGTGAAGTTTCAGAAAAGGCTTGTAAATTGATCGTATTACTATCTACCTCCACTGCGTACAACCTTGGATAGTTTCTTTGGTCATCGAGTGGTAGTTTTTCTCTGCCTTTGTAGGCAGTTTTTCCTGCTATATGGAAGTGCCGATTAGTTTAGCTTGTTCTATTTATGTTGTTGATTTCCCTCCAAGCTATTTTAGAAACTAAATGATATCTACAGTCATAACATTAGCAGGACTATTCATTTTGTTGCTCATATCATATACTCCGTATAAGATACCAAAATTGCTAATATTAGTCATTCTCTATCGTACGACTAGTGGTACTTTTACAATTTCAACAATCGTCCATTTCAATCAGTTTGCTATCTAACTTTCTTATGCAACATACTACTATTGTAATGTTGTTTTTTAGTCGCAGAACTCTTTTTAGTGCCCCCTCCACTCTGTTTCAGGCTTGGGATCGGCATCATCAGTGTTATGCATATCTAACAAAATGAAGGAGTGTCAAGTCTCTTTATTATTGGTTTCTGTTTCCCTACCATTTAGATGGTACATGAATATTTATGTATGTACCAGCAAAATCACATAAGTGCATCTATTTTATATATTTGTCCTTTCTTTCTTTGATGTCACCGATCTCTACAGCTATAATTTATGGGAAAGGCAGAGTAATTGAAAAAGGGAATATAAAAAATGTTTCACCCGACACTACTGCTAGTACTACCTTGCCTTTAGAACATAGTTTTGTTTTGATTGTCTTCCATAGGTACGTCTTACATGTTCCAACATATCCATCGACAAATACTTGTGTTCCCAAATCTTTTTCGATCGATTCCATTATTGAATCAAATGCATTCAATTGTTCAGAGTTTAGATTACCAAAGATCCTCAAGTGATCTTCTTTTTGCTTCTCTTTATTGTAGCTCATCTCTTGATTAAGCAGCTTGTTCCTCTATCTCTTTAGAACTAAGAAGTTCTATTCATGGGTGTTCATTAAGTGTCTTTCCAGCTTGTCTCATGAGCTTCTCTATTTCCACCAAGGCATGGCCTTCCTTCCGTGAAACTGTTAGGTAAAGCCTAGGACAGTTCAAGAGTTTTCTCTATCTCTACCCCATGTCTTCACTTAGAACTTACATGATTGCCAAATGATTTTCGACTTGTGACCTCACAGTGGCATAAGATAGCTGTGAAAAGTTGTCTTAGCTTATTTCCAGTTCCCCAATTTGACGCCTCATTGATAAATTCAAGCCACACTTTGTTCTCATCAAGAAATCCGAGTGCTCCACAAGCTTCTTTCTATGATATGTGGACAACTCCATCTACAGCTCTTATGTCTTTAGAAAGATGTGCATCCTTTGACAACGTTAAGTAGCATTCTCATGTAATATTTTTTGCTGCTTGCTGGATGGGCATAATATATCCTTCCAAGTGATCTTCTTTCTTCCTTTTGATTCACTTTGTTTGTTTCATAGTCCATACCATTTTGATGGGAATTCTGGATATGTTAGTTCTCTAGCTTATTCACACATCTTGTTTGTCTCTATACACCGCATAAATTTAGTTATTCAACTCTTTCTTTCCGTACGATCTTTGGTAAATATGTAGAATCTGAGAAAATGACTTGCATGTAGTAACATAGATTTACCCATGTGCACCACAGTGTATTGCTATGTACCTAGCAACTATGGCCTGTAGGTGTCGAGGAAAGACACGGGTTCCAGGAATGTATTACCAATCAAAGTTCAAATACGTGATGCCCTTTTCTATGACATTTTAGTGCACATGGCATGCACTCCCCCTGTAACATAGCACAATCATCTAGCCAAAAAAGGCATTGAGCATAACCCCAATAAACTCTGGGGGAGAACTTACGTCTTATTCAGACTTATATATCTTCTGGCATCCTTGCCACGGAATCCATCTACTTCGATGTTGTAGTTGGCCACGGACACTTCTCCGCTGTTGACAATTTGATACTCGTGTGATCCAAACTGAAGTGGGCTCGGTCATTACATTCAAAATTCAGTCGAACAATCAATAAGAAATTTAGACCTCTATATAGTGCGTAATATTGAAAGTCCAAACAACGGAAGATGGAAATTATTATTTTCTTAGTGCATATTCAACAAAATAATCATCGATCAGATCTGTAGAAAATAGTGTATTTTGGAACCATCTACGGATTGTTTAGACACAAATTTCCTGCAAAGCTTTTACAGTACAATAACTAAGGTAAAATTGCAGATCAAAATTAACACATAATCTACAAGGACTACCCCTCAATACGGATGTATTCAGAACAAAAATAGAGGTGAAGTAATAGATGGATACATAGACTACGGATCTTAGATTTTGGCATGCATGAATACATAAGCTAGACCAGTGACGGTGGTACCTTACCTTGCTCGATCTATGTGCAAATCATCAATTCTCACTTGCAATCATTATTCAGAAAAGAAATCCAAAGAGTCTAGTCCAGCCGAATCGCTCGGCCGGAGACACGAAGCGGATAGCCTCACGCCGGTGGAACCGGTGCAATGAAGCTTGCAGAGCGGCCAATCTGAGTTTCTATTTTTTCTCGAGAAAGACGGCGGCTTTCTTAGCTTCATGGGATTGGGATTGACGGAACGGGGAAATTAGGGTAGAGGAGAGCGCTCGTTTTCCTGCGAGCCACATACACGTTTTCACATTGGCATTGGTGGGTAATTTACTTGAAGTTAGATCTAACGGATGTACTATTTTAGGCCGCTAAAATTAAAGGCCAGATGTTTCTGATTATTGTGGGATTTTCTAGCTAATTTTCTAATTTCTGGTTAGCCCGTAATGTACTTTTAATATATAATAGATCTATTGCTTTATGAGTTAACTCCTATGCAAGACTTATTGATGCTTGTCTCGAAAGTACTATTCATGAAAAGTCTTTGCTATATGATTCAGTTGTTTAATCATTGTCTTTACCATTGCTTTGAATCACTTCAATTCATCTCATATGCTTTACAATAGTATGATCAAGATTATGTTGGTAGCATGTCACTTCAGAAATTATTCTTTTATCGTTTACCTACTCAAGGACGAGTAGGAACTAAGCTTGGGGATGCTGATACGTCTCCAACGTATCTATAATTTCTGATGTTCCATGCTTGTTTTATGACAATACCTACATGTTTTGTTCACACTTTATGATGATTTTATGTGTTTTCCGGAACTAACCTATTGACGAGATGCCGAAGTGCCAGTTGTTGTTTTCTGTTGTTTTTGGTTTCTGAAATCCTACAAAGGAAATATTCTCGGAATCGGACGAAATCAACGCCCAACATCTTATTTTCCCCGGAAGCTTCCAGAGAGTCAGAGAGGGACCAGAGGGGGGCCCTGGGGGCCCCACATGTGGCGGCGGCGCGGCCCAGGGGGGCGCGCCCCCCTGTTGTGTGGAGCCTCCAGACCCCCTCCGACTCCGCCTCTTCGCCTATTTAAGCCTCCCTGACCTAAAACATCGACACGGATTGACGAAACACCAGAAAACCTTCCAGAGCCGCCGCCATCGCGAAACTCCAATTCGGGGGACAGAAGTCTCTGTTTCGGCACGCCGCCGGGACGGGGAATTGCCCTCGGAAGGCATCTCCACCGCCATCTTCACCGCCATCGCTGTCTCCATGATGAGGAGGGAGTAGTTCTCCCCCGGGGCTGAGGGCTCTACCGTAGCTATGTGGTTCATCTCTCTCTTTGTGATCTAGTTGAATATCATCTATGTGCTACTCTAGTGATGTTATTAAAGTAGTCTATTCCTCCTCCATGATGTAATGTTGACAGTGTGTGCATCATGTAGTACTTGGTATAAGCTATGATTGTGATCTCTTGTAGATTATGAAGTTAACTATTACTATGATAGTATTGATGCGATCTATTCCCCCTTTTATAGTCTGTCGGTGACGGTGTGCATGCTATGTTAGTACTTGGTATAATTGCGTTGGTCTGTCATGCACTCTAAGGTTATTTAAATATGAACATCGAATGTTGTGGAGCTTGTTAACTCCGGCATTGAGGTGCTCTTGTAGCCCTACACAATTAATGGTGTTTGTCATCCAACAAGAGAGTGTAGAGTAGTTTTATTATGTGATCAATGTTGAGAGTGTCCACTAGTGAAAGTAGGATCCCTAGGCCTTGTTTCCAAACATCGAATCTCCGTTTATTTACTGTTCTGTTGCATGTCTACTCGCTGCCATATTTATTTCAGATTGTTATTACCACTCATATCCATCCATATTACTTGTATTTCACTATCTCTTCGCCGAACTAGTGCACCTATACATCTGACAAGTGTATTAGGTGTGTTGGGGACACAAGAGACTTCTTGTATCGTGATTGCAGGGTTGCTTGAGAGGGATATCTTTGACCTCTTCCTCCCTGAGTTCGATAAACCTTGGGTGATTCACTTAAGGGAAAACTTGCTGCTGTTCTACAAACCTCTGCTCTTGGAGACCCAACACTGTCTACAGGAATAGAAGCGTGCGTAGACATCAAGCTATTTTCTGGCGCCGTTGCCGGGGAGGTAAGGTAAAAGGTATTCACATCCTCCGACTACTAAGCTATTTCCTAGCACTGTTGCCGGTGTGTGAGTGCTCGAAGCTATTTCCTTTAGATCCTGCAATTGCATCTTTTTGTTTCATGTTTTATGCTAGTAAGGCATAATGGAAAACAACTGTGAGCTTTTTAATTTATTTCCTAAGTTAAGACATGAATTGTGTGATGCGAAAATTAAAAAACCTATGGAACCTTATTTGCATGCTATTATAAATGTTATTAGTATGAACGCAATCACTGCTAATGCTATGGAGAAGTCTAAGCTTGGGGAAGCTACTTTTTATGATCTTTTTAGCTTCCCATCTTTAGGGGAGAAAATTTGCTCTGATAATGCTTTATCTCCCATATGCGATAACTCTAATGATGCTTGTGATATTTTAAATCCACCTACTGAAAGTATTCCTTTCAAGATACCCATGAAAATTATTGAGCGTGTTATGGATAACCGTTATGAAGGGGATGGAACTGTCCATCCTGAAGATCATTTACTGTTTTTGCATGAATTATGCGGGTTATTCAAGTGTGCAGGTATCTCTATGGATGAAGTGAGGAAGAAACTATTCTCTATTTCGCTGTCTGGTAAAGCGGCGCATTGGTATAAATTGCTGAAGAATAGTCATTCTCTTGGTTGGGAGGAAATTGTATCTCTCTTTTATTCTAAATTTTATCCTCCTCATGAAGTGCATATTGATAGGAATTACATTTATAACTTTTATCCTCGTGATGGAGAGAGTATTTCCCAAGCATGGGGGAGATTGAAGTCACTAATGCTCAAATGTCCCATTCATGAGCTCCCCCGTAATGTTATTATTAATATTTTTTATGCAAGGCTTTCAGGACATCACAAGGACTATCTAGATGCCTGTTCGGAGGGATCTTTCACAAGCAAGAAGGCTGAAGCTAGGTGGGATCTTCTTGACCGGATTGAGGAGAACGCTGAAGATTGGGAGAACGACAAAGGTAAAGAGTCAGGTATAAATTATGATTATGAATGCATTGAAACTTTTATGGATACTGGTAAATTTTGAAATATGAGTGCTACTTATGATCTTGACTCTCAAGTTGCTGCAAATCTTTATAAAGCTTTTGCCTCTCATTTTGAATTGCCTAAGAATTTTTTTGATAAGTATCATGAACCTTTTAAAGATGCTTGCATGAAGGATGAAATTGTTGTTAATGATTACAATAAACATGTTCAAACTCCTAAGAATACTATTCCCTATAAGCATGTGAATTTTTGTGGAATCCATAGACCCTGTGGAATTAATCAAATCGAAGATGAATATTGTATCCATCATATTAATGAAAAAACTAGAAAGTGGTCTAGGGCTCTAGATGATCTTGGTAAAAAAGTTTGTGCCCTCTATCCTTTTATTTGTGAACTTTGCCATAGAGTGGGTCATTTTAATTTTCAATGCTCCTCCAATGATAATTTGAACCCCATGAGTGCTGCAAATTTGTATTGTGATGATGAAATTACTCCTAATCAGCATGATGAACTTACTTTATTTTTGTGGTGTGAAGAGTTATCAAGAAAAATCTCTTTGTTACATATGAGTGATCTTGATATTGATGATGTCATGCATGGGTGTTTTTCTTATTGCATTGATAATTGCCATACAAATACTTACATACAAAATATTTTAGAAGATGACACTTTGCCAAAATATGATAGGACCGCTGTGTGTTTTGAACTTATTAATGAAAAGGAGGAATCCTCCCAAGTTTCTTCTATTGTTTCTGGAAATAAATCAGGTTATGTGGAGAAGCCTCCTTTCAAGCCTCTTCCTCCTAAAGAAGGGAACGAGGAGAAGGAAGAGAAGAAGAAGAAGGGAACGAAGAAGAAGAAGAAGAAGAAGAAGAAGGGGAATAAAGAGAAAGAGATAACGATAGGTAACCGTAAGTATGTTGCTCCTAATGATTATTATGATAATGAATCTGAGTACAATGATCTTCCTATGCCCTTTACATACACTAGTGATCATGATTTGGAAGAGCACACTACTTTTGATATTGAAAATCTCTGGGAAACTAATTCTGAAAATGATGATGTTAATAATTGCCATAGTATCACTACTATCCATGCTTCCTCCCATAATGATATAGAAATCTCTAAGCTTGGGGATGAGGTGTTTGAAAATCCTTTTGCTACTGATCATTATATGTTTGATACATCTCCTTCTAGTAACAACGATGGTATGATCACAAATGAACATACTGTGAAAAATAACTATTCTATTTCTTATGATGACACTATGCCTCCAATCTTTGATGATTATTATAAAGAATGCTATGATATAGGTTATAACTATCCTTATGAAACTTGTCGTAGTTATGATTGAATTGCCAAAAACAATCCCCTTAGTATGCAACTTTTTTACCATGTACAAATTCTTGATAATAATCTTGCTCCAATTACTATTAATGAGAAGAACTTTTCTTATGCCAAAATTAATGATACTTTTATGCATATGAACCATGATAGGAATGTTTTAAGTGATGGGTATATTGTGGATTTCATCAATGATGCTACTGAAAGTTATTATGAGAGAGAGAAACATGGTTATATGCATCTTAATAATATTAAGTTTCCCCTCTTTATGTTGAGAATCTTGAAGTTACTCGTGTCTTATCTTCTTATGCTTGTCACTTTGTTCTTCATGAATTTATTTGTGTACAAGATTCCTTTTCATAGGAAGTGGGTTAGGCTTAAATTTGTTTCATACTTGCTTTTTGATGCTCTCTTTGCTTCAACTCTCATCCTTATGAGAGCATCATCATTAAAATTGCTGAGCCCATCTTAATGGCTATAAAGAAAGCGCTTATGGGAGACAACCCGTCATTTTACTTCTGCACTTTTATTTTATATTTGAGTCTTGGTAGTTGTTACTATTGTAGAAACCTCTCCTTATCTTTATTTTATTGCATTGTTGTGCCAAGTAAAGTCTTTGAAAGTAGGGTTGATACTAGATTTGGATTACTGCGCAGAAACAGATTTCTTGCTGTCACGAATTTGAGTAGTATTCTCTGCCGGTAACTCAGAAAAATCTGCCAATTTACGTGAGTAATCCTCAGATATGTACGCAACTTTCATTAAATTTGAGCATTTTCATCTGAGCAAGTCTGGTGCCTCTAAAAAATTCGTCTTTACGAACTGTTCTGTTTTGACAGATTCTGCCTTTTATTTCGCATTGCCTGTTTTGCTATGTTTGATGGATTTATTTATTCCATTAACTTTCAGTAGCTTTGGGCAATGTCCAGAAGTGTTAAGAATGATTGTGTCACCTCTGAACATGTGAATTTTTGATTACGCACTAACCCTCTAATGAGTTTGTTTTGAGTTTGGTGTGGAGGAAGTTTTCAAGGGTCAAGAGAGGAGGATGATACAATATGATCAAGAAGAGTGAAAGATCTAAGCTTGGGGATGCCCCTGTGGTTCATCCCTGCATATTTCAAGAAGACTCAAGCATCTATGCTTGGGGATGCCCAAGGCATCCCCTTCTTCATCGACAACTTATCAGGTCACCTCTAGTGAAACCATATTTTTATTCTGTCACATCTTATGTACTTTACTTGGAGCGTCTCTGTGCTTTTATTTTTGTTTTTTTTATTTTCATTCTCTGAATAAATGCTTGTGTGGGAGAGATACACGCTCCGCTGGTTCATATGAACACATGTGTTCTTAGCTTTTAATGTTCATGGCGAAGGTTGAAACTGCTTCGTTAATTGTTATATGGTTGGAAACGGAAAATGCTACATGTGGTAAATGGTATAATGTCTTGAATAATTTGATACTTGGCAATTGTTGTGCTCATGTTTAATCTCTTGCATCATATACTTTGCACCTATTAATGAAGAAATACATAGAGCTTGCTAAAATTTGGTTTGCATGATTGGTCTCTCTAGAGTCTAGATATTTTCTGGTGAGGTGTTTGAGCAACAAGGAAGACAATGTAGAGTCTTATAATGCTTGCGATATGTTCTAATGTAAGTTTTGCTGTACCGATTCATACTTGTGTTTGCTTCAAACAACCTTGCTAGCCTAAGCCTTGTATAGAGAGGGAATACTTCTTGTGCATCCAAAATCCTTGAGCCAAAAACTATGCCATTTGTGTCCACCATACCTACCTACTACATGGCATTTCCCTGCCATTCCAAAGTAAATTGCTTGAGTGCTACCTTTAAAATTCCATTCATTGTCTTTGCAATATATAGCTCATGGAAAAAATAGCTTAAAAATTATTGTGGTATTGAATATGTACTTATGTATCTTATTTCCTAATAAGTTGCTTGTTGAGCGGTAACCATGTTCCTGGGGATGCCATCAACTGCCCTTTGTCGAATATCATGTGAGTTGCTATGCATGTTCGTCTTGTCTGAAGTAAGGGGGATTTATCATGATCATATGGTTTGAGTATGCATATTGTTAGAGAAGAACATTGGGCCGCTAACTAAAGCCATGATCCATGGTGGAAGTTTCAGTTTGGACAACAATCCTCAGTCTCTTATGAGAATATTATTTGTTGTTGAATGCTTATGCATTAAAGAGGAGTCCATTATCTGTTGTCTATGTTGTCCCGGTATGGATGTCTAAGTTGAGAATAATCAAAAGCGAGAAATCCAATGCGAGCTTTCTCCTTAGACCTTTGTACATGCGGCATAGAGGTACCCCTTTGTGACACTTGGTTAAAACATATGCTATGCAATGATAATCCATGTAAATCCAAGCTAATTAGGACAAGGTGCGGGCACTATTGGTAATCTATGCATGAGGCTTGCAACTTGTAGGATATATTATACATAACACATATGCTTTATTACTACCGTTGACAAAATTGTTTCTTGTTTTCAAAATAAAAGCTCTAGCACAAATATAGCAATCCATGCTTCCGTCTGCGAAGGGCCATTCTTCTACTTTATGTTGAGTCAGTTTACCTACTTCCTTCCATCTTAGAAGTAAACACTTGTGTTAACTGTGTATTGATTCTTACATACTTGCATATTTGCATTCATCATATTACTTTATGTTGACAACTATCCATGAGATATACATGTTACAAGTTGAAAGCAACCGCTGAAACTTAATCTTTCTTTGTGTTGCTCCAATGCCTTTACTTTGAATCTATTGCTTTATGAGTTAACTCCTATGCAAGACTTATTGATGCTTGTCTCGAAAGTACTATTCATGAAAAGTCTTTGCTATATGATTCAGTTATTTAATCATTGTCTTTACCATTGCTTTGAATCACTTCAATTCATCTCATATGCTTTACAATAGTATGATCAAGATTATGTTGGTAGCATGTCACTTCAGAAATTATTCTTTTATCGTTTACCCACTCGAGGAAGAGTAGGAACTAAGCTTGGGGATGCTGATACGTCTCCAACGTATCTATAATTTCTGATGTTCCATGCTTGTTTTATGACAATACCTACATGTTTTGTTCACACTTTATGATGATTCTATGTGTTTTCCGGAACTAACCTATTGACGAGATGCCGAAGTGCCACTTGCTGTTTTCTCCTTGTTTTTGGTTTCTGAAATCCTACAAAGGAAATATTCTTAGAATCGGACAAAATCAACGCCCAACATCTTATTTTTCCCGGAAGCTTCCAGAGAGTCAGAGAGGGACCAGAGGGTGGCCCTGGGGGCCCCACACGTGGCGGCGGCGCGGCCCAGGGGGGCGCGCCCCCTGTTGTGTGGAGCCTCCAGACCCCAAGGACAAGAGCAAAGACTCAAATGGCAAGTATTCAAAGGCCCCCAACAAGAAATTATGTGATCATTGTTGAGAGTGTCCACTATTGAAAGTATGATCCCTAGGCCTTGTTTCTAAGCATTGAAACACCGTTTCCAACCAGTTGTGCTACATGTTCGCTTGCTGCCATTTTTATTTCAGATTGCAATTACTACTTATAATCATCCATATTAGTTGTATTTCACTATCTCTTCGCCGAACTAGTGCACCTATACATCTCACAAGTGTATTAGGTGTGTTGGGGACACAAGAGACTTCTTGTATCTTAATTGCAGGGTTGCTTGAGAGGGATATCTTTGACCTCTACCTCCCTGAGTTCGATAAACCTTGGGTGATTCACTTAAGGAAAACTTTCTGATGTTCTACAAACCTCTGCTCTTGGAGGCCCAACACTGTCTACAGAAATAGAAGAGTGCTTAGACATCACCCCCCTCTCTCGGGTGTCCTGGCTGGCTTTATATATGCAACCAGCCTAGGGTTTTTACAAGATTCCTAGTCGACTACTTCTTCGGGTTGCCCTGTTGGACCTTCTCCATATTGGGCCGAGCCGAGCCAGGTATACCAATAATGGGTACCCGAAGGGTATACCCATGTCACCTGATGCAAGCGAGCCTGGCGAGGAGAGAGGAGGGAGCAAAGTAGGAACCGGATGAAGACTACTTTGTATCTCGAGATGGTGAAATTTATATGAATTAAGAGTTGTATGTAAAACATTTGACACTTGCCACTATATATGTATCTCGATCGGGCTCTAAGTAATGTGATGATGATGTTTATATTATATTTGTGCAATGTACATGCTATTTATATTATATCTGCATATTTCTGTATATAATCTATATAATATATGTATATTGTTGTATATAACATGTATGCGTATAGCAGGCAGTACAAAATCGTGTATAATTCGAGCAAATTCTGTAGCGCACTGAACGCTACTTCTGTGGCGCACCACTTTCTGTGGCGCACTGAAGCACTGGTGCGTCACAGAAACCTTAATTCTGTGGCGCATGGGCTGGTGCGCCACAGAAATATTATTTTTGTGGCGAAGTTTCTGTGGCGCACCGCCCATGCGCCACAAAATGTGGTTTTTGGTGCGCCACTAATGAGCCTTTTCCTACCTGTGCTCCAACGGGACGATGTAACGTATTCATTTCCGTCCATGCGGACCGGAAATGCGCCTGCACCCTACTCCAGCGGGGCGATGTATAGTATTCGAACCGTCCGCGGAGACGCAAACACGACGCAAATATGCGGCACGTTTGCGTCAGCGTCCGCACCGAGTGTCCGCTTGCTTCTCCCACGAGCCCGCCTGGCAGTGACCCTGGCTCGAGCCGTCGCGAATTAAAGCATAACAACTGTCGGGGAGGGCAACCGCAGGAGTGGCAACCGCGCCGATCGACGCGTGTACCGCCGGAATGGAGCGTCGAACCGTCGCGGAAGAGCAAACGCACACTCTTCGTTATACACGCCACCATTAATGCCCGCTCAATAAGACCCATGCGCCTGCGCTAATTCATCTCCAACCGGCTGCTATTCATCTTCATCTCCAACACCTGCGTGCCACCATGAGCAACTTGTCGTTGCCATCAAACACCAACAACGAGGGGAAGCCGCCGGGATGACGGCATTGGTGGGATAGAGCTGCCACACCGAGCAACTCTAGCTCCCTGCCGACGGAGGGCGAGGAGGAGGGGGACACCGTTGGCCCCGACAGCCAGGACGAGAAGGAGGAAAAGGAGGAGGATCGGCTGGAGGCGGAGGAGGCGGCCGACGAGGCGGCGGTGGCAAGGAAGGAGGCAAGGGCGAGGGCGAGGGCGCAGGCGCAGGCGTGGCGCAGGCGCATGCGAATGCTCATCATCCATTCACCGACGACGAGGAAGACCCTAATGATCACTCGTCGGAGGAAAACTCAAGTTCGTCGGACGCGTCGACCTGCAGTACCTCTTCGGAGGAGGTGACGAGCAGGAAGCGCGTCCGTGAGAATTACGAGGCGAGGCCTTCTAACAAGAAGTAGCTACTTTAAAATTTGTTTGTTCTCGCAATTTGTATATTTAATTTGTTTAAACTTAGTTCACTAATTTAAAAATAATAATTCTACTTAGAAATGTGATGACAACAATACATATACTTCGCATGACATGATCAAAAACACTGGTTCGATCAACAAAACATAGGCAGCCATGGAAGCAATTTGGGAAGGAGTTAATGCACGTTTCTCCAAAATATCAATTCTACATTAGAAATGTGTCGGGCTGGTGGAGTTATCCTCCGACGCAAACGGATAATCTACGCCTAGCGACCATTTCAACGTCCACAGAGCGACGCAAACAGACGCGAATGAACAATTTAAGGATCTGTTTGGATTGCAACCAAAACCAACCATACCAAAATATTGGCCAGCCCATGAGATTTGGTAGCTGTTTGGATTAGTGCCAAAAAGTTGGCTGGCCCGGCGTGCCCGCGCCCCGCCCGTGTAAATTCTCACCAACGCGCGGGCAAACTGAGGGCGCTGAAATCGTGCGCCAAAATATTGGCATCCTCACTTCCCGTCCCTTTCTTGGTGGGCCTGGTCTACTTTTTTGCTTTTCTTTGCCACGTGGTGCATGCACAGGGAATATATCTTGTAATTAATCGCTTGATTAGCAACTGCATGCAGATCCGTTTGATTAGATGCTTCCGGCCATAGCAATCAGGCACTATTTTTTCTAGTGAATTTTTTTTGCTGATTTTTTTTTCCGTTGGGTGCATCATTATTTTCTAGCTAACCGCATCAGTATTTTTCTAGGAGCACATATCAGTATCCGTTTGATATATTTGGTGTGTTAGATAGTATTATTAGTATGATGATCCAGTCATAGTTGGTCACAAACCAAACATAGGTCTACTTTACCAAAATTTTGGCTGACACAATGGCTACAAACCAAACAGCAATGACTTGCCAAAATTTTGGTCATGCCCTAGCTTTGGTCGTGCCAAAAATTTGGTGGGGCTTGTTTGGGCTCAAACCAAACATACCCTAAGCGTCAAAAATGCCGTCGCCCTCCGTTGGAGATGCCCAAAAGCACCCCGAGGTGTGGAGCAGCCGCAAGGCAAGGCAGTTCAATTGGGCTCGTTCTGGACTAGCACAGCCCATGTCCAGTCGCAGGCTCGCAGCCCGGCCCGTCCGGCTCAGTCATGTCTCCCCTCGACCAACTCCACCCGCCTGAAGGATGTGTGGGCCCCCCACCCAAAACGTCAGCTCAATCCCAAAAAAGCCAGTTCTCAAAAAAAAAATTCCCAAAAAAGCAGGGCTCAATTTAATACTGCCTCTTTCTTTTGACAGCCCAAAATTTATTACTTACCTGAAAGCGAAGAGGGAAATACTTGAAGACCCCCCTAAAACTTCCCGCTATTACCAAATTCCACCCGGCAGCTTTCCCCAGGATTTTGCAGTCTGCGGGCGCTGCCTTCTCTAATCCTCTCCCCCCACTCACGCTCCACTACGCAGACCACCACGCCCTACCCGCTTCCCCTCACCCAAACCCTAGCCTGCCGCACGAGGCGCTCGCCGGCGATGGACGACGCCGGAGGCGGCGTGGCCGCGGCGGCCATGAACCACCACGCGCGCTCCCCCGAGGACGTCTTCCGCGACTTCCGCGCGCGCCGTGCGGGAATCGTCAAGGCGCTCACCACGGGTTCGTCTCGCTCCTGCGCTCCTCCTCTAGCTCAAGCGTCCGCGCCCGTCCTTCGGGGTTTCGCTCGGCTGGTGCTGTTCTATTCTTTTTTTTTTTCTGATGGATTCGTTGCTCCTGTGCTGCGCAGATGTGGAGAAGTTCTACCAGCAGTGCGACCCGGGTGAGGCTCCCCCCAACCTTGCTGCGACTTTACCTTCGCCCTGTTCGTTTCTTAAAATTTAATTGGGCTGCATCTACAGCTGCGTGTGTCTTTAGTGATACTCCGATTCCGTGTTCCGCCACTTCAGGGTGGAGCTCGAGATGGTTACCTTCTAGGGTTTCAAGAGTTCCGAAAGTAGATTTGCTCTAATTGTTGACGTATTTTAGACTAATACATCTTGGGTATGTCCATTTCGGTGTAGGACGGGCAATAGTTTCTTTTCTTCAACTTCTTGTTGCCCACCAGCCTAGTTTGGTAAAGTAGTTGAACGTATATCAAGTAAGGAGTCTACTATGTTGTGACCAACGCAGGCGACAACTCAGCACTTTCCACGTGAGCCTGGATCCATCAAGAATGGCATCGCGTGGCCGCGTGACGCAATCTAACGGTGCGAGAGCACGTCATGCTGCCGGACAGGCACACTAGAGAATTCTCGTTAGAGTAAATGCCAACTTTGGGCTATTCAAAATGCATTTCTGCTGAGACCAGCGTTTTAATACTTAAATCATTTGAGACCTGAAGGCTGAAACATGGTTAAAAGTTATTGGAGCTGCGGTGAATTGCATTTCCGCTGACATGCAGGACACTAAGGAGGAATAATCATCGACCAAAGGCAGTCTGGCCACAAGATGTGAAATATGTTTAATGTCCTAGTAGCTATACGTGATCCACACATCTGCGTTTTTCAATCAAAGTGTATTTTGTGGGAATACCTCACATATGAGTGATATGAAACTAAAAAAGAATGTTCCCGTAATCCCACGTTTGTTTTCTTAACCCAGGAACACCCCACCTCCAGTTGATACAAAATGGAAAGAATATCTGTTTGTTGTTATAGCGTGAATAAAAAGGATGAAAAGTAACTATATATTGGTGGAAGAAATTGACACGAGTTGAAGAGGGTTACACATGGTACATTTAACTGCTAAACCGGTCCATTTTTCGATTTATAATTGTTTCACTGCTAGGAAGCCATCAAGGCAGTGCTTCGTCAAGCGCATATCTAGCTGCTTGCAAAGTATCTGTCCTATTTGTTGCAGTGATTATAAATTTGAAATTCATCTAGCTTTTTGTTCCACCATTTTTTACTTTTCAATTTACGTATCTGGTTAGTTGCTGCTACACAACAGATTAAGGTGATAAGCGATGGAACTATGGAAGGTTCAAAACTTAGGCTGAACTTACAAATTTGTCCTCTTGATGTTGGAACTGCAGCTTTATTGTTTATGGGTTTAATAGGAACGATTTGTTGAGTATATTTGCTCTAATCATTCAAACATCTGCTTTGAGTGTGAGTTGGTTTGTCTAGTGAGCTAAATTCTAGTAGCTATTCCCTCTAAATAATTGAAGTTCTAGTTTTGTCCTAAACCAAACTTCTCTAAGTTTGGCCGGATTTTTTTAAAATTGTCAATACTAACAACATCCAATCTATATAGTATGAAAATTCAATTTATGCTGGATCTAATAAAATTAAGTTGGTGTTTTTGATGTTCATATATGTTTCTATAAATTTAATCGAACTTGTAGTAGTTTGACTTAGGACAAGAAAATTAGAACTTCAATTATTTTGGAATGGAGGGAGTAGCATTTTATGTGTTACAATCTATTGCTATGATAATGTTGGATAGTAAATTGCAAGTGATACATCAGGTTTTGTTTCTCTTGTTTTTGTCATGTCGCTGATATAGTGATCTCTTCCTTTCTTAGAGAAAGAGAACCTGTGCCTTTATGGGTTACCCAATGAGACCTGGGATGTGACTTTGCCAGCCGAGGAAGTACCTCCTGAACTTCCAGAACCAGCTCTGGGCATAAACTTTGCTCGTGATGGGATGATTGAAAAAGATTGGCTGTCGCTGGTTGCAGTTCATAGTGATGCTTGGCTACTATCTGTAGCATTCTACTTTGGAGCTCGGTTTGGATTCGATAAAGAAGCCAGGTCAGCGTAGTTTCTATTTGAATGATTTTTTTTTTCATTTACACGAAACAAACAATAGTGATTCTATTATCTCAGCACCCATGCTGGCTTCCAATTTAGTCCATTGAACGGCAGTCCATGTTTGGTTTTCCCTGCTATCTAGCCATAGTTTAAGCATATGGGTGATTGTCCACAAGTGGCATTTGATTTTCAGGAGACGGCTCTTCACCATGGTTAATGGTCTTCCCACTGTCTATGAAATTGTGACGGGGGTTGCCAAGAAGCAACCAAAACCTTCCAATGGTAGCAGCAAAAGCAGCAAATCCAACTCTAAAGTAAGAAGCACATGCACAACATCCTGCTCATGCCGACACAATCATTTACTCATTTGTCATTTCCTATTCTCTTCCAGCCATCAAGACACTCCAATTCTAACAGCAAGCCTGCAAAGCCGGCTCAACCAAAAGATGAGGAAGATAACGATCAAGAAGACGCACAGGAGGAGGAGCAAGCATACTCGTGTGCCTCTTGCGGGGAGACCTATGTGAATGGCGAGTTCTGGATCTGCTGCGACATCTGCGAGAAGTGGTTCCACGGCAAGTGCGTCCGGATCACCCCTGCGAAGGCGGAGCACATCAAGCACTACAAGTGCCCTGCTTGCAGCAGCAAGAGGAGCCGGGAATGACCACGGGAGGGTCCCGTTAGAATCGTTAGGAATGGTGAAGCAGCAGAGATGCTGCTGTGAGCCTGTAACCGGTGCACCGGTTTGTTGTACTACTAGTTTCATCTTTGTGTTGTGTTGGATATGGTAACTGGTAGTGTTTAGCAGTCTAACTGCATGCTGTCGTCATAGTGTGACGTGTACTATTGAGAGCACTGGTGTTCAGTAATCAGGTGCTGGGTTAGTTTGTAACTGTGTATGATATGTTGTTAATGCCTCCTATCACGACCTGAGATTGTTATTCTGATGAAGCTCTTGGGATGTTGATTCTAGATATTACTCCATTGATATTCTGATGTATATGACTAATATGCTATCTTCAAGCTCACAGAACTCCAATGCTGTTTGCAGATCATGAGCTACTTTGCAACACCTGAACATGAAGAGAGACTTCAGTATTTTGCTTCTCCCGAAGGAAGAGCTGCCCTTTACCATTACAATCCAAAAGAGAGTCAGACTGTAATCTATAAGTAGTGTGCTCACCGATGATTTCCTTTACAGCATTTTTTCGACAATATGTTATCATCGTTGGAATTTATTTTGCATGGTGAACAGCGTGATATTGTTTTGTGCTGATTTTAGGTGCTGTTTTGTGAACAGCGTATCGACGTTCTTGCCGCTGTCGAATCCTTTCTCCCCTCGATTCTGTGCCTTCTTTTCTCGCCTCCTCCTTCCTCCCTCACTCCCTTCGATCCTTCGTTTTCAAACCCTGCTTGGGATGACAACCTCCTGGAGCTTGTCCACCATTCTATTGATGAGTTTTCCATCACCTCAACTTTTTCTCTCTGATAACCTAACCTTCTCCTTAATCAATGTCTATGGCCCCTGTATCCATGCCCTCAAAGCTGATTTCCTCACCTCCCTCGAACATATCTCCGCCTCCCTTTCTGGCCTGTCGCTCTTATGGGAGATTTCAATCTCATTCGAGCCCCGCGTGATAAGTCAAATAACAACTTCTATGCCTCTGAAGCAGGCCTTTTCAATGATTTTATCAACAATCTTGGCCTCTTGGAGATTCCTCTCCTCGACCGTCAATTCACGTGGTCTAACCTGTAAGACCCTCCCATCTTAGCTCGCCTTGATCGTGTCCTAGTCAACCCTGATTGGAGTCTCTCCCTTCCTGATTCCACTCTTACCTCTTCCTCCCGTCCCACCTCAGATCATGTCCCCCTACACCTTGAGGCCTCTTCCTGGTTTTGGCTAATTGGAATAGCGATGGAAGCTCTCATAACCACTTACCCTCTGTTGGTAAGCTCTGCCTTAAGCTTAAACGGGTTCGGTCTGCTGCCAGAGCTTGGGCCAAAGAGCGCCGTCTCCCCTCCCTTTACCTGGTCAACTGCCGTTCTGTTATCTCCTTTCTTGATCGACTGGAGGAGGTTCGTAATCTATCCCCTCTCGAGGGGCGCCTCCGATCAGCCGCTAAGCTCCACCTCAGTCAGAAAAACTTTGACCGTGCCACCTATTGGCGCCAGCGTGCAAAAATCAAGCACTGCACTCTGGGGGACGAGAACTCCCGCTACTTTCATCTTTGCGCCTCTGGCCGGCTTCGGAAGAATCATATCAAAACCTTGGAAGCTGATGATGGTAACCCTGTCTTTTCTCATCCCGCCAAAGCTTCCATCCTTCAAAGGTTTTTCAAAGATCTTTTGGGGGCTCCAGTTTTTTCTGCTGACTCCCTTGACCTCCCATTCTTAGTCAGATCCACCTCCCTCACCCCCTCCCAAGCGGCCACCCTGGTTTCACCTTTCACTTTGGATGAGATTAAATATGCTCTCTTCTCCATGAACGACAATTCTAGCCCTGGGCCGGATGGCTTTGGGCCTTCCTTCTACAAAAAAACTGGGATCTTGTCAAGAACTTGCTGCTTCGCTGCCTTACAGACTTTCACTCCCTTGCAACTGATCTTCGCCCTATAAACAAGTCTTACATCGTGCTTCTCCCAAAAAAGCAAGGGGCTAATAAACTTGACAATTTCCGTCCTATATCTCTGCAGAATTGTTGCCTCAAGGTTCACTCCAAGTGCCTCATGATTCGACTCCGCAACCTCATTCCCTTCATTGTTCACCCTGATCAAACGGGTTTCATCTTTGAGCGCTCCATTGCCGAGAATTTCGTTTATGCTGCTGACATCATCCAGGCCTGTCACCGCAAAGGAGCGCCAGCCGTTGTTTTTAAACTCGACTTCCGCAAAGCCTTTGACTCCATTAGCTGGGAGGCTCTTGATCGGATTCTGGACGCGAAAGGGTTTCCTACCCTTTGGCGCGAGTGGATCAAGATCCTCAACCAAACTAGCCAAACGGCTGTCCTTCTTAACGGGGTCCCGGGGGGTTGGATCCAATGCCGACGAGGCCTTAGACAAGGAGATCCCCTATCCCCTTCCTCTTCAACATTATCGCCGATGTCCTTCAACAAATGCTCCTTCTTGCTTCTCGTCAGGGGCTCCTCCTCCACCCCCTTGTGGACTACCTCACTTGCCCCATCCTTCAATACGCCGTTGATACCCTTATTATCATTCGGGCCATCCCCGAGCATGTGACCAACTTGAAACATGTCCTGGATTCCTTCTCTGAGGCCACCGGCCTCACCATCAACTTTCATAAAAGTACTTTCGTCCCCATAAAAACCGATCTAGCTTCCGCTCTCTCCATGGCCAACGCCTTTGGGTGTGCGGTCTCGTCCTTCCCCTAGACCTACCTCGGTCTTCCCCTCTCCACCCACAAGCTCCGCTTTGCTGATTTCACCCCCATCATCTCCAAGAGCGCCTGTCTGGCTGGCGTGGACGGTCCCTTCCCATTGGCGGGCGTCTACTCCTTGTTAACTCCGTCCTCACGGCCATGCTCTCTCATGCCATGAGTGCTGGCATCCTTCCTGCTGGTGTTGTTGAGGCAATCAATAAGCGACGTCGTGCCTTTCTCTGGACGGGGGAGGAAACCTGCCACGGTGGTCATTGCAAGGTGGCCTGGCCTATCGTTTGCACCCCTAAGCACCTTGGAGGGCTGGGCGTCCTCTCTCTCCCTGCACAAAATTCCGCGCTTCTTGCTAAATTTCTTTCCAAACTCCACTCTGACTCCTCCGCCCAGTGGGCCTGCTGGTTCCGACGTTTCTATGGTTGGAGCCAAACTAAGGACCTGGGGGACCGCCACTATCTTGACACCCCGGTCTGGAAAGATATCATTGATGGCCTTGATGCTTTCCGCCTTGCCTCCAAGGTGGCTGTCAGTAATGGAGCCTCCACTTCCTTCTGGTTCGACCTGTGGCTTGGGGACGCCACTCTCCACACTCGTTTCCCCTGCTTGTTCTCCCAATCCTCTAGACCTCAAGTCAACATCTCCTTCATCATGCAGCATGGCCTCCCGGCCGCCCTGGGACCTCGTCTTTCAGTTGCTGCTACGGCTGAGCTTCGTACTCTCACCTCCGAGTTAAGTGCCGTGGACCTTAACGATGCCACGGACTTTAGAAACAGCCGTCTCACTAACAAAAAGCTTTCAAACAAAAGTTTCTATGTCAACTCTTTCAGGCATCTGCAGACTGACGATCTAGCCTTGGGAATTTGGAGGAATGCTGCCCCCTTAAAGTGTAAAGTTTTCTGCTGGCTTGCTCGAAGATGGCGTCTCCCAACCAATGAGCGGCGTTTTAGACACAACCTGTCATCCTCGGCCACCTGCCTCTCCTGTCCTGAAGACGAAGACCTCAATCACATGCTCCTCCTTTGTCCCCGTTGAAAGGACACATATGTCGCCTAGAGGGGGGTGAATAGGCGATTTAAAACTTTTACGAGATGGGCTAAACAAATGCGGAATAAAACTAGCGTTTACTTTGTCAAGCCCAAAGCCTATATACTATGGTTCACCTATGTGCACCAACAACTTATTCTAAGCAAGGGTTCACCTATGTGCACCAACTACTTATGCTAAGCAATACAAGCAACTTATGTGATAGCAAGATATATATAACTTCAAGCACGATGGCTATCACAAGGTAAAGTGCATAAGTAAAGAGCTCGGGTATAGAGATAACCGAGGCACGCGGGAGACGAAGATTTATCCCGAAGTTCACACTCTTGCGAGTGCTAATCTCCGTTGGAGAGGTGCGGTGGCTTAGTGCTCCCGAACGCCACAAGAGGCTCACCTTGAGGTGTGGTTGCTCGATGCACACCAACGCCACAAAGGCCTCACCCCAAGATGCGGTACTCACACCACACACTGAACGCCACGAAGGTGCCTCACCTAAATCTCCGGTGACCCTCGCCACAAAGGCCTAGGTCACGGTTCCACTAAGGGATTTCCTTCGAGGCGGAAACCGGGCCTTACACAAAGCTTGGGGCACACATCCACAACTTAATTGGAGGCTCCCAAGAAATCGCCACAAAGGCCTCAAATCCGTCTAGGGTTCCAAGAACCCAAGAGTAACAACTTTCTTGCTTTCACTTCCACGAATCACCGTGGAGAACTCAAACCGATGCACCAAAAGCAATGGCAAGAACACCACAAAGATGCTCAAGTCCTTCTCTCTCAAATTCCAACAAAGCTACAAAAGCTATTGGGGGAATAAGAGAGGAAGAACAAATAAGAGGAGGAACACCAAATTTCTCAAAGATCTAGATCTAGTGGATTCCCCTCACAAAGAGAGGGATTTGATTGGTAGAAATGTAGATCTAGATCACCTCTTCCTTTTCCCTCAAAAAGATTCAAGAAGTATAGGAGGCGTAGAGGGATATGGCAAGCTCTCAAGGTCAACAATGGTGAAGAGCACAAAGGGGAAGAGGTAGCTGCCCAAGGAGGAAGAAGGGGGTCTTAAATACCCCCTCCCATCGAAATATGACCGTTTGGGTCAGCTCAGGCCGGATTTTCCGGGCCGGATATTTGCAAAATATCCGGGGCCCGAAAATCGGCTAAGGACTTGAGAAAACTGCTTGCAGTAAGGGGGCCGGACATTTGGCCGGATATTTGGCCGGATATTCCCAAAAACCGGATATTTCGGGGGGGTGGGGGGGGGGGGGGGGGGGGTTATCCGCCCCAAACTTGGGCCGGAATATCCGCCCCCCTGAAAACTGGCAGAAACATCAAACTGAAACGAGCATAACTTTAGCATCCGGACTCCGATTTTGATGATTTTGGGCTTGTTTTAAAGCTAGGAACAAGCTCTACAAGATCATGCAGGGAACCATCATAATCCAACAATGTAGTATAGAAATAAATGATGAAAGGTTTGACCTATCTAAAAAGTACATACCGGTAAAACCTCCAACCTTGAAAATGCAACAAGTTGCCCGTGCAAAAACCATTCTTGATGAACTAGATCTTGTCATGAGAATAAGCACAAGCTCTAAATCATCACATGGATAAGATCCAAATAACAACCAAGAAAGATGATGAACCAAACTCGAAAACGCAACAAGTGATCTATGCGAAATCCGTTTTCGATGAACTAGAGCTTGTCATGAGAATAAGCACAAGCTCTAAAACATCACATGGATAAGGTCCAAATAACAACCAAGAAAGATGATGCAAGGATGCAAAGGTTTGAGCTCTCTCCGAACGATACGATCGAGTTACTCACTCGAGAGCCCTCTTGATAGTTCGGCAACTAAACTAAAAACCGGTCTCCAACTACACTATGAGACCGGTGGGAAAGAAACCCTATCAAGAGCAAACCTTATACTTGTGCATTCCACTTGAGCTCGATGACGATGATCTTGACCTCAACAAGATGGAACACATTTCTTGCTTGTGCTTGCTTGATGAAGTCTTGTGGATTGCTCCCCCATAATCCACCATGGGAGAGCTTCTTCTTCGGCGCATCTTCACATAACCATGACCACCATGTGGATGGGACTCAAGCAAAGGATCTCTTCGAGATGGCTCATCTTGAACTTGCACTTCATTTCTCCATGGCAAGCTTCAAGCTTATGAACTCTTCGAGTTGGCTCATCTTGAACTTGCACTTCATTTCTTCATTCTTCATCATGTTGATGTCTTGAAGTAACTTGAGGGCTCACTTCATCTTCATCTTCAAGACATACTTGACACTTGATATCCTTCATCAAATTCTTCTTATTGCAACCTTGAAGCCAACATATGGTTCAAGAATTGCCTATGGACAACTCCTACAAATATAACTCAAATGCAAACATTAGTCCACAGGGATTGTCATTAATTACCAAAACCACACATGGGGGCTCCATGCACTTTCAATCTCCCCCATTTCGGTAATTGATGACAATCTCTTTGATAGGGTTTATATAAGGAATTTAAGTAACAAATAAGTTGAATATATAGAGCAAACTCCCCCATAATATATGCATGTGTGAATGATCTTGACTTTCATTGCATATATTGGCATTCAAAGCCTAGTGGAGTTTCCTCTAAATATTCAACTATGCAAAGCAACAAGATGCAATGCAATAAAGGCACATGCTTAAGCACAAAGCAAAGACATAACCAAATGCACATATCCAATGACGAATATTCGGAAGGAATCACACTATAGATAGGATCAAAGATTGCAAAAAGATAACAAAGTCAAGAAGCTTCAACAAATGAAGCAAGCAACCAAATGAACCACAAAGAAGATACCAAAAGAAAGATAGATATTATGATAAGATCAAGAAGATTGCTCTAAATAATATGAGGAAGCCCCCCAAGGTTTGTGCACAAAACTAGACAATTTGCATTGGAGTATAAAGTGCACAAACATGGAATTATCACTCCCATAATATCATTCAAAAACAAAAGATACCAACTGAATCAAACTCTAATGATCACCACAAGATAGTGTTTTAAATCAAATGAGGAAGCTCCCCAAGGTACATGCATAAAATAAAATGTTGCATTTGAATACAATATGCATAACATGGAATCCTCACTCCCTCATTTAAAACACAAACATTTGTAATATATCATAGATAGAAAAGTAAGCTAAACACTTGCAACAAAAAAATAGTTGAGCAACAAGTAAGAGGCACCATAATAAAAGGCTCAACCAAGAGGATATGTGAAAGGCATGAGAAAGCATATTATAAGACTATTACAAGGATGAGCAAAAAGCATCATCATAGTCTTCAATGAATTATATTGCTTAGCATGACCAATCAACACGCAATAAATAAATAAGATATCAAAAGGAGATGTATCATCTCTTATGTGTATAAGTTTCTCTAAGTGGGCAATATCACAAAGATATTTATCCACAAAGAAACATGCACACACAAAATAGATACGCAAGAAAAATAGTATGATATCCAAGATGAAGTCATGCAATATACCAATAAGAATTTTTGCTTAATAGCATGGCCAAAGGCTCAATTTTATCTTATTGTACATTCATGAACTTCAACCACAAACAACTAAAATACATCACAAATATCAACAAGGGATAGGAGATAGTTGGGATGCATTTGAGAAAAGCAACAAGTATCACAAACGAGGATAACAAAAGAAGTAACTAAATTTGCACTTTCATCTATATTGCACATGTGAGAGCCTTGAGGAATTGATATGCAATAAAATTGCTAGATAGGCATAGTTGGGATGGATGAATCATGAGCATGATTTAAAATACTTCCCAACAAATGCACTCATCTCAAATTACTCACATTCACAATAAAGAGGTTTCATTAAGACTTTTGCAAGAAGCACAACATTTGCAAATCAAGATATTCATGCCAAGATGCAACCATAAGGTTGAATACAAGAAAAGTATGCATGAGAAGATACTTGTTACCAAGATAGCATTGGTGTGGATGTAGTAGATATGTGTTCGTTGACCATCCTAGATTGCCTCAAGTTACCATTGAGTCACCACTTCTTTCCAAGAGTGAGACAAGCATTCAATGAATATCCATTGTACCTAACACAAAGGTAAGTACAAAATGGTCCCAAAACTAATTGGGTCCGAAGTAGTTTGACACACTACAACATATAGGACAAACTCCACAATTCTATGTGCATATAGATATGAAATTGAATTTCATGCACATCTTAGCCAAATTAGGATTTGATGGAGTTTACCCTATATATTGGATAAAAAAAGTAACACATGCCATAAGATATACATATATTAAATATGCATGCACAATACTTTCAAGGACCAAAGGAAGATATAATTTGGACAAAACACCAAATAAATCAAGAGACAATGGTTGCCCAAATTATATCAAAGAATCAAACCAACACAAGATTGACTCCAAAGACTTATCTCATTATAAGAAGCTAATTAAGCCTAAGCACAAGGAAATGAGATAACCAACTCCCAAGAGAGCAAGGTTCCAACAAATAAACCAAACCCTCGACACTTTTTATGATGGCACAAAGTACCAAAAAGAAAGTTTATGTCTCCCAAAACTAATTTTTTTGATAAAGATCAAGAGATGTTAAGCATTCTAATAAATATAGAAGAGCTCCCCCAAGATTGGTTCATTATCTAGGATTTTTTATATGAATACAAAATGCACAAAACTAGGATCATCATGCTACCTATATCTTCTAACAATGCTAAGAAAGTTTGAATAGACAACTTAGATCCATAAGATGCAAGGAAGACACATGGGAGTCAAAGCACAACAAATTCATGGCAATAAATAAGGCAATTTAAACACAAGAGCCAATGTAGATATGATCAATAAATATCTACCTCATAATGATTACCAATTGTCCTAGGACAAGAGGTATTAGGAAATATTTCCCGGTGGTAGTTTGTAAGTATGCATAAGATCATATTTACAACGAATAAAGCATATGGTAAAAGATAAGAGTTAACCATCATGCAAAGATAGTTTCTTGATAGCTTCATTTAGTCATACCAACATGCAAGGCAATTAATAGTATTCATACCAACATGCAAAGCAATTAATAGTATGACTTGAAGCACATGGTTTTCCAAAAATGTATTGAGGGACACGTTGTGAAAAACCATGCCAAGAAAAACTTTCACAAATAAGATCCACAAAGATATTAGCAATGAAGCTATTTAAGCAAATTGGAGCTTGTTTGAGAAAACATGCCACATAGGAGAGAGATAATTTACAATATAAATTCTATGTGACACAACCTCAAATGTTCACATTTTCTAGGCTTGTAATATGCACAAAGCTTATTACTCCCCCATAATGTGATAAGGAATTTATTTTCACAAGAGGCAAATGAGATCCAACTAGAGATATTAATGGACATTAGAATTTGAATTTCTCATGAATATGACATACCACATAGAGACTAGATAATCTTGCAATATCAATTCTAAGTGATATTTCTCATGTACACACATTGTTTAGGATCATGAAATTCCCAAAGGAATATCACTCCCCCAAAATGGGATAGTCCATTAATCGCTCATAAGAGCCATATAAGATACAACAAGATGCAAAGAGGCTCCAACACAAACACAAATAGATGGTGTGCAACCCAAAATTCATAGACTTGATTTCTCAAGAGAAGCAAGTAGGAAGCACAACATATACAAACACATGTTAGGAACAAAACTAACACATGCAAAGGGGTGAGTAACTTTCAATATAAGTGAGTTGAGCACATGTTACCGCAAGGAGGAACATTGAATATATGATAGAAGCAAGATAACCAAAAGACTTGGCTTGAGATAATATAAATGATGAAGATCCCTTAATTCTTCATGATGTAGCCAAGTCTCCAATGTCCTCCAACAAGCACCTATTGATCAAGTTTTGAATTGTTGGTCCCCAACTAAGTTGGGTCCTAAGAGGTTAGTCACAATAGGCTTGGCAACCCAAATGGTTCTTTTCTTGACACCACTTTGAGCACCAACAAATTTGGCAAACACATTGCCACCCACATCCTTACGAAGAGAATAAACATCATCAATTGTGATAGAGTTGGATGAGGTACCAATAGTGCAAAAGGAGGAGATGTGGCCCTTCTCACGGCATAAGTAGCAAGTTCTTTTCTTCTCCTTCTTCTCACTAGATTTCTCCACAATGGGAGCATTGGCTTGATTCTTCTTGGGAAGTGGCATTTCTTCAACTTGAGGTTGAATATGAGTTTGAGCTTGAGGCCGCTTCCCTTTTTGCTTCTTCTTCAAAGGGCAAGATCTAACATGATGCCCTTCAATTTTGCACTTGAAGCAAACAATCTTGGCCGGGTCTTTGACTTGTACTTGGCCCTTCTTCTTATTGTTGTTCTTGGACTTGTTCTTGTTGTTGGAGTTGAATCCAAGTCCACTCTTGTCATTGGGGGATTGTTGCACACTCAACATCTTGTCAAGTTTGCATTTCCCTTCATGACTCTTTACCAAGTCGTTCTTCAAAGAAGAGACTTGGGCCTTGAGCTCTTTGATTTCCTCTACATGGTTAGTAACAACACAAGTACTAGAGGAAGTATAACCTTCATTGTTAGAGCAACAAGGCAAGGAAGATAATTCATCACTAGATTTAGCAATATTATGAGTGGATGAATTACTAGAATTAGCACATGGCAATATAATATTTTGAGTAGTAGTGCTAGTACCCACATGACGCTCATAAGGTGTTGCCTTAGATATTATAGCCTCATGAGCTAACTTTAGCCTATCATGAGAGGCTAGAAGATCCTCATAGGAGCTAGAAAGATTTCCATGATTTCTTCCAATTTCCCATAATTGCTAGTTAGCAATTTAAGTTGAGCCCTTAGCTCAACATTCTCCTTCAAGATAGATGCTTCACAAGAAGTAGAGTTAGTAGCACAAGCATCATTATTAATAGAAATGGGAGAAGGCAAGTTGTCATGCTCTTTTAGATAAGAAGCTTTAAGTTGCTCATGCGACTCGGTGAGTTTGGTGAGCGCACTCTCAATAACCCTTGAGTCCTTTTTGAGTTGCTCAAAATCCTCAAGGAGTTTAGCATTAACAAACACAAGCTTATCATTTTTTAGCTTTAGTTCATTTGCCACCTCAAGAGCTCTATCATGGTTTTCCTTTTCTCTAGACAATTCTAGAGCAAAGGTTTCCTCAAGAGCTTCCTTGGTGGTTTGTTCTTCTTCAAGTTCATCCTTTAGAGATGCCACATCATTAGCATACTCTCGTTCAAGAGCACCCATTTTATCAATGGTGTTCTCATGCATCCAAATAACTTTTTGGCTCTCAATAGCGGTAGTCAAGATTTCAAAGAAGTGAGAGCTAGCAATTTTATCTTTGCAAAGAACCTTGAATACACTCTTACCCTTATCGCGTAGAGAGACAACCCAATCATCTTCTTCATATTCCTCCTCATCCTTATCCCCACGAGAAATATTAGGTTCCATGGTAGGAAGTACCGTGGAACCCTTGGCCATAAGGCATATATGAGAACCGTGAGATAAAGATGAGGAGTTACTTGAGGCTCCTTTCAAGATCTTGTCTTGACCAATAGAATCTTTGGTTTCCTCTACATTGTTAGCCACACAACAACTAGAGGAAATAGAAGCATTTTTATCATGGCCACAAGACAAATCAAGCATATCATCATGAGATTTATTCAAGCAACTTACACATGATATGCAAGGACTATCAACACAAGCATGTAAATCATTTCTAGAGATAGATGTGTTTAAGTCCGAAGATGAAGCATTGCAATGAGATAGTGATGAGGAATCATCAATAGTAAGCTCAATATCAATATTGCAATTTTCATCACCACTCACCATATCATTACCTTGTGTCTTACAACACTTTGGTGAAGTGGATGAAGATGAGAACTCATCACGGCCGGAAGTGGAAGCAATACAATCATCCTCAATAATATTGGACACATCATATTTGTCTTTAAGCTTTGTCCATAATTCATGAGCGCTCCCAAAGGGCATGATTGAAGAAGTAACTACATTGCTCACAACAATGGAAAACACATGAGAAGCAAGAGCATCGAGGCAAGAGTTTTTCTCCTCCTCAAGAGATAAATTTTGAGGATCCTTAGGAGAAGAAAAACCCATGTCAAGAAATCGCTCCATGTCCGGGGACATACCCCGTAAAATTTTAAGCACATAAATTTTCCATAGTGCATAATTTGTGCCATCAAATATAAACAAGTTATTGTGCACTAATCCCCTAACCGACATCTTTACTCTCAAGGCGGTGAAGCCTAAGAATGAGAGACCTTGCTCTGATACCAATTGAAAGGACACGGATGTCGCCTAGAGGGGGGGTGAATAGGTGATTTAAAACTTTTACGAGATGGGCTAAACAAATGTGGAATAAAACTAGCGTTTACTTTGTCAAGCCCAAAGCCTATATACTATGGTTCACCTATGTGCACCAACAACTTATTCTAAGCAAGGGTTCACCTATGTGCACCAACTACTTATGCTAAGCAATACAAGCAACTTATGTGATAGCAAGATATATATAACTTCAAGCACGATGGGTATCACAAGGTAAAGTGCATAAGTAAAGAGCTCGGGTATAGAGATAACCGAGGCACGCGGGAGACGAAGATTTATCCTGAAGTTCACACTCTTGCGAGTGCTAATCTCCGTTGGAGAGGTGCGGTGGCTTAGTGCTCCCGAACGCCACAAGAGGCTCACCTTGAGGTGTGGTTGCTCGATGCACACCAACGCCACAAAGGCCTCACCCCAAGATGCGGTACTCACACCACACACCGAACGCCACGAAGGCGCCTCGCCTAAATCTCCGGTGACCCTCGCCACAAATGCCTAGGTCACGGTTCCACTAAGGGATTTCCTTCGAGGCGGAAACCGGGCCTTACACAAAGCTTGGGGCACGCATCCACAACTTAATTGGAGGCTCCCAAGAAATCGCCACAAAGGCCTCAAATCCGTCTAGGGTTCTGATACGTCTCCGACGTATCGATAATTTCTTGTGTTCCATGCCACATTATTGATGATATCTACATGTTTTATGCACACTTTATGTCATATTCGTGCATTTTCTGGAACTAACCTATTAACAAGATGCCGAAGTGCCAGTTGCTATTTTCTGCTGTTTTTGGTTTCAGAAATCCTAGTAACGAAATATTCTCGGAATTGGACGAAATCAACGCCCAGGGTCCTATTTTGCCACGAAGCTTCCAGAAGACCGAAGAGGAGACGAAGTGGGGCCACGAGGTGGCCACACCCTAGGGCGGCACGGCCTGGCCCTTGGCCGCGCTGACCTGTAGTGTGGGCCCCTCGTGTGGCCCCCTGACCTGCCCTTCCGCCTACTTAAAGCCTCCGTCGCGAAACCCCCAGTACCGAGAGCCACGGTACGGAAAACCTTCCAGAGACGCCGCCGCCGCCAATCCCATCTCGGGGGATTCAGGAGATCGCCTCCGGCACCCTGCCGGAGAGGGGAATCATCTCCCGGAGGACTCTACGCCGCCATGGTCGCCTCCGGAGTGATGTGTGAGTAGTCTACCCCTGGACTATGGGTCCATAGCAGTAGCTAGATGGTTGTCTTCTCCCCATTGTGCTTAATTGTCGGGTCTTGTGAGCTGCCGAACATGATCAAGATCATCTATCTGTAATTCTATATGTTGTGTTTGTTGGGATCCGATGAATAGAGAATACTTGTTATGTTGATTATCAATTTATATCTATGTGTTGTTTATGATCTTGCATGCTCTCCGTTACTAGTAGATGCTCTGGCCAAGTAGATGCTTGTAACTCCAAGAGGGAGTATTTATGCTCGATAGTGGGTTCATGTCTCCGTGAATCTGGGGAAGTGACAGAAATCTCTAAGATTATGGATGTGTTGTTGCCACTAGGGATAAAACATTGGTGCTATGTTCGAGGATGTAGTTACTGATTACATTACGCGCAATACTTAATGCAATTGTCTGTTGTTAGCAACTTAATACTGGAGGGGGTTCGGATGATAACCTGAAGGTGGACTTTTTAGGCATAGATGCATGCTGGATAGCGGTCTATGTACTTTGTCGTAATGCCCAATTAAATCTCACTATACTCATCATAATATGTATGTGCATGGTCATGCCCTCTTTATTTGTCAATTGCCCAACTGTAATTTGTTCACCCAACATGCTGTTTATCTTATGGGAGAGACACCTCTAGTGAACTGTGGACCCCGGTCCAATTCTCTATACTGAAATACAATCTACTGCAATACTTGTTTTACTGTTTTCCGCAAACAATCATCTTCCACACAATACGGTTAATCCTTTGTTACAGCAAGCCGGTGAGATTGACAACCTCACTATTTCGTTGGGGCAAAGTACTTTGGTTGTGTTGTGCAGGTTCCACGTTGGCGCCGGAATCTCTGGTGTTGCGCCGCACTACATCCCGCCGCCATCAACCTTCAACGTGCTTCTTGACTCCTACTGGTTTGATTAAACCTTGGTTTCTTACTGAGGGAAACTTGCCGCTGTGCGCATCACATCTTCCTCTTGGGGTTCCCAACAGACGTGTCAACTACACGCATCAAGCAAAATTTCTGGCGCCGTTGCCGGGGAGATCAAGACACGCTGCAAGGGGAGTCTCCACTTCCCAATCTCTTTACTTTGTTTTTGTCTTGCTTTATTTTATTTACTACTTTGTTTGCTGCACTAAATCAAAATACAAAAAAAATTAGTTGCTAGTTTTACTTTATTTGCTATCTCGTTTGCTATATCAAAAACACAAAAATATTAGTTAATTGCATTTACTTTATCTAGTTTGCTTTATTTACTGTTGCTAAAATGGCCACCCCTGAAAATACTAAGTTGTGTGACTTCACAACCACAAATAATAATGATTTCTTATGCACACCTATTGCTCCACCTGCTACTACAGCAGAATTCTTTGAAATTAAACCTGCTTTACTGAATCTTGTTATGCGAGAGCAATTTTCTGGTGTTAGTTTTGATGATGCTGCTGCCCATCTTAATAATTTTGTTGAACTATGTGAAATGCAAAAATATAAAGATGTAGATGGTGACATTATAAAATTAAAATTGTTCCCTTTCTCATTAAGAGGAAGAGCTAAAGATTGGTTGCTATCTCTGCCTAAGAATAGTATTGATTTCTGGACTAAATGCAAGAATGCTTTTATTGCTAGATATTATCCCCCTGCTAAAATTATATCTTTGAGGAGTAGCATAATGAATTTTAAACAATTAGATACTGAGCATGTTGCACAAGCATGGAAAAGAATGAAATCTCTGGTTAAAAATTGCCCAACCCATGGACTGACTACTTGGATGATCATCCAAACCTTTTATGCAGGACTGAATTTTTCTTCGCGGAACCTATTGGATTCAGCTGCTGGAGGTACCTTTATGTCCATCACTCTTGGTGAAGCAACAAAGATTCTTGATAATATGATGATCAACTACTCTGAATGGCACACGGAAAGAGCTCCACAAGGTAAGAAGGTAAATTCTGTCGAAGAAACCTCTTCCTTGAGTGATAAGATTGATGCTATTATGTCTATGCTTGTGAATGATAGGACTAATATTGATCCTAATAATGTTCCATTAGCTTCATTGGTTGCACAAGAAGAACATGTTGATGTAAACTTCATTAAAAATAATAATTTCAACAACAATGCTTATCGGAACAATTCTAGTAATAACTATAGGCCATATCCTTATAATAATGGTAACGGTTCTGCTAATTCTTATGGGAATTCTTACAATAATAATAGGAACACACCCCCTGGACTTGAAGCCATGCTTAAAGAATTTATTAGTACACAAACTGCCTTTAACAAATCTGTTGAGGAAAAACTCAATAAAATTGATATTCTCGCTTCTAAGGTTGATAGTCTTGCCTCTGATGTTAATCTTTTGAAATCGAAAGTTATGCCTAATAGGGATATTGAAAATAAAATTGTTACTACAGCAAATGCCATCCAAGTTAGAATTAATGAGAATATAAGATTGATGGCCGAATTGCGTGCTAGGTGGGAAAGAGAAGAAAATGAAAAAGAAGATAATATAGCTAAAGTTTGGACTATTACCACCACTAGTAATGCTAATGCTACACATGTTGCTGCACCTCCTACTAATACTAATAAAAGAACTGGTGTTAGCAATGTTTCCACTTCTAATGCAAAGCGCGAGAAACTGCCCGAAACTGCTAAAACTGCTGAAACTGCCTGTGATAAAACTGCTGAAATTTTTTCCAACATTGGGGATGATGATCCCATTGCTTTAGATTATAATGGTTTGAATTTTGATGATTGCCACATCTCTGAAGTTATAAAGTTCTTGCAAAAACTTGCTAAAAGTCCTAATGCTAGTGCTATAAATTTGGCTTTCACGCAACATATTACAAATGCTCTCATAAAAGCTAGAGAAGAGAAACTAGAACGCGAAGCCTCTATTCCTAGAAAGCTAGAGGATGGTTGGGAGCCCATCATTAAGATGAAGGTTAAAGATTTTGATTGTAATGCTTTATGTGATCTTGGTGCAAGTATTTCCGTTATGCCTAAGAAAATTTATAATATGCTTGACTTGCCACCGCTGAAAAATTGTTATTTGGATGTTAATCTTGCTGATCATTCTACAAAGAAACCTTTGGGGAAAGTTGATAATGTTCGCATTACCGTTAACAATAACCTTGTCCCCGTTGATTTTGTTGTCTTGGATATTGAATGCAATGCATCTTGTCCCATTATATTGGGAAGACCTTTTCTTCGAACCGTTGGTGCTATCATTGATATGAAGGAAGGTAATATTAAATATCAATTTCCTCTCAAGAAAGGTATGGAACACTTCCCTAGAAAGAGAATGAAGTTACCTTTTGATTCTATTATTAGAACAAATTATGATGTTGACACTTCGTCTCTCGATAATACTTGATATACACTTTCTGCGCCTAGCTGAAAGGCGTTAAAGAAAAGCGCTTATGGGAGACAACCCATGGTTTTTACTACAGTACATTGTTTTTATTTTGTGTCTTGGAAGTTGTTTACTACTGTAGTAACCTCTCCTTATCTTAGTTTAGTGTTTTATTGTGCCAAGTAAAGTCGTTGACAGTAAAGTTCATACTAGATTTGGATTACTGCACAGAAACAGATTTCTTTGCTGTCACGAATATGGGCTGTTTTCTCTGTAGGTAACTCAGAAAATTATGCCAATTTACGTGAGTGATCCTCAGATATGTACGCAACTTTCATTCAATTTGAGAATTTTCATTTGAGCAAGTCTGGTGCCTCGATAAAATTCGTCAATACGAACTGTTCTGTTTTTGACAGATTCTGCCTTTTATTTCGTATTGCCAGTTTTGTTATGTTCGATGGATATTTCGATTCCATTGACTTTCAGTAGCTTTGTGCAATGTCCAGAAGTGTTAAGAATGATTATGTCACCTCTGAACATGTATATTTTGATTGTGCACTAACCCTCTAATGAGTTGTTCTAAGTTTGGTGTGGAGGAAGTTTTCAAGGATCAAGAGAGGAGTATGATGCAATATGATCAAGGAGAGTGAAAGCTCTAAGCTTGGGGATGCCCCGGTGGTTCACCCCTGCATATTCTAAGAAGACTCAAGTGTCTTAGCTTGGGGATGCCCAAGGCATCCCCTTCTTCATCGACAACATTATCAGGTTCCTCCCCTGAAACTATATTTTTATTCCATCACATCTTATGTGCTTTTCTTGGAGCGTCGGTTTGTTTTTGTTTTTGTTTTGTTTGAATAAAATGGATCCTAGCATTCACTTTGTGGGAGAGACACACTCTCCGCTGTAGCATATGGACAAGTATGTCCTTAGGCTCTACTCATAGTATTCATGGCGAAGTTTCTTCTTCGTTAAATTGTTATATGGTTGGAATTGGAAAATGATACATGTAGTAATTGCTATAATGTCTTGGATAATGTGATACTTGGCAATTGTTGTGCTCATGTTTAAGCTCTTGCATCATATACTTTGCACCCATTAATGAAGAAATACATAGAGCATGCTAAAATTTGGTTTGCATATTTGGTCTCTCTAAGGTCTAGATAATTTCTAGTATTGAGTTTGAACAACAAGGAAGACGGTGTAGATTCTTATAATGTTTACAATATGTCTTTTATGTGAGTTTTGCTGCACCGCTTCATCCTTGTGTTTGTTTCAAATAACCTTGCTAGCCTAAACCTTGTATCGAGAGGGAATACTTCTCATGCATCCAAAATACTTGAGCCAACCACTATGCCATTTGTGTCCACCATACCTACCTACTACATGGTATTTCTCCGCCATTCCAAAGTAAATTGCTTGAGTGCTACCTTTAAAATTCCATCATTCACCTTTGCAATATATAGCTCATGGGACAAATAGCTTAAAAACTATTGTGGTATTGAATATGTACTTATGCACTTTATCTCTTATTAAGTTGCTTGTTGTGCGATAACCATGTTTCTGGGGACGCCATCAACTATTCTTTGTTGAATATCATGTGAGTTGCTATGCATGTCCGTCTTGTCTGAAGTAAGAGAGATCTACCACCTTATGGTTAAGCATGCATATTGTTAGAGAAGAACATTGGGCCGCTAACTAAAGTCATGATTCATGGTGGAAGTTTCAGTTTTGGACATATATCCTCAATCTCATATGAGAATAATAATTGTTGCCACATGCTTATGCATTAAAGAGGAGTCCATTATCTGTTGTCTATGTTGTCCCGGTATGGATGTCTAAGTTGAGAATAATCAATAGCGAGAAATCCAATGCGAGCTTTCTCCTTAGACCTTTGTACAGGCGGCATAGAGGTACCCCTTTGTGACACTTGGTTAAAACATGTGCATTGCGATGATCCCGGTAGTCCAAGCTAATTAGGACAAGGTGCGGGCACTATTAGTATACTATGCATGAGGCTTGCAACTTGTAAGATATAATTTACATGATACATATGCTTTATTACTACCGTTGACAAAATTGTTTCATGTTTTCAAAATAAAAGCTCTAGCACAAATATAGCAATCGATGCTTTCCTCTATGGAGGACCATTCTTTTACTTTCATTGTTGAGTCAGTTCACCTATTTCTCTCCACCTCAAGAAGCAAACACTTGTGTGAACTGTGCATTGATTCCTACATACTTGCATATTGCACTTATTATATTACTCTATGTTGACAATATCCATGAGATATACATGTTACAAGTTGAAAGCAACTGCTGAAACTTAATCTTCCTTTGTGTTGCTTCAATGCTTTTACTATGAATTATTGCTTTATGAGTTAACTCTTATGCAAGACTTATTGATGCTTGTCTTGAAGTACTATTCATGAAAAGTCTTTGCTATATGATTCACTTGTTTACTCATGTCATATACATTGTTTTGATCGCTGCATTCACTACATATGCTTTACAAATAGTATGATCAAGGTTATGATGGCATGTCACTCCAGAAATTATCTTTGTTATCATTTTACCTGCTCGGGACGAGCAGAACTAAGCTTGGGGATGCTGATACGTCTCCGACGTATCGATAATTTCTTGTGTTCCATGCCACATTATTGATGATATCTACATGTTTTATGCACACTTTATGTCATATTCGTGCATTTTCTGGAACTAACCTATTAACAAGATGCCGAAGTGCCGATTCTTTGTTTTGTTGTTTTTGGTTTCAGAAATCCTAGTAACGAAATATTCTCGGAATTGGACGAAATCAACGCCCAGGGTCCTATTTTGCCACGAAGCTTCCAGAAGACCGAAGAGGAGACGAAGTGGGGCCACGAGGTGGCCACACCCTAGGGCGGCGCGGCCTGGCCCTTGGCCGCGCCGACCTATAGTGTGGGCCCCTCGTGTGGCCCCCTGACCTGCCCTTCCGCCTACTTAAAGCCTCCGTCGCGAAACCCCCAGTACCGAGAGCCACGATACGGAAAACCTTCCAGAGACGCCGCCGCCGCCAATCCCATCTCGGGGGATTCAGGAGATCGCCTCCGGCACCCTGCCGGAGAGGGGAATCATCTCCCGGAGGACTCTACGCCGCCATGGTCGCCTCCGGAGTGATGTGTGAGTAGTCTACCCCTGGACTATGGGTCCATAGCAGTAGCTAGATGGTTGTCTTCTCCCCATTGTGCTTAATTGTCGGGTCTTGTGAGCTGCCGAACATGATCAAGATCATCTATCTGTAATTCTATATGTTGTGTTTGTTGGGATCCGATGAATAGAGAATACTTGTTATGTTGATTATCAATTTATATCTATGTGTTGTTTATGATCTTGCATGCTCTCCGTTACTAGTAGATGCTCTGGCCAAGTAGATGCTTGTAACTCCAAGAGGGAGTATTTATGCTCGATAGTGGGTTCATGTCTCCGTGAATCTGGGGAAGTGACAGAAATCTCTAAGATGATGGCGGTGCTGTCGCCACTACGGATACGCCATTGGTGCTATGGTCGAGGACGTAGGTACTGATTCCAGGACGCGCAAGAGTTCCTGCACTTGTCTGTTGTTAGCAACTTAATACCGGAGGGGTTCGGATGATAACCCGAAGGTGGACTTTTTAGGCATAGATGCATGCTGGATAGCGGTCTATGTACTTTGTCGTAATGCCCAATTAAATCTCACTATACTCATCATAATATGTATGTGCATGGTCATGCCCTCTTTATTTGTCAATTGCCCAACTGTAATTTGTTCACCCAACATGCTGTTTATCTTATGGGAGAGACACCTCTAGTGAACTGTGGACCCCGGTCTAATTCTCTATACTGAAATACAATCTAATGCAATACTTGTTTTACTGTTTTCTGCAAACAATCATCTTCCACACAATACGGTTAATTCTTTGTTACAGCAAGCCGATGAGATTGACAACCTCACTGTTTCGTTGGGGCAAAGTACTTTGGTTGTGTTGTGCAGGTTCCACGTTGACGCCGGAATCTCTGGTGTTGCGCCGCACTACATCCCGCCGCCATCAACCTTCAACGTGCTTCTTGACTCCTACTGGTTCGATTAAACCTTGGTTTCTTACTGAGGGAAACTTGCCGCTGTGCGCATCACACCTTCCTCTTGGGGTTCCCAACGGACGTGTCAACTACACGCATCAGGTTCCAAGAACCCAAGAGTAACAACTTTCTTGCTTTCACTTCCACGAATCACCGTGGAGAACTCAAACCGATGCACCAAAAGCAATGGCAAGAACACCACAAAGATGCTCAAGTCCTTCTCTCTCAAATTCCAACAAAGCTACAAAAGCTATTGGGGGAATAAGAGAGGAAGAACAAATAAGAGGAGGAACACCAAATTTCTCCAAGATCTAGATCTAGTGGATTCCCCTCACAAAGAGAGGGATTTGATTGGTAGAAATGTAGATCTAGATCTCCTCTTCCTTTTCCCTCAAAAAGATTCAAGAAGTATACGAGGCGTAGAGGGATATGGCAAGCTCTCAAGGTCAACAATGGTGGAGAGCACAAAGGGGAAGAGGTAGCTGCCCAAGGAGGAAGAAGGGGGTCTTAAATACCCCCTCCCATCGAAATATGACCGTTTGGGTCAGCTCAGGCCGGATTTTCCGGGCCGGATATTTGCAAAATATCCGGGGCCCGAAAATCGGCTAAGGACTTGAGAAAACTGCTCGCAGTAAGGGGGCCGGACATTTGGCCGGATATTTGGCCGGATTTTCCCAAAAACCGGATATTTCGGGGGCGGATTATCCGCCCCAAACTTGGGCCGGAATATCCGCCCCCCTGAAAACTGGTAGAAACATCGAACTGAAATGAGCATAACTTTAGCATCCGGACTCCGATTTTGATGATCTTGGGCTTGTTTTAAAGCTAGGAACAAGCTCTACAAGATCATGCAGGGAACCATCATAATCCAACAATGTAGGATAGAAATAAATGATGAAAGGTTTGACCTATCTAAAAAGTACATACCGGTAAAACCTCCAACCTTGAAAATGCAACAAGTTGCCCGTGCAAAAACCATTCTTGACTAACTAGATCTTGTCATGAGAATAAGCACAAGCTATAAATCATCACATGGATAAGATCCAAATAACAACCAAGAAAGATGATGAACCAAACTCGAAAACGCAACAAGTGATCTATGCGAAATCCGTTTTCGATGAACTAGAGCTTGTCATGAGAATAAGCACAAGCTCTAAAACATCACATGGATAAGGTCCAAATAACAACCAAGAAAGATGATGCAAGGATGCAAAGGTTTGAGCTCTCTCCGAACGATACGATCGAGTTACTCACTCGAGAGCCCTCTTGATAGTATGGCAACTAAACTAAAAACCGGTCTCCAACTACACTATGAGACCGGTGGGAAAGAAACCCTATCAAGAGCAAACCTTATACTTGTGCATTCCACTTGAGCTCGATGACGACGATCTTGACCTCAACAAGATGGAACACATTTCTTGCTTGTGCTTGCTTGATGAAGTCTTGTGGATTGCTCCCCCATAATCCACCATGGGAGAGCTTCTTCTTCGGCGCATCTTCACATAACCATGACCACCATGTGGATGGGACTCAAGCAAAGGATCTCTTCGAGATGGCTCATCTTGAACTTGCACTTCATTTCTCCATGGCAAGCTTCAAGCTTATGAACTCTTCGAGTTGGCTCATCTTGAACTTGCACTTCATTTCTTCATTCTTCATCATGTTGATGTCTTGAAGTAACTTGAGGGCTCACTTCATCTTCATCTTCAAGACATACTTGACACTTGATATCCTTCATCAAATTCTTCTTATTGCAACCTTGAAGCCAACATATGGTTCAAGAATTGCCTATGGACAACTCCTACAAATATAACTCAAATGCAAACATTAGTCCATAGGGATTGTCATTAATTACCAAAACCACACATGGGGGCTCCATGCACTTTCAATCTCCCCCATTTCGGTAATTGATGACAATCTCTTTGATAGGGTTTATATAAGGAATTTAAGTAACAAATAAGTTGAATATATAGAGCAAACTCCCCCATAATATATGCATGTGTGAATGATCTTGACTTTCATTGCATATATTGGCATTCAAAGCCTAGTGGAGTTTCCTCTAAATATTCAACTATGCAAAGCAACAAGATGCAATGCAATAAAGGCACATGCTTAAGCACAAAGCAAAGACATAACCAAATTCCCTTAAACCCTCCAAACTTCTCCCCCATTGGCACCAATTGCCGAAATGGGCGAAAAATTTAGAAGGCCAATATAGTGAGAGTTCCTCCATAGCGTGTGCATTTCTCATAATTTGAGTGGAATCAAATGCACATATCCAATGACGAATATTCGGAAGGAATCACACTATAGATAGGATCAAAGATTGCAAAAAGATAACGAAGTCAAGAAGCTTCAACAAATGAAGCAAGCAACCAAATGAACCACAAAGAAGATACCAAAAGAAAGATAGATATTATGATAAGATCAAGAAGATTGCTCTAAATAATATGAGGAAGCTCCCCAAGGTTTGTGCACAAAACTAGACAATTTGCATTGGAGTATAAAGTGCACAAACATGGAATCATCACTCCCATAATATCATTCAAAAACAAAAGATACCAAGTGAATCAAACTCTAATGATCACCACAAGATAGTGTTTTAAATCAAATGAGGAAGCTCCCCAAGGTACATGAAAATAAAATGTTGCATTTGAATACAATGTGCATAACATGGAATCCTCACTCCCTCATTTAAAACACAAACATTTGTAATATATCATAGATAGAAAAGTAAGCTAAACACTTGCAACAAAAAAATAGTTGAGCAACAAGTAAGAGGCACCATAATAAAAGGCTCAACCAAGAGGATATGTGAAAGGCATGATAAAGCATATTATAAGACTATTACAAGGATGAGCAAAAAGCATCATCATAGTCTTAAATGAATTATATTGCTTAGCATGACCAATCAACACGCAATAAATAAATAAGATATCAAAAGGAGATGTATCATCTCTTATGTGTATAAGTTTCTCTAAGTGGGCAATATCACAAAGATATTTATCCACAAAGAAACATGCACACACAAAATAGATACGCAAGAAAAATAGTATGATATCCAAGATGAAGTCATGCAATATACCAATAAGAATTTTTGCTTAATAGCATGGCCAAAGGCTCAATTTATCTTATTGTACATTCATGAACTTCAACCACAAACAACTAAAATACATCACAAATATCAACAAGGGATAGGAGATAGTTGGGATGCATTTGAGAAAAGCAACAAGTATCACAAACGAGGATACCAAAAGAAGTAACTAAATTTGCACTTTCATCTATATTGCACATGTGAGAGCCTTGAGGAATTGATATGCAATAAAATTGCTAGATAGGCATAGTTGGGATGGATGAATCATGAGCATGATTTAAAATACTTCCCAACAAATGCACTCATCTCAAATTACTCACATTCACAATAAATAGGTTTCATTAAGACTTTTGCAAGAAGCACAACATTTGCATATCAAGATATTCATGCTAAGATGCAACCATAAGGTTGAATACAAGAAAAGTATGCATGAGAAGATACTTGTTACCAAGATAGCATTGGTGTGGATGTAGTAGATATGTGTTCGTTGACCATCCTAGATTGCCTCAAGTTACCATTGAGTCACCACTTCTTTCCAAGAGTGAGACAAGCATTCAATGCATATCCATTGTACCTAACACAAAGGTAAGTACAAAATGGTCCCAAAACTAATTGGGTCCGAAGTAGTTAGACACACTACAACATATAGGACAAACTCCACAATTCTATGTGCATATAGATATGAAATTGAATTTCATGCACATCTTAGCCAAATTAGGATTTGATGGAGTTTACCCTATATATTGGATCAAAGAAAGTGACACATGCCATAAGATATACATATATTAAATATGCATGCACAATACTTTCAAGGACCAAAGGAAGATATAATTTGGACAAAACACCAAATAAATCAAGAGACAATGGTTGCCTAAATTATATCAAAGAATCAAACCAACACAAGATTGACTCCAAAGACTTATCTCATTATAAGAAGCTAATTAAGCCTAAGCACAAGGAAATGAGATAACCAACTCCCAAGAGAGCAAGGTTCCAACAAATAAACCAAACCCTCGACACTTTTTATGATGGCACAAAGTACCAAAAAGAAAGTTTATGTCTCCCAAAACTAATTTTTTTGATAAAGATCAAGAGATGTTAAGCATTCTAATAAATATAGAAGAGCTCCCCCAAGATTGGTTCATTATCTAGGATTTTTTATATGAATACAAAATGCACAAAACTAGGATCATCACGCTACCTATATCTTCTAACAATGCTAAGAAAGTTTGAATAGACAACTTAGATCCATAAGATGCAAGGAAGACACATGGGAGTCAAAGCACAACAAATTCATGGCAATAAATAAGGCAATTTAAACACAAGAGCCAATGTAGATATGATCAATAAATATCTACCTCATAATGATTACCAATTGTCCTAGGACAAGAGGTATTAGGAAATATTTCCCGGTGGTAGTTTGTAAGTATGCATAAGATCATATTTACAACGAATAAAGCATATGGTAAAAGATAAGAGTTAACCATCATGCAAAGATAGTTTCTTGATAGCTTCATTTAGTCATACCAACATGCAAGGCAATTAATAGTATTCATACCAACATGCAAAGCAATTAATAGTATGACTTGAAGCACATGGTTTTCCAAAAATGTATTGAGGGACACGTTGTGAAAAACCATGCCAAGAAAAACTTTCACAAATAAGATCCACAAAGATATTAGCAATGAAGCTATTTAAGCAAATTGGAGCTTGTTTGAGCAAACATGCCACATAGGAGAGAGATAATTTACAATATAAATTCTATGTGACACAACCTCAAATGTTCACATTTTCTAGGCTTGTAATATGCACAAAGCTTATTACTCCCCCATAATGTGATAAGGAATTTATTTTCACAAGAGGCAAATGAGATCCAACTAGAGATATTAATGGACATTAGAATTTGAATTTCTCATGAATATGACATACCACATAGAGACTAGATAATCTTGCAATATCAATTCTAAGTGATATTTCTCATGTACACACATTGTTTAGGATCATGAAATTCCCAAAGGAATATCACTCCCCCAAAATGGGATAGTCCATTAATCGCTCATAAGAGCCATATAAGATACAACAAGATGCAAAGAGGCTCCAACACAAACACAAATAGATGGTGTGCAACCCAAAATTCATAGACTTGATTTCTCAAGAGAAGCAAGTAGGAAGCACAACATATACAAACACATGTTAGGAACAAAACTAACACATGCAAAGGGGCGAGTAACTTTCAATATAAGTGAGTTGAGCACATGTTACCGCAAGGAGGAACATTGAATATATGATAGAAGCAAGATAACCAAAAGACTTGGCTTGAGATAATATAAATGATGAAGATCCCTTAATTCTTCATGATGTAGCCAAGTCTCCAATGTCCTCCAACAAGCACCTATTGATCAAGTTTTGGATTGTTGGTCCCCAACTAAGTTGGGTCCTAAGAGGTTAGTCACAATAGGCTTGGCAACCCAAATGGTTCTTTTCTTGACACCACTTTGAGCACCAACAAATTTGGCAAACACATTGCCACCCACATCCTTACGAAGAGAATAAACATCATCAATTGTGATAGAGTTGGATGAGGTACCAATAGTGCAAAAGGAGGAGATGTGGCCCTTCTCACGGCATAAGTAGCAAGTTCTTTTCTTCTCCTTCTTCTCACTAGATTTCTCCACAATGGGAGCATTGGCTTGATTCTTCTTGGGAAGTGGCATTTCTTCAACTTGAGGTTGAATATGAGTTTGAGCTTGAGGCTGCTTCCCTTTTTTGCTTCTTCTTCAAAGGGCAAGATCTAACATGATGCCCTTCAATTTTGCACTTGAAGCAAACAATCTTGGCCGGGTCTTTGACTTGTACTTGGCCCTTCTTCTTATTGTTGTTCTTGGACTTGTTCTTGTTGTTGGAGTTGAATCCAAGTCCACTCTTGTCACTGGGGGATTGTTGCACACTCAACATCTTGTCAAGTTTGCATTTCCCTTCATGACTCTTTACCAAGTCGTTCTTCAAAGAAGAGACTTGGGCCTTGAGCTCTTTGATTTCCTCTACATGGTTAGTAACAACACAAGTACTAGAGGAAGTAGAACCTTCATTGTTAGAGCAACAAGGCAAGGAAGATAATTCATCACTAGATTTAGCAATATTATGAGTGGATGAATTACTAGAACTAGCACATGGCAATATAACATTTTGAGTAGTAGTGCTAGTACCCACATGACGCTCATAAGGTGTTGCCTTAGATATTATAGCCTCATGAGCTAACTTTAGCCTATCATGAGAGGCTAGAAGATCCTCATAGGAGCTAGAAAGCTTTCCATGATTTTCTTCCAATTTCCCATAATTGCTAGTTAGCAATTTAAGTTGAGCCCTTAGCTCAACATTCTCCTTCAAGATAGATGCTTCACAAGAAGTAGAGTTAGTAGCACAAGCATCATTATTAACAGAAATGGGAGAAGGCAAGTTGTCATGCTCTTTTAGATAAGAAGCTTTAAGTTGCTCATGCGACTCGGTGAGTTTGGTGAGCGCACTCTCAATAACCCTTGAGTCCTTTTTGAGTTGCTCAAAATCCTCAAGGAGTTTAGCATTAACAAACACAAGCTTATCATTGTTTAGCTTTAGTTCATTTGCCATCTCAAGAGCTCTATCATGGTTTTCCTTTTCTCTAGACAATTCTAGAGCAAAGGTTTCCTCAAGAGCTTCCTTGGTGGTTTGTTCTTCTTCAAGTTCATCCTTTAGAGATGCCACATCATTGGCATACTCTCGTTCAAGAGCACCCATTTTATCAATGGTGTTCTCATGCATCCAAATAAGTTTTTGGCTCTCAATAGCGGTAGTCAAGATTTAAAAGAAGTGAGAGCTAGCAATTTTATCTTTGCAAAGAACCTTGAATACACTCTTACCCTTATCGCGTAGAGAGACAACCCAATCATCTTATTCATATTCCTCCTCATCCTTATCCCCACGAGAAATATTAGGTTCCATGGTAGGAAGTACCGTGGAACCCTTGGCCATAAGGCATATATGAGAACCGTGAGATAAAGATGAGGAGTTACTTGAGGCTCCTTTCAAGATCTTGTCTTGACCAATAGAATCTTTGGTTTCCTCTGCATTGTTAGCCACACAACAACTAGAGGAAATAGAAGCATTTTTATCATGGCCACAAGACAAATCAAGCATATCATCATGAGATTTATTCAAGCAACTTACACATGATATGCAAGGACTATCAACACAAGCATGTAAATCATTTCTAGAGATAGATGTGTTTAAGTCCGAAGATGAAGCATTGCAATGAGATAGTGATGAGGAATCACCAATAGTAAGCTCAATATCAATATTGCAATTTTCATCACCACTCACCATATCATTACCTTGTTGTTATCACCGGAATTTGACCGAGTCAGAGGTGGGCCGCGATCAAGATGGACTTAAAGAAATATACATGGAAGAATTACGTGAATCGGCCTGTTATGACTGAGTTTGGGCTAGTTTGCCCTTGTATCTGTAATATATTAGGATATGTGTCGATTAGTTAGAGTTTTGCCCGTGCACGGTTAGGTGCACGTTTAAAGTTAGAAAGTCCCTTGGACTATAAATATGTATCTAGGGTTTATGGAATAAACAACAACACACGTTCAACCAAACAAATCAATCTCGGCGCATCGCCAACTCCTTCGTCTCGAGGGTTTCTACCGGTAAGCGACATGCTGCCTAGATCGCATCTTGCGATCTAGGCAGCACAAGCTCCACGTTGTTCATGCGTTGCTCGTACTGAAGCCTTGTTGATGGCGAGCAACGTAGTTATCATAGATGTGTTAGGGTTAGCATAGTTCTTCGCGTAACATGCTATCGTAGTGCAACCCTTGCATGTCTAGCCGCCCTCACACCTATCTTAGGTGTGGGGGCGGCACCCCGCTTGATCATTATTTAGTAGATCTGATCCGTTACGATTGCTCCTTGTTCTACAAGGGTTAGTTTAATATCTGCAATAGTTAGGCCTTACAAAGGGGGGGAGGATCCAGCGGCACGTAGGGTGTCGTTCGCTAGTCCTAAACAGGATGTTCCGGGGATCAACTTCGTGTTGGTTTTTAGGCCTTGTTTAGGATCGGCTTACGATCACCGTGCGTGGCCGCGAGGCCCAACCTGGAGTAGGATGATCCGATTATGCGGTGAAAACCCTAAATCGTCGTAGATCTCATTAGCTTTATCTTGATCAAGCAGGACCACCATATATTCGTGCACCCCGTACGAATCATGGGTGGATCGGCTCCTTGAGCCGATTCACAGGATAACCTGAGAGCCGATCGAGGCTCGTATTTAATGTTTACGTGTATGCCATGCAGGAAATTAAGCGAGGCATCTCCATCACCTTCCTGACCAGGTATAGGTCAGGTGGCACGCCCTTGCACTCAGCATCGGACGTGTGACCAGAAGGCTTTGCGGGCCGTCGCTCGGAGGGACCTCAGCCAGCCGCAGCTCTAGGTTGTTCCCGGCTCTACCGTGTTGATCGTCGCTGCCCGCCGGTGGGTTTTGACAGTCAACACATTCTGACACGCCCGGTGGGACAAGCTTCTACATCAACCACATCGCCATCTACATCTGAGATGGCGGACGGCACGCCAGTCACCTACGAGGAGCTGCCCGACGAGCTCAAGAAGAGGTATGACGAGATCAAAGTCACCCTCGAAGCCGACCTCATCGGCTCTTTTCAGAGAACCCGTTCCCATGGCATCAGATGGAAGGGGTTCTCACCGCAAGGTGCACTCGATGGGATAGACCTCTCTGCCCCGTCGGAGGAACGCACCAGGTCCCTGCGGCAGGAGATCAACTACTTGGTGGCTCACTCGCTACACCGTCACTCTGAGAACCTGGTCAACACGTTGGAGCGTGTCGCTCTTCGCGTGATCCAGGAGATCATGAGGCACCAGTACTCGCTGTCAGGACCAGCCCTCGGGACGCATCAAGGAGAGTTGCCACTCCAGTCCCGTCCACCGCTGCCATATGCGTTGGCAGCACCAGAAGTGCCGGCTACACCGGCATTCGTCGTCTACAAGATTGGTGGTGACCCTAGTGACTACCAGTTCTTGCCCGAGGCACCTAAGGAGATCCCTCACGGGTACACGTGCACGTATGTGCCGGATTGTGGCAACTGGGCACTCACAAACCAGGCCACAACATCAGGGACTTCTGGGAAAACAGGAGGAACGTCAGCGACAGAGCTTGAGAAGCAGACGTGGCTAACTAAGTACGCCACCCCGACGAACCTCCAGAGCTCAGCTCCTGCAGTTGGCTCAGAGCTGGAAAAGCAAACATGGCTAGCTAAGTACGCCACCCCGGCGAATCTTTAGAGTTCAACTCCTGCAGCCAGCACAGCGGATCAAATCAGTACCATCCTGAGAGACCAGTTCGGCATGGTGCCGAAAAGGAGGGCAATCGGCTATTCCAAGCCGTACCCCGACGACTACGAGATGATCCCGCTACCACCTAAATATCGGCTCCCTGATTTCTCCAAATTCAGTGGATCAGATGGTTCCAGCTCCATCGAGCACGTCGGCCGATATTTGGCGCAACTAGGACCGGCTTCAGTGTCGGATCAACTACGCGTGAGGCTCTTCTCACAATCCCTCACGGGATCGGCTTTCGGATGGTATACCTCTTTGCCACCAGACTCCATCCGGACTTGGAAGCAGTTGGAAGAGCAGTTCCATATGCAGTACCATTCAGAGGCTTCCGAGTCTGGCATTGCCGATCTAGCACAACTACGTCAGAAGCGCGGAGAAACTGTAACGGAGTACATCCAGCGCTTCAGGAATCTTAGGAACCGATGTTATTCAGTTCGTATAACTGAAAAAGAAGCAGTCGAGTTGGCAGTAGCAGGCCTTGCAACACAGCTCAAGGACATGGCCTCCCAAGCAGATTATCCCTCACTGGCGCACATGGTTCGTAAATCACAAGATATGAACAGCGCCACCGGACCTGTACCAAGACAAGTTCAAGCGTGCGATAGTCCTGGTCGATGCAGAGGAAGACGAAGTTCTGCGGAGACCAAGAGGTAGCAAGTGGCTGAATGTGCACGGGGAGGAACCCCCGTGTCCTGCAAATGGGTAAAGCCACCAGGCCCACCCAGGGGATTTGATTTTGACGTGACCAAGACTGAGCAAATCTTCGACCTCCTGCTCAAGGAGAAGCAGTTGACGATTCCTGAAGGTCTCAAATTCCCCACGGTGCAAGAGCTGAACGGAAAGCCATACTGCAAATGGCACAACTCGCTCTCCCATGCCACCAACGACTGCAGGGTATGGCGTCAGCACATCCAAGCGGCGATAGAAAAAGGGCGTCTAATTTTCAACCAGTACGCCATGAAGGTCGACACCCAGCCCTTTCCCGCCGTTAACATGGTGGAGTGCACTTACCCTGAAGGTTGCCAGCCAGGATCCTCGTTCAGCATCAACATGGTAGGACCTGGGAACCACTCTGGCAAAGATGGAGACGAGGGCAATTGCTCTCGTAGCAAGGACACAGAGGAGGCCGCTCCACGCGATCGGCTCCATCATGATGGCAAGCGCTACGTCACAGAGGGAGAAGTGAAGAACATAAGATATCAGCGACCCCTCTCTGATCACCTCCTCAACAAGTATGTAAGTCAGTATGACCAACGCCGACGGTCCAGCTATGATTATGAAGGAGATCGTCTGGCTAGAGAAGCCAGAGGATATCGTCGGCATGATCATGAGGAGGAAGAGCACGAGCGCCGTGCCACGGAAAAATCAAGGGAGCAAGATGACAGCGACAGACACTGGGACTGCCCCTTCTTCAGACACTGCTGGGATTCAGGAAGGAGCCGATTGCCCACAATCGGCAATTGCCCAGAATGCAACCAGAAGAAGAAGGAGGCAGCCAACGTGTCTGTGTTCAGGCGCTTAGGGCCTCTCCCGCCACAAAGCAAACGTGCTGAGTCCCCTCGGTGGGCAGATATCGAGGATTCCGAAGACGAGGGACAAGAAGAAGAAGAGGACAGGTACCACCGTCCAAGGTGGTGCCCTGACGGACTCAGCCGTTCACAAAAGCGCAGGGTTCAGCGATTGCGCGGCCTGGAGGAAGCCGAAAGGTTATACCTGCATACGCTAAGGAAGGCACGGCCTGATCTGGCTGCGAAAGTTCAGCGAACCCTGGATGAAGAGGGTCGTCCACGGAAAATAGAGTGGTGTCCCAAGCAAAAGAAAGCCGATGATGAAACATCGGCTGGTACAAACATGGTGTTTATCCTCCCTTCGGAGTTCAGTGCTCCAGGATTAGACGAGGTACCCGTGGCACAACTTGACTGCGGCCCACGGCCGGTTATCTTTGAGAAGCCACGAGAAAAGAGCTACAGACATCTGAAGGCCCTGTACTTGCGAGGTTATATTGATGTGAGGCCTGTAAATAAGATGCTGGTGGACACCGGAGCGGCAGTCAACATCATGCCGTACTCTATGCTACGTCGGCTGGGATGCTCTAGCTCAGATCTAATCAAGACCAACGTGACTTTGAGCGATTTCAACGGCCAAGCGTCTGATGCACAAGGTGTTCTGAACGTGGATCTGACCGTAGGAAGGAAAACTATCCCTACAACGTTCTTCATCGTCGATAGCACGAGCACTTATGCTGTTCTGCTAGGGAGAGATTGGATCCACGCCAACTGCTGCATTCCCTCCACGATGCACCAATGCATAATACAGTGGGATGGAGATGAGGTAGAGGTCGTCCAGGCCGATGACTCAGCCGAAATTTCAACGGCTGGCATGAACGCATGGGAAGCAGCAGGCCAAGAACCCCTCTCAGGTATCAATTTGGACGACTGCGAGCGCATCGACGTGACGAAGGGAAGAGTTAAGCTGGTTTTATCCACTGGCCTGACCATGTAGCTGAAGCAGAGCGATGATCAAACATGGCGAGGCTGATCCCTGTGATCGGCCCCAAAAATCTTTGAAGGGACATTACAGAACCTTCAGTCAATGCTTCAATCATCATGGAGGCCGATCCCAGCAATCGGCCAAAATTATCCTCACCACATGTCCTGCTTGTGTTCGTCCTTGTTCCTACCGGAGCCGACGTATGAATTACAGAGCCGATATCTGCCATTCCCTGACAGATTCGGCTCGGGGGGCACCTAAACACGATGAACATGGGAACAGATGCAGGAGGACATGTGTGATGCGAGGTTTATCGAATCTCCACCAAATCCAGGCCAGCGGTGGTGCCTTCTGCTTCTTCGCGGGAGTAAAACAATGGGAATTTCTTCAGCTGCTTCAAGCCGATCCGGGTTCCTGAACCTTCTTGGCGAGGATTTCCAATCTTTGGTGCTAATTCAGCCGTGTTGACAGAAGGGGTTGTCGGCTTTCTAAGGAGGAAAGGTGATCGGCTTTGGCGCGTCCTCTCTGACATTTTTGCCCCGAGTAAGGCTCGGGGGGCAACAGGCCTGGTGGATACTCTGTTTAGGAGCCGATTGGGGTACCATCGGCTGATCTTTCGTTACAACCTTCTTCACAGATGATGAGTGCTAAAGAAGACCATGAGGTTTGGTTGGAAGAATTCAAAGGCTTCCCTGAAGATTCTACATTATCCACCAGATTTCAAAATCATCAGTTGAAGGGAGAATTGTAAAGGACTGATGCGTTGCTATCGGCTCATTACGCATTGGCAAAGGGGGCGAATCGGCAAGGTCAGCATGAGAGGGAATCGGCTAAATTAAGCTCAAAGGAAATCGGCAAAATCAAATTGGGGAAAAGTTCTTCATTGATAGGCGAGATTTCTTGCATAAAAAGAGCTGATTGCTCTCAAAAGGAAATACTAGGGGATACATTGCCCCATCTACTGCTACTGGCCCTATACTAGAGGTCCTATCTACGGGCCGTCACTGCCCTCGTCGTCGCCGTCGTCGCCGCTGTTGGCGCTGCTCCCGACGGGCTCGTCGTCGCTCCAGTGGCCGCCGACCGGGCCCTCATTGTCCTCGTCTTCCTCGTCAGCGTCATCGTCGCTGTCGAAGTCGCTGAGGTTGCCCGGCCAGGGGCAGAACCGCTTGGCCGGCGGCTCGTCGGAGGAGGTGTCGTCCTCCTCCTCCTCCTCCTCTTCCTCCTCCTCCTCTTCAGGAGAGGTGAAGTCGCAGGAGAAGCGATCGTCGTCGCTCTCCTCCTCCGTTTCCCCGACGGCGAGGAAGCGGAGGTCGCTCTCCCCGTCGGTCAGGGACTTGTCGTCCTCCGACCAGATGGAGAAGTCGTGGCTAGACTCCTCCCCGGCCGCAATGGCGCGGCGGGTGTTGGCCGCGTGGACCTCCGCCGGGTTGTACTCCGGCGTCGGCTCATGGGACGTGGAGGACTGGCTGGAAGGATCCGATGGAGCAGAGGAGGAAGAAGACATGGTCGCGCAGGAGGGCTTTTGGAGTGCTAATGCGAAGGAGATGCAGAGGAGAACTGCTCATAGCGGTTAAATAAAAGGGGATATAGTGGAAATTCAATGTCACAGCAGTTTCCGAGGAAATGGTGCCTAAAGAGGAAAAAAAAAACTGCCAGGTCACGCGGAGAAGTTGAGAAGGCAAGGCATCATGATGAAGGATACTGCAACGGTTCTGCCACGACATGACCCGACGAAGGAAAGCAGAGTGATTTTGGAATTACCAATTCCAAAACCAGGGGGGCATGTGTTATCACCGGAATTTGACCGAGTCAGAGGTGGGCCGCGATCAAGATGGACTTAAAGAAATATACATGGAAGAATTACGTGAATCGGCCTGTTATGACTGAGTTTGGGCTAGTTTGCCCTTGTATCTGTAATATATTAGGATATGTGTCGATTAGTTAGAGTTTTGCCCGTGCACGGTTAGGTGCACGTTTAAAGTTAGAAAGTCCCTTGGACTATAAATATGTATCTAGGGTTTATGGAATAAACAACAACACACATTCAACCAAACAAATCAATCTCGGCGCATCGCCAACTCCTTCGTCTCGAGGGTTTCTACCGGTAAGCGACATGCTGCCTAGATCGCATCTTGCGATCTAGGCAGCACAAGCTCCACGTTGTTCATGCGTTGCTCGTACTGAAGCCTTGTTGATGGCGAGCAACGTAGTTATCATAGATGTGTTAGGGTTAGCATAGTTCTTCGCGTAACATGCTATCGTAGTGCAACCCTTGCATGTCTAGCCGCCCTCACACCTATCTTAGGTGTGGGGGCGGCACCCCGCTTGATCATTATTTAGTAGATCTGATCCGTTACGATTGCTCCTTGTTCTACAAGGGTTAGTTTAATATCTGCAATAGTTAGGCCTTACAAAGGGGGGGAGGATCCAGCGGCACGTAGGGTGTCGTTCGCTAGTCCTAAACAGGATGTTCCGGGGATCAACTTCGTGTTGGTTTTTAGGCCTTGTTTAGGATCGGCTTACGATCACCGTGCGTGGCCGCGAGGCCCAACCTGGAGTAGGATGATCCGATTATGCGGTGAAAACCCTAAATCGTCGTAGATCTCATTAGCTTTATCTTGATCAAGCAGGACCACCATATATTCGTGCACCCCGTACGAATCATGGGTGGATCGGCTCCTTGAGCCGATTCACAGGATAACCTGAGAGCCGATCGAGGCTCGTATTTAATGTTTACGTGTATGCCATGCAGGAAATTAAGCGAGGCATCTCCATCACCTTCCTGACCAGGTATAGGTCAGGTGGCACACCCTTGCACTCAGCATCGGACGTGTGACCAGAAGGCTTTGCGGGCCGTCGCTCGGAGGGACCTCAGCCAGCCGCAGCTCTAGGTTGTTCCCGGCTCTACCGTGTTGATCGTCGCTGCCCGCCGGTGGGTTTTGACAGTCAACACTTGTGTCTTACAACACTTTGGTGAAGTGGATGAAGATGAGAACTCATCACGGCCGGAAGTGGAAGCAATACAATCATCCTCAATAATATTGGACACATCATATTTGTCTTTAAGCTTTGTCCATAATTCATGAGCGCTCCCAAAGGGCATGATTGAAGAAGTAACTACATTGCTCACAACAATGGAAAACACATGAGAAGCAAGAGCATCGAGGCAAGAGTTTTTCTCCTCCTCAAGAGATAAATTTTGAGGATCCTTAGGAGAAGAAAAACCCATGTCAAGAAATCGCTCCATGTCCGGGGACATACCCCGTAAAATTTTAAGCACATAAATTTTCCATAGAGCATAATTTGTGCCATCAAATATAAACAAGTTATTGTGCACTAATTCCCTAACCGACATCTTTACTCTCAAGGCGGTGAAGCCTAAGAATGAGAGACCTTGCTCTGATACCAATTGAAAGGACACAGATGTCGCCTAGAGGGGGGGGGGGGGTGAATAGGCGATTTAAAACTTTTACGAGATGGGCTAAACAAATGCGGAATAAAACTAGCGTTTACTTTGTCAAACCCAAAGCCTATATACTATGGTTCACCTATGTGCACCAACAACTTATTCTAAGCAAGGGTTCACCTATGTGCACCAACTACTTATGCTAAGCAATACAAGCAACTTATGTGATAGCAAGATATATATAACTTCAAGCACGATGGGTATCACAAGGTAAAGTGCATAAGTAAAGAGCTCGGGTATAGAGATAACCGAGGCACGCGGGAGACGAAGATTTATCCCGAAGTTCACACTCTTGCGAGTGCTAATCTCCGTTGGAGAGGTGCGGTGGCTTAGTGCTCCCGAACGCCACAAGAGGCTCACCTTGAGGTGTGGTTGCTCGATGCACACCAACGCCACAAAGGCCTCACCCCAAGATGCGGTACTCACACCACACACCGAACGCCACGAAGGCGCCTCACCTAAATCTCCGGTGACCCTCGCCACAAAGGCCTAGGTCACGATTCCACTAAGGGATTTCCTTCGAGGCGGAAACCGGGCCTTACACAAAGCTTGGGGCATGCATCCACAACTTAATTGGAGGCTCCCAAGAAATCGCCACAAAGGCCTCAAATCCGTCTAGGGTTCCAAGAACCCAAGAGTAACAACTTTCTTGCTTTCACTTCCACGAATCACCGTGGAGAACTCAAACCGATGCACCAAAAGCAATGGCAAGAACACCACAAAGATGCTCAAGTCCTTCTCTCTCAAATTCCAACAAAGCTACAAAAGCTATTGGGGGAATAAGAGAGGAAGAACAAATAAGAGGAGGAACACCAAATTTCTCCAAGATCTAGATCTAGTGGATTCCCCTCACAAAGAGAGGGATTTGATTGGTAGAAATGTAGATCTAGATCTCCTCTTCCTTTTCCCTCAAAAAGATTCAAGAAGTATACGAGGCGTAGAGGGATATGGCAAGCTCTCAAGGTCAACAATGGTGGAGAGCACAAAGGGGAAGAGGTAGCTGCCCAAGGAGGAAGAAGGGGGTCTTAAATACCCCCTCCCATCGAAATATGACCGTTTGGGTCAGCTCAGGCCGGATTTTCCGGGCCGGATATTTGCAAAATATCCGGGGCCCGAAAATCGGCTAAGGACTTGAGAAAACTGCTCGCAGTAAGGGGGCCGGACATTTGGCCGGATATTTGGCCGGATTTTCCCAAAAACCGGATATTTCGGGGGGGGCCGGATTATCCGCCCCAAACTTGGGCCGGAATATCCGCCCCCCTGAAAACTGGCAGAAACATCAAACTGAAACGAGCATAACTTTAGCATCCGGACTCCGATTTTGATGATCTTGGGCTTGTTTTAAAGCTAGGAACAAGCTCTACAAGATCATGCAGGGAACCATCATAATCCAACAATGTAGGATAGAAATAAATGATGAAAGGTTTGACCTATCTAAAAAGTACATACCGGTAAAACCTCCAACCTTGAAAATGCAACAAGTTGCCCGTGCAAAAACCATTCTTGATGAACTAGATCTTGTCATGAGAATAAGCACAAGCTCTAAATCATCACATGGATAAGATCCAAATAACAACCAAGAAAGATGATGAACCAAACTCGAAAACGCAACAAGTGATCTATGCGAAATCCGTTTTCGATGAACTAGAGCTTGTCATGAGAATAAGCACAAGCTCTAAAACATCACATGGATAAGGTCCAAATAACAACCAAGAAAGATGATGCAAGGATGCAAAGGTTTGAGCTCTCTCCGAACGATACGATCGAGTTACTCACTCGAGAGCCCTCTTGATAGTACGGCAACTAAACTAAAAACCGGTCTCCAACTACACTATGAGACCGGTGGGAAAGAAACCCTATCAAGAGCAAACCTTATACTTGTGCATTCCACTTGAGCTCGATGACGACGATCTTGACCTCAACAAGATGGAACACATTTCTTGCTTGTGCTTGCTTGATGAAGTCTTGTGGATTGCTCCCCCATAATCCACCATGGGAGAGCTTCTTCTTCGGCGCATCTTCACATAACCATGACCACCATGTGGATGAGACTCAAGCAAAGGATCTCTTCGAGATGGCTCATCTTGAACTTGCACTTCATTTCTCCATGGCAAGCTTCAAGCTTATGAACTCTTCGAGTTGGCTCATCTTGAACTTGCACTTCATTTCTTCATTCTTCATCATGTTGATGTCTTGAAGTAACTTGAGGGCTCACTTCATCTTCATCTTCAAGACATACTTTACACTTGATATCCTTCATCAAATTCTTCTTATTGCAACCTTGAAGCCAACATATGGTTCAAGAATTGCCTATGGACAAATCCTACAAATATAACTCAAATGCAAACATTAGTCCATAGGGATTGTCATTAATTACCAAAACCACACATGGGGGCTCCATGCACTTTCACCCGTGCTCAGGAGGTCTGGACCTTCTTCCACAGAGACTTCGGCTCCCGCAGCCTAAGATGTTTTGCTGATATTTGGCTCGCACATGATCACACCTACGTGGAAGCTACAATCAACACTTCCATCACTTGGACTATCTGGAAAAGAAGGAATGCTCTTACCTTCAATGGAACTGTTGAGGATCTTCCCTCTGCCATCAGGCGTTGTATTGAAGATGTTAGACTCTGGGCTTTTCGCTGTTCTACTCCTGCCTATTCCTCTGCTCTTAATTTTTGGTGTAATAACTATGACCCTCCCTGAACTTTTATTTTCTTTTTTTTTCTCTCCCTCCCTCTAAAACTTTTGTAATGCTCCTGTAATCCCCTTTGGAGGCTGCTTAATATATGGTTTAGGCTGGCATAAGCCCGCCGCAGTCCAGGTCAAAAAAAAAAGGTGCTGCAGGATTTTTCCCTCGGTGACATGCCTTTTGAATGGCTGGTGCAAACTAACGCCGCCAGCGCAATTAAAGAAAAGAGCATTTTACATATCGTCGTCCCCGTTAGCATCCAGATCAGATCCACTTGACAGTTAGTGTTGTATTGTAGTATCATGGCTCGCTACTCCTTTCAGGAGAAGCGTGATCTGTGGTCCACATGGCTGGCAGGACTCGATCCAAATGAAAGTATACATTTCTCCCTTTGTTTCCTTTGTGTTCTTGTCAGGACAACACTAGAGTCCTCTGGCTGCTGTAGTAATAATATATGCTTTTCATTTTGACTCGGATCGTGAACCCCCGCCAAAAACAAAAAAAAAAACAATCATAATCCCTCGCTGTGCTTATGCAAAAAGTATAGTAGTATGTCAAGGGGTCTTCTACCAAATGCCTACCGATGTTAGGGCTGCACTAGAAGAAGTCGTCTGCAAAAAGGGCGGCAAGGGTTGTTCAAGATGGCTCATGAAACTGCAAAGGGCTCACATCGAAACCTGGTACTAATTTTGGTTGCCAATCAAACATGACAAGTATGTAGGGACAGTAGACTGAAGATGTAATTTTATTGCAACAAATGTAACCGATACATACATACATACATACATCCATTTTAGGCGTTGTGTCATTGTGTGCGTTCAATTTTGCAACCAATAGATTAGCAAACACACTGGAACTGCTGCTCGTACATACATGTTACAGACAGAGAGCCAAGAGAGTCAATGATTAGCAAGAACTGTCCATGAACTCCACAAGCAACTCCTTGACCGTGCCTCTGTCTGGCATCTTCCCAGCCGCACCGTAGATTGGAGCCATCCCCCCCTTGATAGGGCCTGGATTTGCTTTCACCTGCAATCACACACAAACACAATCAATGGTTTTGCTTTCTCTAGGAACCATCATAACATAACATTATGGATCACTCACGGTGTCTACGGAATTCTTGAGATCCTGGAGGAATTCCACGTAGATGGTTGTGTGTTGAAGTGTCACGCAAATGTGCAAGCTGTAGAACCAACAGCTCTGTCAGAATTGACAACGGTACTCGAAACACATCTGGTTTGTTGGATGAAAGCGGGCTGATTTGTTTATACCTGTTAGGTCTCTGCAGAGCATTGAGGTGCCAACCTTTTGATGACATTATGTCGTTCACCTCAAATATGTCAACCACATCCGATCCAAAGGCCACAACTGTCATGTCTGGCTTCCCGATCACAAATAACCCTGGGATATCATCAATTCTGCGCAAACCATCACTCTTAGTACAGTTCAAAATTTACGCATTATGAGGATTCAGTTATGGTACACAGTTACGAGAATGACATCTATTACTTGTATTGAAGCATATTGACTTGTCATTTGACTATTATTTACGAGAAGTGGGGATGAAACTACTGCATAAATATCAATGTATTGAAGCATATTGACTTGTCATTTGACTACACTTAAGAAAAACGGGAATGAAACTACTGCATGAAAATCGATGTATGGTCAATCATTACAAATTAATCTGCAAATGACCATTAGTTCATATCATATCAGTATTTTTGTTAGAAAATGATCAAAAATTAAATGTTTTCAAAGCAAAAGTACTATTAGTCTTCATACGGATCTCTCTAGTCTTGCTTTCAAGAATGATAATCTAACAAGTTTACCCTTTCTGTATCTTCTTTGAGACTTCCATGATTTGGCCCGTACTTTCCAAATAACCTGGAAAACAAGCACCAGGAGACATTAGGGATGCTGTTCTAATACAAAACTACCACCGTGCTGAGGGGTTTCAAGAATAAAATCGTTACCATTTAGTCCAACAGACATCATAGAAGCCCAAGCTCCTGCGATTAGTCCACCTGGCCTGCTTCCAGCCATAGTAGGGGAAACATAGAGCCCACCAGTCCATTCAGTAACTAAGCAAACAAGGAAAATAAAAGACTGTATTTAGTTTTGGAATATTAATGTTTGCCAGATGGACTATGTCGTGTGCCACCATTACCAAAGGCCAAACTACTGCACAGCCTGTCCACAGAGTAAATGTTGAAATGAATGTGACTGTGTCATCTAATTCGAAAATGGAGACTTACCAGCAACGAATTGGTGCTGAATTTGACGCAAATATCGAAGATGTCGGTGAAAATCACAAAAGAGAGGAGAGAGAATGTTAGAAATTAACCGAGCAGAGGGAAGATAAATATTCTGTACTTATTTCTACCTTTCTGATTTCATGATTCCTGTACAGGACAGTACTGGTGCCTTTTGGGGCTAGCCCATACTTATGAACATCTGTGGAGATTGACGTAACACCTTTGACAGAAAAATCAAAAGGAGGAATAGGATACCTGCATAGTGCGACAGAGCAAGTAGAAATAACATCAGTGCTATCAGAAAGCCTCGAAGTAGTATGCGCACCGACTGAAAGTTGTAACACAATAGTTCACCCAAAGAACTAAAAATTTATATCATGAAATGTTCTGATGAGTTTGTGGTTGCTATTACTGATAAGGAGTCGGGGCACAGTTAGAGAAGATCCGAGTAAAAATAGATAGCTGGAACAAGTTAATCATTATGAGAAGAGTAAGTACCCAAGTTTGCGGGCGAAAGGCAATACAAAGCCACCAAGGCATAGATCGACATGCAAGCAAATACCATATTGTGAAGCCAACTCCCCAAGTTCCTGAGATGTTTTGAGTTATGAAGCAACCGAAAAAATGGCTGATGCAACAGCGCAAGAAATATAGCAAATGTTATATTTTACCTCGATAGGATCAATTAAACCATGGGGAAATCCTGGTGCAGATCCAACCATCTGAGCAATGGTAGTTTGTTAAAAGGCATTAATATATATCAGACAGATAACACATTTGGGCTGCAAGCAAGGCAGTGAGATACACTTATTATATAGTCCCCCGAATCTCAGGTGAATGGATGCTTACCATTATAGTGTTTCCGTTTATGCACCGTCTGAATCCTTTTACATCTGCAAGAAATTCTTTATTCACAGGTACACGCCTCACTTTAATATTGAAATATTGAGCAGCTTTGTCATAGGCAGAATGAGCTGATTCAGCAATTATCCTGCATAACGAGCTTTCATTACCACCGGAAACAAGGAGGCAGCAACACGTTTGGAAGCAAAAACGAAAAACATGGTACTTTGAGAAAATCAAATAGAATACATCACTGTCTCACATTTCAGGCTTTGTTATTCCCTTCTTTGATTGCATATAGTCGCGGGATGTTTTGACGGCTAATAATATGCTCTCTGTTCCGCCTGATGTCATATTACCACAGATTTGTCCACCGGATGCCTTTTCTTTGCTGCCAAGCAAAGCAGCTGTCATTGCAACTACCTCAGCCTCTAACTGTGCCACGCTCTTGAATACATCCTGATGCAGAGGATTTGTGTGTGAAAACCTGGAAAAGGTAGCATGGAAAATTAAAGAAAGCGTCCCCTGAAATATTTAAGCCTCTAATATTTGAGATAGCCTAGTAATAGTTATTAAATCTTTTTTTACTAATCTTGCCTGACGGCTGGCATGCAAGATTTAAGAAAGCACCTCCTGAAAAACAAATACGACTAGGCCTTTGCAGGATGTATTGTCTTCAGACTCATGATCAAAACAAAAATATATTTTAAGTTGCTTGCAAGTTTGCTTCATCGCCTATCCGTTGACTATATTTTGTACTACCTCCAGCGGCAGCCAATTAATTTGGGCCAGAGGGAGTATTATAATTTATATGGTGGACTGTGATCCAAACAGGATTTCCTGGACAGGTACATACAGTTGATATTTGGAACAAGACCAACTAAGACTGGGATGTGAGGCCTTACATAGAGTAGGCCCTGTTTATCAGGGCGAAATGGCCATCGGACTCGCTCCCAGCGATATAACTGCGAGAGGAGAGAATTTGACAGGAAAAGTGTGACGACAATAGTAAAGTAGAATTGACAGTGAAGCAATTACAGTTAATTTGCTCTGCTCTGAGGTGCCGTAATTATACGTACACTGTGCCGGAGCACTTCCCCTGCCATTTCACGTCCTTATCCTTGAGCACCTGGAGATCGTCGATGACCTTGTCGGGGACCCCGACGTCCGGCAGCTCGGTCCGCAGGTTCTTCTTGGCCGATCCGCTGCCTGACTGCAGCTGCTCAACGACCTGCAGCACGCACGAAGGAACGGTACATGAGAAGCAACCAAGGATGGATGGATATTAGCATGGATGTGGCGTGCACGGCAGAAACCGTAAGACGCGTGCGTGCGTGTGCTATCTTGCTGCCTCTGACTTGGTGAAGGCAGGTCAGAGAAGCTGCGCCGCCTATCTATCTGTCTGTTTCCAACATGACCCAAATGTCAAAGATTTTCTGACTCGTATGTCAAGAACTCAAGATTTTCTCTGGAAATCTTGCGGAATCTAGCTAGAGTAGCGGAATCTTCGGTTGCGGTAGGGATTGATTACCTTGCTCTTCTGCGCGGCAATGTAGGCGCTAACCCCCGGCACCATCCTGTGCGCAGCAGATCACACTAGATTAGACAGACCAGCAGGCTAGGAGAAAGAGGATAGTAATTAGCAAGAAGAGACATACTTGAGGGCGGCCATGACTAGCGTGATGAGGACGGTGCGGAGGCCACGGTCGGCAACGTGGCCGGCGGCGGCGTGGAGGGCGCGCGCGGCGAGGAGGGTGAGGATTGGGGCCACGGCGAGCAGGAGCGGCTCGTGGCCCGCGAGGCGGTCGTTGGCGGCGGCGCGCAGGCGCAGCGCCAGCTGGGTGGCCGCCTCCATGGGAGCTTGAGATGGATCCCGAGGGAGGGGGCGAGACTGTTGTCTGCGTGGTTGGTGACGGAATCCGGATTGAATTGTTATATACGTACTGAGCAGAGAGGAGGGAGGAAGGGCCGGCCGGCAAAGAGGAAGAACTCTGAACTCAGCTGAATATCTATGGTTGAGAGGCCAGATATCTACGATCAAACAAGCAAGCAAGAAAGCGAGCTGTGCTGCGAGAGCAATAAATGAGGACTATTTCTTCCTTGCTTTGGTTTGCTTCTTGAGGTGGACTAGCTAGCTAGCTTAATTGGCCTCACTGATCTTCTAGATGCAATTCTTTTTCATCCAGCATTTTTGGAGCAGCAGTCAATGTTGACCATGGATCATGCAGTACTATATTAACTCGCTGGGTAATCTTGGTTGCCAGATGCATATCTTTGGGTCAACAAAGATCTACATTACACACGCACACGCAGGCACATGTGGACTTCCGTTTTTCGTGCTAGCTTACCGCTAATTAAACGAGTTGCGCATCTCTAGCAGAACTCGTAAATCCTGTCGGTACTAAATTTTTCCGGCGGATTTACAGGTTCGGGCCGAAAGTGGCGCAGAACAGCACCCGAATCGGTGGGCTGGCCCGAATCAGGAGTTCGGGGGCCCGAGAAACTGAACCATCGACCCGTATATATACAGGCCGCGGAGGGGAGTTGCGTTCCAAAACCCTACTCCCTCCGCCGCGCGCACGGTTGGAATTCCGGCGAGCAATCGCGGAGCCGCCGCCGCCGCTTCTCCTCTCTTTCCACCACCACCGCGACCGCATGGCCGGGGCGAACAGCGGAGGCAGGGGACGCGGGCGGATTGGCGGGAGCAACTCTCCGCCGCGCACCCCGTCTTCCAGTCGGAGGCCGAGCGTCGCAAATGGAACCGCAGCGAAGGCGCTCGGAAGCGGAGCGCGCGGCGCTGGACCAACTGGGGTCTGACGCCGCCGGGGAAGCTCGCGCGCTATGCAAATAGCGGCGAAGGGTCATCCTCGGTCGCGTCCGGCCGTGCGCTGTGGCGGCCCGCCTCCGACAGCAGCGACGACGACAAGGAGGAGGAGGTGCCTCCGGTGCGCACCCTCTAGCTGCAGTCCGGGGACTTCGTCCTCAACGACGAGGAGGAGGCGACGGTGGTGCAGCAGGTGTCCGTCATCTCCGCCGCCGAGGCACGCGAGCGCTTCCGCCGCGAGGAAGCGGAAGCCGTCCGTGCCGTGCGGGAGTACGAGGCCGCGCAGAAGGAGGCGGCCGTCCGCCGCGTGAAGCAGGAGGTCGTCGACCTCGACTCCGAGTAGGCCGCCGATGGCGTAGTCTGCCGCGGCGCGTATAGTAGCTCGCCGCCGGCGAAACTAGTTAGTTTTGGAGGTGGTCGCCGATGACCACCTCAAATGCAATGTATCTATCGATCGTAGCAACCCGAACTATGCTTAAATATGTTTGAATTTCAGTTCTACTGCTTGTTTGCGATGATCACTTTGCCGGCAATTTTTGAAATCGATGTTTTTCGGTTCCGAATACGGGTGCCGTTCTGCACCACGCTAAAAATCGCTCGCTTTTGGTTTTTCGGGAGACTGAACTCAGTTTTTTCGGTTCGGAAAAATAAGGGCTCTGCTAGAGATGCTCTTAACATGGTGGACTGCTGATGCATGGATCGATGCAGCATCCAAGCCCAAGGATGTCGCCTTCTATCCACAAAAAAGGTAAAAAAAAACCTCCAAATCCCTTCCTTTGCGAAAGACACCGTGTAGCAACTTCTATTTGGTTAGATTTATGTGTATCTAAACATGTTTTAGTTACAATGAGGTTAAAGAAGCTCTCAAAAGGATGAAAGGTGGAAATGCCCTTGACCCGATATCTTCCCAATCACGATAGGCTTATACTCGCGCAAGGCAAAAAATGCAGGTAAGAACCATCACAGTGGATCTCGAGAAACTCAAATACAATATTTTTACAAATTTATTTGCAATTACACAATAACTACAACTAAATTCTCGTGCAGTGGAGTCATATGATGTTAAGGAAGTAGCAACAATGGTTCAAGTCGAGGTAAACATATGTTCCGTGCATGCAGCTTCAAGACGGTGAGATCATATTCGCCAAGGTGGAAATTATTGAGATATGTGTCAAATATATGTTGTGTAATGTCCCAGGTTTAGAGACGATCGATGGGTAGATTTTAGAAAGGGATGTGCATTGCATCGTAAATTATGGAGAAATTTCGCGCTTTTAAAAGATGCATCGAAGGGGGACAAATTTCTCTCTCGACACCTTACAGGGTTAGGGTTTCGAGAGTGCGATAAACTTGCACCTCACTCAACTAGACTAGGGTTTTTGAGAAGAGAGGGAATAGTACATCACAAACATTAAGTTGCATGATTGAATTCAACATAGTAAGTTTGGATTTCAAATTCAAACATCATATGAATATCTCATAATTCAAATTGAGGTAATTCATTAAACAAATATAAATAATCAAGAATATAAATAATACATCTAATAAGTAAAGCTCATTAGAGAAACTTTGAGCTTTATTGATCAACACACATGATACATTGTCATTTACAATATTCGGAATTGAATTATGAAATATTACAACACATTACAAGAATTGAATAAATGGAAAAAAGAAAAAGAAAGAAAATTACAAGTTAATGATCTATCCTAAACTACATAAGATGATCATCATGGAAATCTTGCTCAAGATGATCTTGATCTTCATTTGGATCATCTCATTGTTCCCTGCACACACACAAAGACCAAACAAAGGGTTATGCCAAGTGGCAAAGCCACTTGGCAGGTTAGCTAAACAATGTGAAAATGGAATGATAACATCAAACATGCCGAGTTGATCCACAGCTCACAAGTCCCAACCATGCACAGTGCAAGCAGCTCACAAGGTGAGGTGCATGCTCACCAGCACACTCACACAGGGAGAGTCATCACACACACAACACCTTGCTGTCGACCAAGGAGAAGAGCACAGGAGGTATATAAACTTTTCAGTCACCAAACCCTAGATGCTCATCGACACAAGCATCAGGGTAAGAACAGCAAGAACAGATAGAACAGCAAGAACAGGTGAACAGCTAGAGCTGCTCCACCTATTCCAGCAAACCACAGAAATTAACCAAGCAGCACCAGCTTGCAAGGAGGAGCAGGGCAAGCACAAGCACATCATAGAAGCAATCCTCTACACCAACAACTAATTCTAGGAGCTGGAGTGAGGTATACCCAAATTCATGAGCAAACATCAGTTTTGCTCATAACACAAGCATGTGCATAACACATACACAAGTCAGAGGGTATGATTAACCAGTGTGCATCATCATTAGGTGTTAAACCATTTGATGCTGGCAAAATGGGGAATAAGCCAGAAGAAAATAATCCTAGGGAAGAATTGGTCAAGCCAAGTGTATCATCACTAAGGCAAACCAAAGAATCCAGCAAGGATTGATCCACAGCTAGCCTAGCCCAACTCACCTAGCACACAATGGTTCACTAAACCATCAGATATTAAGACAAATTATTGTTTATTTGATTTTCAACATCAAAAGCTACTGGCAATCCAACAAAGGGATCACCCAGAAAGCATCTAGTAAGCCACAGCAAGCCAACAAGGGTGGGAGCTACCTAAACAGCAAAGAACTGCCGTCAGGGTCACCTCAACCACTGAAACAGCCCAAACAAATAAGCCTTGCACAATTATCATCACCCAGATGGGTTCAAAAGAGGGCTAGGGTACCCAACCAAGTGGTGGCATCCATCTAGCCCTGCCAAAATTAATAAAATGATCATTACTGCAAGCAGTTCACATCACTTATCCATTTAGTAAATCCTGGCAATACAGATAAGTGAATCATACAAGTAATCAAAGCACCAGAACCTTGCAGATGATCCAATGGATCATTGCAAGCATCAGCAACTGCTTGTACAAGTAAAAGCAGGCATCAGTACAGAATTGGGTGTCACACATACACAGGGATGAGCAGCAGAGAGGCACAGTCATCACACAGGTGCCTTTGCAAGCAACTGGTGATCATATGATCATCAGGAACTTGCTTGGGCATGACAGAGCATGCCAGGGCATGCTAAAGCATGCCAGAACCAACTCTAGCATCAATACAATGACTATATTAATTAAACAGTCACATTCCTTAATGAATTGCATCACAGATAAGCTAATGAGCTAAATACAATTGTATCCAGAAGCACACCATCACTGGATGGTGCTGTTTAGCCAACAACAATGCCCAATGAGCATTTCCAGGAATTATAGCACAAAGAATAGCACATCAGGAGCACTGGCTCTTGCAAATTGCAAGGATGACACACAGTCATCAAGCCAGGGGCAAGGAAATGCACACGCAGGAGAGGCATGGTACACAGAGCAACAACAGGAACAAATGAATTAAGCATAAGCATCACAGTATGCTCATGAGCAAGAGCTCATGAGCTACAACAGTAAGATATAGAGAAGAACAGCACAGCACAGCAGCTTGGATCCATGGCAGCAGCACAACACAGCAGCTTGGATCCATGGCAGCAGCTGATACGTCTCCGACGTATCGATAATTTCTTATGTTTCATGCCACATTATTGATGATATCTACATGTTTTATGCATACTTTATGTCATATTTATGCATTTTCCGGCACTAACCTATTAACGAGATGCCGAAGAGCCAGTTGCTGTTTTCTGCTGTTTTTGGTTTCAGAAATCCTAGTAAGGAAATATTCTCGTAATTGGACGAAATCAACACCCAGGGGCCTATTTTGCCACGAAGCTTCCAGAAGACCGAAGGAGAGACGAAGTGGGGCCACGGGGCGCCGCCACACTAGGGCGGCGCGGCCCAGGGGGGCCCACGTGGCCCTAGCGTGTGGGGCCCCCGTGACGCCTCCTGACCTGCCCTTCCGCCTACTTAAGTCTTCGTCGACAATAGCCCCAGTACCGAGAGCCACGATACGAAAAACCTTCCAGAGACGCCGCCGCCGCCAATCCCATCTCGGGGGATTCAGGAGATCGCCTCCGGCACCCTGCCGGAGAGGGGAATCATCTCCCGGAGGACTCTTCACCGCCATGGTCGCCTCCGGAGTGATGAGTGAGTAGTTCACCCCTGGACTATGGGTCCATAGCAGTAGCTAGATGGTCGTCTTCTCCTAATTGTGCTTCATTGTCGGATCTTGTGAGCTGCCTAACATGATCAAGATCATCTATCTGTAATGCTATATGTTGTGTTTGTTGGGATCCGATGGATAGAGAATACTATGTTATGTTGATTATCAATCTATTACCTATGTGTTGTTTATGATCTTGCATGCTCTCCGTTGTTAGTAGAGGCTCTGGCCAAGTTTTTGCTAGTAACTCCAAGAGGGAGTATTTATGCTCGATAGTGGGTCCATGCCTCCATTAAATCTGGGACAGTGACAGAAAGTTCTAAGGTTGTGGATGTGCTGTTGCCACTAGGGATAAAACATCGATGCTATGTCCGAGGATGTAGTTATTGATTACATTACGCACCATACTTAATGCAATTGTCTGTTGTTTGCAACTTAATACTGGAAGGGGTTCGGATGATAACCTGAAGGTGGACTTTTTAGGCATAGATGCATGCTGGATAGCGGTCTATGTACTTTGTCGTAATGCCCAATTAAATCTCACAATACTCATCATATCATGTATGTGCATGGTCATGCCCTCTTTATTTGTCAATTGCCCAACTGTAATTTGTTCACCCAACATGCTATTTATCTTATGGGAGAGACGCCTCTAGTGAACTGTGGACCCCGGTCCATTCTTTTAATCGAATACAATCTACTGCAATACTTGTTCTACTGTTTTCTGCAAACAATCATCATCCACACTATACATCTAATCCTTTGTTACAGCAAGCCGGTGAGATTGACAACCTCACTGTTTCGTTGGGGCAAAGTACTTTGGTTGTGTTGTGCAGGTTCCACGTTGGCGCCGGAATCCCTGGTGTTGCGCCGCACTACATCTCGCCGCCATCAACCTTCAACGTGCTTCTTGGCTCCTACTGGTTCGATAAACCTTGGTTTCTTACTGAGGGAAAACTTGCCGCTGTACGCATCACACCTTCCTCTTGGGGTTCCCAACGGACGCGTGATGTACGCGTATCAAGCAGATTTTCTGGCGCCGTTGCCGGGGAGATCAAGACACGCTGCAAGGGGAGTCTCCACTTCCAATCTCTTTACTTTGTTTTTGTCTTGCTTTTATTTTATTTACTACTTTGTTTGCTGCACTAAAACAAAACACAAAAAAATTAGTTTCTAGTTTTACTTTATTTGCTGTCTTGTTTGCATTCTCCATATTAAAAAACACAAAAAATTAGTTACTTGCATTTACTTTATCTAGTTTGCTTTATTTACTGTTGCTAAAATGGGTACTCCTGAAAATACTAAGTTGTGTGACTTCAGAACCACAAATAATAATGATTTCTTATGCACACCTATTGCTCCACCTGCTACTACAGCGGAATTCTTTGAAATTAAACCTGCTTTACTAAATCTTGTTATGAGAGAGCAATTTTCTGGTGTTAGTTCTGATGATGCTGCTGCCCATCTGAATAATTTTGTTGAATTGTGTGAAATGCAAAAGTATAAAGATGTAGATGGTGACATTATAAAATTAAAATTGTTTCCTTTCTCATTAAGAGGAAGAGCTAAAGATTGGTTGCTATCTCTGCCTAAGAATAGTATTGATTCATGGACTAAATGCAAGGATGCTTTTATTGGTAGATATTATCCCCCTGCTAAAATTATATCTTTGAGGAGTAGCATAATGAATTTTAAACAATTGGATAATGAGCATGTTGCACAAGCATGGGAAAGAATGAAATCTTTGGTTAAAAATTGCCCAACCCATGGACTGACTACTTGGATGATCATCCAAACCTTTTATGCAGGACTGAATTTTTCTTCGCGGAACCTATTGGATTCAGCTGCTGGAGTTACCTTTATGTCCATCACTCTTGGCGACGCAACAAAGCTTCTTGATAATATGATGATTAATTACTCCGAATGGCACACGGAAAGAGCTCCACAAGGTAAGAAGGTAAATTCTGTCGAAGAAACCTCCTCCTTGAGTGATAAGATTGATGCTATTATATCTATGCTTGTGAATGATAGGACTAATGTTGATCCTAATAATGTTCCGTTAGCTTCATTGGTTGCCCAAGAAGAACATGTTGATGTAAACTACATTAAAAATAATAATTTCAACAACAATGCTTACCGGAACAATTCTAGTAACAACTATAGGCCATATCCTTATAATAATGGTAACGGCTATGGTAATTCTTATGGGAATTCTTACAACAATAATAGGAATACACCCCTGGACTTGAAGCTATGCTTAAAGAATTTATTAGTACACAAACCGCTTTTAACAAATCTGTTGAAGAAAAGCTTGGGAAAATTGATATATTTGCTTCTAAAGTTGATAGTCTTGCTGCTGATGTTGATCTTTTGAAATCAAAAGTTATGCCTAATGAAAATCATAATAATAAAATTGTTACTACAGCAAATGCCATCCAAGTTAGAATTAATGAGAATATAAGATTGATGGCCGAATTGCGTGCTAGGTGGGAAAAAGAAGAAAATGAAAAAGAAGATAATATAGCTAAAGTTTGGACTATTACCACCACTAGTAATGCTAATGCTCCACATGTTGCTGCACCTCCTAATATTAATGGTAAAATAATTGGTGTTGGCAATGTTTCCACTTCTAATGCAAAGCGCGAAAAACTGCCTGAAACTGCTAAAACTGCTGAAATTGCCTGTGATAAAGCTGCTGAATTTTTTTCCAACATTGGGGATAATGATCCCATTGCTTTAGATTATAATGGATTGGATTTTGATGATTGCCACATCTCTGAAGTTATAAAGTTCTTACAAAAACTTGCTAAAAGTCCTCATGCTAGTGCTATAAATTTGGCTTTCACAGAACATATTACAAATGCTCTCATAAAAGCTAGAGAAGAGAAATTAAATCGCGAAACTTCTATCCCTAGGAAGCTAGAGGATGGTTGGGAGCCCATCATTAAGATGAAGGTCAATGACTTTGATTGTAATGTTTTATGTGATCTTGGTGCAAGTATTTCCGTTATGCCTAGGAAGATCTATAATATGCTTTACTTGCCATCATTGAAAAATTGTTATTTGGATGTTAATCTTGCTGATAACTCTACAAAGAAACCTTTGGGGAGAGTTGATAATGTTCGCATTACCGTTAACAATAACCTTGTCCCCGTTGATTTTGTTGTCTTGGATATTGAATGCAATGCATCTTGTCCCATTATATTGGGAAGACCTTTTCTTCGAACTGTTGGTGCTATCATTGATATGAAGGAAGGTAATATTAGATATCAATTTCCTCTCAAGAAAGGTATGGAACACTTCCCTAGAAAGAGAATGAAGTTACCTTTTGATTCTATTATTAGAAAAAATTATGATGTTGATGCTTCGTCTCTTGATAATACTTGATACACACTTTCTGCGCCTAGCTGAAAGGCGTTAAAGAAAAGCGCTTATGGGAGACAACCCATGTTTTTTACTACAGTACTTTTATTTTATATTTGAGTCTTGGAAGTTGTTACTACTGTAGCAACATATCCTTATCTTAGTTTTGTGCATTGTTGTGCCAAGTAAAGTCGTTGATAGTAAGGTTCATACTAAATTTGGATTACTGCGCAGAAACAGATTTCTTTGCTGTCACGAATCTGGGCCTAATTCTATGTAGGTAACTCAGAAAATTATGCCAATTTACGTGAGTGATCCTCAGATATGTACGCAACTTTCATTCAATTTGAGCATTTTCATTTGAGCAAGTATGGTGCCCCTTAGAAATTCGTCTTTACGAACTGTTCTGTCTTGACAGATTCTGCCTTTTATTTCGCATTGCCTGTTTTGCTATGCTTGATGGATTTTTCGATTCCATTGACTTTCAGTAGCTTTGTGCAATGTCCAGAAGTGTTAAGTATGATTATGTCACCTCTGAACATGTAAATTTTAATTGTGCACTAACCCTCTAATGAGTTGTTTTGAGTTTGGTGTGGAGGAAGTTTTCAAGGATCAAGAGAGGAGGATGATACAACATGATCAAGGAGAGTGAAAGATCTAAGCTTGGGGATGCCCCGGTGGTTCACCCCTGCATATTTTAAGAAGACTCAAGCGTCTAAGATTGGGGATGCCCAAGGCATCCCCTTCTTCATCGACAACATTATCAGGTTCCTCTAGTGAAACTATATTTTTATTCCATCACATCTTATGCACTTTGCTTGGAGCGTCGGTTTGTTTTTGTTTTTGTTTTGTTTGAATAAAATGGATCCTAGCATTCTTTGTGTGGGAGAGAGACACGCTCCGCTGTTGCATATGGACAAATATGTCCTTAGGCTTTACTCATAGTATTCATGGCGAAGGTTGAATCTTCTTCGTTAAATTGTTATATGGTTGGAAACGGAAAATGATACATGTAGTAATTGGTAAACTGTCTTGGATAATGTGATACTTGGCAATTGTTGCGCTCATGTTTAAGCTATTGCATCATATACTTTGCACCTATTAATGAAGAAATACATAGAGCTTGCTAAAATTTGGTTTGCATAATTGGTCTCTCTAAGGTCTAGATAATTTCTAGTAAAGAGTTTGAACAACAAGGAAGACGGTGTAGAGTCTTATAATGTTTATAATATGTCTTTTATGTGAGTTTTGCTGCACCGGTTCATCCTTGTGTTTGTTTCAAATAACCTTGCTAGCCTAAACCTTGTATCGAGAGGGAATACTTCTCATGCATCCAAAATCCTTGAGCCAACCACTATGCCATTTGTGTCCACCATACCTACCTACTACATGGTATTTTTCCGCCATTCCAAAGTAAATTGCTTGAGTGCTACCTTTAAAATTTCTATCCTTCACCTTTACAATATATAGCTCATGGGACAAATAGCTTAAGAACTATTGTGGTATTGAATATGTACTTATGCACTTTATCTCTTATTAAGTTGCTTGTTGTGCGATAACCATGTTCCTGGGGACGCCATCAACTACTCTTTGTTGAATATCATGTGAGTTGCTATGCATGTCCGTCTTGTCTGAAGCAAGGGAGATTTACCACTAGAATGGTTAGAGCATGCATAATGTTAGAGAAGAACATTGGGCCGCTAACTAAAGCCATGATCCATGGTGGAAGTTTCAGTTTTGGACAAATATCCTCAATCTCATATGAGAAAATTAATAATTGTTGAATGCTTATGCATAAAAGAGGAGTCCATTATCTGTTGTCTATGTTGTCCCGGTATGGATGTCTAAGTTGAGAATAATCAATAGCGAGAAATCCAATGCGAGCTTTCTCCTTAGACCTTTGTACAGGCGGCATAGAGGTACCCCTTTGTGACACTTGGTTAAAACATATGTATTGCGATGATAATCCAGGTAATCCGAGCTAATTAGGACAAGGTGCGGGCACTATTAGTATACTATGCATGAGGCTTGCAACTTGTAAGATATAATTTACATAACACATATGCTTTATTACTACCGTTGACAAAATTGTTTCTTGTTTTCAAAACCAAAGCTCTAGCACAAATATAGCAATCAATGCTTCCCTCTGCGAAGGGCCTTTCTTTTACTTTTATTGTTGAGTCAGTTCACCTATTTCTCTCCATCTCAAGAAGCAAACACTTGTGTGAACTGTGCATTGATTCCTACATACTTGCATATTGCACTTGTTATATTACTTTGCATTGACAACTATCCATGAGATATACATGTTACAAGTTGAAAGCAACCGCTGAAACTTAATCTTCCTTTGTGTTGCTTCAATACCTTTACTTTGAATTATTGCTTTATGAGTTAACTCTTATGCAAGACTCATTGATGCTTGTCTTGAAAGTACTATTCATGAAAAGTCTTTGCTATATGATTCATTTGTTTACTCATGTCATTTACCATTGTTTTGATCGCTGAATTCATTACATGTGCTTACAATAGTATGATCAAGGTTATGATGGCATGTCACTCCAGAAATTATCTTTGTTATCGTTTACCTGCTCGGGACGAGCAGGAACTAAGCTTGGGGATGCTGATACGTCTCCGACGTATCGATAATTTCTTATGTTCCATGCCACATTATTGATGATATCTACATGTTTTATGCATACTTTATGTCATATTTATGCATTTTCCGGCACTAACCTATTAACGAGATGCCGAAGAGCTAGTTGCTGTTTTCTGCTGTTTTTGGTTTCAGAAATCCTAGTAAGGAAATATTCTCGGAATTGGACGAAATCAACACTCAGGGGCCTATTTTGCGACGAAGCTTCCAGAAGACCGAAGGAGAGACGAAGTGGGGCCACGGGGCGCCGCCACACTAGGGCGGCGTGGCCTAGGGGGGGCCCGCGCGGCCCTAGCGTGTGGGGCCCCCATGACGCCTCCTGACCTGCCTTTCCGCCTACTTAAGTCTTCGTCGACAATAGCCCCAGTACCGAGAGCCACGATACGGAAAACCTTCCAGAGACGCCGCCGCCGCCAATCCCATCTCGGGGGATTCAGGAGATCGCCTCCGGCACCCTGCCGGAGAGGGGAATCATCTCCCGGAGGACTCTTCACCGCCATGGTCGCCTCCGGAGTGATGAGTCAGTAGTTCACCCCTGGACTATGGGTCCATAGCAGTAGCTAGATGGTCGTCTTCTCCTAATTGTGCTTCATTGTCGGATCTTGTCAGCTGCCTAACATGATCAAGATCATCTATCTGTAATGCTATATGTTGTGTTTGTTGGGATCCGATGGATAGAGAATACTATGTTATGTTGATTATCAATCTATTACCTATGTGTTGTTTATGATCTTGCATGCTCTCCGTTGTTAGTAGAGGCTCTGGCCAAGTTTTTGCTAGTAACTCCAAGAGGGAGTATTTATGCTCGATAGTGGGTTCATGCCTCCATTAAATCTGGGACAGTGACAGAAAGTTCTAAGGTTGTGGATGTGCTGTTGCCACTAGGGATAAAACATCGATGCTATGTCCGAGGATGTAGTTATTGATTACATTACGCACCATACTTAATGCAATTGTCTGTTGTTTGCAACTTAATACTCGAAGGGGTTCGGATGATAACCTGAAGGTGGACTTTTTAGGCATAGATGCATGCTGGATAGCGGTCTATGTACTTTGTCGTAATGCCCAATTAAATCTCACAATACTCATCATATCATGTATGTGCATGGTCATGCCCTCTTTATTTGTCAATTGCCCAACTGTAATTTGTTCACCCAACATGCTATTTATCTTATGGGAGAGACGCCTCTAGTGAACTATGGACCCCGGTCCATTCTTTTAATCGAATACAATCTACTGCAATACTTGTTCTACTGTTTTCTGCAAACAATCATCATCCACACTATACATCTAATCCTTTGTTACAACAAGCCGGTGAGATTGACAACCTCACTGTTTCGTTGGGGCAAAGTACTTTGGTTGTGTTGTGCAGGTTCCACGTTGGCGCCGGAATCCCTGGTGTTGCGCCGCACTACATCTCGCCGCCATCAACCTTCAACGTGCTTCTTGGCTCCTACTGGTTCGATAAACCTTGGTTTCTTACTGAGGGAAAACTTGCCGCTGTACGCATCACACCTTCCTCTTGGGGTTCCCAACGGACGCGTGTTGTACGCGTATCAGCAGCACATCACAGCAGCATACACGCATTCATAGCAAGCACAGCAGCAACTAGCACACCCAGGCAGCACCAGAGCAGGCATGGCGCAAAGCACAGAGGAGCAGCAGCAGAAGCACAGCAAGGTGAATGCCCAGGCATCCAGAGGAAGGAGAGGAGATAGAGAAGAGAGGAGAGAAGGAGGCGAACACACCTGGAGCAGAGCACCACGGCGTCACCGTGGCGGCACAGCCTGGCCACGGCAGCGCCAAGCCATGGCCAAGCCAGGCGTTCGCCGAGCGCAGAGGCTCCAGCGCAACCACAGCGAGGCACACGGCCACGCCACAGCGCCAGGATCGTCGGCGGGCGACGAATCACCGCGAATCACCACGGCCGTGTCGCAGAGGCATTGGGGGCGAACGGAGGCGGCGAAGAAACACAGATCGGCGCGGACCAATCGGTGCGCCGTCGTGCGGCCGTTCGTTTGCGACCGATCTCGCCGGCGGGGATGGCCGGTGGCGACCGGAATAAAGTGGTGACGGCGCAGGCGACCACGGCGTCGCGGGAGAGAAGAGAGCTAGGGTTTCACGAGATAGAAGAGGAAGGGGGCGACTGAGTCCGACCGAGCCGGTTGGTGCTGCTCGGGTTAGACTCAACCCGCTGGGCCACACTGACTGGTGGGCCCAGGGGCATTTCAGTCTTTTTACAATTCCAATTAATACAGAAAATTTGAAATTAAATAGAAAATGGATAAAAGCTCTAAAAAATAATTGAAAATATGAAAACTGCTCAACATAAAATTCTCTATCAAAATAAAATATAAAAAAGGAATTTTTGAAGACAACTAAGAATAAGTCCTAATTTTAGGATTATAATAATCACTTAAATCACACTTTATATTTTCAATAATGAAAATAAGTCCATAAATTCTTTTGGACTTTAAAAACACCTTGACAACATTTCAAGGTTGTATTTTACCCTAAACAGAGTATCCCTAAATCATTCTTAGTATTTACCTCTCACATGAAATGATAAAAACACCGGAAGGGGGAAAGCAACCCTAAAAGCTGAATCATGCATAATTGCTTCTTTAACCATTGCCCTTATCGGACAATGATGCTATTTTTCAGCAACAGAGGACAAGGGTCAGTCCACACCATCCAACTGCAACACTTTGCAGTGTTCAGGCAAGTTCATCGCTTGCTCATGTCATTTGAGTATTTTTACCAAATTACTTGCAAAGTACTATGTTTATCACTATTGCATAAAAAGCAAAACCACTATTTTCATAACTATGAATATGACTAAGTGGTGGGCAATGGAACCATGGATTGTGTTGATATGGTGGAGGTTCCATTGCAAGGGTTTATATCCATCTAGGATTAAACAACAAATGTCGTCCAGTGATTCTTGTGCCATAATACCCGTGCTAACCATAAGATCTGGAGTGGGACGGAGTAGTCAAAAGTGTTTCCACCTCTCGCACATCAACGGATGCGCTTACCGTAGACACTTGATCTCGAGGGACAAGCGGTGGGGTGGGGATCCCATTCTAATTCCCCACGGTAATGCGGTCTATGATGGGTTGCATTGGCCAGTGAAGGACCATGGTTGCGACCTGGTAGTTGTCGAGGTCGGAAGATATCCTAGTGGTATAGCCCGACGAGGACCCAAGGACGGATTTGCAACAATGGGTGGGTGTGCGAGGTAGCGGAGGAACATGATTGGCTAGACCTTATACCGGGCCTCACACCGAAGGAAGTGTGGTCGGGAAAGCTGCCCGGTTGGCACCAAGGTTAAGATCTCTTATGGGTAAAGCAACACACCTCTGCAGAGTGTAATGAATCGTGACCTGTCACTCACTGTTCCGGGATTTGGAACTGCGAACGCTGCCGGAAAGGAGCTCCATGAAGTTCTAGTAAACCGGTGAAGGCTGACGGACATAGTTCTTCTGAATAAAAGCAACCTTTTAAAGAAATGGTTATGAAAACCTGCATTGGTATTAGACTTTCTGGTATGATATCTTAGTTAGTGCATTAAACACCTCTTTTCTATAATTAACTTGTTGAGTACGTTCGTACTCATACCACTCTTAAATCCCCTACTTAGATTGTCTGAATCGACTGGAGGAGGACAACGACGACCCTGAAGGAGCCGAAGTCATCGGCTATGAAGAACCAAACCTCATCGTCTACGGGACCGGGGAAGGTTCCGGAGGAGAGAAAGCTTAGACCTATAGAGTAGTAGTAGTATTCGAGCAGTACGAACTCATAGTACTTAACTGCTCGAGGAGAATAAATGCATAACCTAGTAAGACTCTTATATTGTAAGTTGAGTCGGGTTCGCCTCGAACCCAGGAGTATTCCTCTTAGGACCCAAGAGGAGCTCCGAGATGATATGTACATGTTGCTTGTAATAATAAATGAATGAGTTATGGACCTGCTATGTTCTGTTGTACTACTCTGAGGGATGTAATATTTGCGGATTGGTACTTCATGAATGTTATATCAACGACTGGCATACTACAACATGCAGTGGTATGCAGGGTCACCACAGTTGGTATCAGAGAAAAAGCTTTGACCTTAGGTTGGAACCTAGTAAATGGGACGAAACGTTAGGAGTCAAATAGGACTATTAAAGAATTCTCTAAAAATATGGTGTATATTCACTTGAGAATAAAACAATCATATCTTTTAGTGCGATAATTCTTTATTATCTCTATTATGATGCATCATTACTAATATTATATTCTTTCTATTCTACAACCAACTATGCAAGTTCACGTTCGGGACGTAACGTGAAAGTGAAGGAGTCCACATTGAGTGACTATGACGGAGGACTCGCGGATATTCTTCGTGCCATGTTACTTGAATTTGTGTGCGATCCCCAGATCAAAGTAATGAAATACATGTACTATGACGGTACAGTATTGGCAAAGTGTAGGGTAGGACTAAGACTTCCAGAATCCCTAGGAATGAGTGTAGTGATGCCAGCAGGTGAGGCTAGAACCATCCAAACAGCCTACCACATAGCCATAATGAGAGCCATCACTGATATTCGGGAACATAAGACGAAGGAGCTTATTGGTTCCGAATTCGCACACATTCCTCATATGGAGGAGGAAGATGATCTTATGCTTAACCACTTCAAGCTTGCAAAACGCAAACCAGCAGAAGCCGCTAAGTACGAGGATAATAGCCGCAACCTACTGACATTGTTCTTTCAGTTGAACCGACATCTGTCGGGTGCAATTGACACAATGTTGGAAGAGTTCACTGAGACCAAGGAGGAGACTAAGGGAAAGGAACCAATGGAGGGTGAGGTTCACACACCAGTTTATTCAGCTGGTGACTTCATTAGTATTGATCATCCAGAACAACAAACCACACCTATTACACCTAGGTACTTTCCTAGTAGTTCCCACGGAGGATATGAGGGTGGAGAGGAATCCGGAAACCATCAGCGTTCTTAGACTCCTATAGAGAACTCAATAGGTTGGCGTTGGGGATCATACATGGGAACCTATAGCGATCCAGTCAGGTGTAACCCTGAGATGGATGAGGACGCCACAACCCAGTTCCAGAACCATCAGTATAGTAGGGGAGACTATGAGGAGTATCCTATACTGATTGAGTCGGATACAGATGGTGGGAATACCCATGGCGGAGTCACAGGGGAGTACACCCCAGGGGTGGATTATGCTGCATTGAATAACCAGTTCATGAACACAGATTTCTCCCTGGGATCATCCTCTGATTCTGACTACCAGCTGACGGGAAGACCCTATGTTCCAGATTCTGTCAGGAGGACTACACGTTCGACCGGATGGAAGCCTGGGATGTACCGGGAGTGAAGCACGACTAGAGGCCACCATGGGAGGCAAGACTACAATACAGTTGTACCACATGTATTGTAGTATGTAAAATTTGTAGAAATTTGTACATATACTTCAATAAGTGAGTTTGCATACTCACATCGCTACTGAGTATTGTAATAAACCACTTAAGTATGTATATACATGGTATATGTTTTGTATGATTTGAATTTGCTTCTTGATTTCCATTGCGTGACTAGTTCTGTGCACAAAGTTGAGCTCAAAAAACTTGCGCATGGAGTAACTATGAGTACCACTTTGTGTTGCAGAACTAGGGGGAAATGTCGGGAGCAACGGGTGAGGAGAGTGAAGCACAGCGCCTCGAGCGCGAGGCAAGGCAGAAGGAGGAGGCTGATGAAGTAGCCATAAACCAGTTTCCACCACCACCACCACCCATGACGCAACAGAACTTCCTCCAGTACATGCAAATGTTGGAGGAAAGGCAACGAATAACCATGGAGCAGCAGAACAAGTTCTTTCAGGAGCTGCTGCAACAGAACAAGGTAAAGAGGCCAGATAATCAGGGAGTCACTTTGTCAGACTTCCAGAATACCAAGCCAATATCCTTCGCATACACGCCCGAACCTATGGACGCGGAGGATTGGTTGATGGACACTGAGCGAAAGCTCAACACGGTGGGATGCAACGACCTGGAGAAGGTCAGGTACGCAACACACTTGTTGTGTGGACCCGCCGCATCTTGGTGGGATAATATACTAGCTGTTTATCCGGCTGAGAAAGTGTTTACCTGGGAGGAGTTCAAGAGGAAGTTCAGGGAATCCAATGTCCCTGAAAGTATAGTGGAACTGAAGCGTCGAGAATTTGAGAGTCTCGAGCAGAAAGATAAGGCCATCCTGACTTATGCCAGGGAGTTTTCAAAACTGTCCCGGTATGCCGTTGAGGAGGTCAACACCGAGGACAAGAAGAAGAAGAGGTTCTTGCGGGGATTAAGTCCCCAGTTCAAGGTACAGCTCAGGATGATGAGAGCTACTGAGTTCCAGGAGTTGGTGGATGCATCCATCACTCTTGAAGATGACTTCAAACAACTGCAAGAAGAGAAGAGAAAGAAGGCCAAAATTGAGCCGAAAAGGTTTGTCATCAACAAGCCCAATACCATCTTGAGTTTCAAGCCAAGGTACAACAACAACAACAACAACAGGAGGAGGAACCAAGGATTCCAGTCGGCAAGCCAGATCACTTGCCATAACTGTGGATTTAAAGGACATGTTGATGTCTACGTTCCCCCTCCTTTCCTGTAGACAGTGTTGGGCCTCCAAGAGCAGAGGTTTGTAGAACAGCAGCAAGTTTTCCCTTAAGTGGATCACCCAAGGTTTATCGAACTCAGGGAGGAAGAGGTCAAAGATATCCCTCTCATGCAACCCTGCAACCACAAAGCAAGAAGTCTCTTGTGTCCCCAACACACCAAATAGGTGCACTAGTTCGGCGAAGAGATAGTGAAATACAGGTGGTATGAATATATATGAGCAAGAGTAACGGTGCCGTAAAATAGCTTGTTTGGCGTGTAGTTGATGGTGGTAGTATTGCAGCAGTAGTAACGCAGTAAAACAGTAAACAAGCAGTAGTAACGCAGCAGTATTTAGGAACAAGGCCTAGGGATTACACTTTCACTAGTGGACACTCTCAACATTGATCACATAACAGAATAGATAAATGCATACTCTACACTCTTGTTGGATGATGAACACATTGCGTAGGATTACATGAACCCTCAATGCCGGAGTTAACAAGCTCCACAATAATGCTCATATTTTAGTAACCTTATAGTGTAAGATAGATCAACAGACTAAACCAAGTACTAACATAGCATGCACACTGTCACCTTCATGCATATGTAGGAGGAATAGATCACATCAATATTATCATAGCAATAGTTAACTTCGCAATCTACAAGAGATCATGATCATAGCATAAACCAAGTACTAACACGGTGCACACACTGTCACCTTTACACACGTGCAGGAGGAATAGAACTACTTTAATAACTTTGCTAGAGTAGCACATAGATAAATTGTGATACAAACTCATATGAATCTCAATCATGTAAAGCAGCTCATGAGATTATTGTATTGAGGTACATGGGAGAGATGAACCACATAGCTACCGGTACAGCCCCGAGCCTCGATGGAGAACTACTCCCTCCTCATGGGAGCAGCAGCGGTGATGAAGATGGCGATGGAGATGGCAGCGGTGTCGATGGAGAAGCCTTCCGGGGGCACTTCCCCGTTGCGGCAGCGTGCCGGAACAGAGACTCCTGTCCCCCAGATCTTGGCCTCGCGATGGCGGCGGCTCTGGAAGGTTTCTGTGGTTTTCGTCGAACGTATCAGGGTTTTCGATCCAGGGGCTTTATATAGGCGAAGAGGCGGCGCAGGAGGGTCGAAGGGCTGGCCAAACCATAGGGGGGCGCGGGCCCCCCCTAGGCCGCGCCAGGGTATGGTGTGGTGGGCCTGTGCCCCCCCTCTGGTCCCTCTCGTGTGTTCTGGATGCTTCCGGGGATTCTAAGATCTTTGGCGTTGATTTCGTCCGATTCCGAGAATATTTCGTTACTAGGATTTCTGAAACCAAAAACAGCAGAAAACAGGAACTGGCACTTCGGCATCTTGTTAATAGGTTAGTTCCAGAAAATGCACGAATATGACATAAAGTGTGCATAAAACATGTAGATAACATCAATAATGTGGCATGGAACATAAGAAATTATCGATACGTCGGAGACGTATCAGCATCCCCAAGCTTAGTTCTGCTCGTCCCGAGCAGGTAAAACGATAACACAGATAATTTCTGGAGTGACATGCCATCATAATCTTGATCATACTATTTGTAAAGCATATGTAGTGAATGCAGCGATCAAAACAATGTATATGACATGAGTAAACAAGTGAATCATAAAGCAAAGACTTTTCATGAATAGCACTTCAAGACAAGCATCAATAAGTCTTGCATAAGATTTAACTCGTAAAGCAATAATTCAAAGTAAAGGCATTGAAGCAACACAAAAGAAGATTAAGTTTCAGCGGTTGCTTTCAACTTGTAACATGTATATCTCATGGATATTGTCAACATAGAGTAATATAATAAGTGCAATAAGCAAGTATATAGGAATCAATGCACAGTTCACACAAGTGTTTGCTTCTTGAGGTGGAGAGAAATAGGTGAACTGACTCAACATTGAAAGTAAAAGAATGGTCCTCATAGAGGAAAAGCATCGATTGCTATATTTGTGCTAGAGCTTTGATTTTTGAAAACATGAAACAATTTTGTCAACGGTAGTAATAAAGCATATGCATCATGTAAATTATATCTTATAAGTTGCAAGCCTCATGCATAGTGTACTAATAGTGCCCGCACCTTGTCCTAATTAGCTTGGACTACCGGATCATCACAATGCATTGTTTTAACCAAGTGTCACAAAGGGGTACCTCTATGCCGCCTGTACAAAGGTCTAAGGAGAAAGCTCGCATTGGATTTCTCGCTATTGATTATTCTTCAACTTAGACATCCATACCGGGACAACATAGACAACAGATAATGGACTCCTCTTTTATGCATAAGCATATAACAACAATTAATAATTTTCACATTTGAGATTTGAGGATTGTTGTCCAAAACTGAAACTTCCACCATGGATCATGGCTTTAGTTAGCGGCCCAATGTTCTTCTCTAACATATGCATGCTTAACCATAAGGTGGTAGATCTCTCTTACTTCAGACAAGACGGACATGCATAGCAACTCACATGAAATTCAACAATGAATAGTTGATGGCGTCCCCAGTGAACATGGTTATCGCACAACAAGCAACTTAATAAGAGATAAAGTGCATAATTACATATTCAATACCACAATAGTTTTTAAGCTATTTGTCCCATGAGCTATATATTGCAAGGTGAATGATGGAATTTTAAAGGTAGCACTCAAGCAATTTACTTTGGAATGGCGGAAAATACCATGTAGTAGGTAGGTATGGTGGACACAAATGGCATAGTGGTTGGCTCAAGTATTTTGGATGCATGAGAAGTATTCCCTCTCGATACAAGGTTTAGGCTAGCAAGGTTTATTTGAAACAAACACAAGGATGAACCGGTGCAGCAAAACTTACATAAAAGACATATTGTAAACATTATAAGACTCTACACCGTCTTCCTTGTTGTTCAAACTCAATACTAGAAATTATCTAGACCTTAGAGAGACCAAATATGCAAACCAAATTTTAGCATGCTCTATGTATTTCTTCATTAATAGGTGCAAAGTATATGATGCAAGAGCTTAAACATGAGCACAACAATTGCCAAGTATCACATTACCCAAGACATTAATAGCAATTACTACATGTATCATTTTCCAATTCCAACCATATAACAATTTAACGAAGGAGAAACTTCGCCATGAATACTATGAGTAGAAACTAAGGACATACTTGTCCATATGCTACAGCGGAGCGTGTCTCTCTCCCATAAAGTGAATGCTAATATCCATTTTATTCAAACAAAACAAAAAACAAAAACAAACCGACGCTCCAAGAAAAAGCACATAAGATGTGATGGAATAAAAATATAGTTTCAGGGGAGGAACCTGATAATGTTGTCGATGAAGAAGGGGATGCCTTGGGCATCCCCAAGCTTAGACGCTTGAGTCTTCTTGAAATATGCAGGGATGAACCACCGGGGCATCCCCAAGCTTAGAGCTTTCACTCTTCTTGATCATAGTATATCATCCTCCTTTCTTGACCCTTGAAAACTTCCTCCACACCAAACTCGAAACAACTCATTAGAGGGTTAGTGCACAATAAAAATTAACATATTCAGAGGTGACACAATCATTCTTAACACTTCTGGACATTGCATAATGCTACTGGACATTAGTGGATCAAAGAAATTCATCCAACATAGCAAAAGAGGCAATGCGAAATAAAAGGCAGAATCTGTCAAAACAGAACAGTTCGTATTGACGAATTTTAAAATGGCACCAGACTTGCTCAAATGAAAATGCCCAAATTGAATGAAAGTTGCGTACATATCTGAGGATCATGCACGTAAATTGGCTTAATTTTCTGAGCTACCTACAGGGAGGTAGACCCAGATTCGTGACAGCAAAGAAATCTGGAACTGCGCAGTAATCCAAATCTAGTACTTACTTTTCTATCAACGGCTTTACTTGGCACAACAAAACACAAAACTAAGATAAGGAGAGGTTGCTACAGTAGTAAACAACTTCCAGGACACAAATATAAAACAAAGTACTGTAGCAAAATAACACATGGGTTATCTCCCAAGAAGTTCTTTCTTTATAGCCGTTAAGATGGGCTCAGCAGTTTTAATGATGCACTCGCGAGAAATAGTATTTGAAGCAAAAGAGAGCATCAAGAGGCAAATTCAAAACACATTTAAGTCTAACATGCTTCCTATGCAAAGGAATCTTGTAAATAAACAAGTTCATGAAGAGCAAAGTAACAAGCATAGGAAGATAAAACAAGTGTAGCTTCAAAAATTTCAGCACATAGAGAGGTGTTTTAGTAACATGAAAATTGCTACAACCATATTTTCCTCTCTCATAATAACTTTCAGTAGCAACATTAGCAAACTCAACAATATAACTATCACATAAAGCATTCTTATCATGAGTCTCATGCATAAAATTATTACTCTCCACATAGGCATAATCAATTTTATTAGTTGTAGTGGGAGCAAATTCAACAAAGTAGCTATCATTATTATTCTCATCAAGTGTAGGAGGCATAGTATAATCACAACAAAATTTACTCTCCATAGTAGGTGGCACCAAAAGACCACTATCATTATAATCATCATAAATAGGAGGCAAAGTATCATCAAAGAAAATTTTCTCCTCAATGCTTGGTGGACTAAAAAGATCATGCTCATCAAAACCAGCTTCCCCAAGCTTAGAATTTTCCATATCATTAGCAACAATGGTGTTCAAAGTATTCATGCTAACATGTTCCATGGGTTTTTTAATTTTCGCATTAAACCATTCATGTCCTGACTCAGGAAATAGTACAAAGAGCTCACAGATGTTTTCCATTATGCCTAACTAGTGTAAACAAGAAACAAAAAGTTGCAATTGCAGGATCTAAAGGAAATAGCTTCGAGTACTTACAATGGCGGAAAATAGCTTAGTAGCCGAGATCCGGAGTGTGAGTACCTTTTACCTTTCCTCCCCGGCAACGGCGCCAGAAAAGTGCTTGATGTCTACGTTCCCCCTCCTTTCCTGTAGACAGTGTTGGGCCTCCAAGAGCAGAGGTTTGTAGAACAGCAGCAAGTTTTTCCTTAAGTGGATCACCCAAGGTTTATCGAACTCAGGGAGGAAGAGGTCAAAGATATCCCTCTCATGCAACCCTGCAACCACAAAGCAAGAAGTCTCTTGTGTCCCCAACACACCAAATAGGTGCACTAGTTCGGCGAAGAGATAGTGAAATACAGGTGGTATGAATATATATGAGCGGAGCAACGGTGCGTAAAATAGCTTGTCTGGCGTGTAGTTGATGGTGGTAGTATTGCAGCAGTAGTAACGCAAGAAACAAGAAACAAGCAGTAGTAACGCAGCAGTATTTAGGAACAAGGCCTAGGGATTACACTTTCACTAGTGGACACTCTCAACATTGATCACATAACAGAATAGATAAATGCATACTCTACACTCTTGTTGGATGATGAACACATTGCGTAGGATTACACGAACCCTCAATGCCGGAGTTAACAAACTCCACAATAATGCTCATATTTTAGTAACCTTATAGTGTAAGATAGATCAACAGACTAAACCAAGTACTAACATAGCATGCACACTGTCACCTTCATGCATATGTAGGAGGAATAGATCACATCAATATTATCATAGCAATAGTTAACTTCGCAATCTACAAGAGATCATGATCATAGCATAAACCAAGTACTAACACGGTGCACACACTGTCACCTTTACACACGTGCAGGAGGAATAGAACTACTTTAATAACTTTGCTAGAGTAGCACATAGATAAATTGTGATACAAACTCATATGAATCTCAATCATGTAAAGCAGCTCATGAGATTATTGTATTGAGGTACATGGGAGAGATGAACCACATAGCTACCGGTACAGCCCCGAGCCTCGATGGAGAACTACTCCCTCCTCATGGGAGCAGCAGCGGTGATGAAGATGGCGATGGAGATGGCAGCGGTGTCGATGGAGAAGCCTTCCGGGGGCACTTCCCCGTTGCGGCAGCGTGCCGGAACAGAGACTCCTGTCCCCCAGATCTTGGCCTCGCGATGGCGGCGGCTCTGGAAGGTTTCTGTGGTTTTCGTCGAACGTATCAGGGTTTTCGATCCAGGGGCTTTATATAGGCGAAGAGGCGGCGCAGGAGGGTCGAAGGGCTGGCCAAACCATAGGGGGGCGCGGGCCCCCCCTAGGCCACGCCAGGGTATGGTGTGGTGGGCCTGTGCCCCCCCTCTGGTCCCTCTCGTGTGTTCTGGATGCTTCCGGGGATTCTAAGATCTTTGGCGTTGATTTCGTCCGATTCCGAGAATATTTCGTTACTAGGATTTCTGAAACCAAAAACAGCAGAAAACAGGAACTGGCACTTCGGCATCTTGTTAATAGGTTAGTTCCAGAAAATGCACGAATATGACATAAAGTGTGCATAAAACATGTAGATAACATCAATAATGTGGCATGGAACATAAGAAATTATCGATACGTCGGAGACGTATCACATGTCGCGAAAGATTGCAATAAGCCCAAAAATCATATGCTTTGGGTGTCGTCAGGAAGGGCACATGTTGAAGGATTGCCCTAAGAAGAAGAATGGAGGAGGTCAGTCAGGAGGAGGAAACCGAGGCGGGAATACCGGAGGGAACTGGAAGAACAAGAAACCCTTCGGCAAGTTGAACTGCACCAGCTTGGAGGAGGTGGTGAACTCCGATCAGGCAGTGATAGGTACGCTTCAGATACTTACTCATCCTGGCGAAGTACTTTTCGACACTGGTGCAACTACATCATTTATTTCTCAGCAATTCATCATCAAACATGGGATTAGTTGCACAAAGTTAGATACACCTATCACCATACTTTTTGCGAGGGGAACGATAGTAGTAACCCATACCAAACAGAGACAGGTAATTATGATCAATAAGTGTGCGTTTGACGCAGACTTGTTCATTCTACCTATGAAGGACATTGATGTCATTCTTGGTATGAATTGGTTAGAGGCAAATGGAGCTTTGATAGATTGTGTGAACAAAACAGTGTCTCTAAAAAGCCTCGATGGAAGTAGAATGATCTACCAAGGAGATAAGCATACCCAGATTGAAGTAGAGCTGCAGTTGAATAGCATGAAGGAAGTAAAGCTGGAGGATATACCTGTAGTTAATGAATTCCAGGACGTTTTTCCTAAGGAATTACCTGGAATGCCACCAGATAGGGAGATAGAGTTTACTATCGACCTAATTCCAGGAACAGCTCCGATTGCTAAGGCACCATACAAGATGGGGCCTAAGGAGTTGAAAGAACTAAAGGAACAGTTGGATGACCTGGAACAGAAAGGATTTATTCAGGAGAGTATCTCACCATGGGGATCACCTGTGATATTTGTGGATAAAAGAGATGGAGGTCGGAGGATGTGCGGAGATTGTAGAAACCTGAATAATGTTACTATCAAGAACAAGTATCCACTTCCTAGAATACAAGATCTATTTGATCAAGTTAGAGGCGCGAGAGTCTTTTCCAAGATTGATCTAAGATCCGGATACCATCAGATAAAGATCAAGAAGGAAGACGTTCCGAAAACTGCCTTTGTCTCAAGGTACGGACATCATGAGTACCTAGTAGTACCTTTTGGATTAACCAATGCCCCAACAATCTTCATGAATCTTATGAATAAGATCTTCATGCCATGTCTAGACAAGTTTGTCATCGTGTTCATCGATGATATCTTGATATATTCTAAAGATAAAGCTGAACATGCTGAACATCTTAGGATAGTGTTGCAAACACTAAGAGAACATCAACTCTATGCCAAATTCAGCAAGTGTGAGTATTGGCTAGATCAAGTAGAATTTCTTGGTCATGTTATTAGCAAGGATGGGATAGCTGTTAACCCGAGCAAGGTAGCAACAATTTTAGAATGGGAAGCACCAAAGACTGTCAAAGAAATCCGAGGATTCTTAGGAATGGCAGGATACTATAGGAGATTCATTGAAGGATTCTCTAAGATAGCAGGACCAATGACTAAGCTGTTAAGGAAGAACACACCATTTGTGTGGTCTGATGAGTGTTAGAAGAGTTTTCAAACTCTGAAGGAGAAACTCACCACAACACCGGTGTTAGCAGTTCCGGAAGTTGGCAAGGATTACACCGTGTACTGTGACGCATCCAAACATGGATTGGGTTGCGTACTCATGCAAGATCGGAAGGTAATATCTTATGGATCGAGGTAACTCAGACCTCATGAAGTGAACTATCCAACACATGACTTAGAGTTAGCAGCAGTCATATTTGCACTTAAAACTTGGAGACATTTTTTCTACGGAGCCAAGTGTGAGCTCTATACTGATCATAAGAGTCTCAAGTACTTCTTCACTCAGAAGGAACTCAATATGAGACAGAAAAGATGGCTTGAACTGATCAAGGATTATGACTTGATGATACGCGTACAGCACGCGTCCGTTGGGAACCCCAAGAGGAAGGTGTGATGCGTACAGCGGCAAGTTTTCCCTCAGTAAGAAACCAAGGTTTATCGAACCAGTAGGAGCCAAGAAGCACGTTGAAGGTTGATGGCGGTGAGATGTAGTGCGGTGCAACACCAGGGATTCCGGCGCCAACGTGGAACCTGCACAACACAACCAAAGTACTTTGTCCCAACGTAACAGTGAGGTTGTCAATCTCACCGGCTTGCTGTAACAAAGGATTAGATGTATAGTGTGGATGATGATTGTTTACAGAGAACAGTAGAACGAGTATTGCAGTAGATTGTATTTCAGATGTAAAGAATAGGACCGGGGTCCACAGTTCACTAGAGATGTCTCTCCCATAAGATAATTAGCATGTTGGGTGAACAAATTACAATTGGGCAATTGACAAATAGAGAGGGCATGACCATGCACATACATGATATGATGAGTATTGTGAGATTTAATTGGGCATTACGACAAAGTACATAGACCGCTATCCAGCATGCATCTATGCCTAAAAAATCCACCTTCAGGTTATCATCCGAACCCCTTCCAGTATTAAGTTGCTAACAACAGACAATTGCATTAAGTATGGTGCGTAATGTAATCAATAACTACATCCTCGGACATAGCATCAATGTTTTATCCCTAGTGGCAACAACACATCCATAACCTTAGGGGTTTCTGTCACTCCCCCAGATTCACGAAGACATGAACCCACTATCGAGCATAAATACTCCCTCTTGGAGTTACTAGCATCAACTTGGCCAGAGCCTCTACTAATAACGGAGAGCATGCAAGATCATAAACAACACATAGATATAAATTGATAATCAACATAACATAGTATTCTCTATTCATCGGCTCCCAACAAACACAACATATAGCATTACAGATAGATGATCTTGATCATGTTTGGCAGCTCACAAGATCCGACAATGAAGCATAATAAGGAGAAGACAACCATCTAGCTACTGCTATGGACCCATAGTCCAGGGGTGAACTACTCACTCATCACTCCGGAGGCGACCATGGCGGTGTAGAGTCCTCCGGGAGATGAATCCCCTCTCCGGCAGGGTGCCGGAGGCGATCTCCTGAATCCCCCGAGATGGGATTGGCGGCGGCGGCGTCTCTGGAAGGTTTTCCGTATCGTGGCTCTCGGTACTGGGGGTTTCACGACGAAGGCTATTTGTAGGCGGAAGGGCAGGTCAAGGGGCGTCACGAGGGGCCCAGATGACAGGGCCGCGCGGCCAAGACCTGGGCCGCGCCGCCCTATCGTCTGGCCACCTCGTGGCCCCACTTCGTCAGCTCTCCGGTCTTCTGGAAGCTTCGTGTGAAAATAGGCCCCTGGGCGTTGATTTCGTCCAATTCCGAGAATATTTCCTTACTAGGATTTCTGAAACCAAAAACAACAGAAAACAGCAACTGGCTCTTCGGCATCTCGTCAATAGGTTAGTTCCAGAAAATGCATAAATATGATATAAAGTATGCATAAAACATGTAGATATCATCAATAATGTGGCATGGAACATAAGAAATTATCGATACGTCGGAGACGTATCAGCATCCCCAAGCTTAGTTTCTGCTCGTCCCGAGCAGGTAAACGATAACAAAGATAATTTCTGGAGTGACATGCCATCATAACCTTGATCATACTATTGTAAGCATATGTAATGAATGCAGCGATCCAAACAATGTAAATGACATGAGTAAACAAATGAATCATATAGCAAAGACTTTTCATGAATAGTACTTCAAGACAAGCATCAATAAGTCTTGCATAAGAGTTAACTCATAAAGCAATAATTCAAAGTAGAGACATTGAAGGAACACAAAGGAAGATGAAGTTTCAGCGGTTGCTTTCAACTTATAACATGTATATCTCATGGATATTGTCAATGTAAAGTAATATAACAAGTGCAATATGCAAGTATGTAGGAATCAATGCACAGTTCACAGAAGTGTTTGCTTCTTGAGGTGGAGAGAGATAGGTGAACTGACTCAACATAAAAGTAAAAGAATGGTCCTTCAAAGAGGAAAGCATCGATTGCTATATTTGTGCTAGAGCTTTGGTTTTGAAAACATATAGAGAGCATAAAAGTAAAATTTTGAGAGGTGTTTGTTGTTGTCAACGAATGGTAGCGGGTACTCTAACCCCCTTGCCAGACAAACCTTCAAAGAGCGGCTCCCATTTTATTTTATTTTTGAGTGGCACTCCTTCCAACCTTTCTTTCACAAACCATGGCTAACCGAATCCTCGGGTGCCTGCCAACAATCTCATACCATGAAGGAGTGCCTTTTTATTTTTAGTTTTATTATGCTGACACTCCTCCCCACCTTTGCTTTCTCAAGCCATGGCTAACCGAATCCTTCGGGTGCCGTCCAACAATCACATACCATGGAGGAGTGTCTATTTTTGTTAATTAATTTGGGACTGGGAATCCCATTGCCAGCTCTTTTTGCAAAATTATTGGATAAGCGGATGAAGCCACTAGTCCATTGGTGAAAGTTGCCCAACAAGATTGAAAGATAAACACCACATACTTCCTCATGAGCTATAAAACATTGACACAAATCAGAGGTGATAAATTTTTGAATTGTTTAAAGGTAGCACTCAAGCAATTTACTTTGGAATGGCGGAGAAATACCATGTAGTAGGTAGGTATGGTGGACACAAATGGCATAGTGGTTGGCTCAAGTATTTTGGATGCATGAGAAGTATTCCCTCTCGATACAAGGTTTAGGCTAGCAAGGTTATTTAAAACAAACACAAGGATGAAGCGGTACAGCAAAACTCACATAAAAGACATATTGTAAACATTATAAGACTCTACACCGTCTTCCTTGTTGTTCAAACTCAATACTAGAAATTATCTAGACCTTAGAGAGACCGATTATGCAAACCAAATTTTAGCACGCTCTATGTATTTCTTCATTAATAGGTGTAAAGTATATGATGCAAGAGCTTAAACATGAGCACAACAATTGCCAAGTATCACATTATCCAAAACATTTTAGCAATTACTACATGTATCATTTTCCAATTCCAACCATATAACAATTTAACGAAGAAGAAACTTCGCCATGAATACTATGAGTAAAGCCTAAGGACATATTTGTCCATATGCAAAAGCGGAGCGTGTCTCTCTCCCACACAATGAATGCTAGGATCCATTTTATTCAAACAAAACAAAAACAAAAACAAACCGACGCTCCAAGCAAAGCACATAAGATGTGATGGAATAAAAATATAGTTTCAGGGGAGGAACCTGATAATGTTGTCGATGAAGAAGGGGATGCCTTGGGCATCCCCAAGCTTAGACGCTTGAGTCTTCTTGATATATGCAGGGGTGAACCACCGGGGCATCCCCAAGCTTAGAGCTTTCACTCTCCTTGATCATGTTGTATCATCTCCCTCTCTTGATCCTTGAAAACTTCCTCCACACCAAACTCAGAACAACTTATTAGAGAGTTAGTGCACAATTAAAATATACATGTTCAGAGGTGACATAGTCATTCTTAACACTTCTGGACATTGCACAAAGCTACTGAAAGTCAATGGAATCGAAATATCCATCGAACATAGCAAAACAGGCAATGCGAAATAAAAGGCAGAATCTGTTAAAACAGAATAGTTCGTAAAGACGAATTTTATTGAGGCACCAGACTTGCTCAAATGAAAATGCTGAAATTGAAGGAAAGTTGCGTACATATCTGAGCATCACTCACGTAAATTGGCATAATTTTCTGAGGTACCTAAAGAGAATTTTGCCCAGATTCGTGACAGCAAAGAAATCTGTTTCTGTGCAGTAATCCAAATCTAGTATGAACCTTACTATCAACGACTTTACTTGGCACAACAATGCACAAAACTAAGATAAGGAGAGGTTGCTACAGTAGTAAACAACTTCCAAGACACAAATATAAAATAAAAGTACTGTAGTAAAAACATGGGTTGTCTCCCATAAGCGCTTTTCTTTAACGCTTTTCAGCTAGGCACAGAAAGTGTATATCAAGTGTTATCAAACGATGGAGCATCTACAACGGGGTGTGGAGTTTTCTCAACTATGCATTGTATCTTATCTATGTAAGTTTCAGAGGCTCCCTTTTCATTACCCTTAGGCTTGCTACTCTCATCAAACAAATCTTCAGGAACAATCCAATCAAAATTCTTTTCTAGTGCCTCGCACATTCCCAAGAGCTTACAAGGTATTGATGTTTTAATATCCCCCTCATAATTAACTTCATTAGTGTACTTTTGTCTATATTTTTCCATCTTCTCAAGGGTACTGGCAAAGTTGGTATAAGAGCCTAGCATATTATATTTAGTGAAGACTTTTCTAGCTTCTCTTGCTATTCCCCCAAATTCTTTAAGAAGGGTTTCTAATACAAAATCTTTCTTTTCTCCTTCTTCCATATCACTGAGTGTAAGGAACATATGTTGAAGTACAGGATTAAGATTAACAAATCTAGCTTCTAACGCGTGTACTAAAGAAGCAACAGCAATTTCATAAGTAGGAGCAAGTTCTACCAGGTGTCTATCTTCAAAATCCTCAACCGTACTAATATGAGTGAAAAAAAATTCTATATTATTTTCCCAAGGTTAGACCCTCGGCCTACCGGTACATCTTTAAGAACAAACTTAGGAGGAAACATGATGAAATAAGTAAAGTAAATGCTAATAACTAATTTTTTTTGTGTTTTTAATATAGCAAACAAGATAGCAAATAAAGTAAAACTAGCAACTAATTTTTTGTGTGTTTTGATTTAGTGCAGCAAACAAAGTAATAAAATAAAGCAAAGCAAGACAAAAACAAAGTAAAGAGATTGGGATGTGGAGACTCCCCTTGCAGCGTGTCTTAATCTCCCCGGCAACGGCGCCAGAAAACAGTCTTGATACGCGTACAACACGCGTCCGTTGGGAACCCCAAGAGGAAGGTGTGATGCGTACATCGGCAAGTTTTCCCTCAGTAAGAAACCAAGGTTTATCGAACCAGTAGGAGCCAAGAAGCACGTTGAAGGTTGATGGCGGCGAGATGTAGTGCGGCGCAACACCAGGGATTCCGGCGCCAATGTGGAACCTGCACAACACAACCAAAGTACTTTGTCCTAACGTAACAGTGAGGTTGTCAATCTCACCGGCTTGCTGTAACAAAGGATTAGATGTATAGTGTGGATGATGATTGTTTACAGAGAACAGTAGAATGAGTATTGCAGTAGATTGTATTTCAGATGTAAAGAATAGGACCGGGGTCCACAGTTCACTAGAGGTGTCTCTCCCATAAGATAATTAGCATGTTGGGTGAACAAATTACAGTTGGGCAATTGACAAATAGAGAGGGCATGACCATGCACATACATGATATGATGAGTATTGTGAGATTTAATTGGGCATTACGACAAAGTACATAGACCGCTATCCAGCATGCATCTATGCCTAAAAAATCCACCTTTAGGTTATCATCCGAACCCCTTCCAGTATTAAGTTGCTAACAACAGACAACAGACAAATCCTCGGACATAGCATCAATGTTTTATCCCTAGTGGCAACAGCACATCCATAACCTTAGGGGTTTCTGTCACTCCCCCAGATTCACGGAGACATGAACCCACTATCGAGCATAAATACTCCCTCTTAGAGTTACTAGCATCAACTTGGCCAGAGCCTCTACTAATAACGGAGAGCATGCAAGATCATAAACAACACATAGATATAAATTGATAATCAACATAACATAGTATTCTCTATTCATCGGATCCCAACAAACACAACATATAGCATTACAGATAGATGATCTTGATCATGTTCGGCAGCTCACAAGATCCGACAATGAAGCATAATAAGGAGAAGACAACCATCTAGCTACTGCTATGGACCCATAGTCCAGGGGTGAACTACTCACTCATCACTCCGGAGGCGACCATGGCGGTGTAGAGTCCTCCGGGAGATGAATCCCCTCTCCGGCAGGGTGCCGGAGGCGATCTCCTGAATCCCCCGAGATGGGATTGGCGACGGCGGCGTCTCTGGAAGGTTTTCCGTATCGTGGCTCTCGGTACTGGGGGTTTCGCGATGAAGGCTATTTGTAGGCGGAAGGGCAGGTCAAGGGGCGTCACGAGGGGCCCAGATGACAGGGCCGCGCGGCCAAGACCTGGGCCGCGCCGCCCTATCGTCTGGCCACCTCGTGGCCCCACTTCGTCAGCTCTCCGGTCTTCTGGAAGCTTCGTGTGAAAATAGGCCCCTGGGCGTTGATTTCGTCCAATTCCGAGAATATTTCCTTACTAGGATTTCTGAAACCAAAAACAGCAGAAAACAGCAACTGGCTCTTCGGCATCTCGTCAATAGGTTAGTTCCAGAAAATGCATAAATATGATATAAAGTATGCATAAAACATGTAGATATCATCAATAATGTGGCATGGAACATAAGAAATTATCGATACGTCAGAGACGTATCACTTGACCATCAATTATACTCCAGGAAAGGCTAATGTTGTAGCAGATGCCTTGAGTAGGAAGAGCACTGGAGGAGTGGAGCAAGAAATAGCACCGGAATTGAAGAAGGAAATAAGCCAAGCCCAGATACAACTTTGGGCGAAAGAAGCTCATGAAGGACTATCAGCTTTACAAGTAGCCGATGAACTAAGTGTTAATCTAAAGAATGAGATAATCATGGGTCAATTGGATGATCCATTCATCGTGGAGGAGATGAGAAGGATTGATGAGGGAAGACCATCAGAATTTCACGGAGGAGAGTCGGGATCATTATGGTTCCAGAAAAGGATTTGCGTTCCGGATATTGATGAGATCAAGGAAGTTATACTCCGGGAAGCACATCAAACACCATACTCTATACATCCGGGAAGTACAAAGATGTACATGGATCTCAAGGAATTATTCTGGTGGAATAACATGAAAAGAGAGATAGCACAATATGTGGCGGAATGCCATACATGTCAAAGGGTGAAGGCTGAACATCAAAGTCCGGCAGGAAAGTTGCAACCTTTACCAATCCCAGAATGGAAATGGGAAGAGATAGGAATGGATTTCATCACCGGACTACCCATGACTAATAAAAAGAAGGACATGATATGGGTAATCGTGGACCGGTTGATGAAGAGTGCACACTTCTTAGCAGTAAACCAGCAGGACAAAGGAGAAAAACTCACCGATCTTTACATCAAAGAGATTGTGAGTAAACATGGAGTGCCCAAGAAGATAGTGTCAGATCGAGGATCCGTATTCACATCTGCATTTTGGAAACAACTACATGAAGCTTTAGGATCCGAATTAGACTATAGCACCGCCTATCATCCTCGGACAGGAGGACAAACAGAGAGAACAAACCAGATATTGGAAGATATGCTTAGGGCTTGTGCCCTAGACTCTGGAGGATCATGGGAGGAGCATTTACCACTAGCAGAGTTTTCATACAACAACAACTATCAAAGCAGTATCAAGATGGCACCGTTTGAAGCTCTGTATGGAAGAAAGTGTAGATCACCGATCTGTTGGTACGAGGCAGGTTCAAGCAAGGAGTTCAATCCAGATTATGTTAAGGAAAAGCAGTAGATCATCGACATTATAAGAGATAGACTCAAAATCTCTCAAAGCCGACAGAAAAGTTATGCAGACCAAAAGAGAAGGACATGGGAGCCAAAGGTTGGATACATGGTATACCTTAAGGTAAGACCGATGAAAGGTCTTTAGAGATTTGGAGTAAAGGGGAAGCTGAGCCCTAGATACATCGGACCTTTCAAGATACTGAGTCAGAACCGAGGGTTAGCCTTTGAATTGGATCTACCGGGAAGGTTAGCTCAGGTACACAATGTATTCCATGTGTCTCAACTCAGGAAGTGTTTAAAGACCCCAGACGTGCCAGTATCACATGATGAGTTAGAATTACAACTAGACTTGACTTATATCGAGAAGCCAGCCAAGATTCTCGAGGAAAATTGGAAACAACTCAGGAATAGAGCCATTAAGTACTGCAAGATCCAGTGGAAGCATCATCCCGAGAGAGAAGCCACCTGGGAAAAAGAAGAAGACCTGAGGAAATCGTACCCAGAACTGTTCAAGTATTACAACAACAACTTCGTGACGAAGTTTTCTTTAAAGGGGAAAGGCTGTAATGTCCCAGGTTTAGAGACGATCGAGGGGTAGATTTTAGAAAGGGATGTGCATTGAATCGTAAATTCTGGGGAAATTTCGCGCTTTTAAAAGAAAACTGCATCGAAGGGGGACAAGTTTCTCTCTCGACACCTTACAGGGTTAGGGTTTCGAGAGTGCGATAAACTTGCACCTCACTCAACTAGACTAGGGTTTTTGAGAAGAGAGGGAATAGTACATCACAAACATTAAGTTGCATGATTGAATTCAACATAGTAAGTTTGGATTTCAAATTCAAACATCATATGAGTATCTCATAATTCAAATTTAGGTAATTCATTAAACAAATATAAATAATCTAGAATATAAATAATACATCTAATAAGTAAAGCTCATTAGAGAAACTTTGAGCTTTATTGATCAACACACATGATACATTGTCATTTACAATATTCGGAATTGAATTATGAAATATTACAACACATTATAAGAATTGAATAAATGGAAAAAGAAAAAGAAAGAAAATTACAAGTTAATGATCTATCCTAAACTACATAAGATGATCATCATGGAAATCTTGCTCAAGATGATCTTGATCTTCATTTGGATCATCTCATTGTTCCCTGCACACACACACAAAGACCAAACAAAGGGTTATGCCAAGTGGCAAAACCACTTGGCAGGTTAGCTAAACAATGTGAAAATGGAATGATAACATCAAACATGCCGAGCTGATCCACAACTCACAAGTCCCAACCATGCACAGTGCAAGCAGCTCACAAGGTGAGGTGCATGCTCACCAGCACACTCACACAGGGAGAGTCATCACACACACAGCACCTTGCTGTCGACCAAGGAGAAGAGCACAGGAGGTATATAAACTTTTCAGTCACCAAACCCTAGATGCTCATCGACGCAAGCATCAGGGTAAGAACAGCAAGAACAAATAGAACAGCAAGAAGAGGTGAACAGCTAGAGCTGCTCCACCTTTTCCAGCAAACCACAGAAATTAACCAAGCAGCACCAGCTTGCAAGGAGGAGCAGGGCAAGCACAAGCACATCATAGAAGCAATCCTCTACACCAACAACTAATTCTAGGAGCTGGAGTGAGGTATACCCAAATTCATGAGCAAACATCAGTTTTGCTCATAACACAAGCATGTGCATAACACATACACAAGTTAGAGGGTATGATTAACCAGTGTGCATCATCATTTGGTGTTAAACCATTTGATGCTGGCAAAATGGGGAATCAGCCAGAACAAAATAATCCTAGGGAAGAATTGGTCAAGCCAAGTGTATCATCACTAAGGCAAACCAAAGAATCCAGCAAGGATTGATCCACAGCTAGCCTAGCCCAACTCACCTAGCACACAATGGTTCACTAAACCATCAGATATTAAGACAAATTATTGTCTATTTGATTTTCAACATCAAAAGCTACTGGCAATCCAACAAAGGGATCACCCAGAAAGCATCTAGTAAGCCACAGCAAGCCAACAAGGGTGGGAGCTACCTAAACAGCAAAGAACTGCCGTCAGGGTCACCTCAACCGCTGAAACAGCCCAAAAAAATAAGCCTTGCACAATTATCATCACCCAGATGGGTTCAAAAGAGGGCTAGGGTACCCAACCAAGTGGTGGCATCCATCTAGCCCTGCCAAAATTAATAAAATGATCATTACTGCAAGCAGTTCACATCACTTATCCATTTAGTAAATCCTGGCAATACAGATAAGTGAATCATACAAGTAATCAAAGCACCAGAACCTTGTAGATGATCCAATGGATCATTGCAAGCATCGGCAACTGCTTGTACAAGTAAAAGCAGGCATCAGTACAGAATTGGGTGTCACACAGACATAGGGATGAGCAGCAGAGAGGCACAGTCATCACATAGCTGCCTTTGCAAGCAACTGGTGATCATATGATCATCAGGAACTTGCTTGGGCATGACAGAGCATGCCAGGGTATGCTAAAGCATGCCAGAACCAAATCTAGCATCAATACAATGACTATATTAATTAAACAGTCACATTCCTTAATGAATTGCATCACAGATAAGCTAATGAGCTAAATACAATTGTATCCAGAAGCACACCATCACTGGATGGTGCTGTTTAGCCAACAACAATGCCCAATGAGCATTTCCATGAATTATAGCACAAAGAATAGCACATCACGAGCACTGGCTCTTGCAAATTGCAAGGATGACACACAGTCATCAAGCCAGGGGCAAGGAAATGCACACGCAGGAGATGCATGGTACACATAGCAACAACAGGAACAAATGAATTAAGCATAAGCATCACAATATGCTCATGAGCAAGAGCTCATGAGATACAACAGTAAGATATAGAGAAGAACAGCACAGCACAACAGCTTGGATCCATGGAAGCAGCACATCACAGCAGCTTGGATCCATGGCAGCAGCACAGCACAGCAGCATACACGCATTCATAACAAGCACAGCAGCAACTAGCACACCCAGGCAGCACCAGAGCAGGCATGGCGTAAAGCACAGAGGACCAGCAGCAGAAGCACAGCAAGGTGGATGCCCAGGCATCCAGAGGAAGGAGAGGAGATAGAGAAGACATGAGAGAAGGAGGCGAACACACCTGGAGCAGAGCACCACGACGTCACTGTGGCGGCACAGCCTGGCCACGGCAGCGCCAAGCCATGGCCAAGCCAGGCGTTCACCGAGCGCAGAGGCTCCAGCGCAACCACAGTGAGGCACACGGCCACGCCACAGCGCCAGGATCGTCGGCGGGCGACGAATCGCCGCGAATCACCACGGCCGTGTCGCAGAGGCGTTGGGGGCGAACGGAGGAGGCGAAGAAACACAGATCGGCGCGGACCGATCGGTGCGCCGTCGTGCGGCCGTTCGTTTGCAAACGATCTCGCCGGCGGGGATGGCCGGTGGCGACCCGAATAAAGCGGCGACGGCGCAGGCGACCACGGCGTCGCGGGAGAGAAGAGAGCTAGGGTTTCGCGAGAGAGAAGAGGAAGGGGGCGACTGATACGTCTCCGACGTATCGATAATTTCTTATGTTCCATGCCACATTATTGATGATATCTACATGTTTTATGCATATTTTATGTCATATTTATGCGTTTTCCGGAACTAACCTATTGACGAGATGCCGAAGGGCCAGTTGATGTTTTCTGCTGTTTTTGGTTTCAGAAATCCTAGTAACAAAATATTCTCGGAATCGGACGAAATCAACGCCGAGGATCTTAGAATCCCCGGAAGCATCCAGAACACCCGAGAACCGCCAGAGGAGGGGCACAGGCCCACCAAACCCTAGGCCGGCGTGGCCAAGGGGGGGCCCGCGCCCCCCTATAGTGTCGTCGCCCTGTTGACCTTCTGACGCCGCCTCTTCGCCTATATAAAGCCCCTCGACCTAAAACCTCGATACGAAAAAGCCACGGTACGAGAAACCTTCCAGAGCCGCCGCCATCGCGAAGCCAAGATCTGGGGGGCAGGAGTCTCTGTTCCGGCACACCGCCGGGACGGGGAAGTGCCCCCGGAAGGCTTCTCCATCGACACCACCGCCATCTCCATCAACGCTGCTGTCTCCCATGAGGAGGGAGTAGTTCTCCATCGAGGCTCGGGGCTGTACCGGTAGCTATGTGGTTAATCTCTCTCCTATGTACTTCAATACAATGATCTCATGAGCTGCCTTACATGATTGAGATTCATATGAGTTTTGTATCACAATTCATCTATGTGCTACTCTAGTGATGTTATTAAAGTAGTCTATTCCTCCTCCATGATGTAATCTTGGCAGTGTGTGCATCATGAAGTACTTGGTTTATGCTATGATTGTGATCTCTTGTAGATTATGAAGTTAACTATTACTATGATGGTATTGATGTGATCTATTCCTCCTTTCATAGTGTGATGGTCACAGTGTGCATGCTATGTTAGTACTTGGTTTGGTTGTGTTGATCTGTCATGCACTCTAAGGTTATTTAAATATGAACATTGAATATTGTGGAGCTTGTTAACTCCGGCATTGAGGGTTCGTGTAATCCTACGCAATGGTGTTCATCATCCAACAAGAGTGTAGAGTATGCATTTATCTATTCTGTTATGTGATCAATGTTGAGAGTGTCCACTAGTGAAAGTATGATCCCTAGGCCTTGTTCCTAAATACTGCTATCGCTGCTTGTTTTGTTTTCTTTGCGTTACTACTGCTGCGTTATTACTGCTTGTTTACTGTCCTGGGCAAAGCACTTTTCTGGTGCCGTTGCTACTACTTATTTAAACCACCTGTATTTCACTATCTCTTCGCCGAACTAGTGCACCTATTAGGTGTGTTGGGGACACAAGAGACTTCTTGCTTCGTGGTTGCAGGGTTGCATGAGAGGGATATCTTTGACCTCTTCCTCCCTGAGTTCGATAAACCTTGGGTGATCCACTTAAGGGAAAACTTGCTGTTGTTCTACAAACCTCTGCTCTTGGAGGCCCAACACTGTCTACAGGAAAAGGACGGGGCGTAGACATCAAGCACTTTTCTGGCGCCGTTGCCGGGGAGGAAAGGTAAAAGGCACTCATACTCCAGTTCCAGGTAAAGTACTTTTCTGGCGCCATTGTGTTTGTGCTCGAAGCTATTTCCTTTAGATCCTGCAATTGCATCTTTTTGTTTCTTGTTTACACTAGTTAGGCATAATGGAAAACAACAAAAATATGAGAGAGCTTTATGAACTTTATCTTGAATTAGGACATGATATGTTTGAAGAGAGAATTAAAAAATCCATGGAACTTTATATGCATGCTAATGGGAATGTTATTAATATGAATGCTTTGAACACTATTGTTGCTAATGCTATGGAAAATTCTAAGCTTGGGGAAGCTGGTTTTGATGAGCATGATCTTTTTAGTCCCCCAAACATTGAGGAGAAAATTTACTTTGATGATACTTTGCCTCCTATTTATGATGATTATAATGATATTGGTCTTTTGTTGCCACCTGTTATGGAGGATAAATTTGATTATGATTACAATATGCCTCCTATATTTGATGATGAGAATAATAATGATAGCTACTTTGTTGAATTTGCTCCCACTACAATTAACAAGAATGACTATGCTTATGTTGGGAGTAGTAATAATTTTATGCATGAGACTCATGATAAGAATGCTTCATGTGATAGTTATATTGTTGAGTTTGCTCATGATGCTACTGAAAGTTATTATGAGAGAGGAAAATATGGTTGTAGAAATTTTCATGTTACTAAAACACCTCTCTATGTGCTGAAATTTTTGAAACTACATTTGTTTTATCTTTCTATGCTTGTTACATTATGCTTCTTGAACTTGTTTATTTACAATATTCCTATGCATAGGAAGCATGTTAGACTTAAATGTGTTTTGAATTTGTCTCTTGATGCTCTCTTTTGTTTCAAATACTATTTCTTGCGAGTGCATCATTAAAACTGCTGAGCCCATCTTAATGGCTATAAAGAAAGAACTTCTTGGGAGATAACCCATGTGTTATTTTGCTACAGTACTTTGTTTTATATTTGTGTCTTGGAAGTTGTTTACTACTGTAGCAACCTCTCCTTATCTTAGTTTTGTGTTTTGTTGTGCCAAGTAAAGTCGTTAATAGTAAGGTTCATACTAGATTTGGATTACTGCGCAGAAACAGATTTCTTTGCTGTCACGAATCTGGGCAAAATTCTCTGTAGGTAACTCAGAAAATTATGCCAATTTACGTGAGTGATCCTCAGATATGTACGCAACTTTCATTCAATTTGACCATTTTCATTTGAGCAAGTCTGGTGCCTCAATAAAATTCGTCTTTACGGACTGTTCTGTTTTGACAGATTCTGCCTTTTATTTCGCATTGCCTCTTTTGCTATGTGGGATGGATTTATTTGTTCCATTAACTTCCAGTAGCTTTAGGCAATGTCCAGAAGTGTTAAGAATGATTGTGTCACCTCTGAACATGTGAATTTTTTATTATGCACTAACCCTCTAATGAGTTGTTTTGAGTTTGGTGTGGAGGAAGTTTTCAAGGGTCAAGAGAGGAGGATGATATACTACGATCAAGAAGAGTGAAAAGTCTAAGCTTGGGGATGCTCCGGTGGTTCATCCCTGCATATTTCAAGAAGACTCAAGCATCTAAGCTTGGGGATGCCCAAGGCATTCCCTTCTTCATCGACAAATTATCAGGTTCCTTCTCTTGAAACTATATTTTTATTCGGTCACATCTTATGTACTTTACTTGGAGCGTCTGTATGTTTCTTGTTTTTGTTTTTGTTTGAATAAATTCTTGTGTGGGAGAGAGACACGCTCCGCTGGTTCGTATGAACACATGTGTTCTTAGCTTTTAATTTTCATGGCGAAGGTTGAAACTGCTTCGTTAATTGTTATATGGTTGGAAACGGGAAATGCTACATGTGGTAATTGGTATAATAACTTGAATAATGTGATACTTGGCAATTGTTGTGCTCATGTTTAAGCTCTTGCATCATATAATTTGCACCCATTAATGAAGAAATACATAGAGCTTGCTAAATTTGGTTTGCATAATTGGTCTCTCTAAGGTCTAGATAATTTCTAGTATTGAGTTTGAACAACAAGGAAGACGGTGTAGAGTCTTATAATGTTTACAATATGTCTTTTATGTGAGTTTTGCTGCACCGCTTCATCCTTGTGTTTGTTTCAAACAACCTTGCTAGCCTAAGCCTTGTATCGAGAGGGATTACTTCTCATGCATCCGAAACCCTTGAGCCAACCACTATGCCATTCGAGTCCACCATACCTACCTACTACATGGTATTTCTCCGCCATTCCAAAGTAAATTGCTTGAAGTGCTACCTTTAAAATTTCCATTCTCCACCTTTACAATATATAGCTCATGGGACAAATAGCTTAAAAACTATTGTGGTATTGAATATGTACTTATGCACTTTATCTCTTATTAAGTTGCTTGTTGTGCGATAACCATGTTCCTGGGGACGCCATCAACTACTCTTTGTTGAATATCATGTGAGTTGCTATGCATGTTCGTCTTGTCTGAAGTAAGGGAGATCTACCACCTTATGGTTAGAGCGTGCATATTGTTAGAGAAGAACATTGGGCCGCTAACTAAAGCCATGAATCATGGTGGAAGTTTCAGTTTTGGACATATATCCTCAATCTCATATGAGAAAATTAATTGTTGCTACATGCTTATGCATAAAAGAGGAGTCCACTATCTGTTGTCTATGTTGTCCCGGTATGGATGTCTAAGTTGAGAATAATCAATAGCGAGAAATCCAATGCGAGCTTTCTCCTTAGACCTTTGTACAGGCGGCATAGAGGTACCCCTTTGTGATACTTGGTTAAAACATGTGCATTGCGATAATCCCGGTAGTCCAAGCTAATTAGGACAAGGTGCGGGCACTATTAGTATACTATGCATGAGGCTTGCAACTTGTAAGATATAATTTACATGATACATATGCTTTATTACTACCGTTGACAAAATTGTTTCTTGTTTTCAAAATCAAAGCTCTAGCACAAATATAGCAATCGATGCTTTCCTCTTGAAGGATCTTTCTTTTACTTTTATTGTTGAGTCAGTTCACCTATTTCTCTCCACCTCAAGAAGCAAACACTTGTGTGAACTTTGCATTGATTCCTACATACTTGCATATTGCACTTATTATATTACTCTATGTTGACAATATCCATGAGATATACATGTTACAAGTTGAAAGCAACCGCTGAAACTTAATCTTCCTTTGTGTTGCTTCAATACCTTTACTTTGAATTATTGCTTTATGAGTTAACTCTTATGCAAGACTTATTGATGCTTGTCTTGAAAGTACTATTCATGAAAAGTCTTTGCTATATGATTCATTTGTTTACTCATGTCATTTACCATTGTCTTGGATTGCTGCATTCATTACATATGCTTACAACAGTATGATCAAGTTTATGATGGCATGTCACTCCAGAAATTATCTTTGTTATCGTTTACCTGCTCGGGACAAGCAGAAACTAAGCTTGGGGATGCTGATACGTCTCCGACGTATCGATAATTTCTTATGTTCCATGCCACATTATTGATGATATCTACATGTTTATGCATATTTTATGTCATATTTATGCGTTTTCCGGAACTAACCTATTGACGAGATGCCGAAGGGCCAGTTGCTGTTTTCAGTTGTTTTTGGTTTCAGAAATCCTAGTAACGAAATATTCTCGGAATCGGACGAAATCAACGCCGAAGATCTTAGAATCCCCGGAAGCATCCAGAACACCCGAGAACCGCCAGAGGAGGGGCACAGGCCCACCAAACCCTAGGCCGGCGCGGCCAAGGGGGGGCCCGCGCCCCCCTATAGTGTCGTCGCCCTGTTGACCTTCTGACGCCGCCTCTTCGCCTATATAAAGCCCCTCGACCTAAAACCTCGATACGAAAAAGCCACGGTACGAGAAACCTTCCAGAGCCGCCGCCATCGCGAAGCCAAGATCTGGGGGACAGGAGTCTCTGTTCCGGCACGCCGCCGGGACGGGGAAGTGCCCCCGGAAGGCTTCTCCATCGACACCACCGCCATCTCCATCAACGCTGCTGTCTCCCATGAGGAGGGAGTAGTTCTCCATCGAGGCTCGGGGCTGTACCGGTAGCTATGTGGTTAATCTCTCTCCTATGTACTTCAATACAATGATCTCATGAGCTGCCTTACATGATTGAGATTCATATGAGTTTTGTATCACAATTCATCTATGTGCTACTCTAGTGATGTTATTAAAGTAGTCTATTCCTCCTCCATGATGTAATCTTGGCAGTGTGTGCATCATGAAGTACTTGGTTTATGCTATGATTGTGATCTCTTGTAGATTATGAAGTTAACGATTACTATGATGGTATTGATGTGATCTATTCCTCCTTTCATAGTGTGATGGTCACAGTGTGCATGCTATGTTAGTACTTGGTTTGGTTGTGTTGATCTGTCATGCACTCTAAGGTTATTTAAATATGAACATTGAATATTGTGGAGCTTGTTAACTCCGGCATTGAGGGTTCGTTTAATCCTACGCAATGGTGTTCATCATCCAACAAGAGTGTAGAGTATGCATTTATCTATTCTGTTATGTGATCAATGTTGAGAGTGTCCACTAGTGAAAGTATGATCCCTAGGCCTTGTTCCTAAATACTGCTATCACTGCTTGTTTACTGTTTTACTGCGTTACTACTGCTGCGTTATTACTGCTTGTTTACTGTCCTGGGCAAAGCACTTTTCTGGTGCCGTTGCTACTACTTATTTAAACCACCTGTATTTCACTATCTCTTCACTGAAATAGTGCACCTATTAGGTGTGTTGGGGACACAAGAGACTTCTTGCTTCGTGGTTGCAGGGTTGCATGAGAGGGATATCTTTGACCTCTTCTTCCCTGAGTTCGATAAACCTTGGGTGATCCACTTAAGGGAAAACTTGCTGCTGTTCTACAAACCTCTGCTCCTGGAGGCCCAACACTGTCTACAGGAAAAGGAGGGGGCGTAGACATCAGCGACTGAGTCCGACCGAGCCGGTTGGTGCGGCTCGGGTTAGACTCAACCCGCCGGGCCACACTGACAGGTGGGCCTGATACATCTCCACGTATCCATAATGTCAACACCCGGATTTTTAAGTCCGAATGCCTATTATGTCATACATCGCAATCCCAGGAATATTGTTGTTGCGAGGCATAATAGTTAAGTATCACAGTCATCATTCATTACAACCCATAAGTCTTACAATTTGGAATCACATGATCCATATTACACGAATAGTTGATCTATTGATCAACGAACAAACACAAGTTCATAGTTCAACATAGCGGAAGCGTAAGATACAAGGACTCTCTAGTCCACAGGCCAACGCTTGACGTCGGAAGGCGCTTAGTTGTCGTAGGCATCCTGCTGGTCATCTCCTTGTTCATCTTCATACTCTGGCCATTTGAATAGCCAGGGACAAAGCCGTGAGTACGTTGAGTACTCGCAAACTAATACTAATGTAAGTGCTAGACATTCTAGTAGGGTTTGCTAAGCTCTAGTTTATTTGCATAAAGCTAGTTTTAGTTCACAAAGCTTTGAGAAAAGCCTACTCAAGTGCTAACTAACCCAAGTGGGAACATTAGTGTCATTCCCACCATTCAAGTGGTGATTTCAATTCAGTTCACCACAAGTCATTTCACCACAGGTCAATTCACCATCACCTTTCAACATCATTTTCAAAGATATGACATCGGAAACTGTATGGCCTTTCCAACCGTCCGTAACCGTGGACGCGGCTATTCGAATAGGTTTACACTCTGCAGAGGTTGCACACTTGTGCCACAACATTTGATTTCATCCGTCGGGATTTCCCCGAATAATCGTAACACGATGCGCGGATCATCAACCATAACCTTTCACTTACGAATCCTAGTATGAGCACCTCTCCCCATGAGCTTGGCCTCCCAAAGTGAAGACCAACCTGTCAACACAGGGAACTGCACAGGGCTTGGGCCGGACATTCACCTCATTTCGCATCATATCGTATCGTTTCTTTTGTGGTAGAGGCAGCTTTCGGCATAACCCCGATGACGCTTGTTTAGAGGGAACCCATACTAAGACGCATAAACTTCCAGTTAAGCCCTACCCATAATCAGGTATTGTGGGGGTACTTGAGAATTGGAAAGGTATCGCATTCAAACCAACATCATGTTTTATCAAAAATCACCATCTTCTCTTGGTCATATTCACCTTCAACATTCATTCAAATGGAAGGCATCTTCATTCCAAGGTTTTCAAAATCCTTTCAAATCACATTGTTCCCATCTAGAGTAGTCAAGTTTAGTTCATTAGCACTAGCTCTAATTCATGAGAGGTGCTACCTTGCTTTGCTTGGAAAAGGCTAACTCACTACTCTAAAAACCAACTTGTGTTTTGACCAAAGTTAACTATAAAAGGAAATCATTTGGAAAACAAGTAAAAACTTGGGATGGGTTCACATAAGAAAAGGTAAGACATGGTGCCTTGCCCCAAGGGGCTTTGCACTTGGTAAGAATAAAAGCTTGCATAGTAATTTAGCTTGCCTTGGTAGTTCTCAAACTGTTCCTCTTCCTCCTCCTGGTAGCAACCTTCTTCTTCGGCGTACTCTCCGGCGCTACCGTCTAAATTTGAATACGAGTATAATTACTCACTAATTCCAGGGCTATTCCACACATCACAAATAAACACACAAACTACTCTATGCACACACATAAATAAACTAGGGTGCATGGGTTGTGGGATTAAAATAGGATTTGTATTCTATATGTAAATGATAGTTTCCATAGGGTTCTTGAGAAATAATTTCCTCTCATTGAAATCTTCTTAAGATTTAATTTCTCCAACAATCATGGATGAACTCATCTTGACCTAGATCAAATGTTCATCATCATCATCATTTGGTAGAATGATTTAAATGAGGTGGAACACCTCATGCCATTTAAATAACACTATATTTGATTTAAATCTCAAGAAATTCATATAAGAGAGTTTGGAACCAGGGGTCCAAGCATCCCATGAATTCATGTGAGACAAGTTTAAATGAAGTGTAAGACTTCACACAATTTAACTTTAATAGTTTTGGATAATATCAACTAGTTAAACTAGTCAAAATATCCATTCATTAAACCATGGCATGATCATGCCAAGTGACCACACCATTTTATTGCATAAACAATTAGTGTAAGTCAAAAGTGAGCTATTAGAGTTGGAATTAACTTAATATCTATTTTGGTTGATTTTTAAGAATTATTTGAATAGGGAAAAGTCCCTGGCTTGTTATTTTTGTCACATTAATTCTACAAAGAATTTGACCAAGAGGCCAGTGGCATTGGATAGAGAATTTCAGTGGCTTTCCAACAATGTCAAATTCACTAAATTTGGTTTAGCCAATTTGAAACTATTTAATTTCAAAGTTTGGGCAGTATTGAAAATGTTTGGAAAATGTTTAAAACGAATTTGAATTAAACAGGCCGGCGGGAAAAGCTAACGGGCTGAAACTGTTTAAAAAGAGAAAAACGGCCCAGCAGCGCATCCAGTGCGCGCGGGCCTGCTGACAGGGTGGGGTCCACCCGTCAGCCTCCATTAAAACCCGACACGGTGCGGGGCGACGTGGGCGTAGGATTAGAGAGTAGATCGACGGCTCGAGCCATCGTCTTCTCCGGCGAGATGCCGAGGTTCCGCGGCGAGCCTAGGGGGTGGGAGAGCTAACCAGGGCTCCCGCGGTGGCTGGCAGTGTGCGTGATGTCGATGTGGACGACGGCGAAGCTCCCGGCACCGGCGGCGTCTCCTGGATCGGCTCCAATCGACGGCGGCGAGGTGCGGTACTGGCGGGCTCCGGGCTTCAAATTGGAGCAACTCCGGCAAGAATCGAGCGAGTGGTTGGGTGGAGGAGAAGCAGTGGAGGGTGGTGAACGTGGTGGTGTGCTCAGCTTCGTCCGAGGAACGCGGTATTTATAGATGGCCAAGGGTGCGGCTTGGCCGTGAAGAAGTCGACCGAGGTGCGGCGGTTCCGGCGAGGTGTTGGGCTAGGCGAGGGTGCTACGGTGTTCTCCTCGTCCGTGCGAATCCGTAGGTGGCGATGGCACGGTCGGGCGGCGTCTGTGGGCGAGGCATTGTTTCCGTGTCTGCCGTGCTGGTCGCGGGATCGCGTTGTCGTCTCCGGCGACGGCGGGCACGGGTCGGGGTCGAGGGCATGTCTAGTGACTGCGTGGCGACGCGGCGATGCTCAACGGCTGGTCAGCGAGTCCAGGGCGTGCTCGTGGTGACGGCGCGGCGCGTGGCCAGTGTGTGCCCGCGGCGTGCACACGCGCGACGTGCGCGGCATCCAGGGCGCCATGGACGCGAGCTGGTCTCGGCGTTGTCGAGCTCCTCCTCGACCAGGGCTGGGCTAGGGTGGCGTAGGAGAGGTGGTGGCACACGGTGGCGCAGGGGCCAGGGTTGGGGAAGCAAGGGGAGAGGGGGTGGTGCGGCATGGCCGGCATGTGGCCGGCATGGCCATGCCATGCATGCTCTCTCTCCCTCCTTAGCTCCACTATGCTTTATTTAGGGTTTAAGGGGACCAGGGAGCATTGTAGGATAGCTTTGGTTTAATTTTGGATGAGGTAGATCACTATTTGCAATAGTTGCAAATAGTGCCCAATTTTGGAAAATGCAAAATTATCCAAATTGGAAAAAGTTCAAAAGGTGAAAGTTTGTGATATGTGAAGGTTGAGATAAGTTGTAATTGACCAGAGATGAGTTGAGGTGGTGGTGGAAAAATTGGATTTCAAAAAATGGCCCAAAATGGCTAAGTGAAGATTGTTGACAATGTTAAAAAGTCAAGACTTTGGATGAGCATAGCTAGTGATCAAAGATGAATTTGGCAGGGTGGTCTTCATCAAAGTTGTTCACCTTGATGTTGACTTTGAAATGGTGCAAAGAGTTAGCAAAGATTGGTTTGGGAAAATTGAATTGCAGGGGCTCAAAGTGGTGATCAGACTAAAATTGGCAGATTTGGTCATCATCACATGTGAGTGGAAATTGTGTTTGAAATTTATTTGAAAAGTGAAACCTTGGTTCCAAAAGTTGGGATAAGTGTTTAGTAACACTATTCCACTAATGGTGAAGACAAAATAGGTCTAGGGTCAAAATTTATAAAAATGCCATAGGGCATATGTGAGGGTTTTTAGGGTTTTTCAATTATGGGAATTTCTTCCCTTTTGATTTATTTGGTTGGTGATCTTCACATGATCACTCTAGGGTTTTAGAGCATATCAATAACAAGTAATAACAATCATCATGGCATATCACTCAAATGCACAAGTCCTGTGCATGGTACTATATGCAAAAGAAAAGTTTTTGTTGGTTTGAAAATTTGTATTTCTGGAATTCTCTAACTTTCTTTTTCATTGAAATTTGGGGTGTTACAAACCCTTCCCCCTTACAAAAGATCTCGTCCCGAGATCAAAAAGAAAGTTAGGTACTAAAGAGATCTGGGTACTCCTTCTTCATGAAGTCTTCGCGTTCCCAGGTGGCTTCATCCTCGGTATGATTGCTCCATTGGATCTTTAGAAACTTGATGCTTCGGGTGCGGGTGGTTCTGTAAGCTTCTTCTAGGATGCGAATCGGCACTTCGCGGTAAGTCAGATCCTTGTTGATATCCACCGATCGGTGATCGATGTTCTTGAACACTTCGGTCTTCTCAGGGACTTCAAGACATTTCCGGAGAAGTGAGATGTGAAAAACGTCGTGCACAGCCGACATTTCTTCAGGCAACTCCAGTTGATAAGATACTTCACCTCGGCGGCTGAGGACTTGGAAAGGTCCCACGTAGCGAGGTGCAAGCTTTCCTTTCAGCTGAAACCTTTGCATCCCTTTCAAGGGGGATACTTTGAGATAGACAAAATCTCCGATCTCAAAGGTCATCTCCCGACGTCTCTTGTCGGCGTAGCTCTTCTGTCTGGATTGCGCAGTCTTGAGGTACTCACGGATCTTGTGAACCTTCTCTTCGGCTTCGCGAAGAACGTCTGGGCCGAAAACTTGACTCTCTCCGACTTCTGACCAGTTCAGGGGGGTACGGCACTTCCTTCCGTACAAGGCTTCAAAGGGGGCCATCGTAGGCTGGCTTGATAACTATTGTTGTATGAGAATTCTGCGTAAGGTAGGCAGTCTTCCCACTTGGATCCGTATTCCACGCATGCTCTAAGCATGTCTTCCAAGATCTGGTTTACTCTCTCGATCTGTCCGTCGGTCCGAGGGTGATAGGCGGTGCTGAAATTTAGGCGAGTGCCTAGTCCTTCATGCACCTTCTGCGAACCTTGAGGTGAACCGTGATCCTCTATCTGACACTATCGATTTGGGGGTTCCATGCAAAGCGACTATTCTGGAGATGTAGAGTTCAGCTAACTTGGGGCCTTGATAGGTGGTTTTGACGGCGATGAAATGGGCGACTTTGGTCAATCTATCGACCACTACCCATATGGAATCATTGCCTTTGCTGGATTTGGGCAGTCCGGTGATAAAGTCCATTCCTACGGAGTCCCATTTCCATTACGGAATCTGAAGGGGTTGCAACAGTCCGGCGGGTCTCTCGGTGTTCTGCCTTAACTCGCCGGGCAGATGTCACACTTAGCGATATAGCTACCGATCTCTCTCTTCATTCCGTGCCACCAAAATTGTTCTTTCAGGTCCTGGTACATCTTGGTACCTCCGGGGTGGATTGAGTAAAGGGTGTCATGGGCTTCTTGCAGGATGACTTGTTTCAGGTCAGAGTCCGATGGTACGCAGAGGCGTTCTTTGTACCAAAGCACTCCGGCTTCGTCAATGGTGAATCCGGGGCTTTTCCTGCGGCTATCCTGTTTCTTGATTCCATCAATGCTAGCGTTGTCCTTCTGGGCTTCCTTGATCTGACCAATCAAGGTGGGTTGCAGTTCGATGCTGGCTAGGAATCCTTCACTCACAAGTTCAAGTCTGAACTGTTCAAACTCTTGGTGCAAACTAGGCTGTTCGGTTGCGAGAATGGAGTTCAACTGGCACGGCTGTCGACTCAAAGCATCCGCTACCACATTGGCCTTGCCGGGGTGGTAGTGAATCTCCATGTCGTAATCCTTGATCAATTCGATCCATCGGCGTTGTCTCATGTTTAACTCCTTCTGGGTGAAAATGTATTTGAGGCTTTTGTGGTCGGAGTAAATCTCGCATCGATTACCCATGAGGTAATGACGCCAAACTTTCAAGGCTAAGACCACGGCTGCAAGCTCGAGGTCGTGGGTTGGGTAGTTCTGCTCATGTTGCTTGAGTTGTCTAGAAAGGTAGGATACAACCTTTCCTTCTTGCATAAGCACGCATCCAAGTCCAGTCTTGGAGGCGTCGCAATATACGTCAAAGGGCTTTGCGATATCTGGCATGATCAGGATTGGGGCTGTTGTCAGTCTACTCTTGAGCTGTTGAAAGCTCTCTTCACACTTGTCGGTCCACTCAAACTTTCTGTCCTTTTTCAGCAGTTGGGTCATTGGTCGAGCGATGCTCGAAAATCCTTCTACAAATCTGCGGTAATATCCGGCTAATCCAAGAAAAGCACGGACCTCAGTTTGTGTGGTCGGAGCTTTCCATTCCATAACGGTTTTGATCTTGGCGGGATCTACGGCAATTCCTCCTGCAGACAAGATGTGTCCGAGGAATCCAACTTCTTCCAGCCAAAACTCACACTTGCTAAACTTGGCGTACAACTGGTGCTGTCTCAGGGTTTCTAGAACAATCTCCAGATGCTGTTCATGTTCTTCTTCGGACTTGGAGTAGACCAAAATGTCGTCGATGAAAACAACGACAAATTTGTCCAAGAAGTTCATGAAGATCTTATTCATGAGATTCATGAAATAAGCGGGAGCATTGGTCGATCCAACTGACCTGACGTTGTACTCATACAACCCATATCAGGTGGTAAAGGCAGTTTTTGGAATATCGGTGGCTCGGATTTTCAGTTGGTGGTATCCAGTTCTAAGATCAATTTTCGAGAAAACTCGGGATCCGGTGAGTTGGTCGAACAAGTCTTCGATCTTGGGTAAGGGGTATTTGTTTTTGATGGTGACATCGTTAAGCTTACGATAGTCGGTGCATAAACGATTTGCACCATCCTTCTTGTCGACAAACAAGACGGGGATCTCCAGGGGGATGCACTTGGTCTGATCAAACCTTTGGCTAACATGTCATCTATTTGCTTCTTCAGCTCCACAAGCTCGGCTGCGTTCATGCTGTAGGCTCTCTGGGCGATGGGTCCAGTTCCAGGGATTAACTCGATGATAAACTCGATATCCCGGTCCGGGGGCATACCGGGTAGATCATCCGGAAACACATCAGGGTAGCGACAAACGACCCTGATTTGATCCAGTAGGCTTGGATACACTTTGGTTGCGGGTAAATTTTACGGGTAGTTTTTCAGAGACGTGCTCAACTACGATTCCGGTGCTGCTAGTCATGGTTATGGCTTTCTTGGCGCAGTCTATCAATCCATTGTGCTTGGACATCCAGTCCATTCCTAGGACAACTTCCAAACCTTTGGTTCCAAGTATGATGAGATTTGCAAAGAAATCAACATCATGGATTTTGATTGGCACATTTTTACAAAATTTTCTGGCTTTGGTGGTTGATCCGGGGATTTGAACTATCATAACATGCTTCAAACTGAGGGGTTGAATTTTACTTGTTGATGCAAAATCTTCGGTGACAAAGGAATGCGATGCTCCGGAATCAAACAACACTCTAGCAGGGGTGTGGTTGACAGAAAACATACCCAAGACCACATCTGGGGCTTCCCGGGCTTCTTCGGCGTTCATGTGGTAGAGGCGGCCGTTGCGGTTGTTGGGGTTGTTGGGGGCGAACTTCTTGCCGGTGGAGACACGGCGTTGCTGCTGAGCAGGAGCAGCGGTGTTGCCGGCGAGCTTGGCAAGACGCTTGGGACACTCGTTGGAGTAGTGCCCCACTACACCACACTCATAACAAGTGATAGTGCTCTTGTCCTGCTTGTTCGCAACGGGAATGGCATTGCTCCCGGTTCTGGGGTTGGTGTTGGTGTTGGTGTTGTTGGTGTTCGGGGCTCGAGGTGGAGCGCGGTTGTAGTTGTTGTTGTTGTAGTTGGGGTTGTAGCCTCCTGGCTTGGAGTTTCCTCCACTTCGGTTCTGATAACCGGGGCGAGAGTTCTGTATCGGGGGTTTGTTATGTCTCGGATTGAAACCTCCGCTTGAGCTAGGGCGAAACTTTTGGGGGTGGCTTGATCCACTCTGATTTGCCATGCGGCGCTTGCGGTTCTCATTGGCTTGGTTCAACTTGCCCTCCATCTGGATGGCGGAGTCAACAAGGGCTTCGAGGTCGGCGAAGGGGATGTTGACGAGGACAGTCTGCATCTCATCATGCAGCCCGTTCAGGAATCTCTCCTTCCTCTTTTCAACGGTGTCCGTCTCATCAGGGGCATACCTTGACAAGGTGAGAAACTTGTCGCGGTACTCAACCACCGTCATGCGACCTTGTTTCAGTTCACGAAACTCATCCCTCATCTTCTTGATAAGACCCGGGGGTACATGGTACTTGCTGAACTTGAGTTTGAAATCCTCCCAAGTCATGAATTGACCTCCGTTCATGGCACGGGTACTTGTCCACCAAGCGCGAGCTGGTCCAGCGAGGTAGTGAGTGGCGAACAACACCTTCTCGTTGGCTTCCACTCCAGCTACTTCCAGATTGTTCTCCATAGTCCTGGAGCCAATCGTCGGCGTCGAGGGCTCCTCGGTCTTGCTAAACACCGGAGGGTTGGTGTTCTGGAAGTTCTTGAGCTTGGATCCGGGGTGGTCATGATTTCCATGGCCTTGGGCGATGTTCTGCAAGGCGATGATGTTGGCTTGGCGCTCGGCTCTCTCGGTTTCCCGGTCTGCAAGCAGGGTTTGCAGAAGTTGCATCATCGCGTCGTTGGTGCGATTCGGAGGGGCCATCTGAAGGTATTGAAGATCATGAGATAAGAGGGAACATTCTATGGTTCATTTAAGTTTGAAAAACATTTGAAAACTTGTAATCTTTTCATGGCAAACATAACATTCATTCATTCATGCAACACATAGTACAAACTACACACATACTCCAATGGTTTTAAGAACCATTCTCATGCTACGATACAAAGGACGGGATACAACTCACACCTACTATAAGTGAAACTAGTGCAACTACTCCTCATCGTCGATATCAATCGGGACGTAGTCATCCTGTCCGGCCTCCAGGAACTCGTAGTCCTCCTCCTCGGTGTTCTCGTCCTCCTCAAAGTCATCGTCATCGCTCAGAAAGGCGTCTCCTCCCTGAATATCGATGCCTTCATCGTCCTCCTCCATGTGACGAATCTGATCCTCCCGGCCGTGACGGTGGCCTCAAGTGACGCGATCCGGTCGCGAAGGCGGCGAATCGTAGCGTCCTTCTTGGCACGCTGCTGGCGAAGGTTCCTGCGGTCGTTGTTGAGTAGCTTGATCGCCTCACCCTGCTCGATGATGTGAGCATGGGTCTGGTTCGCGTAAGCGCGAGAGGCGTCGAGGTCCCTCTGAGTCTGGTAGAGCATGAAGTCCAAGTGATCCACATGGTGCCTCAACTGGGGGTGGAGTGGCACATCCATGGGTCTTCCGTCAGAGTTACGCCGTGCGAGATGCGCAAAGCGTTCCTCACGAAGGGCTTCGGTATTCTGTCCGCACGTACGAGCAAGTGCTTCCTCGAAGAGCACGTGCAAGCCCGTCGAGCCGCTTGCTTTCCCCGAAAGAGAAAAGGATCCTCTCCGAGGTGGGAGGCTCCAGCTTGCCCCTCAAGTCGGCAGTGATAATCCACTGCAGTTCCCCTCCCGGCTGGTCGTCCACCTGAATCCCGTGAAACTCGGGGTGTGGGCGGCCAAGGTGATCCGACAGGGAGTCGAGGTCATGCTCGAAGATCAAGCTTCCTCCGTTTCCAAGCTGATAAAACTTGGTGTTGAGGGGTTCATTCGGCTCCATCTGAAAGAGAATTGGATGAGTAAGTTAGAGAGTGCAAAGTGTGGCAAGTTTTTAAGTTGATTTAAATAAGATAGAACATGATCAAATTTTGGCAAAGTCTCAAAGACAAGAGTGTAGTAAATTTTCACAAATAAGTCCTTTCATTTGATTTCAAAGTTAAATTTTTCAGAACGCCCATTCTAACTAAGGTCTTCTAAGGTCAAACAATGGCTCTGATACCAACTTGTCAACACCCGGATTTTTAAGTCCGAATGCCTATTATGTCATACATCGCAATCCCAGGAATATTGTTGTTGCGAGGCATAATAGTTAAGTATCACAGTCATCATTCATTACAACCCATAAGTCTTACAATTTGGAATCACATGATCCATATTACACGAATAGTTGATCTATTGATCAACGAACAAACACAAGTTCATAGTTCAACATAGCGGAAGCGTAAGATACAAGGACTCTCTAGTCCACAGGCCAACGCTTGACGTCGGAAGGCGCTTAGTTGTCGTAGGCATCCTGCTGGTCATCTCCTTGTTCATCTTCATACTCTGGCCATTTGAATAGCCAGGGACAAAGCCGTGAGTACGTTGAGTACTCGCAAACTAATACTAATGTAAGTGCTAGACATTCTAGTAGGGTTTGCTAAGCTCTAGTTTATTTGCATAAAGCTAGTTTTAGTTCACAAAGCTTTGAGAAAAGCCTACTCAAGTGCTAACTAACCCAAGTGGGAACATTAGTGTCATTCCCACCATTCAAGTGGTGATTTCAATTCAGTTCACCACAAGTCATTTCACCACAGGTCAATTCACCATCACCTTTCAACATCATTTTCAAAGATATGACATCGGAAACTGTATGGCCTTTCCAACCGTCCGTAACCGTGGACGCGGCTATTCGAATAGGTTTACACTCTGCAGAGGTTGCACACTTGTGCCACAACATTTGATTTCATCCGTCGGGATTTCCCCGAATAATCGTAACACAGTACGCGGATCATCAACCATAACCTTTCACTTACGAATCCTAGTATGAGCACCTCTCCCCATGAGCTTGGCCTCCCAAAGAAGACCAACTGTCAACCCGGAACTCGCACAGGCTTGGGCCGGACATTCACCTCATTTCGCATCATATCGTATCGTTTCTTTTGTGGTAGAGGCAGCTTTCGGCATAACCCCGATGACGCTTGTTTAGAGGGAACCCATACTAAGACGCATAAACTTCCAGTTAAGCCCTACCCATAATCAGGTATTGTGGGGGTACTTGAGAATTGGAAAGGTATCGCATTCAAACCAACATCATGTTTTATCAAAAATCACCATCTTCTCTTGGTCATATTCACCTTCAACATTCATTCAAATGGAAGGCATCTTCATTCCAAGGTTTTCAAAATCCTTTCAAATCACATTGTTCCCATCTAGAGTAGTCAAGTTTAGTTCATTAGCACTAGCTCTAATTCATGAGAGGTGCTACCTTGCTTTGCTTGGAAAAGGCTAACTCACTACTCTAAAAACCAACTTGTGTTTTGACCAAAGTTAACTATAAAAGGAAATCATTTGGAAAACAAGTAAAAACTTGGGATGGGTTCACATAAGAAAAGGTAAGACATGGTGCCTTGCCCCAAGGGGCTTTGCACTTGGTAAGAATAAAAGCTTGCATAGTAATTTAGCTTGCCTTGGTAGTTCTCAAACTGTTCCTCTTCCTCCTCCTGGTAGCAACCTTCTTCTTCGGCGTACTCTCAGCGCTACCGTCTAAATTTGAATACGAGTATAATTACTCACTAATTCCAGGGCTATTCCACACATCACAAATAAACACACAAACTACTCTATGCACACACATAAATAAACTAGGGTGCATGGGTTGTGGGATTAAAATAGGATTTGTATTCTATATGTAAATGATAGTTTCCATAGGGTTCTTGAGAAATAATTTCCTCTCATTGAAATCTTCTTAAGATTTAATTTCTCCAACAATCATGGATGAACTCATCTTGACCTAGATCAAATGTTCATCATCATCATCATTTGGTAGAATGATTTAAATGAGGTGGAACACCTCATGCCATTTAAATAACACTATATTTGATTTAAATCTCAAGAAATTCATATAAGAGAGTTTGGAACCAGGGGTCCAAGCATCCCATGAATTCATGTGAGACAAGTTTAAATGAAGTGTAAGACTTCACACAATTTAACTTTAATAGTTTTGGATAATATCAACTAGTTAAACTAGTCAAAATATCCATTCATTAAACCATGGCATGATCATGCCAAGTGACCACACCATTTTATTGCATAAACAATTAGTGTAAGTCAAAAGTGAGCTATTAGAGTTGGAATTAACTTAATATCTATTTTGGTTGATTTTTAAGAATTATTTGAATAGGGAAAAGTCCCTGGCTTGTTATTTTTGTCACATTAATTCTACAAAGAATTTGACCAAGAGGCCAGTGGCATTGGATAGAGAATTTCAGTGGCTTTCCAACAATGTCAAATTCACTAAATTTGGTTTAGCCAATTTGAAACTATTTAATTTCAAAGTTTGGGCAGTATTGAAAATGTTTGGAAAATGTTTAAAACGAATTTGAATTAAACAGGCCGGCGGGAAAAGCTAACGGGCTGAAACTGTTTAAAAAGAGAAAAACGGCCCAGCAGCGCATCCAGTGCGCGCGGGCCTGCTGACAGGGTGGGGTCCACCCGTCAGCCTCCTTTAAAACCCGAAACGGTACGGGGCGACGTGGGGCGTAGGATTAGAGAGTAGATCGACGGCTCAGAGCCATCGTCTTCTCCGGCGAGATGCCGAGGTTCTGGCGGCGAGCCTAGGGGGTGGGAGAGCTAACCAGGGCTCCCGCGGTGGCTGGCAGTGTGCGTGATGTCGATGTGGACGACGGCGAAGCTCCTGGCACCGGCGGCGTCTCCTGGATCGGCTCCAATCGACGGCGGCGAGGTGCGGTACTGGCGGGCTCCGGGCTTCAAATTGGAGCAACTCCGGCAAGAATCGAGCGAGTGGTTGGGTGGAGGAGAAGCAGTGGAGGGTGGTGAACGTGGTGGTGTGCTCAGCTTCGTCCAGGGAACGCGGTATTTATAGATGGCCAAGGGTGCGGCTTGGCCGTGAAGAAGTCGACCGAGGTGCGGCGGTTCCGGCGAGGTGTTGGGCTAGGCGAGGGTGCTACGGTGTTCTCCTCGTCCAGGCGAATCCGTAGGTGGCGATGGCACGGTCGGGCGGCGTCTGTGGGCGAGGCATTGTTTCCGTGTCTGCCGTGCTGGTCGCGGGATCGCGTTGTCGTCTCCGGCGACGGCGGGCACGGGTCGGGGTCGAGGGCATGTCTAGTGACTGCGTGGCGACGCGGCGATGCTCAACGGCTGGTCAGCGAGTCCAGGGCGTGCTCGTGGTGACGGCGCGGCGCGTGGCCAGTGTGTGCCCGCGGCGTGCACACGCGCGACGTGCGCGGCATCCAGGGCGCCATGGACGCGAGCTGGTCTCGGCGTTGTCGAGCTCCTCCTCGACCAGGGCTGGGCTAGGGTGGCGTAGGAGAGGTGGTGGCACACGGTGGCGCAGGGGCCAGGGTTGGGGAAGCAAGGGGAGAGGGGGTGGTGCGGCATGGCCGGCATGTGGCCGGCATGGCCATGCCATGCATGCTCTCTCTCCCTCCTTAGCTCCACTATGCTTTATTTAGGGTTTAAGGGGACCAGGGAGCATTGTAGGATAGCTTTGGTTTAATTTTGGATGAGGTAGATCACTATTTGCAATAGTTGCAAATAGTGCCCAATTTTGGAAAATGCAAAATTATCCAAATTGGAAAAAGTTCAAAAGGTGAAAGTTTGTGATATGTGAAGGTTGAGATAAGTTTTAATTGACCAGAGATGAGTTGAGGTGGTGGTGGAAAAATTGGATTTCAAAAAATGGCCCAAAATGGCTAAGTGAAGATTGTTGACAATGTTAAAAAGTCAAGACTTTGGATGAGCATAGCTAGTGATCAAAGATGAATTTGGCAGGGTGGTCTTCATCAAAGTTGTTCACCTTGATGTTGACTTTGAAATGGTGCAAAGAGTTAGCAAAGATTGGTTTGGGAAAATTGAATTGCAGGGGCTCAAAGTGGTGATCAGACTAAAATTGGCAGATTTGGTCATCATCACATGTGAGTGGAAATTGTGTTTGAAATTTATTTGAAAAGTGAAACCTTGGTTCCAAAAGTTGGGATAAGTGTTTAGTAACACTATTCCACTAATGGTGAAGACAAAATAGGTCTAGGGTCAAAATTTATAAAAATGCCATAGGGCATATGTGAGGGTTTTTAGGGTTTTTCAATTATGGGAATTTCTTCCCTTTTGATTTATTTGGTTGGTGATCTTCACATGATCACTCTAGGGTTTTAGAGCATATCAATAACAAGTAATAACAATCATCATGGCATATCACTCAAATGCACAAGTCCTGTGCATGGTACTATATGCAAAAGAAAAGTTTTTGTTGGTTTGAAAATTTGTATTTCTGGAATTCTCTAACTTTCTTTTTCATTGAAATTTGGGGTGTTACACATAATTTCTGATGTTCCATGCTTGTTTTATGACAATACTTACATGTTTTGCTCGCACTTTATGATGATTTCATGCGTTCTCCGGAACTAACCTATTAACAAGATGCCACAGTGCCAGTTCCTGTTTTCTGCTGTTTTTGGTTCCAGAAAGGCTGTTCGGGCAATATTCTCGGAATTGGATGAAATCAACGCCAAACATATTATTTTTTCCGGAAGCATCCAGAACACCGAAGGAGAGTCGGAGGGGAGCCAGGTGGGCCCCACCCCACTGGGCGGCACGGCCAAGGGGGGGCGCCCCCTACTGTGTGGGCCCCCCAGAAACCCTTTGGCGCTGCCTCTTCGCCTATTTAAGCCGTCGCGACCTAAATCTTCGAGACCTTTTGACGAAACTCCAGAAAGACTCCAGGGGCGCCGCCGCCATCGCGAAACTCCAATTCGGGGGACAGAAGTCTCTGTTCTGGCACCCTGCTGGGACGGGGAAGTGCCCCCGAAAGCCATCTCCATCGTCGCCACCGCCTCCATCATGCTCCGTGAGTAGTTCCCCCATGGACTACGGGTTCTAGCAGTAGCTAGTTGGTACTCTCTATCCCATGTACTTCAATACAATGATCTCATGAGCTGCCTTACATGATTGAGATCCATCTGATGTAATCGGTGTTGTGTTTGTTGGGATCCGATGGATGATACATTATGATTAGTCTATCTATAAAGTTTGTGAAGTTATTGTTGCTGCAATCTTGTTGTGTTTAATGCTTGTCACTAGGGCCCGAGTGGCATGATCTTAGATTTAAGCTCTATAATTATTGCTTAGATTGTATCTACAAGTTGTATGCACATGTCTATGTCCGGAACCAAAGGCCCCAAAGTGACAGAAATTGGGACAACTGGAGGGGAAGGCGTAGGTATGAGGATCACATGTTTTCACGGAGTGTTAATGCTTTGCTCCGGTACTCTATTAAAAGGAGTACCTTAATATCCAGTAGATTCCCTAGAGGCCCGGCTGCCACCGGCTGGTAGGACAAAAGATGTTGTACAAGTTTCTCATTGCGAGCACGTATGACTATATATGGAAAACATGCCTACATGATTAATAATCTTGATGTTCTATCTTAATGCTATTTCAATCCTATCAATTGCCCAACTGTAATTTGTTCACCCAACACTTGTCACTTGTTATTGGAGAGTTACCACTAGTGTAGATCGCTGGGAACCCCGGTCCATCTCTCATCATCATATACTTGTTCTATATGTCATTGGAAGTAGTATCAACTATTTTCTGGTGCCATTGCCTCTGTGTTACTCCTACTGCTGCTGTGTTACTGTTACTATTGCTCTCATATTACTGCTGCTTTCACATCACCCCTGTTGCTAGTGCTTTTCCAGGTGCAGCTGAATTGACAACTCAGTTGTTAAGGCTTATAAGTATTCTTTACCCCCTTGTGTCGAATCAATAAATTTGGGTTTTACTTCCCTCGAAGACTGCTGCGATCCCCTATACTTGTTGGTTATCAAGACTGTTTTCTAGCGCCGTTGCCGGGGAGGCATAGCTCTACTCATAAGTTCACCTGGGGAGTACTCTACCTCTCTCTCTATTTTTATTTTCTTTTATTTTATTTTGCTTAGTTTACTTTTGTTTAGTTTCTTTATGCTTAGTTTATTTCTGTCTAGTATTATTTTGCTTAGTTTACTTTTGTCTAGTTTCTTTTTGTCTTGTTCTATTTTTCTCATATACCCAAAAATCCATAAAAATTTGAAAACCCTAAAAATTAAAAACTGCTGTTATGGGAGAACCCATAACCCACTTGGAGCTTATAGAATATTATAATAATTATAGAGAATCAAGAACTGGTAAAGTAATGAGTGCTATGATAGAAAAATTGAATACAATTGCTAAAATTTTGCTTAAACGCCATGATATAAATTGTTGCTCTAAAGAGGATACTAAACATCTGAAATTTCAATGTGGCTTTAGTGAAGAAGTTTTAATTAAGAACTATAATTGGAATAACTATATTCATCTTGGGTTCGAAGAAGTAGAACAATTCGTCTTATTTATGGGAGCTTCTGAGATCGAATCCTTTATGGTTAAAAATTATGAAACTTGTGTTGTTTGTAAGGACCTTAAATATTATGTCTCTTCTATCCTTAATTTTTGCAATGAAAGTTATAGTGATAATCCTTATATCATTGATTATAAAGAGAGACTCATTAATGCACAAGAATGCACTCACAATTTGCAGGAACCTGTGGAAGAAGAAATTGATGAACCTGAAAACTCATTGGATGAAAAAGAGGAGGAAATTGATGAACCTGAAAGCTCATTGGATGAAAAAGAAGAGGAGAGTGATGAACAAAAGGAGGAAGAATGGATTAGATACCCATGCCAACCTTCTAATGAGAGTAACTCTTTATCTCTTACACTATTTGATTGTCCTCCATGCTTACCAAAAGAGGTTGAATGTTATGTTCCCGTGGATTCTCTTGAAATATTTTCTATGAATAAAACTTGTGAGAATAATTATGCTACTATTATTTATGATAATCCATGCTACTTTGATAAATCTTATGATAATGCTTTGTTTGTGCCTGATGTCGAAATGCATGGTACTAAAGAGTTTTGTTTAGCAAATGTTTATGATAAAGCTCTAGATGATGGTCCTATGTTACTTGATAATATGAATTGTACTGCTAATGAAAATGGGATTGGAGAGTTCATGACTTTACTTAGGAGTCCCATATCTCTTGAGATTGATCAATCATCTTGTTATATTATTGATAAAAGTGGATTTGAAAGTTTTGATCCTACTATTTTTGAGCTTGATAAAAATTATGTGTTTATGGATCATGAAAAGCATGATTTATGTGATAGTTATATTGTTGAGTTTATTCATGAAGCTACTGAAAATTATTATGAGAGAGGAAAATATGGTTGTAGAAATTTGCATGGTACTAAAACACCTCTCTATATGCTTAAAATTTTGAAGTTACTCTTGTTTTATCTTCTTATGCTTGTCACTTTGTTCTTCATGAATTTATTTGTGTACAAGATTCCTATGCATAGAAAGTGGGTTAGACTTAAATGTGTTTTGAATTTGCTTTTTGATGCTCTCTTTTGCTTCAACTCTTATTTCTTGCGAGTGCATCATTAAAACTGCTGAGCCCATCTTAATGGCTATAAAGAAAGAACTTCTTGGGAGATAACCCATGTGTTTATTTTGCTACTGTTTTGTTGTGTTTTGGAAGTTGTTACTACTGTAGCAACCTCTCCTTATCTTTATTTTATTGCAATGTTGTGCCAAGTGAAGCCTCTAATCGAAGGTTGATACTAGATTTGGATTTCTGCGCAGAAACAGATTTCTATCTGTCACGAATCTGGGCTGTGTTCTCTGTACGTAACTCAGAAAAATCTGCAAATTTACGTGCGTGTTCCTCAGATACGTACGCAACTTTCATTAGTTTTGAGTTTTCTGATTTGAGCAACGGAAGTACCTCTTTAAAATTCGTCTTTACTGGCTGTTCTGTTTTGGCAGATTCTGTCTCTGTTTTTTGCATTGTCTCTTGTGGACTTTAAGCAAGGCTTTCTAGACGTGGAGAGCTGTAGCTAATGTTTTATTGAGTTCTTTCAATGTGTCACTACAGGACCAAGGTGGATTCAAATTTTTTTTTGAGTACTAACCCCTTTAATGAAGTTTATGAGAAGTTTGGTGTGAAGGAAGTTTTCAAGGGTCAAGAGAGGAGGATGATATATGATCAAGAAGAGTGAAAAGTCTAAGCTTGGGGATGCCCCCGTGGTTCATCCTTGCATATTTCAAGAAGACTCAAGCGTCTAAGCTTGGGTATGCCCAAGGCATCACCTTCTTCATCAACTTATCAGGTCACTTCTATTGAAACTATATTTTTATTCGGTCACATCTTATGTGCTTTACTTGGAGCGTCTGTGTGCTTTTATTTTTGTTTTTGCTTGAATAAGATCGGATCCTAGCAATCCTTGTTTGGGAGAGAGACACGCTCCGCTTTTTCATATGAACACTTGTTTTTTTGTTTTACTTTTAATGTTCAATGATAAAAGTTGGAAGCTATTGCATTTATTGCTATTTGGTTGGAAACAGAAAATGCCTCATATTGTCTTGAATAATTTGATACTTGGCAATTGTTTTGAGCTCTCAAGTAGATCATGATTAAGTTCTTGCACCATGTAGTTTAAACCTATTAGTGTAGAACTACCGTAGAGCTTGTTGAAATTGGTTTGCATGATTGGTCTCTCTTAAGGTCTAGATATTTTCTGGTAAAAGTGTTTGAGCAACAAGGAAGACAGTGTAGAGTATTATAATGCTTGCAATATGTTCTTATGTAAGTTTTGCTGTATTGGTTCATACTTGTGTTTGCTTCAAACAACCTTGCTAGCCTAAGCCTTGTACTGAGAGGGAATGCTTCTCGTGCATCCAAAACCTTGAGCCAAAACCTATGCCATGTGTGTCCACCATACCTACCTACTATGTGGTATTTCCTGCCATTCCAAGTAAATACTTCATGTGCTACCTTTAAACAATTCAAAATGCTTCTCAATTTGTGTTAATGTTTTATAGCTCATGAGGAAGTATGTGGTGTTTTATCTTTCAATCTTATTGGGCAGCTTTCACCAATGGACTAGTGGCTTCATCCGCTTATCCAATAATTTTGAAAAAAGAGCCGGCAACGGGGTTCCCAGCCCCAATTAATCACAAATAGACACTCCTCCATGGTATGTGAATGATTGGTAGGCACCCGAGGATTCGGTTAGCCATGTCTTGAGAAAGCAAAGGTGGGGAGGAGTGTCATCACTAAATAAAACTAAAATAAAATAGACACTCCTTCATGGTATGTGATTGTTGGAAGGCACCCGAGGATTCGGTTAGCCATGGTTTGTGAAAGCAAAGGTTGGAAGGAGTGTCACCCAAAAATGAAAACATCATGGGAGCCGCTCTTCGAAAGTCTGTCTGGCAAGGGGGTTAGAGTGCCCACTACCATTCGTTGACAACAGCAAACACCTCTCAAAATTTTACTTTTATGCTCTCTATATGATTTCAAAACTTGAAAAGCTCTAGCACATGATTTTATCCCTGCTTCCCTCTGCGAAGGGCCGTTCTTTTACTTTATGTTGAGTCAGTTTACCTACTTCCTTCCATCTTAGAAGCAAACACTTGTGTTAACTGCGCATTGATTCTTACATACTTGCATATTTGCATTCATCATATTACTTTATGTTGACAATATCCATGAGATATGCATGTTGAAAGTTGAAAGCAGCTGCTGAAACTTAAATCTTCCTTTGTGTCGCTTCGATGTCTTTACTTTGAATTTATTGCTTTATGAGTTAACTCTTATGCAAGACTTTTGATACTTGTCTTGAAAGTACTCTTCATGAAAAGTTTTGCTATATGTTATCTATTTGTTAGCAACTATAGATTATTGCCTTGAGTCACTTCATTCATTTCATATGCTTTGTAATAGTATGATCAAGGTTATGTAAGTAGCATGTCACTACAGAAATTATTCTTTTTATCGTTTACCTACTCGAGGACAAGTAGGAACTAAGCTTGGGGATGCTGATACGTCTCCAATGTATCCATAATTTCTGATGTTCCATGCTTATTTTATGACAATACTTACATGTTTTGCTCGCACTTTATGATGATTTCATGCGTTTTCCGGAACTAACCTATTAACAAGATGCCACAGTGCCAGTTCCTGTTTTCTGCTGTTTTTGGTTCCAGAAAGGCTGTTCGGGCAATATTTTCGGAATTGGACGAAATCAACGCCAAACATCTTATTTTTCCCGGAAGCATCCAGAACACCGAAGGAGACGCGGAGGGGAGCCAGGGGGCCCCACCACACAGGGCGGCGCGGCCAAGGGGGGCGCCCCCTACTGTGTGGCCCCCCCAGAAACCCTTTGGCACCGCCTCTTCGCCTATTTAAGCCGTCGCGACCTAAATCTTCGAGACCTTTTGACGAAACTCCAGAAAGACTCCAGGGGTGCCGCCGCCATCGCGAAACTCCAATTCGGGGGACAGAAGTCTCTGTTCCGGCACCCTGCCGGGACGGGGAAGTGCCCCCGGAAGCCATCTCCATCGACGCCACCGCCACCATCATGCTCCGTGAGTAGTTCCCCCATGGACTACGGGTTCTAGCAGTAGCTAGTTGGTACTCTCTATCCCATGTACTTCAATACAATGATCTCATGAGCTGCCTTACATGATTGAGATCCATCTGATGTAATCGGTGTTGTGTTTGTTGGGATCCGATGTATGATACATTATGATTAGTCTATCTATAAAGTTTGTGAAGTTATTGTTGCTGCAATCTTGTTGTGTTTAATGCTTGTTACTAGGGCCCGAGTGGCATGATCTTAGATTTAAGCTCTATAATTATTGCTTAGATTGTATCTACAAGTTGTATGCACATGTCTATGTCCGGAACCAAAGGCCCCAAAGTGACAGAAATTGGGACAACTGGAGGGGAAGGCGTAGGTATGAGGATCACATGTTTTCACGGAGTGTTAATGCTTTGCTCCGGTACTCTATTAAAAGGAGTACCTTAATATCCAGTAGATTCCCTAGAGGCCCGGCTGCCACCGGCTGGTAGGACAAAAGATGTTGTACAAGTTTCTCATTGCGAGCACGTATGACTATATATGGAAAACATGCCTACATGATTAATAATCTTGATATTCTATCTTAATGCTATTTCAATCCTATCAATTGCCCAACTGTAATTTGTTCACCCAACACTTGTCACTTGTTATTGGAGAGTTACCACTAGTGTAGATCGCTGGGAACCCCGGTCCATCTCTCATCATCATATACTTGTTCTATATGTCATTGGAAGTAGTATCAACTATTTTCTGGTGCCATTGCCTCTGTGTTACTCCTACTGCTGCTGTGTTACTGTTACTATTGCTCTCATATTACTGCTGCTTTCACATCACCCCTGTTGCTAGTGCTTTTCCAGGTGCAGCTGAATTGACAACTCAGTTGTTAAGGCTTATAAGTATTCTTTACCCCCTTGTGTCGAATCAATAAATTTGGGTTTTACTTCCCTCGAAGACTGCTGCGATCCCCTATACTTGTTGGTTATCAAGACTGTTTTCTAGCGCCGTTGCCGGGGAGGCATAGCTCTACTCATAAGTTCACCTGGGGAGTACTCTACCTCTCTCTCTATTTTTATTTTCTTTTATTTTATTTTGCTTAGTTTACTTTTGTTTAGTTTCTTTATGCTTAGTTTATTTCTGTCTAGTATTATTTTGCTTAGTTTACTTTTGTCTAGTTTCTTTTTGTCTTGTTCTATTTTTCTCATATACCCAAAAATCCATAAAAATTTGAAAACCCTAAAAATTAAAAACTGCTGTTATGGGAGAACCCATAACCCACTTGGAGCTTATAGAATATTATAATAATTATAGAGAATCAAGAACTGGTAAAGTAATGAGTGCTATGATAGAAAAATTGAATACAATTGCTAAAATTTTGCTTAAACGCCATGATATAAATTGTTGCTCTAAAGAGGATACTAAACATCTGAAATTTCAATGTGGCTTTAGTGAAGAAGTTTTAATTAAGAACTATAATTGGAATAACTATATTCATCTTGGGTTCGAAGAAGTAGAACAATTCGTCTTATTTATGGGAGCTTCTGAGATCGAATCCTTTATGGTTAAAAATTATGAAACTTGTGTTGTTTGTAAGGACCTTAAATATTATGTCTCTTCTATCCTTAATTTTTGCAATGAAAGTTATAGTGATAATCCTTATATCATTGATTATAAAGAGAGACTCATTAATGCACAAGAATGCACTCACAATTTGCAGGAACCTGTGGAAGAAGAAATTGATGAACCTGAAAACTCATTGGATGAAAAAGAGGAGGAAATTGATGAACCTGAAAGCTCATTGGATGAAAAAGAAGAGGAGAGTGATGAACAAAAGGAGGAAGAATGGATTAGATACCCATGCCAACCTTCTAATGAGAGTAACTCTTTATCTCTTACACTATTTGATTGTCCTCCATGCTTACCAAAAGAGGTTGAATGTTATGTTCCCGTGGATTCTCTTGAAATATTTTCTATGAATAAAACTTGTGAGAATAATTATGCTACTATTATTTATGATAATCCATGCTACTTTGATAAATCTTATGATAATGCTTTGTTTGTGCCTCGATGTCGAAATGCATGGTACTAAAGAGTTTTGTTTAGCAAATGTTTATGATAAAGCTCTAGATGATGGTCCTATGTTACTTGATAATATGAATTGTACTGCTAATGAAAATGGGATTGGAGAGTTCATGACTTTATTTAGGAGTCCCATATCTCTTGAGATTGATCAATCATCTTGTTATATTATTGATAAAAGTGGATTTGAAAGTTTTGATCCTACTATTTTTGAGCTTGATAAAAATTATGTGTTTATGGATCATGAAAAGCATGATTTATGTGATAGTTATATTGTTGAGTTTATTCATGAAGCTACTGAAAATTATTATGAGAGAGGAAAATATGGTTGTAGAAATTTGCATGGTACTAAAACACCTCTCTATATGCTTAAAATTTTGAAGTTACTCTTGTTTTATCTTCTTATGCTTGTCACTTTGTTCTTCATGAATTTATTTGTGTACAAGATTCCTATGCATAGAAAGTGGGTTAGACTTAAATGTGTTTTGAATTTGCTTTTTGATGCTCTCTTTTGCTTCAACTCTTATTTCTTGCGAGTGCATCATTAAAACTGCTGAGCCCATCTTAATGGCTATAAAGAAAGAACTTCTTGGGAGATAACCCATGTGTTTATTTTGCTACTGTTTTGTTGTGTTTTGGAAGTTGTTACTACTGTAGCAACCTCTCCTTATCTTTATTTTATTGCAATGTTGTGCCAAGTGAAGCCTCTAATCGAAGGTTGATACTAGATTTGGATTTCTGCGCAGAAACAGATTTCTATCTGTCACGAATCTGGGCTGTGTTCTCTGTACGTAACTCAGAAAAATCTGCAAATTTACGTGCGTGTTCCTCAGATACGTACGCAACTTTCATTAGTTTTGAGTTTTCTGATTTGAGCAACGGAAGTACCTCTTTAAAATTCGTCTTTACTGGCTGTTCTGTTTTGGCAGATTCTGTCTCTGTTTTTTGCATTGTCTCTTGTGGACTTTAAGCAAGGCTTTCTAGACGTGGAGAGCTGTAGCTAATGTTTTATTGAGTTCTTGCAATGTGTCACTACAGGACCAAGGTGGATTCAAATTTTTTTTTGAGTACTAACCCCTTTAATGAAGTTTATGAGAAGTTTGGTGTGAAGGAAGTTTTCAAGGGTCAAGAGAGGAGGATGATATATGATCAAGAAGAGTGAAAAATCTAAGGTTGGGGATACCCCCGTGGTTCATCCCTGCATATTTCAAGAAGACTCAAGCGTCTAAGCTTGGGTATGCCCAAGGCATCACCTTCTTCATCAACTTATCAGGTCACTTCTATTGAAACTATATTTTTATTCGGTCACATCTTATGTGCTTTACTTGGAGCGTCTGTGTGCTTTTATTTTTGTTTTTGCTTGAATAAGATCGGATCCTAGCAATCCTTGTTTGGGAGAGAGACACGCTCCGCTTTTTCATATGAACACTTGTTTTTTCGTTTTACTTTTAATGTTCAATGATAAAAGTTGGAAGCTATTGCATTTATTGCTATTTGGTTGGAAACAGAAAATGCCTCATATTGTCTTGAATAATTTGATACTTGGCAATTGTTTTGAGCTCTCAAGTAGATCATGATTAAGTTCTTGCACCATGTAGTTTAAACCTATTAGTGTAGAACTACCGTAGAGCTTGTTGAAATTGGTTTGCATGATTGGTCTCTCTTAAGGTCTAGATATTTTCTGGTAAAAGTGTTTGAGCAACAAGGAAGACAGTGTAGAGTATTATAATGCTTGCAATATGTTCTTATGTAAGTTTTGCTGTATTGGTTCATACTTGTGTTTGCTTCAAACAACCTTGCTAGCCTAAGCCTTGTACTGAGAGGGAATGCTTCTCGTGCATCCAAAACCTTGAGCCAAAACATATGCCATGTGTGTCCACCATACCTACCTACTATGTGGTATTTCCTGCCATTCCAAGTAAATACTTCATGTGCTACCTTTAAACAATTCAAAATGCTTCTCAATTTGTGTTAATGTTTTATAGCTCATGAGGAAGTATGTGGTGTTTTATCTTTCAATCTTGTTGGGCAGCTTTCACCAATGGACTAGTGGCTTCATCCGCTTATCCAATAATTTTGAAAAAAGAGCCGGCAACGGGGTTCCCAGCCCCAATTAATCACAAATAGACACTCCTCCATGGTATGTGAATGATTGGTAGGCACCCGAGGATTCGGTTAGCCATGTCTTGAGAAAGCAAAGGTGGGGAGGAGTGTCATCACTAAATAAAACTAAAATAAAATAGACACTCCTTCATGGTATGTGATTGTTGGAAGGCACCCGAGGATTCGGTTAGCCATGGTTTGTGAAAGCAAAGGTTGGAAGGAGTGTCACCCAAAAATGAAAACATCATGGGAGCCGCTCTTCGAAAGTCTGTCTGGCAAGGGGGTTAGAGTGCCCACTACCATTCGTTGACAACAGCAAACACCTCTCAAAATTTTACTTTTATGCTCTCTATATGATTTCAAAACTTGAAAAGCTCTAGCATATGATTTTATCCCTGCTTCCCTCTGCGAAGGGCCGTTCTTTTACTTTATGTTGAGTCAGTTTACCTACTTCCTTCCATCTTAGAAGCAAACACTTGTGTTAACTGCGCATTGATTCTTACATACTTGCATATTTGCATTCATCATATTACTTTATGTTGACAATATCCATGAGATATGCATGTTCAAAGTTGAAAGCAGCTGCTGAAACTTAAATCTTCCTTTGTGTCACTTCGATGTCTTTACTTTGAATTTATTGCTTTATGAGTTAACTCTTATGCAAGACTTTTGATACTTGTCTTGAAAGTACTCTTCATGAAAAGTTTTGCTATATGTTATCTATTTGTTAGCAACTATAGATTATTGCCTTGAGTCACTTCATTCATTTCATATGCTTTGTAATAGTATGATCAAGGTTATGTAAGTAGCATGTCACTACAGAAATTATTCTTTTTATCGTTTACCTACTCGAGGACAAGTAGGAACTAAGCTTGGGGATGCTGATACGTCTCCAATGTATCCATAATTTCTGATGTTCCATGCTTGTTTTATGACAATACTTACATGTTTTGCTCGCACTTTATGATGATTTCATGCGTTTTCCGGAACTAACCTATTAACAAGATGCCACAGTGCCAGTTCCTGTTTTCTGCTGTTTTTGGTTCCAGAAAGGCTGTTCGGGCAATATTTTCGGAATTGGACGAAATCAACGCCAAACATCTTATTTTTCCCGGAAGCATCCAGAACACGGAAGGAGACGCGGAGGGGAGCCAGGGGGCCCCACCCACAGGGCGGCGCGGCCAAGGGGGGGCGCCCCCCTACTGTGTGGCCCCCCAGAAACCCTTTGGCGCCGCCTCTTCGCCTATTTAAGCCGTCGCGACCTAAATCTTCGAGACCTTTTGACGAAACTCCAGAAAGACTCCAGGGGTGCCGCCGCCATCGCGAAACTCCAATTCGGGGGACAGAAGTCTCTGTTCCGGCACCCTGCCGGGACGGGGAAGTGCCCCCGGAAGCCATCTCCATCGATGCCACCGCCACCATCATGCTCTGTGAGTAGTTCCCCCATGGACTACGGGTTCGAGCAGTAGCTAGTTGGTACTCTCTATCCCATGTACTTCAATACAATGATCTCATGAGCTGCCTTACATGATTGAGATCCATCTGATGTAATCGGTGTTGTGTTTGTTGGGATCCGATGGATGATACATTATGATTAGTCTATCTATAAAGTTTGTGAAGTTATTGTTGCTGCAATCTTGTTGTGTTTAATGCTTGTTACTAGGGCCCGAGTGGCATGATCTTAGATTTAAGCTCTATAATTATTGCTTAGATTGTATCTACAAGTTGTATGCACATGTCTATGTCCGGAACCAAAGGCCCCAAAGTGACAGAAATTGGGACAACTGGAGGGGAAGGCGTAGGTATGAGGATCACATGTTTTCACGGAGTGTTAATGCTTTGCTCCCGTACTCTATTAAAAGGAGTACCTTAATATCCAGTAGATTCCCTAGAGGCCCGGCTGCCACCGGCTGGTAGGACAAAAGATGTTGTACAAGTTTCTCATTGCGAGCACATATGACTATATATGGAAAACATGCCTACATGATTAATAATCTTGATGTTCTATCTTAATGCTATTTCAATCCTATCAATTGCCCAACTGTAATTTGTTCACCCAACACTTGTCACTTGTTATTGGAGAGTTACCACTAGTGTAGATCGCTGGGAACCCCGGTCCATCTCTCATCATCATATACTTGTTCTATATGTCATTGGAAGTAGTATCAACTATTTTCTGGTGCCATTGCCTCTGTGTTACTCCTACTGCTGCTGTGTTACTGTTACTATTGCTCTCATATTACTGCTGCTTTCACATCACCCCTGTTGCTAGTGCTTTTCCAGGTGCAGCTGAATTGACAACTCAGTTGATAAGGCTTATAAGTATTCTTTACCTCCCCTTGTGTCGAATCAATAAATTTGGGTTTTACTTCCCTCGAAGACTGCTGCGATCCCCTATACTTGTGGGTTATTAGGTGATACGTCTCCGACGTATCGATAATTTCTTATGTTCCATGCCACATTATTGATGTTATCTACATGTTTTATGCACACTTTATGTCATATTCGTGCATTTTCTGGAACTAACCTATTAACAAGATGCCGAAGTGCCGATTCTTGTCGTTTTCGCTGTTTTTGGTTTCAGAAATCCTAGTAAGGAAATATTCTCGGAATTGGACGAAATCAAAGCCCAGGGCCTATTTTCTCACGAAGCTTCCGTAAGTCCGAAGGAGAGACGAAGAGGGGCCACGGAGGGGCCACACCCTAGGGCGGCGCGGCCCCCTTGGCCGCGCGGCCCTGTGGTGTGGGGCCCCGTGCCGCCTCTTGACCTGCCCTTTCGCCTATAAAAAGTCTCCGTGACGAAACCCCAGCATCGAGAACCACGATACGGAAAACCTTCCGGAGACGCCGCCGCCGCCGATCCCATCTCGGGGGATCCAGGAGATCGCCTCCGGCACCCTGCCGGAGAGGGGAATCATCTCCCGGAGGACTCTACGCCGCCATGGTCGCCTCCGGTGTGATGTGTGAGTAGTCTACCCCTGGACTATGGGTCCATAGCAGTAGCTAGATGGTTGTCTTCTCCCCATTGTGCTATCATTGTCGGATCTTGTGAGCTGCCTAACATGATCAAGATCATCTATCTGTAATTCTATATGTTGCGTTTGTTGGGATCCGATGAATAGAGAATACTTGTTATGTTGATTATCAAAGCTATGCTTATGTGTTGTTTATGATCTTGCATGCTCTCCGTTATTAGTAGATGCTCTGGCCAAGTTGATGCTAGTAACTCCAAGAGGGAGTATTTATGCTCGATAGTGGGTTCATGCCTCTGTGAATCTGGAGGAGTGACAAGAATCACTAAGGTTATGGATGTGCTGTTGCCACTAGGGATAAAACATTAGTGCTATGTTCAAGGATGTAGTCACTAGTTACATTACGCGCAATACTTAATGCAATTGTCTGTTGTTAGCAACTTAATACCGGAGGGGTTCGGATGATAACCTGAAGGTGGACTTTTTAGGCATAGATGCAGTTGGATGACGGTCTATGTACTTTGTCGTAATGCCCAATTAAATCTCACTATACTCATCATGATATGTATGTGCATGGTCATGCTCTCTTTATTTGTCAATTGCCCAACTGTAATTTGTTCACCCAACATGCTGTTCGTCTTATGGGAGAGACACCTCTAGTGAACCGTGGACCCCGGTCCAATTCTCTTTCTTGAAATACAATCTACTGCCAATCTTGTTCTCTTGTTTTCTGCAAACAATCATCTTCCACACAATACGGTTAATCCTTTGTTACAGCAAGCCGGTGAGATTGACAACCTCACTGTTTCGTTGGGGCAAAGTACTTTGGTTGTGTTGTGCAGGTTCCACGTTGGCGCCGGAATCTCTGGTGTTGCGCCGCACTACATCCCGCCGCCATCAACCTTCAACGTGCTTCTTGGCTCCTCCTGGTTCGATAAACCTTGGTTTCTTTCTGAGGGAAAACTTGCTGCTGTGCGCATCATACCTTCCTCTTGGGGTTGCCCAATGAACGTGTGAAATACACGCCATCAAGCATATTTTCTGGCGCTCGTTGCCGGGAGATCAAGACACGCCGCAAGGGGAGTCTCCACTTCTCAATCTCTTTACTTTGTTTTTGTCTTGCTTAGTTTTATTTACTATTTTGTTTGCTGCACTAAATCAAAATACAAAAAAATTAGTTGCTAGTTTTACTTTACTTGCTATCTTGTTTGCTATATCAAAAACACAAAAAAAATAGTTTACTTGCATTTACTTTATCTAGTTTGCTTTATTTACTGTTGTTAAATGGCCAACGCTGAAAACACTAAGTTGTGTGACTTCACAACCACAAATAATAATGATTTCTTATGCACACCTATTGCTCCACCTGCTACTACAGCAGAATTCTTTGAAATTAAACCTGCTTTACTGAATCTTGTTATGCGAGAGCAATTTTCTCAGTGTTAGTTCTGATGATGTTGCTGCCCATCTTAATAATTTTGTTGAACTATGTGAAATGCAAAAATATAAAGATGTAGATGGTGATATTATTAAACTAAAATTGTTCCCTTTCTCATTAAGAGGAAGAGCTAAAGATTGGTTGCTATCTCTGCCTAAGAATAGTATCGATTCATGGACTAAATGCAAGGATGCTTTTATTGGTAGATATTATCCCCCTGCTAAAATTATATCTTTGAGGAGTAGCATAATGAATTTTAAACAATTAGATACTGAACATGTTGCTCAAGCTTGGGAAAGAATGAAATCTCTGGTTAAAAATTGCCCAACCCATGGACTGACTACTTGGATGATCATCCAAACCTTCTATGCAGGACTAAATTTTTCTTCACGGAATTTATTGGATTCAGCTGCTGGAGGTACCTTTATGTCCATCACTCTTGGTGAAGCAACAAAGCTTCTTGATAATATGATGATCAACTACTCTGAATGGCACACGGAAAGAGCTCCACAAGGTAAGAAGGTAAATTCTGTCGAAGAAACCTCTTCCTTGAGTGATAAGATCGATGCTATTATGTCTATGCTTGTGAATGATAGGACTAATATTGATCCTAATAATGTTCCATTAGCTTCATTGGTTGCACAAGAAGAACATGTTGATGTAAACTTCATTAAAAATAATAATTTCAACAACAATGCTTACCGGAACAATTCTAGTAACAACTATAGGCCATATCCTTATAATAATGGCAACGGCTATGGTAATTCTTATGGGAATTCTTACAACAATAATAGGAGTTCACTCCCTGGACTTGAAGCCATGCTTAAGGAATTTATTAGTACACAAACTGCTTTTAACAAATCTGTTGAAGAAAAGCTTGGGAAAATTGATATACTTGCTTCTAAAGTTGATAGTCTTGCTGCTGATGTTGATCTTTTGAAATCGAAAGTTATGACTAATGAGAATCATCATAATAAAATTACTACTACAGCAAATGCCATTCAAGTTAGAATTAATGAGAATATAAGATTAATGGCTGAACTGCGTGCTAGGTGGGATAGAGAAGAAAATGAAAAACTAGCTAAAGAGAAGAATATAGCTAAAGTTTGGACTATTACCACCACTAGTAATGCTAATGCTACACATGTTGCTGCACCTCCTACTCATACTAATAAAAGAATTGGTGTTAGCAATGTTTCCACTTCGAATGCAAAGCGCGAAAAACTGCCTGAAACTGCTAAAACTGCTGAAACTGCACCGTGATAAAGCTGCTGAAATTTTTTCCAACATTGGGGATGATGATCCCATTGCTTTAGATTATAATGGTTTGAATTTTGATGATTGCCACATCTCTGAAGTTATAAAGTTCTTGCAAAAACTTGCTAAAAGTCCTAATGCTAGTGCTATAAATTTGGCTTTCACGCATCATATTACAAATGCTCTCATAAAAGCTAGAGAAGAGAAACTAGAGCGTGAAGCCTCTATTCCTAAAAAGTTAGAGGATGGTTGGGAGCCCATCATTAAGATGAAGATTAAAGATTTTGATTGTAATGCTTTATGTGATCTTGGTGCAAGTATCTCTGTTATGCCTAAGAAAATTTATAATATGCTTGACTTGCCACCGCTGAAAAATTGTTATTTGGATGTTAATCTTGCTGATCATTCTACAAAGAAACCTTTGGGTAAAGTTGATAATGTTCACATTACCATTAACAATAACCTGGTTCCCGTTGATTTTGTTGTCTTGGATATTGAATACAATGCATCTTGCCCCATTATATTGGGAAGACCTTTTCTTCGAACTGTTGGTGCTATCATTGATATGAAGGAAGGTAATATAAAATATCAATTTCCTCTCAAGAAAGGTATGGAACACTTCCCTAGAAAGAGAATGAAGGTACCTTTTGATTCTATTATGAGAACAAATTATGATGTTGACACTTCATCTCTTGATAATACTTGATACACACTTTCTGCGCCTAGCTGAAAGGCGTTAAAGAAAAGCGCTTATGGGAGACAACCCATGTTTTTACCTACAGTACTTTGTTTTTATTTTGTGTCTTGGAAGTTGTTTACTACTGTAGCAACCTCTCCTTATCTTAGTTTTGTGTTTTGTTGTGCCAAGTTAAGCCGTTGATAGAAAAGTAAGTACTAGATTTGGATTACTGCACAGTTCCAGATTTCTTTGCTGTCACGAATCTGGGTCCACCTCCCTGTAGGTAACTCAGAAAATTAAGCCAATTTACGTGCATGATCCTCAGATATGTACGCAACTTTCATTCAATTTGAGCATTTTCATTTGAGCAAGTCTGGTGCCATTTTAAAATTCGTCAATACGAACTGTTCTGTTTTGACAGATTCTGCCTTTTATTTCGCATTGCCTCTTTCGCTATGTTGGATGAATTTCTTTGATCCACTAATGTCCAGTAGCATTATGCAATGTCCAGAAGTGTTAAGAATGATTGTGTCACCTCTGAATATGTCAATTTATAATGTGCACTAACCCTCTAATGAGTTGTTTCGAGTTTGGTGTGGAGGAAGTTTTCAAGGATCAAGAGAGGAGTATGATGCAACATGATCAAGGAGAGTGAAAGCTCTAAGCTTGGGGATGCACCCGGTGGTTCACCCCTGCATATATCAAGAAGACTCAAGCGTCTAAGCTTGGGGATGCCCAAGGCATCCCCTTCTTCATCGACAACATTATCAGGTTCCTCCCCTGAAACTATATTTTTATTCCATCACATCTTATGTGCTTTTTCTTGGAGCGTCGGTTTGTTTTTGTTTTTGTTTTGTTTGAATAAAATGGATCCTAGCATTCACTTTATGGGAGAGATACACGCTCCGCTGTAGCATATGGACAAGTATGTCCTTGGTTTCTACTCATAGTATTCATGGCGAAGTTTCTCCTTCGTTAAATTGTTATATGGTTGGAATTGGAAAATGATACATGTAGTAATTGCTATAAATGTCTTGGGTAATGTGATACTTGGCAATTGTTGTGCTCATGATTAAGCTCTTGCATCATATGCTTTGCACCCATTAATGAAGAAATACATAGAGCATGCTAAAATTTGGTTTGCATATTTGGTTTCTCTAAGGTCTAGATAATTTCTAGTACTGAGTTTGAACAACAAGGAAGACGGTGTAGAGTCTTATAATGTTTTCAATATGTCTTTTATGTGAGTTTTGCTGCACCGGTTCATCCTTGTGTTTGTTTCAAATAAGCCTTGCTAGCCTAAACCTTGTATCGAGAGGGAATACTTCTCATGCATCCAAAATACTTGAGCCAACCACTATGCCATTTGTGTCCACCATACCTACCTACTACATGGTATTTTCCGCCATTCCAAAGTAAATTGCTTGAGTGCTACCTTTAAAATTCCATCATTCACCTTTGCAATATATAGCTCATGGGACAAATAGCTTTAAACTATTGTGGTATTGAATATGTAATTATGCACTTTATCTCTTATTAAGTTGCTTGTTGTGCGATAACCATGTTTACTGGGGACGCCATCAACTACTCTTTGTTGAATTTCATGTGAGTTGCTATGCATGTTCGTCTTGTCTGAAGTAAGAGAGATCTACCACCATAGGGTTAAGCATGCATATGTTAGAGAAGAACATTGGGCCGCTTAACTAAAGCCATGTTCCATGGTGGAAGTTTCAGTTTTGGACAACAATCCTCAAATCTCAAATGAGAAAATTATTAATTGTTGTTATATGCTTATGCATAAAAGAGGAGTCCATTATCTGTTGTCTATGTTATCCCGGTATGGATGTCTAAGTTGAAGAATAATCAATAGCGAGAAATCCAATGCGAGCTTTCTCCTTAGACCTTTGTACAGGCGGCATAGAGGTACCCCTTTGTGACACTTGGTAAAAACAATGCATTGTGATGATCCGGTAGTCCAAGCTAATTAGGACAAGGTGCGGGCACTATTAGTATACTATGCATGAGGCTTGCAACTTGTAAGATATAATTTACATGATACATATGCTTTATTACTACCGTTGACAAAATTGTTTCATGTTTTCAAAATCAAAGCTCTAGCACAAATATAGCAATCGATGCTTTTCCTCTATGAGGACCATTCTTTTACTTTCAATGTTGAGTCAGTTCACCTATTTCTCTCCACCTCAAGAAGCAAACACTTGTGTGAACTATGCATTGATTCCTACATACTTGCTTATTGCACTTATTATATTACTCTATGTTGACAATATCCATGAGATATACATGCTACAAGTTGAAAGCAACCGCTGAAACTTAATCTTCTTTTGTGTTGCTTCAATGCCTTTACTTTGAATTATTGCTTTATGAGTTAACTCTTATGCAAGACTTATTGATGCTTGTCTTGAAGTGCTATTCATGAAAAGTCTTTGCTATATGATTCACTTGTTTACTCATGTCATATACATTGTTTTGATCGCTGCATTCACTACATATGCTTTACAAATAGTATGATCAAGATTATGATGGCATGTCACTCCGTAAATTATCTCGTGTTATCGTTTTACCCGCTCGGGACGAGCAGAACTAAGCTTGGGGATGCTGATACGTCTCCGACGTATCGATAATTTCTTATGTTCCATGCCACATTATTGATGTTATCTACATGTTTTATGCACACTTTATGTCATATTCGTGCATTTTCTGGAACTAACCTATTAACAAGATGCCGAAGTGCCGATTCTTTGTTCTGCTGTTTTTGGTTTCAGAAATCCTAGTAAGGAAATATTCTCGGAATTGGACGAAATCAAAGCCCAGGGGCCTATTTTCTCACGAAGCTTCCGAAGTCCGAAGGAGAGACGACGAGGGGCCACGGAGGGGCCACACCCGACGGCGGCGCCGCCCCCCCCAGGGCCACGCGGCCCTGTGGTGCGGGGCCCCCGAGCCGCCTCTTGACCTGCCCTTTCGCCTATAAAAAGTCTCCGTGACGAAAACCCCAGATGAGAACCACGATACGGAAAACCTTCCAGAGACGCCACCGCCGCCGATCCCATCTTGGGGGATCCAGGAGATCGCCTCCGGCACCCTGCCGGAGAGGGGAATCATCTCCCGGAGGACTCTACGCCGCCATGGTCGCCTCCGGTGTGATGTGTGAGTAGTCTACCCCTGGACTATGGGTCCATAGCAGTAGCTAGATGGTTGTCTTCTCCCCATTGTGCTATCATTGTCGGATCTTGTGAGCTGCCTAACATGATCAAGATCATCTATCTCGTAATTCTATATGTTGCGTTTGTTGGGATCCGATGAATAGAGAATACTTGTTATGTTGATTATCAAAGCTATGCTTATGTGTTGTTTATGATCTTGCATGCTCTCCGTTATTAGTAGATGCTCTGGCCAAGTTGATGCTAGTAACTCCAAGAGGGAGTATTTATGCTCGATAGTGGGTTCATGCCTCTGTGAATCTGGAGGAGTGACAAGAACCACTAAGGTTATGGATGTGCTGTTGCCACTAGGGATAAAACATTAGTGCTATGTTCAAGGATGTAGTCACTAGTTACATTACGCGCAATACTTAATGCAATTGTCTGTTGTTAGCAACTTAATACTGGAGGGGGTTCGGATGATAACCTGAAGGTGGACTTTTTAGGCATAGATGCAGTTGGATGACGGTCTATGTACTTTGTCGTAATGCCCAATTAAATCTCACTATACTCATCATGATATGTATGTGCATGGTCATGCTCTCTTTATTTGTCAATTGCCCAACTGTAATTTGTTCACCCAACATGCTGTTCGTCTTATGGGAGAGACACCTCTAGTGAACTGTGGACCCCGGTCCAATTCTCTTTACTGAAATACAATCTACTGCAATATCGTTTCTACCGTTTTCTCGCAAACAATCATCTTCCACACAATACGGTTAATCCTTTGTTACAGCAAGCCGGTGAGATTGACAACCTCACTGTTTCGTTGGGGCAAAGTACTTTGGTTGTGTTGTGCAGGTTCCACGTTGGCGCCGGAATCTCTGGTGTTGCGCCGCACTACATCCCGCCGCCATCAACCTTCAACGTGCTTCTTGGCTCCTCCTGGTTCGATAAACCTTGGTTTCTTTCTAAGGGAAAACTTGCTGCTGTGCGCATCATACCTTCCTCTTGGGGTTGCCCAACGAACGTGTGAAATACACGCCATCATTAGGTCCCAGGGGCATTTCAGTCTTTTTACAATTCCAATTAATACAGAAAATTTGAAATTAAATAGAAAATGGATAAAAGCTCTAAAAAATAATTGAAAATATGAAAACTGCTCAACATAAAATTCTCTATCTAAATAAAATATAAAAAAGGAATTTTTGAAGACAACTAAGAATAAGTCCTAATTTTAGGATTATAATAATCACTTAAATCACACTTTATATTTTCAATAATGAAAATAAGTCCATAAATTCTTTTGGACTTTAAAAACACCTTGACAACATTTCAAGGTTGTATTTTACCCTAAACAGAGTCTCCCTAAATCATTCTTAGTATTTACCTCTCACATGAAATGATAAAAACACCGGAAGGGGGGAAACAACCCTAAAAGCTGAATCATGCATAATTGCTTCTTTAACCATTGCCCTTATCGGACAATGATGCTATTTTTCAGCAACAGAGGACAAGGGTCAGTCCACACCATCCAACTGCAACACTTTGCAGTGTTCAGGCAAGTTCATCGCTTGCTCATTTCATTTGAGTATTTTTACCAAATTACTTGCAAAGTACTATGTTTATCACTATTGCATAAAAAGCAAAACCACTATTTTCATAACTATGAATATGACTAAGTGGTGGGCAATGGAACCATGGATTGTGTTGATATGGTGGAGGTTTCATTGCAAGGGTTTATATCCATCTAGGATTAAACAACAAATGTCGTCCAGTGATTCTTGTGCCGTAATACCCGTGTTAACCATAAGATCCGGAGTGGGACGGAGTAGTCAAAAGTGTTTCCACCTCTCGCACATCAACGGATGAGCTTACCGTAGACACTTGATCTCGAGGGACAAGCGGTGGGGTGGGGATACCATTCTAATTCCCCACGGTAATGCGGTCTATGATGGGTTGCATTGGCCGGCGAAGGACCATGGTTGCGACCTGGTAGTTATCGAGGTCGGAAGATATCCTAGTGGTATAGCCCGGCGAGGACCCAAGGTCGGATTTGCAACAACGGGTGGGTGTGCGAGGTAGCGGAGGAACATGATTGGCTAGACCTTATACCGGGCCTCACACCGAAGGAAGTGTGGACGGGAAAGCTGCCCGGTTGGCACCAAGGTTAAGATCTCTTATGGGTAAAGCAACACACCTCTGCAGAGTGTAATGAATCGTGACCTGTCACTCCCGGTTCCAGGATTTGGAACTGCGAACGCTGCCGGAAAGGAGCTCCATGAAGTTCTAGTAAACCGGTGAAGGCTGACGGACATAGTTCTTCTGAATAAAAGCAACCTTTTGAAGAAATGGTTATGAAAACCTGCATTGGTATTAGACTTTCTGGTCTGATATCGTAGTTAGTGCATTAAACACCTCTTTTCTATAATGAACTTGTTGAGTACGTTCGTACTCATACCACTCTTAAATCCCCTACTTAGATTGTCTGAATCGACTGGAGGAGGACAACGACGACCCTGAAGGAGCCGAAGTCATCGGCTATAAAGAACCAGACCTCTCCGGAGGTATCGAAGGCGTAGACTACCTCATTGTCTACGGGACCGGGGAAGGTTCCGGAGGAGAGCAAGCTTAGACCTATAGAGTAGTAGTAGTATTCGAGCAGTACGAACTCATAGTACTTAACTGCTCGAGGAGAATAAATGCATAACCTAGTAAGACTCTTATATTGTAAGTTGAGTCGGGTTCGCCTCGAACCCAGGAGTATTCCTCTTAGGACCCAAGAGGAGCTCCGAGATGATATGTACATGTTGCTTGTAATAATAAATGAATGAGTTATGGACCTGCTATGTTCTGTTGTACTACTCTGAGGGATGTAATATTTGCGAATTGGTACTTCGTGAATGTTATATCAACGACTGGCATACTACAACATGCAGTGGTATGCAGGGTCACCACAGTTGGTATCAGAGAAAAAGCTTTGACCTTAGGTTTCTACCTAGTAAATGAGACGGAACGTTAGGAGTCAAATAGGACTAGTAAAGAATTCTCTAAAAATATGGTGTATATTCACTTGAGAATAAAACAATCATATCTTTTAGTGCGATAATTATTTATTATCTCTATTATGATGCATCATTACTAATATTATATTCTTTCTATTCTACAACCAACTATGGCAAGTTCACGTTCGGGACGTAACGTGAAAGTGAAGGAGTCAACATTGTGTGACTATGACGGAGGACTCGCGGATATTCTTCGTGCCATGTTACTTGAATTTGGGTGCGATCCCCAGATCAAAGTAATGAAATACATGTACTACGACGGTACAGTATTGGCAAAGTGTAGGGTAGGACTAAGACTTCCAGAATCCCCAGGAATGAGTGTAGTGATGCTAGCAGGTGAAGCTAGAACCATCCAAACAGCCTACCACATAGCCATAATGAGAGCCATCACTGATATTCGGGAACATAAGACGAAGGAGCTTATTGGTTCCGAATTCGCACACATTCCTCATAGGGAGGAGGAAGGTGATCTTATGCTTAACCACTTCAAGCTTGCAAAACGCAAACCAGCAGAAGCCGCTAAGTACAAGGATAATAGCCGCAACCTACTGACATTGTTCTTTCAGTTGAAACGACATCTGTCGGGTGCAATTGACACAATGTTGGAAGAGTTCACTGAGCCCAAGGAGGAGACTAAGGGAAAGGAACCAATGGAGGGTGAGGTTCACACACCAGTTTATTCAGCTGGTGACTTCATTAGTATTGACCATCCAGAACAACAAACCACACCTATTACACCTAGGTACTTTCCTAGTAGTTCCCACGGAGGATATGAGGGTGGAGAGGAATCCGGAAACCATAAGCGTTCCGAGACTCCTATAGAGAACTCAATAGGTTGGCGTTGGGGATCATACATGGGAACCTATAGCGATCCAGTCAGGTGTAACCCTGAGATGGATGAGGACGCCACAACCCAGTTCCAGAACCATCAGTATAGTAGGGGAGACTATGAGGAGTATCCTATACTGATTGAGTCGGATACTGATGGTGGGAATAGCTATGGCGGAGTCACAAGGGAGTACACCCCAGGGGTGGATTATGCTGCATTGAATAACCAGTTCATGAACACAGATTTCTCCCTGGGATCATCCTCTGATTCTGACTACCAGCCGACGGGAAGACCCTATGTTCCAGATTCTGTCAGGAGGACTACACGTTCGACCGGATGGAAGCCTGAGATGTACCGGGAGTGAAGCACGACTAGAGACCACCATGGGAGGCGAGACTACAATACAGTTGTACCACATGTATTGTAGTATGTAAAATTTGTAGAAATTTGTACATATACTTCAATAAGTGAGTTTGCATACTCACATCGCTACTGAGTATTGTAATAAACCACTTAAGTATGTATATACATGGTATATGTTTTGTATGATTTGAATTTGCTTCTTGATTTCCATTGCATGACTAGTTCTGTGCACAAAGTTGAGCTCAAAAAACTTGCGCATGGAGTAACTATGAGTACCACTTTGTGTTGCAGAACTAAGGAGAAATGTCGGGAGCGACGGGTGAGGAGAGTGAAGCACAGCGCCTCGAGCGTGAGGCAAGGCAGAAGGAGGAGGCTGATGAAGCAACCAGAAACCAGTTTCCAGCACCACCACCACCCATGACGCAGCAGAACTTCCTCCAATACATGCAAATGTTGGAGGAAAGGCAATGAATAACCATGGAGCAGCAGAACAAGTTTTTTCAGGAGCTGCTGCAACAGAACAAGGTGGAGAGGCCAGATAATCAGGGAGTCACTTTGTCAGACTTCCAGAATACCAAGCCAATATCCTTCGCATACGTGCCCGAACCTATGGACGCGGAGGATTTGTTGATGGACACTGAGCGAAAGCTCAACACAGTGGGATGCAACGACCTGGAGAAGGTCAGGTACGCAACACACTTGTTGTGTGGACCCGCCGCATCTTGGTGGGATAATATAGTAGCCGTTTATCCGGCTGAGAAAGTGTTTACCTGGGAGGAGTTCAAGAGGAAGTTCAGGGAATCCAATGTCCCTGAAAGTATAGTGGAACTGAAGCGTCGAGAATTTGAGAGTCTCGAGCAGAAAGATAAGGCCATCCTGACTTATGTCAGGGAGTTTTCAAAACTGTCCCGGTATGCCGTTGAGGAGGTCAACACCGAGGACAAGAAGAAGAAGAGGTTCTTGCGGGGATTAAGTCCCCAGTTCAAGGTACATCTTAGGATGATGAGAGCTACTGAGTTCCAGGAGTTGGTGGATGCAGCCATCACTCTTGAAGATGACTTCAAACAACTGCAAGAAGAGAAGAGAAAGAAGGCCAAAATTGAACCGAAAAGGTTTGTCATCAACAAGCCCAATACCAGCTTGAGTTCCAAGCCAAGGTACAACAACAACAACAACAGGAGGAACCAAGGATTCCAGTCGGCAAGCCAGATCACTTGCCATAACTGTGGATTTAAAGGACATGTCACGAAAGATTGCAATAAGCCCAAAAATCATATGCTTTGGGTGTCGTCAGAAAGGGCACATGTTGAAGGATTGCCCTAAGAAGAAGAATGGAGGAGGTCAGTCAGGAGGAGGAGAAAACCGAGGCGGGAATACCGGAGGGAACTGGAAGAACAAGAAACCCTTCGGCAAGTTGAACTGCACCAGCTTGGAGGAGGTGGTGAACTCCGATCAGGCAGTGATATTTACGCTTCAGATACTTACTCATCCTGGCAAAGTACTTTTCGACACTGGTGTAACTACATCATTTATTTCTCAGCAATTCATCATCAAACATGGGATTAGTTGCACTAAGTTAGATACACCTATTACCATACTTTCTGCGGGGGGAACAATAGTAGTAACCCATACCAAACAGAGACAGGTAATTATGATCAATAAGTGTGCGTTTGACGCAGACTCGTTCATTCTACCTATGAAGGACATTGATGTCATTCTTGGTATGAATTGGTTAGAGGCAAATTGAGCATTGATAGATTGTGTGAACAAAACAGTGTCTCTGAAAAGCCCCGATGGAAGTAGAATGATCTACCAAGGAGATAAGCATACCCAGATTGAAGTAGAGCTATATTTGAATAGCATGAAGGAAGTAAAGCTGGAGGATATACCTGTAGTTAATGAATTCCAGGACGTTTTTCCTAAGGAATTACCTGGAATGCCACCAGATAGGGAGATAGAGTTTACTATCGACCTAATTCCAGGAACAGCTCCGATTGCTAAGGTACCATACAAGATGGGGCCTAAGGAGTTGAAAGAACTAAAGGAACAGTTGGATGACCTGGAACAGAAAGGATTTATTCAGGAGAGTATCTCACCATGGGGATCACCTGTGATATTTGTGGATAAAAGAGATGGAGGTCGGAGGATGTGCGGAGATTATAGAAACCTGAATAATTTTACTACGAAGAACAAGTATCCACTTCCTAGAATACAAGATCTGTTTGATCAAGTTAGAGGCGCGGGAGTCTTTTCCAAGATTGATCTAAGATCCGGATACCATCAGATAAAGATCAAGAAGGAAGACGTTCCGAAAACTGCCTTTGTCTCAAGGTACGGACATCATGAGTACCTAGTAGTACCTTTTGGATTAACCAATGCCCCAGCAATCTTCATGAATCTTATGAATAAGATCTTCATGCCATGTCTAGACAAGTTTGTCATCGTGTTCATCGATGATATCTTCATATATTCTAAAGATAAAGCTGAACATGCTGAACATCTTAGGATAGTGTTGCAAACACTAAGAGAACATCAACTCTATGCCAAATTCAGCAAGTGTGAGTTTTGGCTAGATCAAGTAGAATTTCTTGGTCATGTTATTAGCAACGATGGGATAGCTGTTAACCCGAGCAAGGTAGCAACAGTTTTAGAATGGGAAGCACCAAAGACTGTCAAAGAAATCCGAGGATTCTTAGGAATGGCAGGATACTATAGGAGATTCATTGAAGGATTCTCTAAGATAGCAGGACCAATGACTAAGCTGTTAAGGAAGAACACACCATTTGTGTGGTCTGATGAGTGTGAGAAGAGTTTTCAAACTCTGAAGGAGAAACTCACCACAACACCGGTGTTAGCAGTTCCGGAAGTTGGCAAGGATTACACCGTGTACTGTGACGCATCCAAACATGGATTGGGTTGCATACTCATGCAAGATCGGAAGGTAATATCTTATGGATCGAGGCAACTCAGACCTCATGAAGTGAACTATCCAACACATGACTTAGAGTTAGCAGCAGTCATATTTGCACTTAAAACTTGGAGACATTTTTTCTATGGAGCCAAGTGTGAGCTCTATACTGATCATAAGAGTATCAAGTACTTCTTCACTCAGAAGGAACTCAATATGAGACAGAAAAGATGGCTTGAACTAATCAAGGATTATTACTTGACCATCAATTATACTCCAGGAAAGGCTAATGTTGTAGCAGATGCCTTGAGTAGGAAGAGCACTGGAGGAGTGGAGCAAGAAATAGCACCGGAATTGAAGAAGGAAATAAGCCAATCCCAGATACAACTTTGGGAGAAAGAAGCTCATGAAGGACTATCAGCTTTACAAGTAGCCGATGAACTAAGTGTTAATCTAAAGAATGAGATAATCATGGGTCAATTGGATGATCCATTCACCGTGGAGGAGATGAGAAGGATTGATGAGGGAAGACCATCAGAATTTCACCGAGGAGAGTCGGGATCATTATGGTTCTAGAAAAGGATTTGCGTTCCGGATATTGATGAGATCAAGGAAGTTATACTCCGGGAAGCACATCAAACACCATAGTCTATACATCCGAGAAATACAAAGATGTACATGGATCTCAAGGAATTATTCTGGTGGAATAACATGAAAAGAGAGATAGCACAATATGTGGCAGAATGCCATACATGTCAAAGGGTGAAGGCTGAACATCAAAGTCCGGCAGGAAAGTTGCAACCTTTACCAATCCCAGAATGGAAATGGGAAGAGATAGGAATGGATTTCATCACCGGACTACCCATGACTAATAAAAAGAAGGACATGATATGGGTAATCGTGGACCGATTGACGAAGAGTGCACACTTCTTAGCAGTAAACCAGCAGGACAAAGGAGAAAAACTCACCGATCTTTACATCAAAGAGATTGTGAGTAAACATGGAGTGCCCAAGAAGATAGTGTCAGATCGAGGATCCGTATTCACATCTGCATTTTGGAAACAACTACATGAAGCTTTAGGATCCAAATTAGACTATAGCACCGCCTATCATCCTCGGACAGGAGGACAAACAGAGAGAACAAACCAGATATTGGAAGATATGCTTAGGGCTTGTGCCCTAGACTTCGGAGGATCATGGGAGGAGCATTTACCACTAGCAGAGTTTTCATACAACAACAGCTATCAAAGCAGTATCAAGATGGCACCGTTTGAAGCTCTATATGGAAGAAAGTGTAGATCACCGATCTGTTGGTACGAGGCAGGTTCAAGCAAGGAGTTCAATCTAGATTATGTTAAGGAAAAGCAGCAGATCATCGACATTATAAGAGATAGACTCAAAATCGCTCAAAGCCGACAGAAAAGTTATGCAGACCAAAAGAGAAGGACATGGGAGCCCAAGGTTGGAGACATGGTATACCTTAAGGTAAGACCGATGAAAGGTCTTCAGAGATTTGGAGTAAAGGGGAAGCTGAGCCCTAGATACATCGGACCTTTCAAGATACTGAGTCAGAACCGAGGGTTAGCCTTTAAATTGGATCTACCGGGAAGGTTAGCTCAGGTACACAATGTATTCCATGTGTCTCAACTCAGGAAGTGTTTAAAGACCCCAGATGAGCCAGTATCACATGATGAGTTAGAATTACAACCAGACTTGACTTATATCGAGAAGCCATCCAAGATTCTCGAGGAAAATTGGAAACAACTCAGGAATAGAGCCATTAAGTACTGCAAGATCCAGTGGAAGCATCATCCCGAGAGAGAAGCCACCTGGGAAAAAGAAGAAGACCTGAGGAAATCGTACCCAGAACTGTTCAGGTATTACAACAACAACTTCGGGACGAAGTTTTCTTTAAGGGGGAAAGGCTGTAATGTCCCAGGTTTAGAGACGATCGAGGGGTAGATTTTAGAAAGGGATGTGCATTGCATTGTAAATTCTGGGGAAATTTCGCGCTTTTAAAAGAAAACTGCATCGAAGGGGGACAAGTTTCTCTCTCGACACCTTACAGGGTTAGGGTTTCGAGAGTGCGATAAACTTGCACCTCACTCAACTAGACTAGGGTTTTTGAGAAGAGAGGGAATAGTACATCACAAACATTAAGTTGCATGATTGAATTCAACATAGTAAGTTTGGATTTCAAATTCAAACATCATATGAATATCTCATAATTCAAATTGAGGTAATTTATTAAACAAATATAAATAATTAAGAATATAAATAATACATCTAATAAGTAAAGCTCATTAGAGAAACTAGTCCTCAACCCGTGCGGACCGCACGGGCTAGTTATGGTTGTTTCTTTTTGGTTTTCACATGTACGCTAATAAAGTAAGGTTGATGAAGAGATCACAGAAAGGGCAATTAAAATATAACCGTGTTCTACTATGGTCATATATAATGAAACTATATTGAAAAATTGGTAAACCATATATATATAATACTTCGGTCTAGAAGTGTATCATAATTATTTACCACATCATCTATTTCAGTAACTTCTAAAGGCATAATATTTATTACTGTATCTACCAAACACTAGTAGAAAAATAGGCTTCCGTCCACCCCCATTAGTCCCGAAACTATACGAACCGCGATTAAAGGGGGCTTTAGTCGCGGTTCGGGAGGCAACCCGCGACTAATGCTCTATCTGAGACGAAAGGGTACCCCATCCGGCGCAAAAACCTTTAGTCGCGGTTGGGGACACCAACCGCGACTAAAGGGTACCCCATTAGTCGCGGTTGGTGTCCCCAACCGGGACTAAAGGTTTTTCCGAGTTTTTTTACACCCCCGCCCCCTGCACCCCACCCCCCCCCCCCCCCCCCCGTGGATCGCCTTTTTTTGGTTTGTAAAATACAAAAGAAAATGATAGAAAATTCAAAAAAAAAAATTGTTTTCAGATTCTTGTATGTTATGCAACCTACTATTCGGAGAAATTAAGAAATTCAAATTTTCACTTTTTTTGCAAAAAATGTTTAAAAAATGGTAAAACCGCAATAACTTTTGCATACGACGTCGGAAAAAAACGTATAATATATCAAAAAAATCCTGGGAAAAAGTTACATCCGAATTCACCGGGGTTTATCCGGTTAGCCAATTTTTAGATTCTCAAAATTCCAAATGAAAATACGAAAGCAGGAAGATTTTAGTTTTTGCTATAAATTTTGGATTTTATTATTTTTTATTTTTTTAAAAAATAAAATTAATAATTGTATCATGCATAAAGATTACTATTATTACTTTTACCCTTTTAGATTTTCAAATTTTTAGGTTTGGCAAAAAAATTAGAAAAATTAAAAAAATTAAAAAAATTAAAAAAATTAAAAAAATAATAAAATAATAAAAATTAAAAAGTTAATGTTTATTTATTTATTCAATATTATTACATCATTACTTTTGTTTATTAAAAGAATTATTTGAAATTCAAACAATAAAAAAATTTGACATCGACAAACATATGTTAATAGAATTGATATGATACTACTATCACATACATGCGCGCGAAGCAATTGGATGCGGGACGGGATGGAACTTGGAAGTTAAGCGTGCTAGTGCTAGAGTAGTGTGAGGATAGGTGACCGAGCGGGAAGTTTGACCACGAGTAAGTAATTTGACTAGAGATAAGTGTAGTTAGAGATAGAGACTAAGCTATGCAAATAACTGAAATAATAGAAATTCTGAAAAAAAAATAGAAAAAAAACGAAGTGAAAAAAAATTAGAAACCCAAATGAATTAATTTTTTTTAACGAAATAGCCTTTAGTCCCGGTTGGGGACACCAACCGCGACTAAAGGTCCTTCGCCCAGACGCACGCTAGCCGCCCACGTGGACGGGCCTTTAGTCGCGGTTCGTAAGCAACCGCGACTAAAGGGAGGGGGGCTTTAGTCGCGCTTAATTAGTCGCGGTTGCGCAACCGCGACTAATGGCAGTTGCGCACCGCGACTAATGGCCTTTTTTCTACCAGTGAAAGCTATATCTTTTAATTTGTTTTTTCATCAATAGTTAGAATTTTTTTTTATAAACTAGGACAATGCCCGCGCGCTGCGGCGGAAGAGCGAGCAAAATTGATGATTATGTATTCAACACTACTTCCACTTCAATTAATGTGAACATCAACATGCGTTGCAATGGTAGAGTAAAATAAACTTTTGGTAAATCCAAATCATAACCCTAGCCGACAAATGTCCAAAAGAAGCGTCAAATTTAAGTATCTATAGGACAATACCCGTGCGTTGCATCGGGAGAGAAAAATCAACTTTTGAACGAAAATCCATATCCCTGCAACATGTCTAGCCCAACGAAGAAATCCCCATATATGTACTACTAACGTTATCCATCTAGGGTCTCGCTCCTTCTCGTCTTTGTTTGCGGCATTGAGATCATTCCCATTTGTTGAATGGTAATGCATACCTCTCGTCTTTGTTTGCGGCATTGAGATCATTCCCATTTGTTGAATGGTAATGTATACCTCGCCATCCTCTTGGCACTCGGCGACGCTACTAACGCGCACTGCAGCTGGCCATCTAACCACACACGGTTGCTAGGTATAAAATAACTTCTCGTTGGCATGACGGTGGCGCCGTATTAGATGACGGCGGGTGCGGTGATAAAGTGTGAGTATAGTATATCACTATAACATCTAGGGATAATATCCTATTTACCTTTAAATTTTATTTTTATTTTTTCATCACCATGACATCATGGCATCATCACATAGCATTTTATTATGCTATTGCTAAACCCTAAAAAGTTATTTGCAAACCTGCATCATCACATATGTTTTTGTCATGCCATTGCTAAACCCTAAAAAATATTTTTGCAAACACTTTTTCATTTTTTGGTTAAGTTGTATTTTTTATAAAAGATACCATCACAAACTGTTTGCCCTTTCTTTCCCCAAATAGCCTTTTCTTTGATTTCCTGTTAGAATTCACTTCAAAAATAAAGGTAAAAAGAAAAAGCCCAAGGTCGACATATACACCCAATCCTAGCGCCTGCACACACGCGATCGGCGTCAAGTCGATTTCCCCATTAGAGCCGCCGGCACCGCACGAGGCCCCATTTTCTTCTTCTCCTCTTATGTCGTTGCTGCTCCTCTGATCTCTCTCGCTCACATCCACTCCCGTATCTGGCCGGCGAGCGGCGAGAGCCTCTAGAGTCTAGCCATATACTCAACTGCTCCTTCCTCCGCCCTCACGTTCGTGCTCGCCGGCGAGCGGCGAGGTCCTCTCTAGCCATATCCTCAACTGATCCTTCCTCCGCCCTCACACGTTCGTGCTCGCCGCCGCTCCTAACCGCTGCCCGGCCCTCACGTCTATTATGCTCTGTTCAAGCTCTCCTGGCCCTCTCAGAGGCCGCAGAGACATGGGCAATTTAATTTCTTTACACATCTTGGACCATACAATGATGTTGCAATTTGTTGTTCTCAGAGGAGGCTTGCTGATTTCAGAAAACTTAGATATATAAATCAGCTGGACTCGGTTTGACTTAGCGAGGTGGGATCATTTTAGACACAAAATACCGAGCGTCCTTCACGAGAACGTTTTTTGCACGTTGTTTTGCTGATTCTATTCTACAAGCCCACTCGTTTGGTTTGCGGGAACCAGGCCCAAGAACGCAGCCACAGATGGCCCAGATGCGAGCAGAGTGTTCGGAACGTATCGAAGAAGATTTGATTGAAGCGTTCGAACCGTTTTTCTACATAGGCGGTGGCAATTAGATGTATTATGCAGTTTGGTGGGAGGGCAAAACGGTCCCAAAAAAAGCGTTGACGAAACTTTTTGGCAGAAACCTTAGCTCCTTTATTATTAGGTATAGATTTATAGTGGACAACGAATGCTAAGAGTGAACTATTTACTTGACCATCCGTAAAAAACAACATCCAGCATCAATAGACATAAGCTTCTAGATAGATTCTATTAACATTAACACTCAGTCGTTAGATGTACTATGATGCATGCTGAATATGCAGACGCAAACCAAGTTACGTATTTATCTACCTCCAAAGTTGTTGCATCACAATATAGCAGAAAATATTACAGTACATCGTTTTAGTCTCTTCCAAGCATAGCAACTATATGCTTTTGGGTGTAGCGGCATGTATTGTTATAGCAGTCTAGCACCTTTCACATGATAATCATAAAAAAATCAGAATTTCAATGAACGGAGGATAGACTTTTATTTACCTACTTACATCATGGTAATATTATTGTATCCGAACTGAATGACTAGACAGAACTGACCAACTTACTGAGGCCTTATGCCGACTTCTGCCAGCTACTGATCATCAGAGATAGATAACACGAGGAAAATATCCTAAAAAAACTCTTTCACCGTCACAAAAGAAATAATTATAGTTTACTTTTAGAAATGTACTTTCATGATCTCATATAGGATAATATGGTAAAGTATTTTCAAATATCAAAACAGCTATCAGAAGTCCTTTATATAGGGCTGGATCCTTGAGCTTATCCTTGAAGGCCTGCAATACAATGTTCTTTTGTGAAGAACAGCCAAAGTGCGCAAGCAAATCTATCTATGTATCTAAACATCAAGTATGTTAACAAATAAGGAACAATTAATTCTTGAAGCATTATGCAGTACATGTACCAATGGCTTTTAATTTTTAGAGTAAAATATAGAGGGTTAAAATATTTTATCTGCTTCAACTTTAGTGTCCTTATGTATGTACAACATATACATGGGCTACTACTACATACAGGCATCGTCATGGAAGGAGTCAATGCATATAAGTTCTTCGAAGTTTTCTAATGTTAGTGGATCAGATCTTGATCAAGTAGCAGCTGCCACTAAAAAGAACTTCATATGCATCAGATATAGAAATCAATTGAAATAAGTTATTAATTTTGCAGGACATCAATGTAAAAGAAAGGAAATACATCAAAGCTAATAAAGTAGAAACCATGAGGAAAACTCACTAAGAGGTTGGATTGACATCAAAACTGGATCTCCCTCATCGCTTCAAATTAATAATGCAAGAGGCCGCCTTCTTGACCTCCTCAATGCATATCACTCCATTTTTCTCAAAAAGAAAAAAATGTATATCACTCCATCTCTGTATACATCACTATTAGAAAGAGAGAAAAAAATCCTGAGCCATCCAGAACCTGAGCTAGGCACCACTCGTTTAGGTATAGCTGGTAGTGGCGACGCCATGTTCAGAACCATTATTGTATGGAAGATTTTCGTTGTCTGCCTGCTGCAGTACTATTCCATACTTGGTGCAGAAATAATTCTGGCTTAAGCGTAAAAGCACCCACAGACTGCAGTTTGTAAGAACGCACATGTTACCATTAGTAATCCATTATAGAGGTGGAAGAAGGTCCAGAATTCTGTGTATACCTATGAAATCAATTTCTCTTAGCAAATAGTCATCAAAAGTTCAGAGTTTTGTCATGACATCTAGTACATATTTTTTAGAAATCATGATGATCACCAATCATTTTTTTTAGAAAGTCATGATCGGCCATTGTGGATTGCATTGTGGTTTGAACCTGCAAATTCTGGAGATTCAAAGAACTTAAATCCGCACCTGCTGCATCAATTCACACTCAAAACACTATAGAATTGATATAACATAGGACAGCGAAAACTGATCTGATTACTCGCAAACACAAAAAGATCCTGGATCTGATTGGAAAGAGTAGAGAACATCTCTTGCTTTTGATAATCAAGAAATCAGATGCGTTGTCCAGCAGATGTTGGGGTTGCTCCGACCAGGCGAGTTCGGGACAAACGTCGACGTCCAGCAGATCCATCCTAAATGAAGATTTATAAAAAAATCTCCATATATTTTAGAGAGAGATATACCGATCCATCTGCAGTTCCAACCTCTATTTAGCACCAAGTTAAACTTGGATCAGACTATCAAAGCCTGCCGTCAATCCACAAATTACAATGAAATTCCATTAAAACAGATCATGGAGGACCTCTAATCGATGAAGCCATCAGTTGTGACTTCATCGTTAGTATCTTGACATGTGATACCCATGAAACACGTAATGAATCGGTGGTTTTATCATAGAAAAACTGGTGGGATTGATGTAAAAGAAGACAAACCTGAGTCCTTGGGTTTGAACGGCAGTGGACGTACGTACTTTGCATCAATCTGGCATAATCACGGTGGCCAGCTTGACTATATAGGAAACTATGATATCATTGCCGGATCAAGCCTCCTATGCAATGATCTGCTGGCAATCGGGATGGAGATGGTTGGCGCAGATAACGAAATAGGCAGCTCTAGCGGGAGAAGATTTGTATACGATGATGAGGAAACCTAGCGTTTAGCTACCCAGCGTCTCCGGTGCATGTAGGTCAGCGAGCCGCTTTGATCGCAATAGATACACGTCAGTTTTTATCCAATAGGTTTACGTACACAAACTATGTTAAGTATCGTGCCTATGTAACCAGTTATGCGACATTATAAATCAAAATTCTCTAGACTAATCCTAGCCACATATTTTTAATCTAATTGCATCAATTATTTTAATGATGTGGATTAATGAGGTGTCTCGTACGGAGCCTCCAATTAGTAAATATAAGACTTTGAGCTTTATTGATCAACACACATGATACATTGTCATTTACAATATTCAGAATTGAATTATGAAATATTACAACACATTACAAGAATTGAATAAATGGAAAAAGAAAAAGAAAGAAAATTACAAGTTAATGATCTATCCTAAACTACATAAGATGATCATCATGAAAATCTTGCTCAAGATGATCTTGATCTTCATTTGGATCATCTCATTGTTCCCTGCACACACACAAAGACCAAACAAAGGGTTATGCCAAGTGGCAAGGGCAGGTTAGCTAAACAATGTGAAAATGGAAGGATACCATCAAACATGCCGAGCTGATCCACAGCTCACAAGTCCCAACCATGCACAGTGCAAGCAGCTCACAAGGTGAGGTGCATGCTCACCAGCACACTCACACAGGGAGAGTCATCACACACACAACACCTTGCTGTCGACCAAGGAGAAGAGCACAGGAGGTATATAAACTTTTCAGTCACCAAACCCTAGATGCTCATCGACACAAGTATCAGGGTAAGAACAGCAAGAACATATAGAACAGCAAGAACAGGTGAACAGCTAGAGCTGCTCCACCTATTCCAGCAAACCACAGAAATTAACCAAGCAGCACCAGCTTGCAAGGAGGAGCAGGGAAAGCACAAGCACATCATAGAAGCAATCCTCTACACCAACAACTAATTCTAGGATCTGGAGTGAGGTATACCTAAATTCATGAGCAAACATCAGTTTTGCTCATAACACAAGCATGTGCATAACACATACACAAGTCAGAGGGTGTGATTAACCAGTGTGCATCATCATTTGGTGTTAAACCATTTGATGCTGGCAAAATGGGGAATAAGCCAGAAGAAAATAATCCTAGGGAAGAATTGGTCAAGCCAAGTGTATCATCACTAAGGCAAACCAAAGAATCCAGCAAGGATTGATCCACAGATAGCCTAGCCCAACTCACCTAGCACACAATGGTTCACTAAACCATCAGATATTAAGAAAAATTATTGTCTATTTGATTTTCAACATCAAAAGCTACTGGCAATCCAACAAAGGGATCACCCAGAAAGCATCTAGTAAGCCACATCAAGCCAACAAGGGTGGGAGCTACCTAAACAGCAAAGAACTGCTGTCAGGGTCACCTCAACCACTGAAACAGCCCAAACAAATAAGCCTTGCACAGTTATCATCACCTAGATGGGTTCAAAAGAGGGCTAGGGTACCCAACCAAGTGGTGGCATCCATCTAGCCCTGCCAAAATTAATTAAATGATCATTACTGCAAGCAGTTCACATCACTTATCCATTTAGTAAATCCTGGCAATACAGATAAGCGAATCATACAAGTAATCAAAGCACCAGAACCTTGCAGATGATCCAATGGATCATTGCAAGCATCAACAACTGCTTGTACAAGTAAAAGCATGCATCAGTACAGAATTGGGTGTCACACAGACACATGGATGAGAAGCAGAGAGGCACAGTCATCACACAGCTGCCTTTCCAAGCAACTGGTGATCATATGATCATCAGGAACTTGCTTGGGCATGACAGAGCATGCCAGGGCATGCTAAAGCATGCCAGAATGTAACATCCCATGTTTTCAATAAAGAAAGAAAGAGAGAGAGTTCCAAAAACCCAAAAATTAGAACCAACAAAAACTTTTTCTCATCATATAGGACTATGCATATAGCTCACCTTATTAACTATTTGAGTCTGCATTTTGCCATGATGCTTGCTTGTGTGATTAAACTTACTCTAAAACCCTAATCATGATCTCTTGATCATCCAAATACAAAGAAAAAGAAAAGAGAAAAGAAAATATAAAAATCAACTCAACACACACATATGGCCTATGCCAGTTTTGCAAATCCTTAACCTACACCATTTTGGTTTGCACCATTGGTTGTAAATGGATACTAAACACTTATTAACACTTTTGGAATCAAAGAAACTCAATTCAAATCAAATTTGAATCAAATTTGAGCTCACATGCAATTATGGTCACTTGTGTCATTTTTAGCCTGATGCCCACTTTGAGCCCCTGGTTTTTGAGATTTCCCTTCTACACTTTGCTAACTCTTTGCACCTCATCCAAGGCAACATCAAGGAGAACAACTTTGCCCAAAACCATCACCCCAAACTCTGTCTCATTTTCAAATGACAAGAAAGTAAAGTGGAGACTTTGAAACATATGTAAGATCACATGCAATATGTGATTTTGCAATTCAACACCATTTTGACCACCACCACCACCAATCTACTTCTAATAATATATGATTACAACCCACCAAAAATCTTTCCAAAATTCAAAAAATATTTTCTTGCGGGCACTTCATCAAACACTTGTTGGGAAAGGATTGAAATCATGCCCATGCTGAGTTTTGGAGGAGACCAGGTCCAACCCTGGCCACCTCTGCAGCCCTAGAACCTCACCTCACCCTCCTGCACCCCTCTCCATCACCTGCAACCACTGGAGCTTGCTAACCTTGACCCAAAGTTTCCATGCCGTGGCATGGCATGCCACCCACATGCTCTCTCCCTCTCTTGTCACCTCCAGCCTGCTCCACCATGTCTAGCAGCTCTCTCTCACTCTCCTGACCATGCCCAGCCTCATCCTCGACGAGAGAATCCACCGCAACGGGTAGAAATCAACGTGACCAGACGCGCCCACGCATGCACACGCACGCGCCAGTGCGCGCACGGCGAGCATCCTGGCACGCCCAGAGCGTCAGCTGCCCCGCGCCCTCGCGTCACCTCCGCCCTAACTCTCTGCGCCAACCGACTCACCACATCACCCTGCACCGCACAGACATGGCCACTTGCCCGCGGGAACGCCGCAGACGATGCCCACGCCGACGACCGTCCGCCACGGAACTGCACGCTCCCATCAACCTCACCGTCGCATCTCTCCCTCGTCTTCACCACAATCACGCGCGTCAGCCTCGCCTGGACGTCAGCAACCGTACGCGCCCATCCCTTGCCTCTTCGTCGCCCTGGAACGACGACGCCATCGACGACCTCAGCCGAGCGCCACGGCCACCTCCCGCAGCTATAAAAAGGGCGCCCCTCTCCTCAATTCGAGCACACCATCTGCTTCCTCTCCTCACACTGACTTGCCTCGACCACCGCACTCGCTCGATTAGCCACCGTAGAGCTCCAATCGCAAGATCACCGCCGCGCTTCATCACCAACAAATTCCGGAGAAGGAGGCCGCCCCAGGAGACGCAACTGCTACCATCGGCTTCCTCATCGACGACAACATCCCTGCGCACACCGCCGACGACCGCCGGAGCTCCGACGAGCTCGCCGACCCCCTACCTCCGCCGCCAGTAAGTCCCCATCTCGCCGGAGACGAAGCCCTCTCTCGACCGTGCGATTCACTTCTAATCGCACGGCCCTCTTTCAACGTACCGCTTCGCTGGCTAACCCCCACTGACGCGTGGCCCCCACGCTGTCAGCTGGCCTGCTGCAAAGCTGGGCCGGCCCATTTCTCTCTCTCTCTGCACAGCCCGTTAGTTTCCCGCCAGCCCACGTAATTCAAATTCGAAATTCAAGAAAAGATAAATATTGCAATCTGATGTCAACTTCAAAATTTAACAGGGACAAATCTACTTGGCCAAATTTTACAAATTTTATATATTTGGAAAGCCTAGAGTTTTCTCTACACAATGACACTATTTTGAACCCTAGATCTGCTATAGAATTAAAGTAGAAAAATAAACAAGACAGGGACTTTTCTGACTTAGAATAATTATTAAAAATCAAGAAAAAATGCTTTTGAGTTAATTACAACTCCTATAAATCACATTTCACTTGCACTAATTGTTTCTGCAAAAATATGCCATGCTTAATTTGAATGATCATGGCCTAGTTTAATTAAAGGACTATATGGCTATTTCTAGTCAAAGATATTGTCCAAAACTATTTAAAAATCACATGGGAGTGTTTCTCTCATTTAAATCTTGTCATGAACATTTCAAAATGAGATAGAGACTCTGGTCATTTAGGTCTCATATGAATTGTTTGATGATATTAAATCTTTACCATGTTAAGATTAAATTGTATGAGGTGCTTCACCTCATTTAAATCATTTTCTTAAATGATAAGTATGAAGAGGTTGACTTTGGTCAACCTAGGTCATATATTATTCATGAGAGAAATTAAATCTTAATAAGATAATGAGAGGAAATTATTTCTCTAAGTAATTAAAAGTAACACCTAAGTTAGTATGAGAGGAAATTATTTTTCTTAAATAAGAAAACACATCCACAAACTTAATAGTAATGTGTGATGCTAGCTTAAGTTGTGTGACTCATGTGTGCTTAGTTTAGTATATAAGTTTGGTATGATGATTGTATACCCCGTATTCGTATTTTAGACGCTAGTACCGAGGAGTATCAAGAGGAGGAGGAGGTCTACTTGCAAGGAGAAGAAGATCACTTTGACCAATTCCCCAACCAAGGCAAGATAATACTCTTGCAAAGTGCAAAGCTCACCATGAGCAAGGCATTACCCCATTTACTTTATGTTCATGATCCTATTTCCAAGTTTTTGCTTTACAAGCTTTACTTACTTTTGTTTTATCAAAGTACTTTTTGATTTATGATTCACTTGGTGAGTATTGGATTAGTACAAGAGTATCAAAGTTAGCCTAGAAGCAAAGCAAAGTACTTAGCACCCCTCATACCTAGATGCTAGTGCTAAATTAAAAATGACTACTCTAGATGGGAACATGTGTTTGTGAAATGATGATGGTGAAAACCTTGGAATGATGAGTCATTTCCATTGAAAGATTTTGAAGGTGAATATGAAATGAATTTGACTTGGTGAAATGGCTAAAAACTGATGATTGAGTTGGATGCGATACCATTCCAATTCTTGAGTACCCCCACAATACCTGATTATGGGTAAGGCTTAGCTGGAAATTTATGTGTCTTAGTATGGGTTCCCTCTAAACAAGCGTCATAGAGGTTATGCCGAGGCTGCCTCCGTTGAAAGTGAAATGACGTGAATCAAGGTGAATTGTACGGCCAAACCCAGTGCAGTTCCCGGGATAACAGTTGGCTATCACCGGGAGGCCAAGCTCATGGGGAGAGGTGCCTATACTAGGATGTGTAAGTGAAAGGTTAACGGTTGATGATCCGCGTACTGAGTTACGATTATTCGGGGTTTATCCCTGACGGATGAAATCAAATGTTGTGGCACAAGTGTGCAACCTTGATACGTCTCCGACGTATCGATAATTTCTTGTGTTCCATGCCACATTATTGATGTTATCTACATGTTTTATGCACACTTTATGTCATATTCGTGCATTTTCTGGAACTAACCTATTAACAAGATGCCGAAGTGCCAGTTCCTGTTTTCTGCTGTTTTTGGTTTCAGAAATCCTAGTAACGAAATATTCTCGGAATCGGACGAAATCAACGCCCAGGTTCATATTTTGCCCGGAAGCATCCAGAACACCCGAGAGCCGCCAGAGAGGGGGCACAGGCCACCCAAACCCTAGGCCGGCGCGGCCAGGGGGGGCCGCGCCACCCTATGGTGTGGGCACCCCTTCGACCCTCCTGCGCCGCCTCTTCGCCTATTTAAAGCCTCCGTCGCGAAAACCCTGATACGTTCGACGAAACCCACAGAAACCTTCCAGAGCCGCCGCCATCGCGAAGCCAAGATCTGGGGGACAGGAGTCTCTGTTCCGGCACGCCGCCGGGACGGGGAAGTGCCCCCGGAAGGCTTCTCCATCGACACCGCTGCCATCTCCGCCGCCATCTTCATCACCGCTGCTGCTCCCATGAGGAGGGAGTAGTTCTCCATCGAGGCTCGGGGCTGTACCGGTAGCTATGTGGTTCATCTCTCTCCTATGTACTTCAATACAATAATCTCATGAGCTGCCTTACATGATTGAGATTCATATGATGATGCTTGTAATCTAGATATCATTATGCTAGTCAAGTGAGTTTTACTTATGTGATCTCCGGATACTCCTTGTCCCACGTGTGTAAAGGTGACAGTGTGTGCACCGTGTGGGTCTCTTAGGCTATATTTCACAGAATACTTATTCACTGTTATGAATGGCATAGTGAAGTGCTTATTTATATCTCTTTATGATTGCAATGTATTTGTATCACAATTTATCTATGTGCTACTCTAGCAATGTTATTAAAGTAGTTTTATTCCTCCTACACGGTGTAATGGTGACAGTGTGTGCATCCGTGTTAGTACTTGGTTTATGCTATGATCATGATCTCTTGTAGATTGCGAAGTTAACTATTGCTATGATAGTATTGATGTGATCTATTCCTCCTTTCTTAGCATGAAGGTGACAGTGTGCATGCTACGTTAGTACTTGGTTTAGTCGTATTGATCTATCTTACACTCTAAGGTTACTTAAATATGAACATTGAATTGTGGAGCTTGTTAACTCCGGCATTGAGGGTTCGTGTAATCCTACGCAATGTGTTCATCATCCAACAAGAGTGTAGAGTATGCATTTATCTATTCTGTTATGCGATCAATGTTGAGAGTGTCCACTAGTGAAAGTCTAATCCCGAGGCCTTGTTCCTAAATACTGTTGCGTTACTACTGCTTGTTTACTGTTTCACTGTGTTACTACTGCTGCAATACTACCACCATCAACTACACGCCAGCAAGCTATTTTCTGGCACCATTGCTACTGCTTATATATATTCATACCACCTGTATTTCACTATCTCTTCGCCGAACTAGTGCACCTATTAGGTGTGTTGGGGACACAAGAGACTTCTTGCTTTGTGGTTGCAGGGTTGCATGAGAGGGATATCTTTGACCTCTTCCTCCCTGAGTTCGATAAACCTTGGGTGATCCACTTAAGGGAAAACTTGCTGCTGTTCTACAAACCTCTGCTCTTGGAGGCCCAACACTGTCTACAGGAAAAGGAGGGGGAAGTAGACATCAAGCTATTTTCTGGCGCCGTTGCCGGGGACGAAAGGTAAAAGGTACTCACACTCCGGATCTCGGCTACTAAGCTATTTTCCGGCACCGTAAGTACTCAAAGCTATTTCCTTTAGATCCTGCAATTGCATCTTTTTGTTTCTTGTTTACACTAGTTTGGCATAATGGACAAGAATGAGCTTCTTATGCTATTTCCTGATTTAAAACATGGATTGTTTGATGCGAAAATTAAAAAACCTATGGAATCTTATTTGCATGCTGGTAGTAATATTAGTATGAACGCTTTGAACACCATTGTTGCTAATAATATAGAAAGTTCTAAGCTTGGGGAAGCTGGTTTTCATGATCTTTTTAGTCCCCCAAGCAATGAGGAGAAAATTTTCTTTGATGATACTTTGCCTCCCATATATGATGATTATAATGATAGTGGTCTTTTGGTGCCACCTACTATGGAGAGTAAATTTTGTTGTGATTATACTATGCCTCCAACACTTGATGAGAATAATAATGATAGCTACTTTGTTGAATTTGCTCCCACTACAACTAATAAAATTGACTATGCTTATGTTGGGAGTAGTAATAATTTTATGCATGAGACTCATGATAAGAATGTTTCATTTGATAGTTATATTGTTGAGTTTTCTCATGATGCTACTGAAAGTTATTATGAGAGAGGAAAATATGGTTGTAGAAATTTTCATGTTACTAAAATACCTCTCTATGTGCTGAAATTTTTGAAGCTACACTTGTTTTATCTTCCTATGCTTGTTACTTTGCTCTTCATGAACTTTTTTATTTACAAGATTCCTATGCATAGGAAGCATGTTAGACTTAAATGTGTTTTGAATTTGCCTCTTGATGCTCTCTTTTGCTTCAAATACTATTTCTTGCGAGTGCATCATTAAAACTGCTGAGCCCATCTTAATGGCTATAAAGAAAGAACTTCTTGGGAGATAACCCATGTGTTATTTTACTACAGTACTTTGTTTTTATTTTGTGTCTTGGAAGTTGTTTACTACTGTAGCAACCTCTCCTTATCTTAGTTTTGTGTTTTGTTGTGCCAAGTGAAGCCTCTAATCGAAGGTTGATACTAGATTTGGATTTCTGCGCAGAAACAGATTTCTATCTGTCACGAATCTGGGCTGTTTTCTCTGTAGGTAACTCAGAAAAATATGCCAATTTACGTGCGTGTTCCTCAGATATGTACGCAACTTTCATTAGTTTTGAGTTTTCTGATCTGAGCAACGGAAGTATTTATTAGAAATTCGTCTTTACGGACTGTTCTGTTTTGACAGATTCTGCCTTTTATTTCGCATTGCTTCTTTCGCTGTGTTGGGTGGATTTCTTTGTTCCATTACCTTCCAGTAGCTTTGAGCAATGTCCAGAAGTGTTAAGAATGATTGTGTCACCTCTGAACATGTGAGTTTTTGATTATGTACTAACCCCTCTAATGAAGTTTATGAGAAGTTTGGTGTGAAGGAAGTTTTCAAGGTCAAGAGAGGAGGATGATATACTATGATCAAGAAGAGTGAAAGCTCTAAGCTTGGGGATGCCCCGGTGGTTCACCCCTGCATATTTCAAGAAGACTCAAGCGTCTAAGCTTGGGGATGCCCAAGGCATCCCCTTCTTCATCGACAAATTATCAGGTTCCTCCCCTGAAACTATATTTTTATTCCATCACATCTTATGTGCTTTTCTTGGAGCGTCTGTGTGCTTTTATTTTTGTTTTTGTTTAAATAAAATTGGATTACATCATGCTTGTGTGGGAGAGAGACACGCTCCGCTCTAGCATATGGACAAGTATGTCCTTAGCTTCTACTCATAGTATTCATGGCGAAGTTTCTTCTTCGATAAATTGTTATATGGTTGGAGTTGGAAAATGATACATGTAGTAATTGCTATAAATGTCTTGGGTAATGTGATACTTGGCAATTGTTGTGCTCATGTTTAAGCTCTTGCATCATATACTTTGCACCTATTAATGAAGAAATACATAGAGCATGCTAAAATTTGGTTTGCATATTTGGTCTCTCTGAGGTCTAGATAATTTCTAGTATTGAGTTTGAACAACAAGGAAGACGGTGTAGAGTCTTATAATGTTTTCAATATGTCTTTTATGTGATTTTTGCTGCACCGGTTCATCCTTGTGTTTGTTTCAAACAACCTTGCTAGCCTAAACCTTGTATCGAGAGGGAATACTTCTCATGCATCCAAAATACTTGAGCCAACCACTATGCCATTTGTGTCCACCATACCTACCTACTACATGGTATTTCTACGCCATTCCAAAGTAAATTGCTTGAGTGCTACCTTTAAAATTCCATCATTCACCTTTGCAATATATAGCACATGGGACAAATAGCTTAAAAACTATTGTGGTATTGAATATGTAATTATGCACTTTATCTCTTATTAAGTTGCTTGTTGTGCGATAACCATGTTTACTGGGGACGCCATCAACTACTCTTTGTTGAATTTCATGTGAGTTGCTATGCATGTTCGTCTTGTCTGAAGTAAGAGAGATCTACCACCTTATGGTTAAGCATGCATATTGTTAGAGAAGAACATTGGGCCGCTAACTAAAGCCATGATCCATGGTGGAAGTTTCAGTTTTGGACATATATCCTCAATCTCATATGAGAAAATTATTAATTGTTGTTACATGCTTATGCATAAAAGAGGAGTCCATTATCTATTGTCTATGTTGTCCCGGTATGGATGTCTAAGTTGAGAATAATCAATAGCGAGAAATCCAATGCGAGCTTTCTCCTTAGACCTTTGTACAGGCGGCATAGAGGTACCCCTTTGTGACACTTGGTTAAAACATGTGCATTGCGATGATCCGGTAGTCCAAGCTAATTAGGACAAGGTGCGGGCACTATTAGTATACTATGCATGAGGCTTGCAACTTGTAAGATATAATTTACATGATACATATGCTTTATTACTACCGTTGACAAAATTGTTTCATGTTTTCAAAAACAAAGCTCTAGCACAAATATAGCAATCGATGCTTTTCCTCTATGGAGGACCATTCTTTTACTTTCATTGTTGAGTCAGTTCACCTATTTCTCTCCACCTCAAGAAGCAAACACTTGTGTGAACTGTGCATTGATTCCTACATACTTGCTTATTGCACTTATTATATTACTCTATGTTGACAATTATCCATGAGATATACATGTTACAAGTTGAAAGCAACCGCTGAAACTTAATCTTCCTTTGTGTTGCTTCAATGCTTTTACTATGAATTATTGCTTTATGAGTTAACTCTTATGCAAGACTTATTGATGCTTGTCTTGAAGTGCTATTCATGAAAAGTCTTTGCTTTATGATTCACTTGTTTACTCATGTCATATACATTGTTTTGATCGCTGCATTCACTACATATGCTTTACAAATAGTATGATCAAGGTTATGATGGCATGTCACTCCAGAAATTATCTTTGTTATCGTTTTACCTGCTCGGGACGAGCAGAACTAAGCTTGGGGATGCTGATACGTCTCCGACGTATCGATAATTTCTTGTGTTCCATGCCACATTATTGATGTTATCTACATGTTTTATGCACACTTTATGTCATATTCGTGCATTTTCTGGAACTAACCTATTAACAAGATGCCGAAGTGCCAGTTCCTGTTTTCTGCTGTTTTTGGTTTCAGAAATCCTAGTAACGAAATATTCTCGGAATCGGATGAAATCAACGCCCAGGTTCCTATTTTGCCCGGAAGCATCCAGAACACCCGAGAGCCGCAAGAGAGAGGGCACAGGCCACCCAAACCATAGGCCGGCGCGGCCAGGGGGGGCCCGCGCCACCCTATGGTGTGGGCACCCCTTCGACCCTCCTGCGCCGCCTCTTCGCCTATTTAAAGCCTCCGTCGCGAAAACCCTGATACGTTCGACGAAACCCACAGAAACCTTCCAGAGCCGCCGCCATCGCGAAGCCAAGATCTGGGGGACAGGAGTCTCTGTTCCGGCACGCTGCCGGGACGGGGAAGTGCCCCCGGAAGGCTTCTCCATCGACACCGCTGCCATCTCCACCGCCATCTTCATCACCGTTGCTGCTCCCATGAGGAGGGAGTAGTTCTCCATCGAGACTCGGGGCTGTACCGGTAGCTATGTGGTTCATCTCTCTCCTATGTACTTCAATACAATAATCTCATGAGCTGCCTTACATGATTGAGATTCATATGATGATGCTTGTAATCTAGATGTAATTATGCTAGTCAAGTGAGTTTTACTTATGTGATCTCCGGAGACTCCTTGTCCCACGTGTGTAAAGGTGACAGTGTGTGCACCGTGTGGGTCTCTTAGGCTATATTTCACAGAATACTTATTCACTGTTATGAATGGCATAGTGAAGTGCTTATTTATATCTCTTTATGATTGCAATGTATTTGTATCACAATTTATCTATGTGCTACTCTAGCAATGTTATTAAAGTAGTTTTATTCCTCCTACACGGTGTAATGGTGATAGTGTGTGCATCCGTGTTAGTACTTGGTTTATGCTATGATCATGATCTCTTGTAGATTGCGAAGTTAACTATTGCTATGATAGTATTGATGTGATCTATTCCTCCTTTCTTAGCATGAAGGTGACAGTGTGCATGCTACGTTAGTACTTGGTTTAGTCGTATTGATCTATCTTACACTCTAAGGTTACTTAAATATGAACATTGAATTGTGGAGCTTGTTAACTCCGGCATTGAGGGTTCGTGTAATCCTACGCAATGTGTTCATCATCCAACAAGAGTGTAGAGTATGCATTTATCTATTCTGTTATGTGATCAATGTTGAGAGTGTCCACTAGTGAAAGTCTAATCCCTAGGCCTTGTTCCTAAATACTGCTGCGTTACTACTGCTTGTTTCTTTGTTTCACTGTGTTACTACTGCTGCAATACTACCACCATCAACTACACGCCAGCAAGCTATTTTCTGGCACCGTTGCTACTGCTCATATATATTCATACCACCTGTATTTCACTATCTCTTCGCCGAACTAGTGCACCTATTAGGTGTGTTGGGGACACAAGAGACTTCTTGCTTTGTGGTTGCAGGGTTGCATGAGAGGGATATCTTTGACCTCTTCCTCCCTGAGTTCGATAAACCTTGGGTGATCCATTTAAGGGAAAACTTGCTGCTGTTCTACAAACCTCTGCTCTTGGAGGCCCAACACTGTCTACAGGAAAAGGAGGGGGAAGTAGACATCAAACCTCTGCAGAGTGTAAACCTATTCGAATAGCTGCGTCCGCGGTCATGGACAGTTGGAAAGGCCATACTAATTCCGTCATCAGAATTGTATCTCTTTTTGACTTGTGAATTTGAACTTGAACGGTGACTTGGAATTTGAATCACAACATGAGTTGTGGGAATGACACTAATGTTCCCACTTGAGTTAGTTAGCATATGAGGAGTTGTTTACTAAAATGTTTCTAAACTAAAATTGGCTTTATGCAAATAACCTTAGAGCTTAGAACACTCTCAATAGCAATGTTAGTACTTACATTAGTATTAGTTTGCGAGTACTTGAAAGTACTCACGGCTTTGTCCCTGGCTATTCAAATGGCCAGACTATGAAGCCAAACAGCAGTACGAGGATGACGACCAGCAGGACGTCTACCACAACTAGGAGCTTCTAACGTCAAGCGTTGCATGTGGAATAGATAGTCCACTACTACTTCGCTTCCGCTACGTATTTGTGTAATGATCAATAGATCAAGTGTTGTAATGAGACTGGATCATGTGATCCTATTTGTGTAATGACTATGTTGGTATTGTAATGAATGATGACTCTATGCTACTTAACTATTATGTCTCGCAAAAACAATATTCCTGGGATTGCGATGAATGGCATAATAGGCATCTGGACTTAAAAATCCGGGTGTTGACAAGTTGGTATCAGAGCCATTGTTTGACCTTAGGAGACCCTATGATGCGGCCTAAGGCCACGTGGGTTGCCCGATCTCACGAATTGACCGAGGGAAAGGCGGGGGGAGAGGAAGAACACGAAGAACACGGCGATGAACACGATGAACACACGCAAACACACACCAACCCGATACAATTCCGGTTTACTCCCGATAGCCCGAACCACTATCCCGATAGAATCTCTCAAGGGAGAGACACGCGGTAGAATCCTCGAGAGGAATATCGGTATACGATCGGTGGAATCACACGAGTGAGAGACCGTGGTAGAATCACAAGTGTGAGAGACTAATCATATAAGGAGTGCCTTGTACAATAGATTTTGGTAATCTAAGGAGGGGGTTACCCTAATCCCAAAGGGGTGGTGGAGGCATGAGTCTAATTCTCTCAAGTTCATTCCTCACCTAATGAAGGGGGAGGTGGGAGCCTATATATAGGGAGCCACTAAGGAGGGGTAGTTTAGGCATAGAAGGGGGTACATGGGCCTTGGCCCTAATTGACTTGTGGATAGCGCTTCACATAGTCCGGAGACTCTCTTGTATGTAGGCCGGAGACTCCGGTCTTGATCTTCATGGGCCGGAGACTCCGTTGTGAGTTGGCGACGCCGGCGACTCCGGTGTAGCTGCGCCTGGAGCTTCTTCCATGCTTCCACGACCTCGGCCTTGAGTCCTCGAGCATCCATGGCATCCTCCACTTCCTCCATACTTGGTGATGTATTCCTATCATGGTCATATGACGGAGGATGAAGTAGCATACCATTCCACATAGGTAATTGTACGCACGCATAAAGGAGAAGATTCACCTTTGCGTGACGTGTCGGCGTCGATGCATATGATGTGGCGAAGACCGAAGGTCGGGCTACATCATCTCCCCCCACTTGAAAAAGAGTCGCCCTCGACGATAACTCATCATGAATGGGTAGAGGTGGGAGATGACAACAACTCTTGAATGTGGCATCACTTATCATGAACCCTATCAATAGCACAAGACAAGCAACGCAACACTCAAAGAGTAGCCGAAGTTCCATGGATATAGCAAGAGAGCGCAAGTTGAAGGAGGTCACCTTATCGAAGTGTCGTTGTGCTCTCATTGAGAGATCTTGTGTAGTCGAAGTGTGTGGGCGAAACCACTCATTGGAGCTCACTTGTATCATGCTCTCAAGAGCTCGTTTGGTCAACTCGTGCTCAATCGAGGTTGACCTTGTCTTTCGTGTACCTACACACACAATAGGCAAAGCAAAGAACGTGTGTGCATGGTATATGAACACATCATCCATCATGATGGTCCATTTCTTTTGCACATCACCATTAGCATTAAGCAATTTATCATAGTAGATGTGGTGAATATGCGGAGTAAACATGGGAACATGCTCAACATGGATATATGTAAAGTCTCCAAAATTTGAGAGAGCTATGGGGGCAATCTCGTTCACAAGCATATTAACATCATTGCAAACCAAGCATTGGAAAGAGCAAGTATTCAACATTTTGGTTGCACTAATGGGAGAATATTGCAAGCATGTAGCACAAAATATTTTCAAAATTTCATCATTGTTGTTGACCAACCTAGGGAAAGAGCAATTGTTCATCAAGGTTGTCACAACACAAGCATTATCATTTTCATTGCAAGCAATACATGGGAAAGAGAAATTGTTCGACATATTGCAAGCAATAGGAGAGAAAGTGAAACTCTCGTAGCATGGCATGGTCATATGGTCACAAGCAAGTAATTCCACATGGTCAACATTGTTATCAAGCAAAGCATCACATGGGAATAAGAACGGAGCATGTGATATAGCAATTGTATCATCATCATCATGCATGCACTCACAATTCATCATGTCCACTAGTGGGATCATGGCATCATCAACACCCATATACGTACCCTTGTAGTCCCGCTCATATGAGGTAGGTGTTGTGGAAGTGGTAGGCTCGATGTGGCCTCCATGTTCATCTTCAATCAAGCATGGTGTGATATCATCATCTTCATGCACCATGTACATCTTCTCCATGATCGGCGTCTCGTCATCCATGGGACCTAATGAGACACAAGGAAACACACTAGAGGTAGAGGGTAAGTTGTTAGAATTCGAAATGGCCTCACATGACCTATCAACTACCACTCTCATCTCACTTGGTGTATCGCTCATGCTCTCGAAGTGGAGGCACTCAAGCTCACATATGGTGGAATCGCTCATCTCACATATAGTGGAGTCGCTCATCTTACATATAGTGGAGTCCCTCATCTCCATGGCAATGGCGTCATCGATGTCGGAGCAACCTAGCAAAGAGGAAGACAACACAAGAGGAGTAGAGGTTAAGTTGTTAGAAATCAAAGTGTCCTCACTCAACTCATGGGGTGTGTCACTCTTGCTCTCAAGGTGTTTGAAGTATGCGTTGCACTCGGCTTTATCTTTGGGTGTCATTTGGGCTTCTCGAGCATCTAGCTCGGCGAAGTATGCTCTCATCTCGGCTTGTTCTTGTGGGGTCATCATGTATATCTCACTAGGATAGGTGTATATGTATGGTGGAAGGAAAACTACACAAGTATCCAACCTTTCAAGAAAGTGTCGGAAAAATGGTTCAAGTCAAGAACAAAGTCAAAATTGTACCAGGGTTACTCACACACACACAAAGCACACGCAAAGGCTAAGAACTCTATATGTGGTGGGTAAGGAGTGGATAGCAAACGAAAAAGATCAACGGAAAAGTCTATTGTCAAATGTGGGTAAGATCCAAAGTCAAATGTCAAAAGTGGTGATCTATGTCAAGGAAACACAGAAACACACACAAGGAGAACAATGGAGTTAGCGCGACCAAGGAAGTGAGCAAGTGACAAATATGGTCCTAACGAAGACTATATGCTCGGTGTCACGCCAACACAAGAGAGACCGTAGCTTGGTTGCATATGAGAGAAGCAACAAGATTTGCACAAATGCCACTCTTCTCTTTCTCTCTTTGCGCTTAGAAGCTTTGGACTCCTTTGTATCGGTGGCACACACACTTTTTTTCTATTTCTTTTTCTTTTTCTCTTTTTTTCACTCTTTTTCTATGCTTAGAAGCTTTCTTTTTCTCTATGTCACACTTTTTCTTCTTTTGTTTATCTTTCTCACCGAGCTTGCTTCGGAGCTTTGCTCAACACAACGCACACACACCCTCTCACGGTCGTGACACTTGTGCAATGCTTCGCAACGCTCGGAAAGCCACTCTCAATGGGATAGGTACGCAAAGGAAGAAAGGGGCTACAAGGGGTAGGGGAGGCAAGTTATACCTATTGACGTTAGGTGGTGTCAAGCACACGAACTTGCGATGATGGTGATGACGATGGTGTCGAAGATGCGCCGGAATCCGGGGTGCCGATGCCGTTGTCGCGGTGTTGTTGTAGGCGCGGAAGCGGTTCTCACGAACCAAAGGCACTCCAAAACGGAAACCGGGCAAATTAAATCAATGCTCGAAAAGTTAGGTCAAAACGAGCGGTCACAAGTTGGGTTCCGAAAATCGTCAAAAATTGAGGGTAGACTATGTGGAGTATTTGGGGGATGCTGTTAAAATTTGGACCCAAACGGGCTCCGGAAAGTTGTCAAAATTGGGCCGGTTTTACCGGATACTGGGCCGGACCGTCCGGCGTGCCGCCCGGTTTGGGTCCGGTCCGGTTGCCGCCCGGTTTGGATCCGGTATCAACCGGGTTGCCCGGTGTGTCGTCCGGTCGGCCGGACGCGCAGCGAGGCGAAACTAGGCGAGCGATGCGCGGCAGGGGCGTCGCGTGCTGGCTGCAGCGTGGCGCGTGGAGGCAGGTGGAGCAGGGCGACGCGAGCGGAGGAAACGCGCGGCCGGCTTGGGCGATTTCGTGCGCGCGTGGGCGTGGTGGGGTGAGGCTTGGCCGGCGCTTGCTGCGCGTGGAAACGAGGGGAGCAAGGGCGGCCGGCGCGCGCTGTGAGCGGAGGCGAGCGGGAGCGGGAGCGGCCAAGGCGAGCTGGCGGGAGCAGGGCGCGGGTGGCGCGTGGCGCAGCGAGGTGGCCAGGGAGCGGCCTGGGCGGCGGCTTGGCCGGAGCGGGTCGGGGCCTGGCTGCTGTGAGCCCAGGTGGCGGCGTCGACCCCCGGGCGCGCGTGGTGCTGGCGGCCAGGAGCAGAACAGGGGCGATGCAGGCTCCTGCGGGCGCGCTCGATCGGCTGGTGCGTGGCTTGCTTGAGCGCGCGTTGGGAGCGGAATCAGGGGATGTTGGTGGTTGCGCGCAGCCGAGCTGAGGATGGTCAGCACGTGCGTTGGGTGAGGTGGGCCAGCCGCTGGATGCGTGCCCCGCTTGGTTGACCAAATCGGATGAACAGCGCCATGAACTGCACGAAGAACTGAGCGAAAATAGGCTCACAAATCCATCTATTTCAAGCAAGATACAAGGGATTTGGCTCTGAAAATTGGGGGATTGATAGATCAGCACTAGTAACACCAGATCTGTGGACCAAAACCACAAAAAACTCAACAAATTCGGAGATCAATTTTCGAGTTATTTTTTGGGGCAATTTTTTGGCAAATTTTTTTGGCGAAATTGGAGAGATTCGAGGATCAAATTCGTGGCAACCTTTGCTCTGATACCATATGATGCGGCCTAAGGCCACGTGGGTTGCCCGATCTCACGAATTGACCGAGGGAAAGGCGGGGGGAGAGGAAGAACACGAAGAACACGGCGATGAACACGATGAACACACGTAAACACACCAACCCGATACAATTCCGGTTTACTCCCGATAGCCCGAACCACTATCCCGATAGAATCTCTCAAGGGAGAGACACGCGGTAGAATCCCCGAGAGGAAGATAGGTACACGATCGGTGGAATCACACGAGTGAGAGACCGTGGTAGAATCACAAGTGTGAGAGACTAATCATATAAGGAGTGCCTTGTACAATAGATTTTGGTAATCTAAGGAGGGGGTTACCCTAATCCCAAAGGGGTGGTGGAGGCATGAGCCTAATTCTCTCAAGTTCATTCCTTACCTAATGAAGGGGGAGGTGGGAGCCTATATATAGGGAGCCACTAAGGAGGGGTAGTTTAGGCATAGAAGGGGGTACATGGGCCTTGGCCCTAATTGACTTGTGGATAGCGCTTCACATAGTCCGGAGACTCTCTTGTATGCAGGCCGGAGACTCCGGTCTTGATCTTCATGGGCCGGAGACTCCGTTGTGAGTTGGCGACGCCGGCGACTCCGGTGTAGCTGCGTCTGGAGCTTCTTCCATGCTTCCACGACCTCGGCCTTGAGTCCTCGAGCATCCATGGCATCCTCCACTTCCTCCGTACTTGGTGATGTATTCCTATCATGGTCATATGACGGAGGATGAAGTAGCATACCATTCCACATAGGTAATTGTACGCACGCATAAAGGAGAAGATTCACCTTTGCGTGACGTGTCGGCGTCGATGCATATGATGTGGCGAAGACCGAAGGTCGGGCTACATCACCCTAGTTAGAAATGGACGTTCTGAAAATTTAGTTTCAAAAACGAATGAAGTATTTCTGAAAAACTAAGTCTTTGTCTTCTCTTTGAGTTCTTTGGAAAATAAGAAGTCATGCTCTTCCTTCGAAATATACCTAAAATTTTGCCACACTTGTTCACTTCTCTAACTTAATCCTTCACTTCACTTTCAGATGGAGCCCGTGAACACGAAGTTTTACCAGCTTGGGAATGGGGGAAGCTTGATCTTCGAGCACGATCTCAACGCCCTGTCCGATCACCTTGATCGCCCGCACCCGGAGTTCCACGGAGTTCAGGTCACGGACCAGCCAGGAGGAGAGCTGCAGTGGATCATCACCGTTGACTTGAGGGGCAAGATGGAGCCTCCCACTTCTGAGAGGATCCTCTTCTCCTTCAGGGAGAGCAACTGGCTGGACGGACTTGCCCGCGCCCTTCAGGAGGGACTCGCACGCTTGAGCGGGATGAGCGGGGAGGCCCTCAAGGACCCTCGCTTTTCTCACCTCGCGAGGCGTAACTCTGCTGGAGAGCCCATGGACATGCAGCCCCACCCGGAGCTGAAGCACCATGTGGAGCATCTCGACTTCATCCTGTACCACACTCAGCAGGATCTCGACCACGCCCGTGAGTACGCCAACCAGACTCATGCCCACATCATCCAGCAGGGCGAAGCCATCAAGATGCTCGCCAAGGACCGCAGGACTCTCCGCCAGCAGCGTACCAAGAAGGACGCTACCATCACTCGCCTTCGCGAGAAGATAGCAGCACTAGAGGCCACTGTCAAAGCCCCGGAGGAGCAGATGAAGAAGATGGAGGAAGATGGAGAAGACATTCAGGGAGGAGGAGCCTTCCTGAGTGATGACGATGACTTCGAGGAGGATGAGAACACCGAGGAGGAAGACTACGAGTTCCTGGACGCCGGAGAGGATGACCACATCCCCATAGATGTAGATGAGGATGAGGAGTAGTTCACTTGTGCACTATCATAGGTGTGAGTTGTACCCTGCCCCATGTATCGTAGCTTGGAGAAGAAGGTTTCTTAAAACCCTTAGTATGTTATCTTGTAATGTGTGTTGTTTGTTATGAATGAATGTATGTTTGTGTTATCATGAAAAGACTTCAAGTTTTGAAATTTTTAACTTAAAAACAAAACAAGCCATAGAGAATTTCCCTCTTATCTCATGATCTATCTCAATGCTCAGTTGGCCCCTCCAACTCGCAACGTGAATCAAGACGCTATGATGCAGATGTTGCAAGTTATGCTGGAAGATAGAGAAGCCGAAAGAGCTGAAAGACAGGCCAACATTGCAGCACTTCAACAGCTTGCCAACAACAATCAAGGCCATCATGATCACCCAGGATCTAAGCTCAAGAACTTCCAGAATACAAACCCGCCAGTTTTTAGCAAGACTGAGGAACCCCTGGATGCAGATGATTGGCTCCAAACTATGGAGAACAATCTAGAAGTGGCTGGAGTTGAGGACAATGAGAAAGTGATGTTTGCCACGCACTACTTAGCAGGACCAGCAAGAGCTTGGTGGACAAGCACCCGTGCCATGAACGCGGGACAGTTCATGACTTGGGCAGATTTCAAGCTCAAGTTCAGCAAGTACCATGTGCCCCCGGGTTTGATAAAGAAGATGAGGGATGAGTTCCGTGAACTGAAGCAAGGCCGGATGTCCGTGGTGGAATACCACGACAGGTTTCTGACTCTGTCAAGGTACGCCCCGGATGAGACTGATACTACTGAGAAGAGGAAGGAAAGGTTTCTGAACGGCCTGCATGATGAGATGCAGACTGTGTTGATCAACATTCCCTTCGCCGACCTCGAAGCCCTTGTTGACTCCGCCATCCAAATGGAGGGCAAACTGCATCAAGCCAGCGAGAACCGCAAGCGCCGCATGATGAATCAGAGTGGGCCCAACAATGCCCCAAGGTATCGCCCCAACTCAAGCGGAGGCTTCGCCTCCAGGAACAACAAGCCCAATGCACAGATGTCACGTCCGGGTTATCAGAACCGGAGTGGAGGAAACCCCAGACCAGGAGGCCACCACAACAACAACATCAACTACAACAACAACAACAACTTCAACCGTGCTCCGCCGAGAGCCCCCAACAACAACAACAACAACAACAACACCAACACCGCTCCAAGGACTGGGAGCAATGCCATCCCAGTTGCAACCAAGGACAAGGCCACAAACACCTGCTATGAATGTGGAGTTGTGGGACACTACTCCAATGAGTGCCCCAAAAGGCTAGCCAAGATCGCCGGCAACACCGCTGCACCTGCTCAGCAGCAACGCCGTGTCTCCACCGGCAAGAAGTTCGCCCCAACAACCCGAAAAACCGTGGAGGTCGCCTCTTCCACATGAACGCCGAGGAAGCCCAGGAAGCACCAGACGTGGTGTTGGGTATGTTCTCTGTTAACTCAATACCAGCAAGAGTGTTGTTTGATTCCGGAGCATCGCATTCATTTGTTACAGAAGATTTTGTTTGCACTAGTAAGATTCAACCAATCAGTTTGAAACATGTCATGATAGTTCAAATACCTGGGTCAACAACCAAAGCTAGAAAATTTTGCAAAGATGTACCCATCAGAATTCATGAAATAGATTTTTATGTCAACTTGATTGTTCTGGGAACAAAAGGATTGGAAGTAGTACTAGGTATGGATTGGATGTCAAAACATCATGGATTGATAGACTGTGCCAAGAAGGCCATCACCATGACTAGTAGCACCGGAATAATAATAGAACATGTGTCTGAGAGACTACCCAGAAAGTTCACCTGCAACCAGAGTCTAGCCAAGCCAACCTTGGATCAGATCAGGGTCGTTTGTCGATACCCTGATGTGTTTCCAGATGATCTACCCGGTATGCCCCCAGATCGGGATATCGAGTTCATCATCGAGTTAATCCCTGGAACAGGACCTATAGCCTAGAGAGCCTATAGCATGAACCCCACAGAGCTAGTGGAACTGAAGAAGCAACTGGATGATATGCTGTACAAAGGTCTGATCCGACCAAGTGCGTCGCCTTGGAGATCACCAGTTTTGTTTGTGGATAAGAAAGATGGTGCCACTCATTTGGTTACGGATTATCGTAAGCTTAACGATGTCACCATCAAAAACAAATACCCCTTGCCAAAGATAGAAGACCTGTTTGACCAACTGACCGGTGCCCAAGTGTTCTCTAAGATTGATCTTAGGACAGGTTACCATCAACTGAAGATCCGTGCAACAAATATTCCTAAGACTGCCTTTACCACCAGATATGGATTGTATGAATACAAGGTCATGTCATTTGGATTGACCAATGCCCCTGCTTATTTCATGAATCTCATGAATAAGATCTTTATGGACTTTTTGGATAAGTTTGTCGTTGTCTTCATCGACGACATTCTCATCTACTCCAAATCAGAAGAACACGAGCAACATTTGGAAGTGGTCCTAGAAACCCTTAGGCAACACCAGTTGTACGCCAAGTTTAGCAAATGCGAGTTTTAGTTGAAGGAAGTAGGATTCCTGGGACACATCTTGTCTGCAGGAGGAATTGCCGTAGATCCCGCTAAAATCAAAACCGTTGAGGAATGGAAAGCCCCAACCACCCAGACTGAAGTCCGGGCATTTCTGGGATTAGCGGGATATTACCGCAGATTCGTTGAAGGATTTTCCAGCATCGCCAGACCAATGACTCAACTGCTGAAGAAGGACAAGAAGTTTGACTGGAATGACAAATGTGAAGAAAGCTTTTAGCAACTCAAGCTCAGATTAACCACAGCCCCAATTCTGATCATGCCCGATGTCACCAAGCCATTTGACGTCTATTGTGATGCATCCAAGATTGGTCTTGGATATGTATTGATGCAAGGAGGCAAAGTGATATCATACCTATCAAGGCAACTGAAGCACCATGAGCAGAACTATCCAACTCATGACTTGGAGTTAGCAGCCATAGTTTTAGCCCTGAAGGTTTGGCGTCATTACCTCATGGGTAATCGATGCGAGATATATTCAGATCACAAGAGCTTGAAGTACATTTTCACCCAGAAGGAGCTGAATATGAGACAGCGCATATGGATAGAATTAATCAAGGATTACGACATGGAAATTCACTACCACCCCGGCAAGGCCAATGTGGTAGCGGATGCTTTGAGCAGACTGCCGTGTCAGTTGAACTCCATGATCGCAATAGAGCAACCCAGCCTGTATCAAGAGTTTAAACAGTTTAGACTAGAGCTAGTGAGCGAAGGATTCTTAGCCAGCATTGAGCTCCAACCCACCTTGATGAGTCAGATAAAAGAAGCCCAGAAGGGAAATGCCAGCATTGACGGAATCAAGAGTCAAATAGCTGCAGGAAAGGCACCGGGATTCACCATAGATGAAGAAGGAGTTATTTGGTACAACGGATGTTTGTGTGTACCGTCAGATTCAGAGTTGAAGCAAGTCATTCTGAATGAAGCTCACGATACACTATATTCCATTCACCCCGGAGGAACCAAGATGTACCAAGACCTGAAGGAACAATTCTGGTGGCACGGAATGAAGCGAGAGATAGGAAGCTACATCGCCAAGTGTGATATCTGTCAACGAGTCAAAGCAGAACATCAGCGACCCGTAGGACTGTTGCAACCCTTACAGATTCCTGAGTGGAAATGGGATTCTGTTGGTATGGACTTTATCACAGGATTGCCCAAAACTAGCAGAGGAAATGACTCCATTTGGGTAGTTATCGATAGGTTAACCAAGGTCGCACATTTCATCCCTGTCAAGACCACCTATCAAGGCCCAAAGCTAGCTGAGTTATACATCTCCAGAATAGTCAGCCTGCACGGAACCCCGAAGTCAATTGTATCAGATAGAGGATCGCAATTCACCTCAAGATTCTGGCAGAAAGTGCATGAAGGACTAGGAACCCGTCTGAATTTCAGCATAGCTTATCACCCGCAGACTGATGGACAGACCGAGAGAGTCAACCAGATACTTGAAGATATGTTGAGAGCCTGTGTGCTAGAGTATGGATCCAAATGGGAAGACTGCCTACCTTACGCAGAATTCTCCCACAACAACAATTATCAAGCCAGCTTACAGATGGCCCCCTTTGAAGCCCTGTACGGAAGGAAGTGTCGTACCCCTCCGAACTGGTTGGAAGTCGGAGATAGTCAAGTCTTCGGCCCCAATATTCTCCGAGAAGCCGAAGAGAAGGTGCACAAGATCCGCGAATACCTCAAGACCGCCCAGTCAAGACAGAAGAGCTATGCCGACAAGAGACGCCGAGAGATGACATTCGAGATCGGAGATTTTGTGTATCTCAAAGTCTCACCCCTCAAAGGAATGCAGAGGTTCCAACTCAGAGGAAAGCTCGCCCCCAGATATGTCGGACCCTTCAAAGTTCTGAGTCGCCGAGGAGAAGTTTCATATCAGCTTGAACTACCGGAAGAAATGTCCGCTGTGCACAATGTGTTTCACATCTCACTACTTTGGAAGTGCCTAGAAGTGCCGGAGAAGACCGAAGTGTTCAAGAACATCGACCACAGAGCCATTGATATCAACAAGGATCTAACCTACCGTGAAGTGCCTATTCGCATCCTTGAAGAAGCTTTCAGAACCACCCGCACCAGGAGTATCAAGTTCCTGAAAATTCAATGGAGCAATCACACCGAAGAAGAAGCCACTTGGGAGCGCGAAGAATATATGAAGAAGGAATACCCAGATCTCTTTAGTACCTAGTTTTCTTTAGATCTCGGGACGAGATCTTTTGTAAGGGGGAAGGGTTTGTAACATCCCAAGTTTTCAATAAAGAAAGAAAGAGAGAGAGTTCCAAAAACCCAAAAATTAGAACCAACAAAAACTTTTTCTCATCATATAGGACTATGCATATAGCTCACCTTATTAATTATTTGAGTGTGCATTTTGCCATGATGCTTGCTTGTGTGATTACACTTACTCTAAAACCCTAACCATGATCTCTTGATCATCCAAATACAAAGAAAAAGAAAAGAGAAAAGAAAATATAAAAATCAACTCAACACACACATATGGCCTATGCCATTTTTGCAAATCCTTAACCTAGACCATTTTGGTTTGCACCATTGGTTGTAAATGGATACGAAACACTTATTAACACTTTTGGAATCAAAGAAACTCAATTCAAATCAAATTTGAATCAAATTTGAGCTCACATGCAATTATGGTCACTTGTGTCATTTTTAGCCTGATGCCCACTTTGAGCCCCTGGTTTTTGAGATTTCCCTTCTACACTTTGCCAACTATTTGCACCTCATCCAAGACAACATCAAGGAGAACAACTTTGCCCAAAACCATCACCCCAAACTCTGTCTCAATTTCAAATGACAAGCAAGTAAAGTGGAGACTTTGAAACATATGTAAGATCACATGCAATATGCGATTTTGCAATTCAGCACCATTTTGACCACCACCACCACCAATCTACTTCTAATAATATATGATTACAACCCACCAAAAATATTTCCAAAATTAAAAAATTATTTTCTTGCGGGCATTTCATCAAACACTTGTTGGGCAGGGATTGAAATCATGCCCATGCTGAGTTTTGGAGGAGACCAGGTCCAACCCTGGCCACCTCTGCAGCCCTGGAACCTCACCTCACCCTCCTGCACCCCTCTCCATCACTTGCAACCACTGGAGATTGCTCACCTTGACCCAAAGTTTCCATGCCGTGGCATGGCATGCCACCCACATGCTCTCTCCCTCTCTGGTCACCTCCAGCCTGCTCCACCATGTCTAGCAGCGCCCTCTCACTCTCCTGACCATGCCCAGCCTCAGCCTCGACGAGAGAATCCACCGCAATGGGTAGAAATCAACGTGACCAGACGCGCCCAGGCATGCACACGCACGCGCCAGTGCGCGCACGGCGAGCATCCTGGCACGCCCAGAGCGTCAGCTGCCCCGCGCCCTCGCGTCACCTCCGCCCTAACTCTCTGCGCCAACCGACTCACAACATCACCCTGCACCGCCCAGACATGGCCACTTGCCCGCAGGAACGCCGCAGACGACGCCCACGCCGACGACCGTCCGCCACGGACCTGCACGCTCCCATCAACCTCACCGTCGCATCTCTCCCTCGTTTCACCACAATCACGCGCGTCAGCCTCGCCTGGACGTCAGCAACCGTACGCGCCCATCCCTTGCCTCTTCGCCACCCTGGAACGACGACGCCATCGACGACCTCAGCCGAGCGCCACGGCCACCTCCCGCAGCTATAAAAGGGCGCCCCTCTCCTCAATTCGAGCACACCATCTGCTTCCTCTCCTCACACTGACTCGCCTCGACCACCGCACTCGCTCGATTAGCCACCGTAGAGCTCCAATCGCAAGATCACTGCCGCGCTTCATCACCAACAATCGCTGGAGAAGGAGGCCGCCCCAGGAGACGCAACTGCTACCATCGGCTTCCTCATCGACGACAACGTCCCTGCGCACACCGCCGACGACCGCCGGAGCTCCGACGAGCTCGCCGACCCCCTACCTCTGCCGCCAGTAAGTCCCCATCTCGCCGGAGACGAAGCCCTCTCTCGACCGTGCGATTCACTTCTAATCGCACGGCCCTCTTTCAACGTACCGCTTCGCTGGCTAACCCCCACTAACGCGTGGCCCCCACGCTGTCAGCTGGCCTGCTGCGAAGCTGGGCCGGCCCATTTCTCTCTCTCTGTGCACAGCCCGTTAGTTTCCCGCCAGCCCACGTAATTCAAATTCGAAATTCCAGAAAAGATAAATATTGCAATATGTTTTCAACTTCAAAATTTAATAGGGACAAATATACTTGGCCAAATTTTACAAATTTTATATATTTGGAAATCTTAGAGTTTTATCTACACAATGCCACTGGTTTGAACCCTAGATCTCTTATAAAATTAAAGTAGAGAAATAAACAAGACAGGGACTTTTCTGACTTAGAATAATTATTAAAAATCAACCAAAAATGCTTTTGAGTTAATTCCAACTCTTATAAATCACATTTCACTTGCACTAATTGTTTCTGCTAAAATATGCCATGCTTACTTTGAATGATCATGGCCTAGTTTAATTAAAGGACTATATGGCTATTTCTAGTCAAAGATATTGTCCAAAACTATTTAAAAATCACATGGGAGTGTTTCTCTCATTTAAATCTTGTCATGAACATTTCAAAATGAGATAGAGACTCTGGTCATTTAGGTCTCATATGAATTGTTTGATGATATTAAATCTTTACCATGTTAAGATTAAATTGTATGAGGTGCTTCACCTCATTTAAATCATTTTCTTAAATGATAAGTATGAAGAGGTTGACTTTGGTCAACCTAGGTCATATATTATTCATGATAGAAATTAAATCTTAATAAGATAATGAGAGGACATTATTTCTCTAAGTAATTAAAAGTAACACCTAAGTTAGTATGAGAGGAAATTTTTTTTCTTAAATAAGAAAACACATCCACCAACTTAATAGTAATGTGTGATGCTAGCTTAAGTTGTGTGACTCATGTGTGCTTAGTTTAGTATGTAAGTTTGGTATGATAATTGTATACCCCGTATTCGTATTTTAGACGCTAGTACCGAGAGGTATCAAGAGGAGGAGGAGGTCTACTTCCAAGGAGAAGAAGATCACTTTGACCAATTCCCCAACCAAGGCAAGATAATACTCTTGCAAAGTGCAAAGCTCCCCATGAGCAAGGCATTACCCCATTTACTTTATGTTCATGATCCTATTTCCAAGTTTTTGCTTTACAAGCTTTACTTACTTTTGTTTTATCAAAGTACTTTTTGATTTATGATTCACTTGGTGAGTATTGGATTAGTACAAGAGTATCAAAGTTAGCCTAGAAGCAAAGCAAAGTACTTAGCACCCCTCATACCTAGATGCTAGTGCTAAATTAAAAATGACTACTCTAGATGGGAACATGTGTTTGTGAAATGATGATGGTGAAAACCTTGGAATGATGAGTCATTTCCATTGAAAGATTTTGAAGGTGAATATGACATGAATTTGACTTGGTGAAATGGCTAAAAACTGATGATTGAGTTGGATGCGATACCATTCCAATTCTTGAGTACCCCCACAATACCTGATTATGGGTAAGGCTTAGCTGGAAATTTATGTGTCTTAGTATGGGTTCCCTCTAAACAAGCGTCATAGAGGTTATGCCGAGGCTGCCTCCGTTGAAAGTGAAATGACTTGAATCAAGGTGAATTGTACGGCCAAGCCCTGTGCAGTTCCCGGGATAACAGTTGGCTATCACCGGGATGCCAAGCTCATGGGGAGAGGTGCCTATACTAGGATGTGTAAGTGAAAGGGTAACGGTTGATGATCCGCGTACTGAGTTACGATTATTCGGGGTTTATCCCTAACGGATGAAATCAAATGTTGTGGCACAAGTGTGCAATCTCTGCAGAGTGTAAACCTATTCGAATAGCCGCGTCCGCGGTCATGGACAGTTGGAAAGGCCATACTAATTCCGTCATCAGAATTGTATCTCTTTTTGACTTGTGAATTTGAACTTGAACGGTGACTTGGAATTTGAATCACAACATGAGTTGTGGGAATGACACTAATGTTCCCACTTGAGTTAGTTAGCATATGAGGAGTTGTTTACTAAAATGTTTCTAAACTAAAATTGGCTTTATGCAAATAACCTTAGAGCTTAGAACACTCTCAATAGCAATGTTAGTACTTACATTAGTATTAGTTTGCGAGTACTTGAAAGTACTCATGGCTTTGTCCCTGGCTATTCAAATGGCCAGACTATGAAGCCAAACAGCAGTACGAGGATGACGACCAGCAGGACGTCTACCACAACTAGGAGCTTCTAACGTCAAGCGTTGCATGTGGAATAGATAGTCCACTACTACTTCGCTTCCGCTACGTATTTGTGTAATGATCAATAGATCAAGTGTTGTAATGAGACTGGATCATGTGATCCTATTTGTGTAATGACTATGTTGGTATTGTAATGAATGATGACTCTATGCTACTTAACTATTATGTCTCGCAAAAACAATATTCCTGGGATTGCGATGAATGGCATAATAGGCATCTGGACTTAAAAATCTGGGTGTTGACATAGAACCAACTCTTGCATCAATACAATGACTATATTAATTAAACAGTCACATTCCTTAATGAATTGCATCACAGATAAGCTAATGAGCTAAATACAATTGTATCCAGAAGCACACCATCACTGGATGGTGCTGTTTAGCCAACAACAATGCCCAATGAGCATTTCCAGGAATTATAGCACAAAGAATAGCACATCAGGAGCACTGGCTCTTGCAAATTGCAAGGATGACACACAGTCATCAAGCCAGGGGCAAGGAAATGCACACGCAGGAGAGGCATGGTACACAGAGCAACAGCAGGAACAAATGAATTAAGCATAATCATCACAGTATGCTCATGAGCAAGAGCTCATGAGCTACAACAGTAAGATATAGAGAAGAACAACACAACACAGCAGCTTGGATCCATGGCAGCAGCACAACACAACAGCTTGGATCCATGGCAACAACACAGCACAGCAGCATACGCGCATTCATAGCAAGCACAACAGCAACTAGCACACCCAGGCAGCACCAGAGCAGGCATGGCGCAAAGCACAGAGGAGCAGCAACAGAAGCACAGCAAGGTGGAAGCCCAGGCATCTAGAGGAAGGAGAGGAGATAGAGAAGACAGGAGAGCAGGAGGCGAACACACCTGGAGCAGAGCACCACGGCGTCACCGTGGCGGCACAGCCTGGCCAGGGCAGCGCCAAGCCATGGCCAAGCCAGGCGTTCGCCGAGCGCAGAGGCTCCAGCGCAACCACAACGAGGCACATGGCCACGCCACGGCGCCAGGATCGTCGGCGGGCGACGAGTCGCCGCGAATCACCACGGCTGTGTCGCAGAGGCGTTGGGGGCGAACGGAGGCGGCGAAGAAACACAGATCGGCGCAGACCGATCGGTGCGCCGTCGTGCGGCCGTTCGTTTGCGACCGATCTCGCCGGCGGGGATGGCCGGTGGCGACCGGAATAAAGCGGTGGCGGCGCAGGCGACCACGGCGTCGCGGGAGAGAAGAGAGCTAGGGTTTCGCGAGAGAGAAGAGGAAGGGGGCGACTAAGTCCGACCGAGCCGGTTGGTGCGGCTCGGGTTAGACTCAACCCGTTGGGCCACACTGACAAGTGGGCCCAGGGGCATTTCAGTCTTTTTACAATTCCAATTAATACAGAAACTTTGAAATTAAATAGAAAATGGATAAAAGCTCTAAAAAAATAATTAAAAATATGAAAACTGCTCAGCATAAAATTCTCTATCTAAATAAAATATAAAAAAGTAATTTTTGAAGACAACTAAAAATAAGTCCTAATTTTAGGATCTATTATATATTAAAAGTACATTACGGGCTAACCAGAAAAAGATAAATCCGCTAGAAATTACCACAATAATCAGAAACATCTGACCATTTATTTGATAGGCTAGAAATCTATAACCATTAGATTAAAGTTAAGTAAAAAAATTACCCACCATTGCCATTACAATTGGAATACCGTATCAGATATCCATCACCGTTTTCTTTTTGTTCCCTTTTCCTACGGCTGAAACCCTAGAATATATTGCCAAGAGAAAGGAAGAATCTCTCAATCCTATGATTTGCTGGGTGCAACGATCCATGCGATGGTGCAAACCAGCAAGCATGCATCCATCAGCAAGAAACAAGAATACATGGCGCATGCGGCCGTGCATATGTTGTAGAGGTGGTTTTCAGGCAAGAAAACAGAAACAATCTCCGTTGCATCGCCGTTGGCCGGCCGGCCGGATGTCACACCCGGACTGGATCGCAGGTAAACCAGATCAAATTTCTCTACATGGCGCAGCACCGGCGGGCATATGATATACGTGAAGAAGATCAAACCGATCTCTATGGCAGCGGTGAAGGTCATGAATTTATTCCTTCGGCACCCTCCGCCGGTCGACTGGGTCTCCACCACGTGCATGCACATCATCGGCATCGGTGTCCCTGCTAGGCTGGTCGATTGACCCTCCACGTTATTGCATATCAGTGGTGTGATGTTTCAATACTGCCTTATGCAAAGCAGTCCTACAAATCGATCTATAACTGATGCACACATCAAAGAGATAGGTGCAGGCAGGCATGTAACAAGTATCTTTGTTTGGTGCTCCGTCTAGATCGCTTTCCATGGTGCTCCTAATCTGAAATCCCGACAATCTCTTCCACAGGTACATGCCTAAGGGAACAAAGGGTAGACATCAAAAAACGGTCTCAGTTCAGGCAGTGCCACCGGCGGCCATGACGCCAGACCGATCCTCGGTTTCCTAGCATCTAAGGAACCGGAAAGCCTGTCCATCTCTTCCACATGTACCAGGAAACAATGGCCAATGAGTAGGCATCAAAGAACATGATCAGATCAGGGGGCAGCACGGGCGGCCATGACGCTAAAACTATTCTGGACGCAGTACTATGTTTTGGGCATGTCAATCCTTTTCGTACTCGACCACCAAGATCAGGTATCGAAAGAAGGTGGCGATTGCTGATGTGTACCTTCAATAAGAGCAGCATGACTTCACAGGGAGGACCCCACTGTGATGTGGGTAGATTTCCTGCCTCAATCCTTCTTCATAGTTACACGTAGATGTAACATGTGCCTCAATCCATACTGGATCTAGCCAAACCCTACAAGTTTATGCTATGTTTGTTCAAACTTTTCTGGTATCAGATTTGTCCTTCTCAGTTCGGTTGCCGCTTCCTACATGGTGACAAGCAGCCCTGCCGTTTCTTCTACATACGGACATGTCCGTGTCCATCGTCGAGCTTTGCACGCCGAACACAGTGAAGTTTCATCATCAAGTGCAGATACATCCTGATTTACATTAATATAAGTTCTGCAGGTAACAAATAATAGTTCTGCTTTTGGATCGTAAAGATTTCTACTGGTCTTTTCTTTTCTACGAGCACATCAATTCAACTTTGTTTTCTCTGCCTCGGTGTACATCTATTTGAATGCATCCACTTAGTTGTTCATATGTTTGCTTCTGAGATGCTCTAGCAGCTCCCTCGCCTTTTGTATGTGATCAGAAATAGCAAAGATTGTCTCAGCAAAGATGCAGTTGTTCTTTGAAGTCTTTAAATCGTTTTATTGTGCCAACTTCTGCTTAACTAACATGGTCTGAACTTCTATTTTTCTGGACTTGCCGTCAGTAGAGATTTGCTTATGTCATTTTGCTACGACAGTAACATGTCCTTTGCAGACATATCAAGTACTAACAAGTGTTTTCTGCCAAAACAGGCACTAGCAAATTATTCTTGGTTGATATGAGATCAGGGGCTTCTTGAGCGAGACTAATGTAATGGTAGCATCAGCAAACAAATGACCTTAACCATACTAAGGCAAGTAGATATCTAAACATGGACCGAAGCATCCATGTTTCCTTTCTCCTCTAGATATGCTAAATTATTGCTGGCTACTATACTGACAAAAAGAAAATATTGTCATCCTTACTTTAACTGCATAATTATATTTTCTGAAGTTCCGTATCAATTTCAATACTCCATGGATTTTATTTATAGGTTTTTGTCACTAAATAACCGACACATATTATGGATCTAAACGAGTATTACAAATTAACCATGTCATGGTTGATATGAAATCCACGGTGTCATGAGCAAGGATAAATAATAGTGTCAAGTATCAACGCATGTGGCCTAAACTGGATCTATTTTACATGGGTGTTCCCTGAATAGTTCCCAACCACTAAATTCACCACGGATTAAGTATTGTTAAAACGGTTGCATTGAAAAAAGTACTGCTGCAGATTATACTTGATTGATGTATATAATATATGAAATCAGGGGCCTCTCTAGCGAGGATAGATTTTGACATCAGCCCACATGTCCTGAATCGTACTTGGAGGGGTTAGGCTGGTAGATACAAGGTTATCTCGACACAATACTTTTCGTAGACAAAGATCTAAATATGGATTGTTAATTAGCGTCCTTGCTTGCTCACTCCAATATATATTCTAAGAGATGAACTATTTCTGGCTACTATACTGACTAGAAGTAGAAGTATAACTTATGATCGCACTTATTTTAGCCGCATATGTATTTTCATATTTCTTATTTTCATATTTTGGGAAGGTTCAACATCAATGAAAATTGTAAGTAAATATTTAGAGTAACTTCCTTTATGTGTTATGAGATATTACTCGACCACTGATCAGATTTGCGTCAACTCTAATCATCCGGATTAATTTAACCATTACACACTATTGTATCACAGTTTATATGAAATTCAGAGATTCATGAGCGAGGATAAATTGTTGTACCAAGTATCAATACATAGAGCCTCAATAGGGCTCACAGCGCCACGTTCGTCAAGAAGAACTTATACCGTACATAAATTATAAATAGTAATTGTTCTATAATGATGGGTTCAATATGATGTAAAAAATGAAAATGGGAATATTTTTATACTTTGTCGATCCTCATTGTTGCACTTATATATAAGAACATTTATATGCCTTCCCATTAACGTGAGAATTGCTACACAAGTTATTGAGTATTAGAAATCATACAACTAATATTTTTCAGTCGTTGTTAGTAGGTATGAGCAATGTTAATTATCTTTGGGTTAAATATGGTATCACCTTTTTCCGAGTTCCTATACCACAAAAATGTCAAGTAAAAATATTTGTATAAATCTACGTCAAAGCTTGATTTCCTGAATAAACTTGTAAACGTCTAGCATGTTGTTCAATAAAAAACTGCATGTGTATGAATAGAAGCCGACTTCATGGATCATACATGGTTGTGTAGGAGAATTTTGTTGCTTCCATGTAAGCCCTGTGTGCAACACAGGATATTGGAAATGTTAGTTCCACTAGCATTACTTTTCTATTTATGAACTACATAAATTCACATGACGATTTTACAGACTTGCAATCCTACAAAGGATATATTTCAGAGTGGGGGATAAATCCAACCAATACAATATGTGTATTGATAATCTTGTGATGTAATTAGCTGTAAATAAAATTATCATATGTACAAGATAATTAGAAATTTTGAGAAAAGCTTCACTTACTAGAACCACTGATGAGATTTTAATAATGATTCAGATAATTAGTATCCAAAAAATTACTCTTATCAATTGTGCATATTTGGATAACGAGTAAATGAAAATGCTTGCTGGCGCTCTATATACATAATGTTTCAATTTTTTTATAAAATTAAGCATATAAGGACATAATTGTCAAACTTTCATCTATAGAAAAATATTTATGTATAAAACTATGTGTATTTTGCAAAGAACAAGGTAATTGGGGCAAATCTTATTTGCATAAGTAAAAAATAAAATGTCACTCATATTAAAGATGATGCCCTCGCATTTGCGAGGGCCACCTGGCTAGTTATAATAATCACTTAAATCACACTTTATATTTTCAATAATGAAAATAAGTCCATAAATTCTTTTGGACTTTAAAAACACCTTGACAACATTTGAAGGTTGTATTTTACCCTAAACAGAGTATCCCTAAATCATTCTTAGTATTTACCTCTCACATGAAATGATAAAAACACCGGAAGGGGGGAAACAACCCTAAAAGCTGAATCATGCATAATTGCCCTTATCGGACAATGATGCTATTTTTCAGCAACAGAGGACAAGGGTCAGTCCACACCATCCAACTGCAACACTTTGCAGTATTCAGGCAAGTTCATCGCTTGCTCATGTCATTTGAGTATTTTTACCAAATTACTTGCAAAGTACTATGTTTATCACTATTTCATAAAAAGCAAAACCACTATTTTCATAACTATGAATATGACTAAGTGGTGGGCAATGGAACCATGGATTGTGTTGATATGGTGGAGGTTCCATTACAAGGGTTTATATCCATCTAGGATTAAACAACAAATGTCGTCCAGTGATTCTTGTGCCGTAATACCCATGTTAACCATAAGATCCGGAGTGGGACGGAGTAGTCAAAAGTGTTTCCACCTCTCGTACATCAACGGATGCGCTTACCGTAGAGACTTGATCTCTAGGGACATGCGGTGGGGTGGGGATCCCATTCTAATTCCCCACGGTAATGCGGTCTATGATGGGTTACATTGGCCGGCGAAGGACCATGGTTGCGACCTGGTAGTTGTTGAGGTCGGAAGATATCCTAGTGGTATAGCCCGGCGAGGACCCAAGGTCGGATTTGCAACAACGGGTGGGTGTGCGAGGTAGCGGAGGAACATGATTGGCTAGACCTTATACCGGGCCTCACACCGAAGGAAGTGTGGACGGGAAAGCTGCCCGGTTGGCACCAAGGTTAAGATCTCTTATGGGTAAAGCAACACACCTCTGCAGAGTGTAATGAATCGTGACTTGTCACTCCCTGTTCCGGGATTTGGAACTGCGAACGCTGCCGGAAAGGAGCTCCATGAAGTTCTAGTAAACCGGTGAAGGCTGACGGACATAGTTCTTCTGAATAAAAGCAACCTTTTGAATAAATGGTTATGAAAACCTGCATTAGTATTAGACTTTCTGGTCTGATATCGTAGTTAGTGCATTAAACACCTCTTTTCTATAATGAACTTGTTGAGTACGCTCGTACTCATACCACTCTTAAATCCCCTGCTTAGATTGTCTGAATCGACTGGAGGAGGACAACGACGACCCTGAAGGAGCCGAAGTCATCGGCTATGAAGAACCAGACCTCTCCGGAGGTATCGAAGGCGTAGACTACCTCATCGTCTACGGGACCGGGGAAGGTTCCGGAGGAGAGCAAGCTTAGACCTATAGAGTAGTAGTAGTATTCGAGCAGTACGAACTCATAGTACTTAACTGCTCGAGGAGAATAAATGTATAACCTAGTAAGACTCTTATATTGTAAGTTGAGTCGGGTTCGCCTCGAACCCAGGAGTATTCCTCTTAGGACCCAAGAGGAGCTCCGAGATGATATGTACATGTTGCTTGTAATAATAAATGAATGAGTTATGGACCTGCTATGTTCTGTTGTACTACTCTGAGGGATCTAATATTTGCGGATTGGTACTTCGTGAATGTTATATCAACGACCGGCATACTACAACATGCAGTGGTATGCAGGGTCACCACATGTTGCTACAATTGGACTTGCAATTAACAGAAGGTTACGTGTTAGAGTCAAACTCTGTAGCCTAACCAAATATATAAAGGCACCATAAGTAGCTAAAATAGATTAGAGAAAAAGCTAGGTTAGGCACATGATTGATTTTCAGAGACCGCCCATGGCAGGGGTGCTGGAACAGAGTGGCGTTGTAGATCTGAAGTGTTGTATCACCTCAGCGGGCTTGTTATCGACGGTACCGAGATAGTACCTGGGGAGGAGCGCTTGTAAACCATGTCCCGCAGATGTAGGCATTCGCTAAACTGCGTTACCAAATCTCGATGTCATTTGTTGAGATTGTTTGTTCTCAAAAGATCGATTTAGCACCTCCGACGTTAATTGTAGCAAACATTAACTGTGGAGCTCAAGGTCCACGGAGATGGAGCCCAACTATTGAGATGGAGGTAGAGGGGAAAAGCTCACAAAGAGTGGCTAGAGGAGGAGGCGGCGTCGGCTTGGAGGTTGACGGGGCTAGCGCACTGACGAGGCGGTTCCTCGGCAATGCCCACCATGAGGAGCTTAGGGTTGACAGAAGGCGACCATGGAAATTCCGGGGGCGAGAGAAGGCACGACGTACCCAGGTTCACGTCCCCGCGGTGGAGGATGGCTACATCCTGCTAGCAATCCACTATATGAATATATGTGTACAGGGGGCCGCCATAGGTGGAGTTGTTGTATCTAGTCTAGTTTTAATCTGCGGGTTGCGATGTCTAGGCGTATCGCGTCTATAATTTATGTTTCTCAATCTGCCCCCTAAGGGGTGCCCCTGCCTAGCTTTATATATCAACCAGGTTAGGATTTAGAAGAGTCATAGTAGAATTCGTATTGGAGTCTTCTTTCTTGTAATCCAAGTTGATATTCCTTGTGGGTCCATCTTGTCGAGTCATTGCGCTGGTCCATCTTCATAATTTGTACCGGGTATAGCACTGTCGGGTACCTGAAACATAATGCCCACATCAGTAGCCCCCGAGTGTCTGGCCGAAGTGAAGCTTCGGGCAGGGACTAAATTTGTCTTCATCTGAACGTCTTGATCATCCGAAGAATGTTTGAAAGTATAGAGATGGTAAACCTAGAGGGGGGGGTGAATAGGTTTCTACAAATTTTAATTCTTTCTTTGCAATATTAGGCTTTGCGGAATATAAAGATGAGCCTAATGCAAACTAGGTGAAGCAACCTATATGAGGATACAACTAACTCGAGCACGAAGGCTCTCACGTGCGATTAAATCACAAGTAAGGAGTTCGGTTAGAGATAACCGATAGCACGCGGAGACGAGGATGTATTCCCGTGTTCCCTTGCTTTGCAACAAGGTACGTCACGTTTGGAGGAGTGGAGGTCCCACGAAGGATTCCCCGCGCCACGAAGGCTCACCCTATTCTCCGGAGCCTATCCCACGAAGGAATAGCTCACTCACTTGTGGTAGACTTTGAGGTAGCCTCCAAACCTTCACAATCTTGCCCGGAGCAAATCCACAGCCCGGATGCTTCCGGACTCCTCTTGCCTACCTAGGGTTTCCTAGGAACCCTAGGAAGCAAGCTTCTCAATGAATACAAGGGGGAATGAGATTTGGCTTGGTAGAACGGTAGATCGGGTCCTCCTCTAATGATTCCCCGGAGGGATTTGAGTTTGGGTGGAGGAGGAGGGAGATCTGAGGCTTTTGGTGTTTCTAGCAATGGAGTATGAGAGAGAGAGCTCAAGAACAGCTTGTAGTGTAGTGCCTAACTGTCTAGAGATAGGAGAAGGGCTATTTATAGTGTTCTTCGAAATATGGCCGTTTGCCACTTGCCACCTCAGCTTTTCCTCGACAAACCCGGTCGACCGGGCCACAGACCGGACAGCCCGGCTGAGAGGCCGGTCTGACCGGGCCAGTGACCGGACACCTTTTGCTGGTCCTGGAGCTCCTCCGGTTGGCGGCCGGTTGGCGCCAGTTCCGCCGGTGGACCGGACGGAGCACCGGACACGCCGGTCGAGAGCCCGGTTGACCGGCGCAAACCGGATCTCGCTGGCTCCTCCTTTGGAGCCCGGTTGCCGCCGGTTGACCGGCCACCACGCCGGACTGGCCGGTTGCTGGCCCGGTTGGACCGGGCAGGTGACCGGATTTCTCCTGTAACCCCTTTTTGATTGTTGTTGAAATGGGGGGTCACCTTTAGCCTTCTTGTTCCTTTGATACACCATTTACGCCTCATTGCCTAATACCTGAGATTGTACTTATAAACATATTAGGCCAAATACTTTAGCACGGTGTCATCGTTACCAAAATAATGGATAAGGGTGAAATACCCTTACAATCTCCCCCTTTTTGGTATACGATGACAAACCGAGCTAGAGTCACAAATAGATATTATGATAAGCTCTAAACCTTGATTCCATATAAGATATTACGAAAGCTCCCCCATAATGTGTGCACTTGGAGAATTTGCGTTTGAATGCAAAGTGCACCATTTGAGAAACATGAGAAGCTCCCCCAATATCTTTAGGAAACAAGCATGGTATGGAGATGTGCATATCAAGATATATAAGCATAGCATAATCATCCTAACATGGAGTAGCACACATAATAGTCATCCATACATATCCATACATGAATAGCAAATGGTTCTTGGAAAACTCAAAGTAATCTAGCACAAGCCATATAAAATCCAAATAAAGCAACTCCCATGGCTTGTGGCGATCAAAGAACCCCCGTGGTCTAGACTCTACTCTCTTCTCCCCCTTTGGCATCGGAACACCAAAAAGGCGAAGAGGAGAGATGCTATCGCACCCATCAGTAGTGACCAAACCCAAGCGAGGAGGAGCTCTCGCGTGCATCATCAGCACCGGCATCATCATCACCGGCACAATCATCACCCTCATCATCATCAGCAAAGCCAGCAGGAGGAGCACGAGCAGGCCTAGGGAGAGCACCATGAGCGTACACAGAGTAGTCGAAGTTCTGGAGCATCTCATCGGTAAGAGGAGGCATCTCCCACTGAGGTGCTATCACAGGCTCCATCTCAGGGCCAGGAGGAGGAACAGAGTGGTTCCTTGAGGCCATGAATTCAGTCTGGCGCCTCCGTGTCTCTTGGACAATAGTAAGGGTCTGATGGGCAACATCATGGCTTCTCTTGCACATTTGGAACATGCATGTGAAGAAACGAGCGGCCCCATGCTGGGAGCGCCGAGAGTGACTGGAGCTAGCATCATGATCATGGTGTGCCTTGGAGCGGCGCTCAGTGGTGGGCATCATGGAGGGAACGTCTGGACGAGTGGCCTCCTGAATGGGGAACCTGAATGGATCCATGATGACTTTCTCACCAATAACGTTCCGAGGAGCAGGAACAATGTAGTTGATGAGCCGCTGAACATATTGGGCGTAGTTGGGAGTCATGCGGTCCATAATTGCCCTCTTCAGTTCACAGTAGATAAGATCACAGCCATCAATCTTCCTCACCCTGTCAGGATGACAATAGTACATCAAGTTGAGGTGATAGTTCCGGACTTCACTGTGATCTCCAGACTTGCTGATGAGGTTCTCCCGGAATAGCTTGGCAAGAACCAAATAGGAGTAGTACATCCCAGAGATGGTGGGAGGTCCAGGCGTAGGGTTTGGAGGATAGCAGAAAGAGATGTCACCCCTAGTGAGCCTGGACCGTGAATGAATCTTGTACCCTGGATCACTGTCATCACCACAACCCATGGCTGCACGGAACTGAGAGTAGGAGCATGAGTACTTGGTCTTGCCGGTCATCCAAGTGAGGGTGCGGTCTTCATCATCATGGAAGAAGACAGTGCAGTGAAACTGACGGACAAGGAGGGGACAAAAGATAGGATCATCTTGAGTATCATCAGGCTTGAGGCACACAAGGTCATACAATCCCAGACTCCTCAAGGTTTGAACCACAAACCGATACTTGGTGGCTTCATGCAAGGCCAGTTCTTCAGGATTGATAGCCTTGGGTGATACAATATTACCATGCTTCATAAACTCATGAGAATCATAGTAACCCTCCCAGAGGGCTGCCTGTGTGTTGGTCCAGAATGCCTTGTCCGAACGAGTGTAAGTTGGCTTCTCAAAGCGATACGGATTCAGTGTCCTCCACTCCTGCCACTCAAGACGATTTGCAGCCCCAACATTGATGGTTGGTACTACCTCATCATCCTCTTGGACAACATTCTTGTCCTTGCGCTTGGTAGCAACAGACTTGGTTCTGCCCCGAGCTGAGCTGCCAGTGTCAGTACCTTGCTGAGCTTGGGGGGGTGCACGGCTACTAGAACGGCGGGGAGGATCAGCCATCCTACCTTGCTTGGCAACATTGCCACGTGGTGGCTCACCACTCCAACTTCCTGTGAATGAGAAAAATATAGCAAGGATAGCAGTGGGGTAAGTGTACATGTCATCAATAAGAGAGGATCCAAAAAGCATAGCATATATTCAAGTGTAGTGATGAGTTTGTGCGAAAACTGGGCAACCCGGCGCACAGGCCGGTCAAACCGGGCAGCAGACCGGACGATCCGGTTTGCGACCGGTTGACCGGACCACACACCGGGCCGGCCGGTTGAGCGGCCGGTCGACCGGGCTGGAAACCGGGTCTGTCGATTTGTGATGTTGTGCCCAGATTTCTACCACAAATTCATGCAAAAACTCGAAAAACTTGAGTACATGCTATAGCAATAGAGTGGAGAATGTGCTTTGTGTTGAGAGACACTCTAAAGGCATGAGGACTTGCAAACCCTAAACCTAACCCTAAGATTTCCTCAAATTTTGGCAAGAACTTGCAATGTGTGAGGAGGACTAGAACTTAGGAAGGAAAGGAGAGTACATTACCCGAAGACATTGTCCTCCTTGATCAAGGGAACAAGAAGAACACAAGGTAGGGCTTGAAGACCAAGAACTCCAAAAATTCCCAAGCTAGTTGGAGAGGGACCAAATCCTTCGGTGGAGATGTTCCAATGGACCCGATCTATGGTGTGGTGAAGTTTGGGGAAGTTCTTGTGGTGGGAAGTGCCTAGATCTTGGTGGAGGTGTTGAGGGCGCCGGCCATGGAGGTTGGGGATTGGGGAACAATGGGGAAGAAGACCCCAAGGGGTATTTCTTCCCAATATATAGTGGGCCGCGCGACCGGTCAGACATCCGGTCAGACCGGGCTGGTGACCGGCAGACCCGGCCCAGACCCCGGTTGCCGCCCGGTCCACCGGACCTTCCGGTCAGGGACCCGGTCCGACCGGGCCAGCGACCGGCCAGCCCAGAATTTTCTAATTTTGCCTCGTTTTTGCCCCTATGCTGTGTGTAAGTGTGTGTAAGTGTTCAAATGATGACATGTACATATAGATAGATAGATGATGATGAGATGAGCATAGACATGGGGTTGGAAAACACAAAGTTCTCTAGGCATACCCATTGGAGTGAAAATGCAAACAAGATACAAATAGCTACAATGGGCATGATTCGAAGTATATCAAGAATCATAAGAGCATTTTGAAATAGTTTTTGCAATAAGATCATTTGGCCTTATATAGTCAAATCACGTTGTAATGAAGGCTCAATGAGGGGCGGGGGATTACTCCCCCTATGTGAAAGCGCAAATGTCATGAGACCTCGAAGAGACATGCTTGGGTCCATATAATGACATTGGGTCTATTTATGTTGCACACATAGGTATGCATCATACCAAGACATGGTAAGATGACTATCCCCATATGTGCTATGCCTCTAAGCTAGATAGCAAGATAAATGCAAGAATATAGTGCAAGAAGTTAATCAATCCAAGTTTTTAGGATCAAGAATACCAAGTTCTCCTCTCAAGTTAACAAAGCGGGCTTCATCCAAAGGCTTAGTGAAAATATCCGCCAATTGGTAGGTTGTTCCCACATGAGTGAGATCAATATCCTTATTGGCAACATGATCACGTAGGAAGTGATGGCGAATGTCAATATGTTTGGTGCGACAATGTTGAACCGGGTTGTTGGCGATCTTTATTGCACTTTCATTGTCACAAAGAAGAGGCACCGTACCAAGAGACACACCATAGTCTTTCAAGGTTTGCTTCATCCATAACAATTGAGTGCAACAAGATGCCGCGGATATGTATTCGGCTTCGGCGGTGGATAGGGCGGTGGAGTTTTGTTTCTTGGATGACCAACTCACCAATGACCGGCCAATAAATTGGCAAGCCCCGGAGGTAGACTTCCGATCAACCTTATCACCGGCCCAATCGGAATCCGAATAGCCAATGAGTTCAAAGGTTGACCCCTTTGGATACCATAGCCCGAGAGTAGGAGTGAGAACAAGGTATCTTAGTATCCGTTTGACCGCCACTAAATGGCTCTCCTTGGGAGCGGATTGAAAACGAGCACACATCCCTACACTTAGCATGATATCCGGCCTAGAGGCACAAAGGTAGAGCAAGGATCCTATCATGGAGCGGTATACCTTTATGTCCACATCCTTCTCACCATCACATGAACCAAGTTGCCCCTTTACGGGCATGGGTGTCTTCATTGGACTTGCATTGGTCATGTTGAATTTCTTGAGCATGTCCTTCACATACTTTTCTTGAGAGATGAAGGTGCCTTTTGCAAGTTGCCTCACTTGGAAGCCTAGAAAGAACTTCAACTCTCCCATCATGGACATCTCAAATTTCCTAGTCATCAATAGCTCAAAAGCTTTGTTATGATTGGGGTTAGTTCCACCAAAAATAATATCATCAACATATATTTGACATATAAAGAGGCCACCCCCTTTAACCCGCTTGGTGAAAAGGGTGGAATCGACCGTACCCATGCAAAACCCATCATGTAGTAAGAAATCCCTAAGGAACTCATACCAAGCACGTGGAGCTTGCTTGAGACCGTAGAGTGCCTTATGGAGTAAATACACGTGGTTGGGTCGGCATGGGTCTTCGAAACCCGGGGTTGAGCCACATATGCGGTTTCTTTTAGGGGACCATTCAAAAATGCACTTTTCACATCCATTTGATATAATTTGAAATTGTGGAAAGATGCAAATGCAAGCAAAAGACGAATAGCTTCAAGACAGGCTACCGGCGCAAAGGTATCCTCAAAATCCATACCTTCTATTTGGGCAAACCCTTGCGCCACTAACCTTGCTTTGTTTCGTATAACAATGCCATTCTCATCTTGCTTGTTCTTGAATACCCATTTGGTCCCAATGACATTGATGCGATGATCCTTGGGTCTCTCAACTAGAGACCATACTTCATTACGAGTGAAACACTCCAATTCTTCTTGCATGGCAATTACCCAATCCGGATCAACCAAGGCTTCATGTACCTTAAGTGGTTCAAAACTAGACACAAAAGCATGATGTTGACAATAAGTGATAAGTAATGCATGGTGTCTACGAGTTACCACTCCTCTTGAGATGCTACCAAGGACTTGATCCACTTTCATGTCACTTGCCCTTGTAGCGGCCTTGATCTTCCGAATGGTTCCTTCATGATCAATGAATTCATCTCTTGCAAGTACTTGATCATGAGGGACCACTTGAGCTTGATCATGAGTAGAGGATGTTTCTTGATCGTCATCATGATCTTGCTCCATGGAATGAGGATCTTCTTCTTGTTCTTCGGATTGAGACTCATCTTGAGTGGAGGATGGTTCTTGAGTTGCACTTGATGGTTCGGCTTGAGTTGAGCTAGGCTCTACTTGTGGCGTGCTTGAGACATCTACTCCATCATCTTGATCATCGTTATGAACCTCCATGGGCCGGATGTGTCCAATGCCCATATGCTTGATGGCACTAGATGGATCAACATCATTACCTGCAACACATGGAACAACTTGCTCCACTTGGGAGCCATTATCCTCCAAGAACACCACGTCACAAGATACTTCAATAGTCCCGGAGGACCGGTTGTAGTATCTATAGGCGTGAGAGTTCTCCGCATATCCAACAAATATACCCTCTATGGTTCTAGTTTCAAATTTACCGAGCTTTCCTTTGTTGTTCTTAACAAGGCATTTGCATCCAAAGACACGAATATACATGACATTAGGCTTGTTACCGGTAAGGAGCTCGTATGGGGTTTTGTTGTGGAGGGGACGGAGGAAGAGCCGGTTGGAGTAGTGGACGGCCGTAGAGATGGCTTCTCCCCAAAAGTTGTGGGGTGAGTTGAATTCACTCAACATGGTTCTTGCCATCTCAATGATAGTCCGGTTCTTCCTTTCAACAACACCATTTTGTTGAGGGGTGTATGGCGCCGAAAACTCATGCTTGATGCCCTCATCATCCACAAACTCTTGCATAGTGTAGTTCTTGAACTCGGTGCCATTGTCGGTCCTAATTGCCTTGATCTCGGATTCATACATACGTTGAGCTTTCTTGGCGAAGGTGATGAACTCTCTATGGGTCTCGTCCTTAGACTTAAGGAGAAAGACCCAAGAGTATCTTGAGTAATCATCAACAATGACAAGTCCATACTTGCTTCCACCAAGAGTATCATAGTGTGATGGCCCAAAGAGGTCCAAATGAAGGAGCTCCAAAGGCCTAGATGTGGTAACAATACTCTTGATGGGATGCTTCTTCTTGAGTTGCTTTCCGGCTACACATGCACTAAAACACGATCTTTCTCAAAAGAAACACTGGTTAGTCCCACAATATGCTCACCCTTTAGAAGTTGTTTAAGATTCCTCATGTTAACATGACCAAGGCGGCGATGCCACAACCATCCTTCGTCATGCTTGGCCGCCATTAGACATGTGGAGAAGGAGGGGCTCTCTTTCGAGAGGTCAACCACATAAAGGTTGTTCTCCACAAATCCAACAAGGACCAATTTGAGATTGTCACTCCTAAAGACTTGCACATAATATTTAGTGAAATATGAATTGTAACCGGCATCGGCAAGATGATATATAGAAAGTAAGTTATAGCCAAGGTGTTCAACAAGCATAACCGTCTCAAGGCACAAGTCCTTAGAGATTGCTACCTTGCCATACCCAAGTACCTTTCCCTTTGAGTTGTCACCAAAGGTAATGCTTGACTTCTTGTGGATATCTTCAATGAATTGATCAAGCACACCTTTTCCTCCGGTCATATGATTGGTGCATCCACTATCAAACACCCATTTTGGACCACCGGAGGAATACCCCTACAAGATCAAGTAGAGGATTTAGGAACCCATCGATTAATGGGTTCCTTTGCAATGGCAACAATATCTTTTGGTACCCAAATTGAGTACTCTCTATAAGCATAGCCATTAGGAGGGCCAACATAGTTAGCATAGACATCACCATAATAATCAACAAATAATGCATAGTGATCGTTTGGCCCCGTGTGGGCACCACTAGTGGCTTTGCCCTTTGAGGCTTTGCCATTGTTAGTGACCTTCTTGTTCTTATCTTGAGCGGGTTTCTCCTTCTTGTAGTTGTTCTTCTTGTGAGACTTGGGAGTATATCCAAGTCCATACTTTTGATTGTTTGACCTTTGCTTACTCAAGAGGTCATCCAATCCCATCTTGTTCTTGGCGGTGGTGAACTTTGCAAGTTCCTTTGTTAGCCTAACATTTTCCTCAAGAATAGATGCTTGCTCACAAGAAGATTCATTAGGATGATAGTCAAGACCATATTTGGTCACCAAGGACTCAAGATATGCATTGGTCTCAACATGCAAAGAAAGTTCCTCTTGTAAACGAACATGTTCCTCAACAAGTTTAGCATGCTCACTAGTAAAGGAAATGGAGGAACAAGCAAGCTTTTCAACATCAATGGGATCCTTCATTGATCCAAGAGCCTTTTTGTAGGATTCTTGAAGTAGATCATGATTCTCTCCAAGTTTCTTGAGCTCATCCTTGACAAGCTTGTTAGCTCTTTCAAGGTGGTCAAGATCCCTAGTGAGAGAAGCATGAGCAACTTCAAGTTCCTCCTTTGAAGCATTGAGCTCTTGGGTCAATAATTGAGCCCTATCAATAGTTTCTAGGTCCTTAACTTTATCAAGTTCATAAGTTTCAATTTGTTGCTTAAGGCCTTGAGATATGCACCTTTCGGTTTTTAGCTCTTGTCTTAGGAGATTGAATCTCCGTTCCTTCTCATTCAATTGATATTCTAATTCCTCAATTGACAAGGTATCAACTTGTCAATGCCTATGGATTGTAGGCTAGGGTTTAGTTGGAAGTAGAGGGTAAGCAGATCTCGAAGGTTTCAGCCGGAAAGTACTCGACGAATATGAAAACTAGGGTTTGCAGACAATGATTCGATCCTCTTTTCGTCCCTCGCCTCCCCCTTTATATAGGAGGTGGAGCCGAGGGATTCGTGCTATACAAGTTACAGAGTCCGGGACGGTTTCTAACTCATCCCGCCAGATTACAAATAACACTTCCTATTACAACTCTTGACTTTCCTTGATATATCTTGGGCTCCCGAATCTTCTTATTCTTCGGGTAGTGGGCCTTCAGTAAACCCCGGGTACTATCTTCGGCAGGCCCATTTGGGATGCCTATGTCGAGTCTCCCCGAGATTTTGCTTGAATCGTAGAATCAGGGAAAATCTCCACTGTTTATTTTTATTCGAAAGCTTTAACTTTTTTATATTTCTTCACATAAGATTCTATATTGTACAGGGATAATGGTAGTTGGGGCTAGTTCATCTGACGGACAGGGTACTGTTAAACTGCTCTAGTGGCAATCCGCAAAAACCTACTTCAAAATCACGTCCCTGGACATGATCTCGGGATACTGGTGTAAACTTCGACAGGTGCCGCTTAAGGTCTTACCATTCTGTCGAGTCCCAGTCAAATTTATCGGGTACCTAACGCGTCCGTTAGGATTTTTCTTCGTATCTGTTGATACGGATAAAAGTAGCAGAGCGCAGTCTTCGGCGATGCCACGCCCAGCAGAACGGATCTGGGGTCTTACCTTCGCAAATTTGCGGCATTCAGAAATTGATCGCAACTTCGGCGTTCTGAGAATATATTGTCGAGTGCTTTTCCGGCTGTTGGAATGGCACATTTTATCGAGTCAAATATGACTTATACTGCTCTCCCGATGGGAGTATATGTAGAGTTAACTACAACTCGAAATATACTCTCTTGCTTTTCTATTTTTCCTTTGTTAATTTCATCGGGCACGCGAACGGCGTTCCCGATGGGAGTAACCCGAGGCTACAGCCAAGAACTTGTGCTTGGTTGTAGGCTCAACATTTTAGTCCACCTTGTCGCTATATTGTCATTATTTCTCAATATGATCTTTTTCTTCTTCTTCTTTTTTTATCCCTCGGGTGCGCGAACAGCGCTCCCGATGGGAGTAGCCCCCGAGGCTACAGCCAAGAACTTGTACTTGGTTGTAGGCTCCGCAATTTCTATATTGTCATAGTCGAATTTTTACTTTTTGTCGAAGTAGCCCCCGAGCATTTGGGGAAAAACTTGTTTTTGATCAAAGGCTCCCGAAGTATTGAATAATTCTTCCTGTCGCCAATCTTCTTTAACTTTTCTTATCGACATGCTTCCCTTAACCAAATTTACTTCATCCCTCTCGAATAGTCGTGATCTTTCTGCCCTGTAGGTCCATTGCTTCCACCACGTTAACACGTCGTGCAAGTGGGGGACACACGTCCTCCGCTTTTAAGGCGCACGTACAGTAACGCCTATCTCAGTAAAAATACCTTTTTACCCTTGTATCTAGAAGATCTATTCTCACCATACGATTTCTTCATCCAACGGCACACTGCTTCACCCGATTCTTATATAAACCTTTCTTCAACCTCCGTTCATCCCCTCGCTTGCGCCGCTCACCTGTTCCTCTTCGCAAAACTTCGCCCGCGCCCAATCTCTCTCTCGATTTTCCGCACTCACACACATTGCTCTGTCATTGCCATTGATGCCACCGCGCGCGTCGACTCGCCACAAGACTCCGGAATCCAAGATGGCCGCCGAGGATCTTGAGTGGGAGAGATCCAAAATCTCCAACCAAGACACCAACATGCTGAAGAGGCTTGGCCTCATGAAGAAGGAGGACGCCATCCGCTTCCCTAGCGAAGAAAGCTACCCCAAGCCTCCAATGGAGTATCGGGTTAGTTTTGTTGATCATCTCATCCGCGGCCTCTCGACCCCAATCCACGATTTCCTCCGCGGTCTTCTTTTTGTTTACGGGATTCAATTGCACCAATTGACTCCCAATTCCATCCTTCACATTTCTATTTTCATCACACTTTGCGAATGCTTCCTCGGAATCCCTCCCAATTGGGCTCTGTGGAAACGCATCTTCTGCCTCCGCCGCAATGGCTCCCACAACGTCACTTATAACATAGGTGGCGTTGTTATCTGTGTTCGCACTGATGTCGACTATTTCGACGTCAAATTTCCTGATTCTGTCCAAGGATGGCGCAAAAAGTGGCTCTACATTCACGAAGAAAGCGCCAACTCCGTTGAACACAACATAGTTCCTTTCGACGGAAGTGCCAAAATTCAGCGCCGCCGCTCCTGGGATGCCGAAGCTTCCGAGGAAGAGAAAAAGGCGACAGAGGCGCTCATGTCTCGTATTCGCCAGCTTCAAAATACTCGAGGCAAAGAGCTTTCTGGTGTTCAAATCACTGCCTATTTCCTTAGGATTAGAGTGCAGCCTCTCCAGGCTCGCAAAAATCCCCTTTGGACATATTCTGGTAAAAATGACGCCAACAGAATCTCCGGTGATCTTTCCACCAAGGACTTGGAGAAGTTGATTCGAAGACTTTCTCGCCTGGGTAAAGACCCAATTCCTTCCTCTTGTCGCGTGGAACCGTACAGCGCCGCCAATCCACTCCCCGAGGTATTTTGTCTTGCCGAGTTTTTACCTTATTTTGAACTTCCTCTGCACCTCATTATATTGTCATCTCTTTTAATTTTCCTTCTGGTCACTATTTTTTACAGAACCATCCTACCATGACTTCCCTTCCTCCTCTTCCGGAGGGTGGAGAAGTCGAAGAACAGGCCATCGTTGCCGAAGATACTCAAGGTTCTGCTATTCGTGAAAGTGAAGTCGCGGGTTCTCACAAATCTGCGGCTTCTCATGAAAAAGAAGTTGAGTCTGAAGCCAGTGAATCGACGCAATCCCTTCCTCCTGCTGTTTCTCCCAAGAACAAAAGGAAAAGGACTGATGTTGAAGATTCTGGCACCTCTAAGGCTGAAGAAGTTGTTCCTTCTCATCCGAAGGCAACTTACGATCTTTATGCTGAATCCCTCATCAGCTCGTAAGTCGTCTTTATTTCTCTCTATTTTTGTACTCGAAATATTTAGCTTGTCTTGCTTTTTATGCTGCCGATTTTTTGATTATTAGCGATGACGAGGAAGAAGTTCCAACTACTGACGTGGCTCCTCGGACAAGCACGTCACGCATCGTACTTGCCTCAGACACGCTAGTTGAAGGAGAAGAAACCTCGCCTCCTCAACAAAACGTCGTCACCACTACTCCGCCATCAAGCCCCCTTGCTCCTTCACCAAAAAGGGCAAGGGTTGAAAAGATTATTGAACCTGCCCCTCAGTTGGGCAGTTCGTCGACTCTGCTCCTAGATGATGTAAGCTTGTCGACATCTATATTTTCCTTATTTTGTTTTTTCACACCTTTTCTCTTTTTCATGCCGATGTTTTTCTTTCTGTGTTCACGTTGAACAGCCTATGATCAAGGATCTTCTCCGCATCGGTTCCCAATTTGTTGGGTACCGTGAATATGCTAATAGAGCCGAAGGTAACGACTTTTGTACTTGCTGTTTTTCCTTGATTTTTTACTCTTGGTGCTTGTCGCGATTTTTGATCTTTCTCCTCTCTTTTTTCATATCTCGACAGAGATACTTGCAGAGGCTAACGAACGCGCCGACGCACTTTCTCGAAAACTTGAGCAAAGTGAGGCGGCTCGCAAGAAAGCGGACCTCGCTGCTAGCAAAGCCAAGACCGAAGCTGATGAAGCCAAGGCGAAAGCTGCTGGTGTCGAGGAACTGCAGAAAAAGCTTAAGGATGCTACAGCTGCTTTAGATGAGCACAAAGCTGCGCAAGCTTCTCGTGAAGAAGGAATCCTCAAGCGCCTGAAGACTCAGAGTCGCCGTACTTTCGGTAATTACTGCTCCCTTCTATTTTTAGGAGAATCTTTGTTTCTTGTCTTTTCACTAATACTTTGTTTCCTTGACAGTCCAAACAAACCAGGATTTTGACCTGACGAATCCTGTCGATGATCCGGTCCTTGACGCACTTTCCTATCTGGAGCTTCATGGGTCCGAGATTCGTGAAGGTGTATCGAATGCTAATGCAGTATTGTCGGCATTGTTCCCCTACTTCTTCCCGAAGAAGGAGGAGCCTGCGACTTTCCTCAACCTTGCCAAGATGTTCAATACACCTAAGACCTTGGACTGAAGATGCGCCAAGAGAATATGAAGGTTGCCGTTGAAAACACTGTCGCCTTGGTTTGCCGATGTCGACGGACTATCGACTGGATGAAAGTTGGCGACACCGAGCAAATAGAACAATCAAGGTGGAAGTCGCTGATCAAGGCGGCCAAGCCCAACACGAAGAAGATCTTGGCCTATCTCGGGATTAAGCCAGCGTCGACTCCTAGCTCGTCAAGGCCGGAGGTCTAGTTGCATGCCTCTGTTTTTCTTTGTTTCTTTTGCTTTTGTCGCCAAAGTAGTTGTTTAGCGACACGTATTTCCTTAGCTCCACTGTAATGCCCTTGTAATTATTCCAAGAGATTAATGAAAAATTCTATCTTTGCTTGTCGTTTGATTTTATCCTGTTTATATTTCAGTTGATATTTGATAACTATACTCCAACTTCCGCTCCTTCCAATGTGTCGCCTTCTTCTTCTCACGCGAGGAGAACTTTTGCTGATACTGCACCTGTCGACGATACCTTGTCGCAAGAATCGGACGAACTTCGACAAGAGCTTCAGTATGCAAAGAAGCAAACACTTGTGATGATGGAACAATCTCGCAAGTCATCCGAAGCCGAAAAGTTGCTCTCCGAAGCTTGCGAGGCCGTGGCTGCCAAGGAGTTTGCTGCTTCCGAGGCTGAAAAGGCGACTACTCGAGAAAATTTCATGCTCGAATTAATGAATGAAGCCAGTGCAGATATGTCGGGTATGCCTGTTTCATCCTCTGATATCTTTCATCTTCATGCTATTGTCTCTTAAAGGTTTCCACTTCTTTGTTCTGATAGGTGCCTTTACTGATGCTGCTGCCGAGGAAGAGAGAGTAAGTGCTAGGACAAACCTCCTTGTTAATCTTTCCCTGGATCATGGTTCTTTGTTTTGGGCTACCCGGAGAGGACCCGCCAAATTGTCGGATTTCAAGATCGCACCTCTCAAACTCGCGATTTCCTTGACTTCGTACCAAGACCTTGTCCATGGTTTACAACTCCATGTTTCCTCGGAACGTCCAACCAAAAACTCTTCCTGAATTGATGGAAAGGTTTAAGGATGCTCGCAGTATCCATGATTTTGTCAGAGCTCAACTAGTAGCTGGCGCCAGATTTGCTCTTATCATGCTCCAGATCTGCCACTCGAAACTTGACCTTACCCAGGTTGTCGAGAAGGTTCACCAAAAGGTAAAACGTCGGAGAGTTGGTGTTGACAGGATTAACACTAAGGTTACGCCCATAGCCGAAGAAATGATTGAGGACCTGCTTCGGATGGATGCCGACTTTTTTGCCGATGGCCATTATGCCGATTTTCTTGGTGCTGCTCCTGAGGAAAACAGAGTTACTCTTGATGACATACGGACTCAAGACTAGTTATTTTCTTCTTGTAGATATTTCTTCTTTGTAATCCATGACTATATTGTAAAGCAATCATTATATTTCTCTGTTTGTCTAGCCCCCGAGTGTTTCGGTGACTCTTTATTATATTTGTATATTTGCGAGGTTTTAAACCAAGGCATATATATACTTAAGGTGAATATGAGCCCCCGAGCTTTTTACTGAGTACTATTTTGTATTTTTATTGACTCACGAGGTATTTGAATACCAAGGCAAGGTTGTTCTTTTGTCGATGAACTATATTGAAATTCGTCGGAGCAAAGATTTTGGTCATGTCGATAAAGAAGAAAAGTTATATTGTCACTATCTTTATTATATTGCAGCACCGCGAGCCCGCCTCATTAAAAACCTTCTCCGGCCCCACTCGGTGCCCCGAAAAAGGAAAAGAGTGCGTCTGAAAACTCGCGGGCGTTTCAAGTACATTGAAGTTTTACAAGGACTATATTTCGACTCTAGGCGTAGAACCGCCTAAGTTGCGCCACGTTCCGTGGGTTTGGCTCCTCCACCCCTGTCTTCTTGTCCTTTATCCTATATGCTCCTCCTCCGATTACTTCCGTGACGATGTAAGGGCCAAGCCATGGTGACTCGAGTTTTTCATGACTTTTTTGCGTGAGCCGAAGAACTAGGTCGCCCACCTGAAAAGATCTTGGCCGCAAACGTCGACTGTGGTAATTCTTCAAGTCCTGTTGATATTTGGTTACCCGAGATAATACTTCATCTCGAGCTTCATCAAGTGCGTCGACGTCGTCCTCTAGCGCTCTTCTCGATGTTTCTTCATCATATTCAGCGACACGTGGAGAGTTGTGCTCTATCTCGATTGGTAGTACCGCTGCTCCATGAACCGTAAAAACGGAGTTTCCTGCGTTGCTGTGTTTGGTGTTGTTCGGATGCTCCACAACACGCTTGGTAGTTCTTCTGGCCAGGTATGTCGAGCTTTTTCCAGTGGTCCTAACAAGCGCTTCTTGATGCCATTGCAGATGATACCATTGGCTTTCTCGACTTGCCCATTGGTTTGAGGATGTGCAACTGACGCAAAGTTCAACTTGATACCCACCTCTTCGCAATAATCTTTGAATTCATGGGATGTGAAGTTACTGCCGTTGTCTGTGACGATGCTATGGGGCACTCCAAATCTGAAGACGAGGCCTTTTACGAATTTTACTGCGGATGCTCCATCTGGTGAATTTATCGGCTTCGCTTCTATCCATTTTGTAAACTTGTCGACAGCTACTAGCATGTACTCCTTTCCTCCTGGCCAGGATTTGTGTAACTTACCCACCATATCAAGTCCCCATTGAGCAAAGGGCCATGACAATGGTATTGGTGCTAGCTCTGCTGGAGAGTGAGGTTTTGCGGCAAACCTTTGACACGCGTCGCAAGTTCTTACTATGTCCTTGGCGTCCTCGATTGCTGTCAACCAGTAGAATCCTGCTCGAAAAACTTTGGCTGCGATAGCTCGACTACTTGCGTGGTGGCCACATATTCCCTCGTGTACATCCTTCGAATTATTCTTCCTTCCTCGGGTGTGACGCACCTTTGCAAGACGCCTGAAATACTTCGCTTATACAATTCTCCCTTGACCACCGTGAAAGCTTTGGAGCGTCGAATTACTCGCCTTGCCTCAACTGGATCGTCGGGTATTTCTTTCCTCAGGATGTATGATATGTACGGCTGCATCCACGGTATCCGTATCACCATGACCAGGTCCTGATCTTCTTCTTCGTCCTCTTGCTTTTCCTTGGTAGCCCCCGAGGGTTTCTTCTCCTTCTTTTTGATTTTGTCGACTTAGTGGATCTCTCTGTTATTTCTTCCCAGAATACACCTGGCGGGACTGCAAGGCATTGCGACCCGATGTTTGCAAGAACATCGGCTTCGTCGTTGCTCAATCTGCTAATATGGTTTACTTCGCATCCATCGAACAACTTCTCGAGTTCGTTGTATACCTCCTTGTATGCCATCATGCTATCATTGACTGCATCACATTGGTTCATAACTTGTCTTGTGCCACCAGCTGTGAGTCGCCAAAGATTTTTAGTCGAGTTGCTCCGCAGGCTTTCGCCATCTTCATTCCATGTATGAGAGCCTCGTATTCTGCTTCATTGTTAGATGCGTTAGGGAACGTCATCCGGAGGATGTACTTCAACTTGTCGCCTTCAGGTGATATGAGTACTACTCTGCGCCGACTCCTTCCGATCTTTTGGACCCGTCGAAGTTCATGGTCCAAGTTCTCGATAAATCTGGAGGTCCTGTATTTTGCAACTCCATCCACTCTGCGATGAAGTCCGGCAGTATTTGCGATTTTATTGCTTTTCTTTTTTCATACGTGATGTCCCGAGGGGAAAGTTCTATTCCCCAAAGGGAGACACGACCCGTAGCTTCTGGGTTGTTCAGTATATTTGACAAGGGAGCTTCATTGACCACTATGATCGGATGTGCCGAAAAATAGTGGCGCAATTTTCGTGCTGTCGTGAATACTCCATATGCTATCTTTTGGTACTGCGGATACCTTTGTTTAGATGGTGATAGAACTTCGCTGACGAAGTATACTGGCCTCTGCACGCCGTGGAGTTTTCCTTCTTCTTCCCTTTCGACAACTAGCACCGTGCTCACCACTTGGGGTGTGGCTGCGATATATAGCAGAGGGGTTCCCTTTCTTTTGGTGCCACCGGAATTGGCGGTGTCGAAATTGTGCGCTTCAAATCCTCGAAAGCTCGTCGGTTTCTTCTGTTCCACTGAAATTTATCTCCTTGTTTTATCAAAGCGTAGAACGGCAAGGTGCCTTTTCTCCCAGCCTAGCGACGAATCTACTCAAAGCTGCGACTCGCCCCGTTAGTCGTTGTATCTCCTTCAACTTTGTTGGCTTCCTCATTGTTACGATAGCTCGTATTTTGTCGGGATTTGCTTCAATCCCTCTTGCTGATACTAGAAACCCCAAAAGTTCTCCTCTTTGGGACGCCAAAGGAACACTTCGTCGGGTTCGGTTTGAGGCAGAACTTATCAAGGTTGTCGAAAGTTTCCTTGAGATCCTCGATCAGCGTTGCCCCGTTTTTTGACGTTATGTCGACATCTTCAATGTATACTTGCACGTTCTTCCCAATCTGTCGCCAAACACTTCGCATCATCCTTTGATATGTTGCTCCCGCATTTTTAGACCAAAGGGCATTGTTCTGTAGCAAAACACGCCGTAATGTGTAATAAACGCGGTCTTTAATTCATCATCTTATTTCAATCTTATATGGTTATAACACGAAAATGCATCCAGGAAGTAAAGACTTTCACATACAGCCGTGGAGTCGATAATTTGATAGATCCTCAGGAGGGGAAAGTGATCCTTTGGACAATGTTTATTGACACACGTAAAGTCGACGCACATGCGAAGGACCTTAGTGTTTTTCTTCGGCACCGGCCACGGGATTTGCTACCCATGTGGCTTCTGTGAATATCTCTTTGATAAAACCAGCTTCTTGTAGTCGATTAATTTCTGACAAGATGGCTTTGCGGTTTGGTTCAAACGTCGCAAAGGTTGTTTGATTGGTCTCGCTAGTGGATCCAAGTTTAGGTGGTGCTCGGCAAGTTCCACAGGTACTCCTGGCATGTCAGCTGGACACCATGCGAAGATTTTCCAGTGCTCACGGAGGAACTCGACGAGCGCGCTTTCCTATGCGATATCCATGTCGTTTGCGATAGATGTCGTCTTTTTTGGGTCTGTCGGGTGAATCTGCACCTCTTTTGAATTTTTCTCGGTACTGAAAGTTGATTCTTTGTTTGGCCTTCCAACGTCTGGCAGTACGTCGTAATCAGTCATGCTTTTTGACGCCAAGTACTCAGCTTGCATCCCGAAGGTTTCTGACAACCGGTGGAAATCCTTGTCGCACTTATCGGCTAAGGCAAAGCTTCCTTTAACTGTGATTGGTCCCTTTGGTCCAGGCAACCTCCACAACAAGTATGTGTAGTGTGGCACTGCCATAAATCTAGCATATGCTGGTCGTCCCAACAGAGCGTGATATTGTGACGGAAAATCCACGACTTCAAACTCGAGCCTCTCGATTCTATAATTTTCTCGGGTCCCAAACTGAACGTCGAGATTGATTTTTCCCAACGGATAACTTGGTTTCTCCGGTGTGATGCCGTGGAACCTTGTGTCTGTTGGTTTCAAGTTTGCTAAGGATATGTTCATCTTCCTCAATGTATCTGCATACATAAGGTTTAAGCTGCTGCCGCCGTCTATGAACACTCGAGAGACATCAAATCCCGCGATAATCGCCGCAGAATAAGTGCCGACTGCCCTGGTCGAGGAACTTGCTGCGGATGCTCTGCTATTGTGAAGCCGATATCTTGTCCTGACCAATTAAGGTACTCAACTGTTGGTGGAGGCATTTTCTCTGCCATAAACACCTGTCGTGAGATTACTTTCTGAGCTCTATTGGACGGCCTTCCCTTCTGAATCATCAACACTGCTCCATTGGAATTAGGATCAACATAAGGTGGTGGTGCAGGTGCTGCCGCTATTCTGAGCTGATGCCGATTGTCGTCTGTAATCGCGGGAGGAGGCGGTAAGTGAATCTCGCTTCTGGGTTCTCGAGGATTTCTCTGTGCTGCCCGCGCATTAGCGTTCTCTGCATACCGCAACATTGCTTGAAAATTTCGACAATCCTTCGCAAGTGCCCCGACCGTCTTTTTCCGTTCTTTGTCGAGGAAAATGCATCCGGCACGGTCCGTTCATCATCTCTTCAGTGGGACACGAAAGGTCTTGGGAACCTAGGCCCGCTATTTTGCTCGTTGCGTGAATCATCCTCGTTATCACCTCGCTGCTCACTGCTTCTCTGGTAATCATCTCTGTTGTTTCCTCCTGTATTTGTCCGAAAACCTGCCGAAATTTGTCCTGGAGCGTCGTAGTTCTGGTACGTCCGAGGAAATCTTCGCCTCGGTTGATAGTTTCGACCGCGGTCCTCCTCTGGCGACCTGTGTCGTTTGTTGTGGACAGCGTCTTCTCCATCTGCCCATTTATTTGCTATCTCCATTAACGCGGATACTGTCTTTGGATTGGTCCTTCCCAAGTCTTCGACGAAATCTCCACGCCTGACTCCTGCGACAAACGCATCTATTGCTCTCTCGTCAGATATATTTTCTGCCGAGTTTTTAATGATATTCCACCTCTGGATGTACTTCCTCATTGGCTCATCTGGCTTTTGTCGACACGCTCTCAACTCCTCTAACGACGCGGGTTTTTTGCACGTGGATCTAAAGTTCTTGACGAACACATCCTCGAAACTTTCCCAGCTGTCGATGGATCCTGGAGCAAGTTTCTTTATCCAAGATCGTGCGGCTCCACTCAAATGCACCTGGATACTTTGCATGGCTGTTGCCCTAGTTCCTCCTGTGAGCTTCACCGTCTCTAGATAGTCGACTAGCCAATCCTCTGGATCTTGAAGGCCGTCGAACTTCTTGAAATTATCGGGTAACTTGAATCCTGAGGGGACTCGAGTTTTCCGGACTCTCCTCGTAAAGCATGGCAAGCCACACATATCTTCGTCGGTCAATTCCGGAGATTGCCGATGATCCCTTCTGCTTTGCCGCGCTCTGTCGACTCTTGCTCTGCTTTGTGTCTTTTGCTCCACTTGGCCCTTCGAGTCTTTGCCGCTGTTGCTGCTGCAGGTCGTGGACTATTTTGCCTTGCCACTCCTTCGGGAGGCGTTGATACAAACGCTGTCCCCATAGCTCCAACTCCTGCTACCGCCATATTGTACAATGTTTCCCTTGGATCACCTGGAGGTGGTTTAGATGCAAGGATAAAAGCATGTGTCGCCATATACCCAGCCTCTGGTGTCTTAGGGATGATGTTTCCTCTTGTATCTATCGACATGAAGGACATGTCGAGGTTCTGGACCAAGTGCTCTCTTTCTGCTTCGGGTATGTGCTGCAGCCTTGATCTTGCTCTGTTCCGCGCCTCCCAGTGGCTATCACCCGTAGTTCTAGATTGTCGACTTAGATCTGCCCTTCTCCTGCTGGATGCAGAAGCTGCCTCCTTTCTCCTGTTCAACTCAGCTGTCTGTTTTTCCAATTCCCTGGCAGCTCGTGCGAGCCTATATTGATATGCTTGCAATTCTTCTGGTGTGGCTGTGGTAGCCATTGGTTCTGTGCCGTTCATAGCTCTCGCGGCTCTGTCCCACGCTGCTTGTGAAAGTTGAACTCTATCTCGCGGTTCTGGCCTGACGTATTTGTTGCCCAGGCCTTGTCGCAGATTGGAGGGATCGACGTATGGATTTCCCAGACTGTCGAAAGCCTCAGATGTCTCCTCTTGATCTTCAATGGCGTAAATCTGATGATACTTTGTACTCAGATCTACGTTGGGTTTGGTGACATCATCGTTGAGATTGATGAAGACCTTGCCCACTGTGAGAGATTTGTCGATGAAGTCGTAACTGTCGACATCGCTTGAGCCATCGCTTATATATGAGTCCGCAGATGACTCAAACGACATGTCGTTGAAGATCTTGGCGAGTTTCTCTCTTGCTCTGGTGCTGACGTAGCGTGTCGCCGAGGTTTCTTCTTCTCCTGACTCGGTTGACGATGCATAGTTTGAAAAATCGGAATCGACCACCGACGATCCCGATGAAATCGGAATCTCGACACGATACGATCCTTCCTTCTCGACGCGAAAGTGAAACCTTCCGAACGTCATCTCCATGGGCTCCGCCAGATACGCATATGCATCCAAACGGGAGGGTGGGTGAGGAACAAAATCGACAAGACCAGCAGCGATCTGTTTACCTCGATCCATTGTGTTGCTTGCGGTTGACGATGTCGAAGATCTTGAGCGTGCCATCGAGATCAGCTCCTTACGCCTCTAGTTCCCACAGACGGCGCCAATTGACAAGGTATCAACTTGTCAATGCCTATGGATTGTAGGCTAGGGTTTAGTTGGAAGTAGAGGGTAAGCAGATCTCGAAGGTTTCAGCCGGAAAGTACTCGACGAATATGAAAACTAGGGTTTGCAGACAATGATTCGATCCTCTTTTCGTCCCTCGCCTCCCCCTTTATATAGGAGGTGGAGCCGAGGGATTCGTGCTATACAAGTTACAGAGTCCGGGACGGTTTCTAACTCATCCCGCCAGATTACAAATAACACTTCCTATTACAACTCTTGACTTTCCTTGATATATCTTGGGCTCCCGAATCTTCTTATTCTTCGGGTAGTGGGCCTTCAGTAAACCCCGGGTACTATCTTCGGCAGGCCCATTTGGGATGCCTATGTCATCAATGGACTCATCCTTTTCTTTGAGTGAGTCCATCAAGAAATCAAACTTGACAAGAGCTTCACCACGAAGGGTGCATCTAACATCATAGAGTTCCTTAAGCATAGTTAATTCTTCTTGATCTTCGTTTTCATCATCAAGAACACTAGATAGGGAAGGTGGAGGTTCCATTACCTTGGTTTCCCTTGCCATAAGACAAGAGCCAATGATTGGAGAGGAGGGAGAGTCATCGGGGTCATCATCTTGAGTTGTTCTTGCCATGAAGGAAGAGCCAACATCATTCTCCGTGGAGTAATCTTTGGAGTAGTCATATGTGAAGAGTGACCCGGGCTTAGAGTATGCTAAACCGGCCACTCCGGCCTCCTTCTCCTCATCTTCCTCTTCTTCATCGGACAAGTACTCGGCCCCAATAAAAGCTCTTCCCTTGTTCTTCTTGTACCGATCGTTGATTGGGTTCGGCTTCAATCTTGGTTTGACCCCTTTGATGAACTTTGGCTTGTCTACCCTTTTCTCATAAGGGCACTCATTTGCAAAGTGGTTATCTTCATCACAATTGTAGCAAGTTCTCTTCTTCTTCTTGTCATTGAGGAGCATTGGGAACTTTGCCTTGTACTTCTTGGCAAAGAAAGCAAAGTCGGTAGCAATGTCACTAGTTGAAGTCATCTCTTCATCTTCTTCAATCTCATAGTCTTCTTTGCTTTCATGGTCGGCTCTAGCTTTGAGAGCAAGGTTGTGTGACGCTTCATGGTTGTGTGAGGCTTCATCAACACGGTTCATTGCCTTGAGCCTCTTCCCGGCTTTGGCCATGCTTTCATTGGCGGCCACATAGGAGACTAGATCATCGGAGTTGAGATCGGCACTCTTGGTCATGATTTGCAAGTTGAGTCCAAGGTTGGTGTCTTCTTGTTTGACGGCAATCATAGCAATGACCTTGGATTTTATGAAGGCTTCGTTCATCTCAAATCCGTCATTGTACTTCTCAACACCAAGTCCCTTGACCCTTACTTTCAGAGCACCAAGCCTAGCATAGGCATCAAATATGGATTCTCCATCCCGAATCATGAATTGGTAGGCCTCTTGCTTTGCGGTCTCATAGAGAGCTGATTGGATCAAATCGGTTCCCTCTTGTAGTACTACGATCCGATCCCACAACTCTTTAGCGGAGACAATGTCATCGACTTGATCAAGAAGCTTGCGGTTGATGCCACTTCTAATCTTGTCACGTGCGGATGCATTGAGTTGACGGTTGTAGAACTTGGTGGATGTCAACCGAGTGGGATCTTGTGGCTCCGGATATCCATGAACAATGAGCTCCCATAGCTCCACACTGCAGCTGCGAATATGAGATTCCATAGCAGATTTCCAATGTGGAAAGTGAGTTCCATCGTAATGGGGAACGGTCCCACTATGGTTTATATGAGGCATGGGTGAAGTGTTTCTAGGATAGTTATAGTTAACATCATGGTAGGACTCCTTAGAGACCGAAGCCCCACTAGAAGTTCCACCGCAGTTAGGTTCTTAAGCATGGCGGTCATTTCGCCATTTGGTTTTGTAGCTCATCCTCCTTTTTCTTCTTCTCGGCCTCATATGCCAAGAATCTAGATTTCATCTCTTTAACCGAAAGGTTAGAGTCTTCATCTAGACCCTCGAAGAGTTTATCCATCTCACTCTTAAGGCGGTGAAGCCCTTAATAAGAGTCCGAGGCTACGATACCAATTGAAAGTATAGAGATGGTAAACCTAGAGGGGGGGGTGAATAGGTTTCTACAAATTTTAATTCTTTCTTTGCAATATTAGGCTTTGCGGAATATAAAGATGAGCCTAATGCAAACTAGGTGAAGCAACCTATATGAGGATACAACTAACTCGAGCACGAAGGCTCTCACAGGCAGTTAAATCACAAGTAAGGAGTTCGGTTAGAGATAACCGATAGCACGCGGAGACGAGGATGTATTCCCGTGTTCCCTTGCTTTGCAACAAGGTACGTCACGTTTGGAGGAGTGGAGGTCCCACGAAGGATTCCCCGCGCCACGAAGGCTCACCCTATTCTCCGGAGCCTATCCCACGAAGGAATAGCTCACTCACTTGTGGTAGACTTTGAGGTAGCCTCCAAACCTTCACAATCTTGCCCGGAGCAAATCCACAGCCCGGATGCTTCCGGACTCCTCTTGCCTACCTAGGGTTTCCTAGGAACCCTAGGAAGCAAGCTTCTCAATGAATACAAGGGGGAATGAGATTTGGCTTGGTAGAACGGTAGATCGGGTCCTCCTCTAATGATTCCCCGGAGGGATTTGAGTTTGGGTGGAGGAGGAGGGAGATCTGAGGCTTTTGGTGTTTCTAGCAATGGAGTATGAGAGAGAGAGCTCAAGAACAGCTTGTAGTGTAGTGCCTAACTGTCTAGAGATAGGAGAAGGGCTATTTATAGTGTTCTTCGAAATATGGCCGTTTGCCACTTGCCACCTCAGCTTTTCCTCGACAAACCCGGTCGACCGGGCCACAGACCGGACAGCCCGGCTGAGAGGCCGGTCTGACCGGGCCAGTGACCGGACACCTTTTGCTGGTCCTGGAGCTCCTCCGGTTGGCGGCCGGTTGGCGCCCGGTTGCCGCCCGGTGGACCGGACGGAGCACCGGACACGCCGGTCGAGAGCCCGGTTGACCGGGCGCAAACCGGATCTGCTGGCTCCTCCTTTGGAGCCCGGTTGCCGCCCGGTTGACCGGCCACCACGCCGGACTGGCCGGTTGCTGGCCCGGTTGGACCGGGCAGGTGACCGGATTTCTCCTGTAACCCCTTTTTGATTGTTGTTGAAATGGGGGGTCACCTTTAGCCTTCTTGTTCCTTTGATACACCATTTACGCCTCATTGCCTAATACCTGAGATTGTACTTATAAACATATTAGGCCAAATACTTTAGCACGGTGTCATCGTTACCAAAATAATGGATAAGGGTGAAATACCCTTACAATGTTGAATCTTATGCTTGATGTAGAGTCAAAGTTATTATTTATCGGGTGCGCAGCCAGCGATCCCGATGGGAGTAGCCCCCGAGTATATGGATGGGTTCTTGCAACCGTGCGTAGACTCAACTTGTACTACTCGAAGAGCTTGATGTTGATGTCGGCGTCTTCAAATTATCCCATCATTCAATACTTTTAAATCTATCGGGTCTTCAAAATGATGCAAGCTTCGAGAGAAGCCGAAGAGCTGGATTGTTAGAACCTTCGGGTTCATTCTTCTTCATCGATGAGGCTTCCATCTTTTTATCGGGTGCGCGGATAGCGCTCCCGATGGTAGTAGCCCCTGATACTGTAGATGAATATGAAATAGTCATGTATATGATGTAAAAATGCTAAGTTGAATACCGTAGATTTCTTCGAGTTCCGAGAATATTTGGATGCCTTTGATGATGTGGATAATTTTGATGATGTCATAGAGGAGTTGATGATTTGGATGCTCCGGCGTTAATTGTAGCAAACATTAACTGTGGAGCTCAAGGTCCACGGAGATGGAGCCAACTATTGAGATGGAGGTAGAGGGGAAAATCTCACAAAGAGTGGCTAGAGGAGGAGGCGGGGTCGGCTTGGAGGTCGACGGGGCTAGCGCACTGACGAGGCGGTTCCTCGGCAATGCCCACCATGAGGAGCTTAGGGTTGACGGAAGGCGACCATGGAAATTCCGGGGGCGAGAGAAGGCACGGCGTACCCAGGTTCACGTCCCCGCGGTGGAGGATGGCTATATCCTGCTAGCAATCCACTATATGAATATATGTGTACAGGGGGCCGCCATAGGCGGAGTTGTTGTATCTAGTCTAGTTTTAATCTGCGGGTTGCGATGTCTAGGCGTATCGCGCCTATAATTTATGTTTCTCAATCTGCCCCCTAAGGGGTGCCCCTGCCTAGCTTTATATATCAACCAGGTTAGGATTTAGAAGACTCATAGTAGAATTCGTATTGGAGTCTTATTTCTTGTAATCCAAGTTGATATTCCTTGTGGGTCCATCTTGTCGAGTCATTGCGCTGGTCCATCTTCATAATTTGTACCGGGTATAGCACTGTCGGGTACCTGAAACGTAATGCCCACATCAGTAGCCCCCGAGTGTCTGGCCGAAGTGAAGCTTCGGGCAGGGACTAAATTTGTCTTCATCTGAACGTCTTGATCATCCGAAGAATGTTGAATCTTATGCTTGATGTAGAGTCGAAGTTATTCTTTATGGGTGCGCAGCCAGCGATCCCGATGGGAGTAGCCCCCGAGTCTATGGACGGGTGCTTGCAACCGTGCGTAGACTCAACTTGTATTACTCGAAGAGCTTGATGTTGATGTCGGCGTCTTCAAATTATCCCATCATTCGATACTTTTAAATCTATCGGGTCTTCAAAATGATGCAAGCTTCAAGAGAAGCCGAAGAGCTGGATTGTTAGAACCTTTGGGTTCATTCTTCTTTATCGATGATGCTTCCATCTTTTTATCGGGTGCGCGGACAGCGCTCCCGATGGTAGTAGCCCCTGATACTGTAGATGAATATGAAATAGTCATGTATAGGATGTAAAAATGCTGAGTTGAATACCGTAGATTTCTTCGAGTTCCGAGAATATTTGGATGCCTTTGATGATGTGGATGATTTTGATGATGTCATAGAGGAGTTGATGATTTGGATGATGTCACAGAGGAGTCGATGATTTTGATGATGTCCCGAAAGAGTCGATGATTCTGATGATGTCACAGAGGAGTCGATGATTTTGATGATGTCTCAAAGGAGTCGATGATTTTGATGATGTCCCGGAGGAATCAATGATTTTGATGATGTCCCGGAGGAGTCGATGATTGGTCTGCAGCAACATCCAAACGTAGGGTGCGCTGCAGGCCCGACGGACTCATTTCATCTTACTGAGCCGTGCATTTGTTTGTATGGTGGTCATCAGAAAGTTGTGAGTGATCAGTTCACGTTGCAGGCCCGATGAACCCGCAGTAATCGCAACATATCTTGCTGAATTGTATGTATGTTCGTAATGGCGACAACCCTCGAGTAAATGAGGGAACCATGCGCTTATTCGGCTTCGTAACGCGGTACACCGGTGTGAGCCTTTCATATTTTGTATTGTTTCCATGAATTGCAGCACTCGCATGTTCCCTGAGGTTTGGTGGAAGTGTTTTTGTATGAAGATCCCTGTAAATTGTAGCACTCGCATGTTCCCTTAGGCTCTTGGCGAAAACCATAATAGATCTTGCAGCCCCCGAGTATTGTCGGGTAGGATGCAATATGTCGATAACCAGAGGTCCCGATGGGAGTAATAGTAATCGAAAAGATTCTCGTCAATTATAGCACTCGCATGTTCCCCGAGGCTCTTGACGAAAACCGTAATAAACCTTGCAGCCCCCGAGTATTGCCGGGTAAGCCGCAATATGTCGATAACCAGAGCTCCCGATAGGAGTAATAATAACCGATAAAGATTTTCACCAATTGCAGCACTCGCATGTTTCCTGAGGCCTTGATAAAATCATTGATAGTATAAAGAGTCCTCGTGTTTGCTTGAATTCCAGCGAACCAGTGCCCCGATGGAAGTGATAGTTGTAATAGCCGAATATATTACAGGAGCCCCCGAGTGATTCCAGCGCTCCCGAAAGTGTAACAGGTCAATATTATAAAAGATGATATCCATTGAAGATCATAGTCGATGAATCCACTGACCCGGAAGTATATCGGGTCAATATTATATAAGATGATATCCATTGATAACCATAGACGATGAAGCCATTGATCCGTGATTGCATCAGTTCAATATTATATAAGATGATATCCATTGATAACCATAGGCGATGGAGCCATTGACCCGTGATTGCATCGGGTCAATATTATATAAGATGATATCCATTGATAACCATAGATGATGAAGCCATTGACCCGTGATTGCATGAGGTCAATATTTATATAGCCATGGAAGATAAATCCATTGATAACCATAGATGATGAAACCATTAGTTCGGTTGCGATGAGGCCAATGAGAAAGCAGGTCACATGGTGGACGCAGTCGAAGTAATTGCGCAATCAGAAATAAGCGATGTGACGAGCGCAGTTGAAGAAATCGCCCGGCCAGAAATAGTCGATGTGGTGGGTGCAGTTGAAGTAATCGCCCGACCAGAAATAGTCAATGTGACGGGTGCAGTTGAAGTAATCACCCGACCAAAAATAGTCGATGTGGCGGGCGCAGTCGAAGTAATCGCCGGCCAGAAATAGTCGATATAGCCGCGCGGCGCCTGGCCGGTGTAGTCGATGAAGAGGACGCAGTCGATGTGGCGGATCCGCGATGGGTGAGCACCCAAATATATCGAGTCCGCAATGTCGGATCCGCGACAAGCAACCCTTGAGTATGACGAGTGCGCGACAGCGGGTGCGTTCGTCCGAGCAGAGTAATCAGAGCTTTGTTTCAATCTGCAGTCATGTTGTAGTGCATAAATTCACGGGCAAATAATAGTATAAGCCAAAAAATATTTGACCAAGTACCAATAGTAAGATAGCACCTGATTATTTTTATCAGATGCTGACGGGTCTGGTATTTCTTGACGCGTACAAATTCTGTTTTGTTTCGTGTACTTTTCTAAATTATTTTTCGTCAGCGAAACTCCTATTTTGCTCTATGTTCTTAGGCGTAACATCCATATTGATGACTTCTTCCATATTGTGTTAGCTTCTTCTTTCTGGCCGCGTCCCAGTGTAGTTCGTATCATGGGAAAGCTGATTAGCCTGATGAATTGGATATACTCCCTCTTCTTTTTTTTTAATTGATCTTGAAGTGAAGCAGTAATGATGACCCTTTTTTCTATTCAAGAAACTCCACGTGAAATTTGCTGATTCTTTCACGGAACCGATCCAACCCCAGCTCTGTGTTCGCTTTCCTCTTTTCCCGTACTCTTTTTTTCTTCTTCGGTGCAATGGGCAGTTGATAACTAGCCGCTACAGCGCGTTGGTACTTAGCCCCTGTGCGCCTCTTCTGGCGATGTTATTGGCGATGACTACAGCAACCGCAGACCTTCATCAATCCGGGCCTGATTTCTCCAGTCTCCTGGTTTAGAGCAAGTAAATAAGGTATAGTCAGCTGTCTATAAGAGATAAAATATTATAAATTTGCTTAGTTGGAGGAGAGAGATTAGGAGAGAGAAGGAAAGTGGGCTCTTATCTAATACTAGCCAGCTCTAGCACGTGCTCCTAGGCACTATGTGAGACTAAAAGGTGGACCATATATTGTAAAAGTACTACACTTTTATAGCTTATGTGGTGACCCTGCATAACACTGCATGTTATAGTATATGCCAGTCGTTGATATAACATTCACGAAGTACCATTCCGCAAATATTACATCCCTCAGAGTAGTACACAGAACATAGCAGGTCCATAACTCATTCATTTATTATTACAAGCATAATACGCATATCGTCTCGGAGCTCCTCTTGGGTCCTAAGAGGGATACTCCTGGGTTCGAGGCGAACCCAACTTAGCTTACAATATAGAAGTCTCATTAAGTTATACATTTATTCTCTCGAGCAGCTTAGTATTAAGAGTTCGGGCTGCTCGGCTACTACTACTACTCGATGCTTCTAGGCTTGATCTCCTCTGGAAGCCTCACCGGTTCCGTAGACTATGAGGTAGTCTACGCCTTCAATACCTCCAGAGAGGTCTGGTTCTTCATAGCCGATGATCTCGGCTCCTTCAGGGTTGTCGTAGTCCTCCTCCAGACGATTCAAACAATCTAAGCAAGGGATTTAAGAGTGGGATGAGCGTACTCAACAAGTTCATTATAGATAAGAGGTGTTTAATGCACTAGCTACGATATTAGACCAGAAAGTCTAATACCAATGCAGGTTTTGATAAACATTTCTTCAAGAGATTGCTTTTATTTCAAAGAGCTATGTCCGTCAGCCTTCACCGGTTTACTAGAACTTCATGGAGCTCCCTTCCGGCCGCGTTCGCAGTTCCATATCCTGGAACAGGGAGTGACAGGTCACGGTTCTTTACACTCTGCAGAGGTGTGTTGCTTTACCCATAAGAGATCTTAACCTTGGTGCCAACCGGGCAGCTTTCCCGTCCACACTTCCTATGGTGTGAGGCCCGGTATAAGGTCTAGCCAATCATGTTCCTCCGCTACCTCGAACACCCACCCTTTGTTGCAAACTCCGATCCTGGGTCCACGCCGGCCCCATTACTCCCATAGATTTCAGGGTGGACTCCGACCACGACGTCAATGCAGGGCTCTACCATACATTCCTACGCCGGCAGTTGCAACCCATCATAGACCTCATTACCGTTGGGACTTCTACGGGTTCCCACCCCTGCATCAAGTCTCGCAAGATCATGTGCACCCGGTAATGAGCATCCGTTGATGAACGAGAGGTGGAAACACTTTTGACTATTCCGTCCCACTCCGGATCTTATGGTTAACACGGTTATTACGGCACAAGAATCACTGGCGACATTTGTTGTTTAATCCTAGATGGATATAAACCCTTGCAATGGAACCTCCACCATATCAACACAATCCATGGTTCCATTGCCAACCACATAGTCATATTCATAGTTATGAAAGTAGTGGTTTTGGTTTTTATGCAATAGTGATAACCATAGTACTTTGCAAGTAATTTGATAGAAATACTCAAATGACATGAGCAAGTGATGAACTTGCCTGAACACTGCAAAGTTTTGCAGCTGGATGGTGTGGACTGACCCTTGTCCTCTGTTTCTGAAAAATAGCATCATTGTCCGATAAGGGCAATGGTTAAAGAAGCAATTATGCATGATTCCAGTTTTAGGGTTTGTTCCCCCTTCCGATGACATTATTATTTCATGTAAGAGGTTAATACTAAGATTGATTTGGAGATACTTTATTTAGGGTAAATACAACCTTGAAATGTTGTCAAGGTGTTTTTAAAGTCCAATTGCATTAATGGACTTATTTTCATTATTGAAAGTAATATGTGTGATTTAAATCATTATTTAAATCATCAAATTAAGACTTATTCTTAGTTGTCTTCAAAAATTCTCTTTGATATTTTATTTAGATAGAGAATTTTATGCTGATCAATTTTCATATTTTTAATTATTTTTTTAGAGCTTTGAATCATTTTCTATTCATTTTCAAAGTTTCTTGTTTATTTTAAAATGTGAAATGACACATTTACCCCTGGGCCCACCTGTCAGGGTGGCCCAGTAGGTTAACCCTAACCCGAGCCACACTTGGGCTCGGTCAGCCCACTCGCCCCTTTCTTCCTCGCGCAGAACCCTAACCTCCCTTATCTCTCTGGCGATGCCGTGGTCGCCGCCGCCTTCGCCGAAATATTCCGGTCGTCTCCAGCCAACTCCGGCGGCGCGGTTGGTCGTAACAGAACCACCGCTCGACGGCGGTCACGATGGTCCGCGTCGATTCGGTTCTTGCCGCCTCCTCGACTCGCCCCCATCGCCACAGCTCGCCTACCGTGAGGTCCACGGCGATCTCTTTGCCGCCGATGCTCCTGGTGCCGTGGTGCCGCCGTGGTGACGCTGGCGTTGCGGCGAGATGACGGCTTGGCTCGGCTTGGCCTGGCGCCGCCGTTCGCCCGGCGTGTGCCGCCGTGCCGCCATGGCTGCGCTTCTCTGCTTCGCCGGGAAGTGCTCCCCTCCTTCTTCTTTCTCTACTCCTCCTCCTAGCTGAGCTATGGCTGTCTCACTTCATGGAGATGCCGTGGTGTGCTGTGCTGCTATGGCTATGTGCTGCGTCCTGGCTACTGCGCCTGCCCTAGGATGTGCTGCTGCTGCTCTCTACTTGCCATGGCCTTGCTCTAGTTCTTGTGCTTGTACTGATGCTCTCCTCTCTCTAGCTTATGCTTGTACTGCTAATTCTATGCTCATGTTTATGCTAGTTCTTCTTCTGTGCTACCACTATAATTGCTCATGAGCAAGCTGTGCTGCTCATGGCTTGCCATGTTGCTCCAGCTGTGGTTGCTGTTACTGGATAATCATGTTTGGCCCTGGGTTCTTGCCCCTGGCTTGATTGTTGTGATTAATCCTTGCATATTTGCAAGTGCCAGTGCCTCTGGGCTAGTTCATTGTGTCCTGATTCATGAGAATGCTCAACTGAGCATGATGGTTGGCTAGATAGTTTCCCCCCTGGATAATGTGTTGCTGGATACAGTTATAGATTTATTGAGATGATTATCTGTGATGCACTTATTGCTTAATTGGGCTATTTCATTTATGTAGTTCATGAATTGATGCCAGGCTTGTCTCTGACAAGCACTTGCATAATTTGGCAAGCACTGATGATCCAGTGATCATCAGGTGCATGTTGTTTGCTTACTATCTACTGTCTGTGCCTATCTGATGCTCATCCTGGTGTCTGTGTGACACACATACCTGTGCTGGTGTGTGTTGATGCTTGCTTAAGCATCATCTGATGCTTGCAGTGATCCATTGGGTTACTGGCAAGATGTTGGTGCTTTGATTACTTGTCTGTTTCATTTATCTGTATTTCCTTGCTTGATTAGATGGATAAATGATGTGAACTGTTTAGCAGTAATGATCATATGAATGGATTGGATGTAGCTAGAGGGATGCCAACCACTGGTTGGGTACCGTAGCTCATACTGAACCCACTTGGGTAATGATGTGATGGCTGGAAATGTTGGCTGTGGGTTGAGGTGGCCCTAACAGCCCTGTGGTGCTGTCATGGTAGCTCCCCTTTCTCTGTGGCTTGCTGTGGTGAATAGTTGCTCACTGGCTTGACCATACTTGGTTGCCAGATGCTTTTGATGTTGACAAACATGAATAGACACTTAATAGTCTATCTGTCTGATGGTGTAGTGGCCATAGGTGCTAGGTGAATCTGGCTAGCTAGATAGGATCATCCCTTGTTGGATTTCTTTGATTATGTCACTGGTTTGGCATAGCCAATGTTCCCAGGGTGCCTTCCTATTGGTTCTCCTCTGGTTTACTTGCACCAATTTGGCTAGTAGCCATATGATGACTCACATATAGGGTTTCTACCCACTTTGCTTCTGTGACTTGTGCATATGATGGATTTGTATGAGCAAAACCCTGCTTGCTCATGATTTATTGGTATACCTCACTCCAGCTCCTAGAAATGGGTGTTGATGTAGAGGTTCAGCTGCTGGTTGAGTCTTGGCTTGCCCTGCTCCTCCTTGCAAGCTTGATTTGCTTGGTTTACTTTCTGGTGATTGGGGAATAGGTGAAACAGCTCTAGCTGTTCACCTGTTCTTGGTGTTCTTGAGTTGTTCTTGGTATCTGATGGCTTACCCTACTGCCTGTCGATGGATGAAGCTGATGGCTAGGGTTTTGGCTTGGTGAAAAGGTTTTATACCATGCCCTCCTTGATTCCCTGGTTCACAACTCTGCCTGGCATGTGTTGGTGACTCCTCTCTTGCTGTGTGTGTGTGCTGCATGCACACAGCCTTGTGAGCAGGCTGTGTGTGTGTGTATCCTGATACTTTGCACTTGGCTGTGAGAGTGGATCAGCTCGGTAGACTTGGTATTATCCACCATTTCCATTTCTTTCTAACCTGCCAAGTGGCAATGCCACTTGGCATAACTAGTTCTTTGCTTTGTTGTGTGCAGGGATCAATCTGATGCTCCAATGATCATGAAGTTCATCAAGTACAAGACTAAATGAAGTTTAGCTTGTAGTGTTAGGATAGATCATTGAATTGTAATTTCCTTTTCTTTTCTTTTTCTATTTTTGTCCAATTCTTGTAATATGTTGTAATATTTCATATTACCATTTTGGATATTGTAAATGACATTGTATTATGTGTGATTATCAATAAAGCTCAAGTTTTCCTTAATGAGCTTTATTTAAGTATTGTACTATTCATATTCTTGATTACTTGTAATTGTGTAATGCATTATCTCAAGTTTGAATTATGTGATATCAATTTGATGTTTGAATTTGAAATTCAAATTCAAATTTGGGTTGAATTCAATCAAACAACTTAACTTTTAATTCAATCATGTAACTTAACATTGCAATGCAATATCTCTACCCTCTTCTCAAAACCCTAATCTAGTTAAGTAAGAACAAGTTCATCGCACTCTCGAAACCCTAACCCTGTAGGATGCCGAGAGAGAAACCTGTCCCCCTTCGATGCAGTTTTGTTTTAAAAGCGCGAAATTTCCCCGTAATTTACAATGCAATGCACATCCCTTTCTAAAATCTACCCCTCGATCGTCTCTAAACCTGGGACATTACAACCTTTCCCCCTTAAAGAAAACTTCGTCCCGAAGTTGTGGTTGTAATACCTGAAGAGTTCGGGTATGTTTTCCTCAGGTCTTCCTCTTTTTCCCAGGTGGCTTCCCTCTCGGGATGATGCTTCCATTGTATCTTGCAGTACTTTATAGCTCTATTCCGGAGTTGTTTCCAGTTCTCCTCGAGAATCTTCGCTGGCTTCTCGATGTAAGTCAAATCTGGTTGTAGCTCAAGCTCTTCATGTGATACTGGCTCATCGGGGGTCTTCAAACACTTTCTGAGTTGCGATACATGGAATACGTTGTGAACCTGAGATAACCTTCCCGGTAGTTCCAATTCAAAGGCTAACCCTCGGTTTTGACTCAGAATCTTAAAGGGTCCGATGTATCTAGGGCTTAACTTTCCCTTTACTCCAAATCTCTGAAGTCCTTTCATCGGGCTCACCTTGAGATATACCATGTCTCCAACTTGCGGCTCCCATGTTCTTCTCTTCTGATCGGCATAACTCTTTTGCCGACTTTGAGCTATCTTCAACCTATCTCTTATGATGTCGATGATTTGTTGCTTTTCCTTGACATAATCAGGATTGAACTCTTTGCTTGCTCCAGCTTCATACCAGCATATAGGTGATCTACACTTCCTTCCATACAGAGCTTCGAACGGTGCCATCTTGATGCTACTTTGATAGCTGTTGTTGTATGAAAACTCTGCTAGTGGCAAGTGTTCCTCCCATGATCCTCCGAAGTCTAGGGCACAAGCCCTAAGCATATCCTCTAGGATCTGGTTAGTTCTCTCGGTTTGTCCACCTGTCTGAGGATGATAGGCAGTACTATAATCCAACTTAGATCCTAAAGCTTCATGTAGTTGCTTCCAAAATGCTGACGTGAACACGGATCCTCGATCCGACACGATCTTCTTGGGCACTCCATGTTTACTCACGATCTCTTTGATGTAAAGATCGATGAGTTTCTCTCCTTTATCCTGCTGATTTACCGCTAAGAAGTGTGCACGTTTCGTCAACCGGTCCACGATTACCCATATCATGTCCTTCTTTTTATTGGTCATGGGTAGTCCGGTGATGAAATCCATTCCTATCTCCTCCCATTTCCATTCTGGAATAGGTAAGGTTGTAACTTTCCTGCCGGACTCTGGTGTTCAGCCTTCACCCTTTGGCAGGTATGGCATTCCGCCACATATTGTGCTATCTCTCTCTTCATGTTGTTCCACCAGAATAGCTCCTTTAGATCCATGTACATCTTTGTACTTCCCGGATGAATGGAGTATGGTGTTTGATGGGCTTCCCGGAGTATTACTTCATTGATTTCAGCAATATCCGGAACACAAATCCTCTTCTGGAACCATAATGATCCCGATTCTCCTCGATGAAATTCTGATGGTCTTACTTCATCTATCCTTCTCATCTCCTCCATGATGAATGGATTGTCCAACTGACCCATCATTATCTCATTCTTCAGGTTGACATTTAGCTCATCGGCTACTTGTAAAGCCGATAGTCCTTCATGAGCTTCTTTCTCCCAAAGTTGTATTTGGGCTTCGCTTATTTCCTTCCTCAACTCTGGTGATAACTCTTGTTCCACTCCTCCAGTGCTCTTCCTACTTAAGGCATCTGCTACAACATTGGCCTTTCCTGGAGAATAATTGATGGTCAAATCATAATCCTTGATCAGTTCAAGCCATCTTTTCTGCCTCATATTGAGTTCCTTCTGAGTGAAGAAGTATTTGAGACTCTTATGATCTGTATAGAGCTCACACTTGGCTCCATAGAGAAAATGTCTCCATGTTTTAAGTGCAAATACAACTGCTGCTAATTCTAAATCATGTGTTTGATAGTTCACTTCATGAGGTCTGAGTTGCCTCGGTCCATAAGATATTACCTTCCGATCTTGCATGAGTACGCAACCCAATCCATGCTTGGATGCGTCACAGTACACGGTGTAATCCTTGCCAACTTCAGGAACTGCTAACACCGGTGCCGTGGTGAGTTTCTCTTTCAGAGTTTGAAAACTCTTCTCACACTCCTCTGACCACACGAATGGTGTGTTCTTTCTTAACAGCTTCGTCATTGGTCCTGCTATCTTGGAGAATCCTTCAATGAATCTCCGATAATATCCTGCCATTCCTAGGAATCCTCAGATTTCCTTGACAGTCTTGGGTGCTTCCCATTCTAGAACTGCTGCTACCTTGCTCGGGTTAACAGCTATTCCATCTTTGCTAATGACATGACCAAGAAATTCCACTTGATCTAGCCAAAATTCGCACTTGCTGAATTTGGCATAGAGTTGATGTTCTCTTAGTGTTTGCAATACTAACCTCAGATGTTCAGCATGTTCGGCTTTGTCTTTGGAATAGATCAAGATATCATCAATGAATACAATGAAAAACTTGTCTAGATATGGCATCAAAATCTTATTCATGAGATTCATGAAAATTGCTGGGGCATTGGTTAATCCAAAAGGCACTACAAGGTATTCATGATGTCCATACCTTGAAACAAAGGCTGTTTTCGGAACGTCTTCTTTCTTGATCTTTATCTGGTGATAACCGGATCTTAGATCAATTTTGGAAAAGACTCCCGCGCCTCTAACTTGATCGAATAGATCTTGTATTCTTGGAAGTGGATACTTGTTCTTGATTGTCACATTGTTTAAATTCCTGTAGTCTCCGCACATCCTTCTTCCTCCATCTCTTTTATCTACGAAGATCACAGGTGATCCCCATGGTGAAACACTCTCTTGTATGAATCCTTTCTGTTCCAAGTCATCCAATTGCTCCTTAAGTTCTTTCAACTCCTTAGGCCCCATCTTATATGGTGCTTTAGCAATCGGAGCTGTTCCTGGGATTAGGTCGATAGTGAACTCTATCTCCCTGTCTGGTGGACATTCCAGGTAATTCCTTAGGAAACATATCCTGTAATTCATTTACTACAGGTATATCTTCCAATTTCACCTCCTTCATGCTGTTCAGCTGTAACTCGACTTCTATCTGTGTATGCTTGTCTCCTTGGTAGTTCATTCTACTTCCATCGGGGCTTTTCAAAGACACAGTCTTGTTCACACAGTCGATCAATGCTCCGTTAGCTTCTAACCAGTTCATACCAAGAATGACATCAATGTCCTTCATCGGTAAAATGAACAGGTCTGCGTCAAACTCACATTTATTGATCATGATGACTTGTTTTTGTTTGGTATGGGTTACTACTATCGTTCCCCCCGCGGAAAGTATGTTTATGGGTGTATCTAACTTAGTGCAACTAATCCCATGTTTGATGATGAATTGCTGAGAAATGAATGATGTAGTTGCACCAGTATCAAAAAGTACTTTGCCAGGATGAGTGAGTATCTGGAGCATACCTATCACCGCCTGATCAGAGTTAACCACCTCCTCCAAGCTGGTGCAGTTCAACTTGCCGAAGGGTTTCCTGTTCTTCCAGTTCCCTCCGTTGTTTCCTCCTCGGCTTGCTCCCCCTCCAGGCTGACCTCATTTATTCTTATTCTTAGGGCAATCCCTAAGCATGTGTCCTTCCTCACGACAACCGAAGCAGATTATCCTGGGCTTCTTACAGTCCTTGGAGAAATGCCCCGTACCTCCACAGCTACGGCACACAATCTTATTTGCAGTCTGAAATGCTTGGTTCCTCCTGCTACCGTAGTAGTAGTTGTTGTTGTTGTTGTTGTTGTTGTTGTTGTTGTTGTATCTTGGCTTGAAACTCAAGCTGGTATTGGGCTTGTTACTAACAAACCTCTTAGGCTCAAACTTGGCCTTCTTCCTCTTCTCCTCTTGCAGCTGTTTAAAGTCATCTTCAAGAGTGATGGCTGCATCCACCAACTCTTGGAACTCAGTCGCTCTCATCATACGGAGTTGTACCTTGAACTGGGGACTTAACCCCCGCAAGAACCTCTTCTTTTTCTTGTCCTTAGTGTTGACTTCTTCAACAGCGTACCGGGACAGCTTTGAGAATTCCCTGACATAAGTCAGGATGGCCTTATCCTTCTGCTCGAGACTTTCAAATTCTCGACGCTTCAGTTCCACAATGCTTTCAGGGACATTGGATTCCCTGAACTTCCTCGCAAACTCCTCCCAGGTGAATACTTTTCCAGCCGGATAAACGGCTACGATGTTGTCCCACCATGATGCAGCAGGTCCACACAACAAGTGTGTAGCATAACGGACCTTCCCCTGGTCGTTGCAACCAACAGTATTGAGCTTTCGCTCGGTGTCCATAAGCCAGTCTTCCGCGTCCATTGGTTCGGGCGCGTATGCGAAAGATATAGGCTTTGTGTTCTGGAAGTCTGCTAAGGTGACTCCCTGATTCTCGGGTCTCTCTACCCGGTTCTGTTGCAGCAGCTCCTGGAAGAATTTATTCTGCTGCTCCAACGTGATACGTTGCCTCTCTTCCATCATCTCCATATACTGAACGAAGTTCTGCTGCGTCATGGGTGGTGGTGGTGGTGGAAACTGATTCCTTGCTGCTTCATCAGCCTCTTCCTTCTGTTTCGCCTCGCGCTCCATGCGCTGTGCTTCCGTCTCCTCTCCTACCGGTCCCGACATAACCCCCTAGTTCTGCAACACAAGATGATACTCATAATTACTCCATGCGCAAGTTTTCCGAGCTCAACTTTGTGCACAGAACTAGTCACGCAATGGAAATCAAGAAGCAAATCCAAATCATACAAAACATATACCATGTATATACATACTTAAGTGGTCTTATTACAATACTCAAGTCGATGTGAGTATGCAAACTCACTTATTAAAGTATATGTACAAATTTCTACAAATATTACACACTACAATACACGTGGTACTTGTGTATTGTAGTCCCGCCTTCCTTGGTGGACTCTAGTCGATCTTCACTCCCGGTACATCCCAGGCTTCCATCCGGTCGAACGTGTCGTCCTCCTGACAGAACCTGGAACATAAGGTCTCCCCGTCGGCTGGTAGTCAGAATCAGATGATGACCCTAGGGAGAAATCAGTGTTCACGAACTGGTCATTCAGTGCATCATAGTCCACCCATCGGGTGTACTCCCCTGTAGCTCCACCATATGTGTTTCCAACATTTGTATCCGAGTCAACCTGTGTCGGATACCCCCCAACTTCTTCCCCATTCCACGGATAACTCTGGTGCTGGGTCGTGGCGTCCTCATTCATCTCCCCGTCATAATACACTGAAGTACTATGAGTTCCAGTATCAGACCCCCAACGCCAACCCGTGGAGTTTTCTATAGGAGTCTCGGAACGCTGATTGTTTCCGGATTCCTCTCCACCCTCATATCCCCTATAGGAACTACTGAGATAGTTCCCAGGTGTAACGGGTGTAGTTTCACGCTCAAGAGGATCAATACTAATGTAGTCACCAGCTGAATAAACTGGTGTGTGAACCACATCCTCCATGGTTTCCTTCCCCTTGGTCTCCTCCTTGTGTTCAGTGAACTCCTCTAGCATTGTATCAATTGCTCCCGTCTAATGACGGTTCAACTGAAAGAACAATGATAGTAAGTTGCGGCTATTGTCCATGTATTTTGCAGCTTCCGCTGGTTTGTGTTTTGCATATTTGAAGTGGTTGAGCATGGGATCATCTTCCTCCTCCATATGAGGAATGTGGGTGAATTCGGAACCCATAAGCTCTTTCGTCTTATGCTCCCGAATATCGGTTATGGCTCTCATAACGGCTATATGGTAGGCTGTGTTGATAGTTCGGGCTTCACCTGCTGGCATTACTACGCTCATTCCCAAAGATTCGGGAAGTCGCAGCCCTACCCTACACTTTGCCAATACAGTACCATCGTAGTACATGTATTTCTTTACTTGGATCTGGGGATCACACCCAAATTCAAGTAACATCGCACGTAGAATATCTGCAAGTCCTCCTTCATATTCACTCAGTGTGGAATCCATCACTTTCACGTTTCGTCCCGGACGTGAACTTGCCATTGTTGGCTGTAGAAATAGAAAGAATATAAGATTAGTAATAATGCATCATAATAGAGATAATAAAGAATTATCACACTAAAAGATATGATTGTTGTATTCTCAATTGAATATACACCATATTTTTAGAGAATTCTTTACTAGTCCTATTTGACTCCTAACGTTCGGTCCCATTTACTAGGTTCCAACCTAAGTCAAAGCTTTTGCTCTGATACCAACTGTCGTGACTCGCATACCACTGCATGTTGTAGTATGCCAGTCGTTGATATAATATTCACGAAGTACCATTCCGCAAATATTACATCCCTCAGAGTAGTACAACAGAACATAGCAGGTCCATAACTCATTCATTTATTATTACAAGCATAATACACATATCGTCTCGGAGCTCCTCTTGGGTCCTAAGAGGGATACTCCTGGGTTCGAGGCGAACCCAACTTAGCTTACAATATAGAAGTCTCATTAAGTTATACATTTATTCTCTCGAGCAGCTTAGTATTAAGAGTTCGGGCTGCTCGGCTACTACTACTACTCGATGCTTCTAGGCTTGATCTCCTCCGGAAGCCTCACCGGTTCCGTAGACTATGAGGTAGTCTACGCCTTCAATACCTCCAGAGAGGTCTGGTTCTTCATAGCCGATGATCTCGGCTCCTTCAGGGTTGTCGTAGTCCTCCTCCAGACGATTCAGACAATCTAAGCAAGGGATTTAAGAGTGGGATGAGTACGAGCGTACTCAACAAGTTCATTATAGATAAGAGGTGTTTAATGGACTAGCTACGATATTAGACCAGAAATTCTAATACCAATGCAGGTTTTGATAAACATTTCTTCAAGAGATTGTTTTTATTTCAAAGAGCCATGTCCGTCAGCCTTCACCGGTTTACTAGAACTTCATGGAGCTCCTTTCCGGCCACGTTCGCAGTTCCATATCCCGGAACAGGGAGTGACAGGTCACGGTTCTTTACACTCTGCAGAGGTGTGTTGCTTTACCCATAAGAGATCTTAACCTTGGTGCCAACCGGGCAGCTTTCCCGTCCACACTTCCTATGGTGTGAGGCCCGGTATAAGGTCTAGCCAATCATGTTCCTCCGCTACCTTGAACACCCACCCTTTGTTGCAAACTCCGACCCTGGGTCCACGCCGGCCCCATTACTCCCATAGATTTCAGGGTGGACTCCGACCACGACGTCAATGCAGGGCTCTACCATACATTCCTACGCCGGCAGTTGCAACCCATCATAGACCTCATTACCGTTGGGACTTCTACGGGTTCCCACCCCTGCATCAAGTCTCGCAAGATCATGTGCACCCGGTAATGAGCATCCGTTGATGAACGAGAGGTGGAAACACTTTTGACTATTCCGTCCCACTCCGGATCTTATGGTTAACACGGTTATTACGGCACAATAATCACTGGCGACATTTGTTGTTTAATCCTAGATGGATATAAACCCTTGCAATGGAACCTCCACCATATCAACACAATCCATGGTTCCATTGCCAACCACATAGTCATATTCATAGTTATGAAAGTAGTGGTTTTGGTTTTTATGCAATAGTGATAACCATAGTACTTTGCAAGTAATTTGATAGAAATACTCAAATGACATGAGCAAGTGATGAACTTGCCTGAACAATGCAAAGTTTTGCAGCTGGATGGTGTGGAATGACCCTTGTCCTCTGTTTCTGAAAAATAGCATCATTGTCCGATAAGGGCAATGGTTAAAGAAGCAATTATGCATGTTTCCAGTTTTAGGGTTTGTTCCCCCCTTCCGATGACATTATTATTTCATGTAAGAGGTTAATACTAAGATTGATTTGGAGATACTTTATTTAGGGTAAATACAACCTTGAAATGTTGTCAAGGTGTTTTTAAAGTCCAATTGAATTAATGGACTTATTTTCATTATTGAAAGTAATATGTGTGATTTAAATCATTATTTAAATCATCAAATTAAGACTTATTCTTAGTTGTCTTCAAAAATTATCTTTGATATTTTATTTAGATAGAGAATTTTATGCTGATCAATTTTCATATTTTTAATTATTTTTTTAGAGCTTTGAATCATTTTCTATTCATTTTCAAAGTTTCTTGTTTATTTTAAAATGTGAAATGACACATTTACCCCTAGGCCCACCTGTCAGGGTGGCCCAGTGGGTTAACCCTAACCCGAGCCACACTTGGGCTCGGTCGGCCCACTCGCCCCTTTCTTCCTCGCGCAGAACCCTAACCTCCCTTATCTCTCTGGCGATGCCGTGGTCGCCGCCGCCTTCGCCGAAATATTCCGGCCGTCTCCGGCCAACTCCGGCGGCGCGGTTGGTCGTAACAGAACCGCCGCTCGACGGTGGTCACGATGGTCCGTGTCGATTCGGTTCTTGCCGCCTCCTCGACTCGCCCCCGTCGCCACAGCTCGCCTACCGTGAGGTCCACGACGATCTCTTTGCCGCCGATGCTCCTGGTGCCGTGGCGCCGCCGTGGTGACGCTGGCGTTGCGGCGAGATGGCGGCTTGGCTCGGCTTGGCCTGGCGCCACCGTTCGCCCGGCGTGTGCCGCCGTGCCGCCATGGCTGCGCTTCTCTGCTTCGCCGGTAAGTGCTCCCCTCCTTCTTCTTTCTCTACTCCTCCTCCTAGCTGAGCTATGGCTGTCTCACTTCATGGAGATGCCGTGGTGTGCTGTGCTGCTATGGCTATGTGCTGCGTCCTAGCTACTGCGCCTGCCCTAGGGTGTGCTGCTACTGCTCTCTGCTTGCCATGGCTTTGCTCTAGTTCTTGTGCTTGTACTGATGCTCTCCTCTCTCTAGCTTATGCTTCTACTGCGAATTCTATGCTCATGTTTATGCTAGTTCTTCTTCTGTGCTGCCACTATAATTGCTCATGAGCAAGCTGTGCCGCTCATGGCTTGCCATGTTGCTCCAGCTGTGGTTGCTGTTACTGGATAATCATGTTTGGCCCTGGGTTCTTGCCCCTGGCTTGATTGTTGTGATTAATCCTTGCATATTTGCAAGTGCCAGTGCCTCTGGGCTAGTTCATTGTGTCCTGATTCATGAGAATGCTCAACTGAGCATGATGGTTGGCTAGATAGTTTCCCCCCTGGATAATGTGTTGCTGGATACAGTTATAGATTTATTGAGATGATTATCTGTGATACACTTATTGCTTAATTGGGCTATTTCATTTATGTAGTTCATGAATTGATGCCAGGCTTGTCTCTGACACGCACTTGCATAATTTGGCAAGCACTGATGATCCAGTGATCATCAGGTGCATGTTGTTTGCTTACTATCTACTGTCTGTGCCTATCTGATGCTCATCCTGGTGTCTGTGTGACACACATACCTGTGCTGGTGTGTGTTGATGCTTGCTTAAGCATCATCTGATGCTTGCAGTGATCCATTGGGTTACTGGCAAGATGTTGGTGCTTTGATTACTTGTCTGTTTCATTTATCTGTATTTCCTTGCTTGATTAGATGGATAAATGATGTGAACTGTTTAGCAGTAATGATCATATGAATGGATTGGATGTAGCTAGAGGGATGCCAACCACTGGTTGGGTACCCTAGCTCATACTGAACCCACTTGGGTAATGATGTGATGGCTGGAAATGTTGGCTGTGGGTTGAGGTGGCCCTGACAGCCCTGTGGTGCTGTCATGGTAGCTCCCCTTTCTCTGTGGCTTGCTGTGGTGAATAGTTGCTCACTGGCTTGACCATACTTGGTTGCCAGATGCTTTTGATGCTGACAAACATGAATAGACACTTAATAGTCTATCTGTCTGATGGTGTAGTGGCCATAGGTGCTAGGTGAATCTGGCTAGCTAGATAGGATCATCCCTTGTTGGATTTCTTTGATTATGTCACTGGTTTGGCATAGCCAATGTTCCCAGGGTGCCTTCCTATTGGTTCAGCTCTGGTTTACTTGCACCAATTTGGCTAGTAGCCATATGATGACTCACATATAGGGTTTCTACCCACTTTTCTTCTGTGACTTGTGCATATGATGGATTTGTATGAGCAAAACCCTGCTTGCTCATGATTTATTGGTATACCTCACTCCAGCTCCTAGAAATGGGTGTTGATGTAGAGGTTCAGCTGCTGGATGAGTTCTTGGCTTGCCCTGCTCCTCCTTGCAAGCTTGATTTGCTTGGTTTACTTTCTGGTGATTGGGGAATAGGTGAAACAGCTCTAGCTGTTCACCTGTTCTTGGTGTTCTTGAGTTGTTCTTGGTATCTGATGGCTTACCCTGCTGCCTGTCGATGGATGAAGCTGATGGCTAGGGTTTTGGCTTGGTGAAAAGGTTTTATACCATGCCCTCCTTGCTTCCCTGGTCGACAGCTCTGCCTGGCATGTGTTGGTGACTCCTCTCTTGCTGTGTGTGTGTGCTGCATGCACACAGCCTTGTGAGCAGGCTGTGTGTGTGTGTATCCTGATACTTTGCACTTGGCTGTGAGAGTGGATCAGCTCGGCAGACTTGGTATTATCCACCATTTCCATTTCTTTCTAACCTGCCAAGTGGCAATGCCACTTGGCATAACTAGTTCTTTGCTTTGTTGTGTGCAGGGATCAATCTGATGCTCCAATGATCATGAAGTTCATCAAGTACAAGACTAAATGAAGTTTAGCTTGTAGTGTTAGGATAGATCATTGAATTGTAATTTCCTTTTCTTTTCTTTTTCTATTTTTGTCCAATTCTTGTAATATGTTGTAATATTTCATATTACCATTTTGGATATTGTAAATGACATTGTATTATGTGTGATTATCAATAAAGCTCAAGTTTTCCTTAATGAGCTTTATTTAAGTATTGTACTATTCATATTCTTGATTACTTGTAATTGTGTAATGCATTATCTCAAGTTTGAATTATGTGATATCAATTTGATGTTTGAATTTGAAATTCAAATTCAAATTTGGGTTGAATTCAATCAAACAACTTAACTTTTAATTCAATCATGTAACTTAACATTGCAATGAATATCTCTACCCTCTTCTCAAAACCCTAATCTAGTTAAGTAAGAACAAGTTCATCGCACTCTCGAAACCCTAACCCTGTAGGATGCCGAGAGAGAAACCTGTCCCCCTTCGATGCAGTTTTGTTTTAAAAGCGCGAAATTTCCCCGTAATTTACAATGCAATGCACATCCCTTTCTAAAATCTACCCCTCGATCGTCTCTAAACCTGGGACATTACAACCTTTCCCCCTTAAAGAAAACTTCGTCCCGAAGTTGTGGTTGTAATACCTGAAGAGTTCGGGTATGTTTTCCTCAGGTCTTCCTCTTTTTCCCAGGTGGCTTCCCTCTCGGGATGATGCTTCCATTGTATCTTGCAGTACTTTATAGCTCTATTCCGGAGTTGTTTCCAGTTCTCCTCGAGAATCTTCGCTGGCTTCTCGATGTAAGTCAAATCTGGTTGTAGCTCAAGCTCTTCATGTGATACTGGCTCATCGGGGGTCTTCAAACACTTTCCGAGTTGCGATACATGGAATACATTGTGAACCTGAGATAACCTTCCCGGTAGTTCCAATTCAAAGGCTAACCCTCGGTTTTGACTCAGAATCTTAAAGGGTCCGATGTATCTAGGGCTTAACTTTCCCTTTACTCCAAATCTCTGAAGTCCTTTCATCGGGCTCACCTTGAGATATACCATGTCTCCAACTTGCGGCTCCCATGTTCTTCTCTTCTGATCGGCATAATTCTTTTGCCGACTTTGAGCTATCTTCAGCCTATCTCTTATGATGTCGATGATTTGTTGCTTTTCCTTGACATAATCAGGATTGAACTCTTTGCTTGCTCCAGCTTCATACCAGCATATAGGTGATCTACACTTCCTTCCATACAGAGCTTCGAACGGTGCCATCTTGATGCTACTTTGATAGCTGTTGTTGTATGAAAACTCTGCTAGTGGCAAGTGTTCCTCCCATGATCCTCCGAAGTCTAGGGCACAAGCCCTAAGCATATCCTCTAGGATCTGGTTAGTTCTCTCGGTTTGTCCACCTGTCTGAGGATGATAGGCAGTACTATAATCCAACTTAGATCCTAAAGCTTCATGTAGTTGCTTCCAAAATGCTGACGTGAACACGGATCCTCGATCCGACACGATCTTCTTGGGCACTCCATGTTTACTCACGATCTCTTTGATGTAAAGATCGATGAGTTTCTCTCCTTTATCCTGCTGATTTACCGCTAAGAAGTGTGCACTTGTCGTCAACCGGTCCACGATTACCCATATCATGTCCTTCTTTTTATTGGTCATGGGTAGTCCGGTGATGAAATCCATTCCTATCTCCTCCCATTTCCATTCTAGAATAGGTAAAGGTTGTAACTTTCCTGCCGGACTCTGGTGTTCAGCCTTCACCCTTTGGCAGGTATGGCATTCCGCCACATATTGTGCTATCTCTCTCTTCATGTTGTTCCACCAGAATAGCTCCTTTAGATCCATGTACATCTTTGTACTTCCCGGATGAATGGAGTATGGTGTTTGATGGGCTTCCCGGAGTATTACTTCATTGATTTCAGCAATATCCGGAACACAAATCCTCTTCTGGAACCATAATGATCCCGATTCTCCTCGATGAAATTCTGATGGTCTTCCTTCATCTATCCTTCTCATCTCCTCCATGATGAATGGATTGTCCAACTGACCCATCATTATCTCATTCTTCAGGTTGACATTTAGCTCATCGGCTACTTGTAAAGCCGATAGTCCTTCATGAGCTTCTTTCTCCCAAAGTTGTATTTGGGCTTCGCTTATTTCCTTCCTCAACTCTGGTGATAACTCTTGTTCCACTCCTCCAGTGCTCTTCCTACTTAAGGCATCTGCTACAACATTGGCCTTTCCTGGAGAATAATTGATGGTCAAATCATAATCCTTGATCAGTTCAAGCCATCTTTTCTGCCTCATATTGAGTTCCTTCTGAGTGAAGAAGTATTTGAGACTCTTATGCTCTGTATAGAGCTCACACTTGGCTCCATAGAGAAAATGTCTCCATGTTTTAAGTGCAAATACAACTGCTGCTAATTCTAAATCATGTGTTGGATAGTTCACTTCATGAGGTCTGAGTTGCCTCGGTCCATAAGATATTACCTTCCGATCTTGCATGAGTACGCAACCCAATCCATGCTTGGATGCGTCACAGTACACGGTGTAATCCTTGCCAACTTTAGGAACTGCTAACACCGGTGCCGTGGTGAGTTTCTCTTTCAGAGTTTGAAAACTCTTCTCACACTCCTCTAACCACACGAATGGTGTGTTCTTTCTTAACAGCTTCGTCATTGGTCCTGCTATCTTGGAGAATCCTTCAATGAATCTCCGATAATATCCTGCCATTCCTAGGAATCCTCAGATTTCCTTGACAGTCTTGGGTGCTTCCCATTCTAGAACTGCTGCTACCTTGCTCGGGTTAACAGCTATTCCATCTTTGCTAATGACATGACCAAGAAATTCCACTTGATCTAGCCAAAATTCGCACTTGCTGAATTTGGCATAGAGTTGATGTTCTCTTAGTGTTTGCAATACTAACCTCAGATGTTCAGCATGTTCGGCTTTGTCTTTGGAATAGATCAAGATATCATCAATGAATACAATGACAAACTTGTCTAGATATGGCATCAAAATCTTATTCATGAGATTCATGAAAATTTCTGGGGCATTGGTTAATCCAAAAGGCACTACAAGGTATTCATGATGTCCATACCTTGAAACAAAGGCTGTTTTCGGAACGTCTTCTTTCTTGATCTTTATCTGGTGATAACCGGATCTTAGATCAATTTTGGAAAAGACTCCCGCGCCTCTAACTTGATCGAATAGATCTCGTATTCTTGGAAGTGGATACTTGTTCTTGATTGTCACATTGTTTAAATTCCTGTAGTCTCCGCACATCCTTCTTCCTCCATCTCTTTTATCTACGAAGATCACATGTGATCCCCATGGTGAAACACTCTCTTGTATGAATCCTTTCTGTTCCAAGTCATCCAATTGCTCCTTAAGTTCTTTCAACTCCTTAGGCCCCATCTTATATGGTGCTTTAGCAATCGGAGCTGTTCCTGGGATTAGGTCGATAGTGAACTCTATCTCCCTGTCTGGTGGACATTCCAGGTAATTCCTTAGGAAACATATCCTGTAATTCATTTACTACAGGTATATCTTCCAATTTCACCTCCTTCATGCTGTTCAGCTGTAACTCGACTTCTATCTGTGTATGCTTGTCTCCTTGGTAGATCATTCTACTTCCATCGGGGCTTTTCAAAGACACAGTCTTGTTCACACAGTCGATCAATGCTCCGTTAGCTTCTAACCAGTTCATACCAAGAATGACATCAATGTCCTTCATCGGTAAAATGAACAGGTCTGCGTCAAACTCGCATTTATTGATCATGATGACTTGTTTTTGTTTGGTATGGGTTACTACTATCGTTCCCCCCGCGGAAAGTATGTTTATGGGTGTATCTAACTTAGTGCAACTAATCCCATGTTTGATGATGAATTGCTGAGAAATGAATGATGTAGTTGCACCAGTATCAAAAAGTACTTTGCCAGGATGAGTGAGTATCTGGAGCATACCTATCACCGCATGATCAGAGTTAACCACCTCCTCCAAGCTGGTGCAGTTCAACTTGCCGAAGGGTTTCCTGTTCTTCCAGTTCCCTCCGTTGTTTCCTCCTCGGCTTGCTCCCCCTCCAGGCTGACCTCATTTATTCTTATTCTTAGGGCAATCCCTAAGCATGTGTCCTTCCTCACGACAACCGAAGCAGATTATCCTGGGCTTCTTACAGTCCTTGGAGAAATGCCCCGTACCTCCACAGCTACGGCACACAATCTTATTTGCAGTCTGAAATGCTTGGTTCCTCCTGCTACCGTAGTAGTTGCTGTTGTTGTTGTTGTTGTTGTATCTTGGCTTGAAACTCAAGCTGGTATTGGGCTTGTTACTAACAAACCTCTTAGGCTCAAACTTGGCCTTCTTCCTCTTCTCCTCTTGCAGCTGTTTAAAGTCATCTTCAAGAGTGATGGCTGCATCCACCAACTCTTGGAACTCAGTCGCTCTCATCATACGGAGTTGTACCTTGAACTGGGGACTTAACCCCCGCAAGAACCTCTTCTTTTTCTTGTCCTTAGTGTTGACTTCTTCAACAGCGTACCGGGACAGCTTTGAGAATTCCCTGACATAAGTCAGGATGGCCTTATCCTTCTGCTCGAGACTTTCAAATTCTCGACGCTTCAGTTCCACAATGCTTTCAGGGACATTGGATTCCCTGAACTTCCTCGCAAACTCCTCCCAGGTGAATACTTTTCCAGCCGGATAAACGGCTACGATGTTGTCCCACCATGATGCAGCAGGTCCACACAACAAGTGTGTAGCATAACGGACCTTCCCCTGGTCGTTGCAACCAACAGTATTGAGCTTTCGCTCGGTGTCCATAAGCCAGTCTTCCGCGTCCATTGGTTCGGGCGCGTATGCGAAAGATATAGGCTTTGTGTTCTGGAAGTCTGCTAAGGTGACTCCCTGATTCTCGGGTCTCTCTACCCGGTTCTGTTGCAGCAGCTCCTGGAAGAATTTATTCTGCTGCTCCAACATGATACGTTGCCTCTCTTCCATCATCTGCATATACTGAACGAAGTTCTGCTGCATCATGGGTGGTGGTGGTGGTGGAAACTGATTCCTGGCTGCTTCATCAGCCTCTTCCTTCTGTTTCGCCTCGCGCTCCATGCGCTGTGCTTCCGTCTCCTCTCCTACCGGTCCCGACATAACCCCCTAGTTCTGCAACACAAGATGATACTCATAATTACTCCATGCGCAAGTTTTCCGAGCTCAACTTTGTGCACAGAACTAGTCACGCAATGGAAATCAAGAAGCAAATCCAAATCATACAAAACATATACCATGTATATACATACTTAAGTGGTCTTATTACAATACTCAAGTCGATGTGAGTATGCAAACTCACTTATTAAAGTATATGTACAAATTTCTACAAATATTACACACTACAATACACGTGGTACTTGTGTATTGTAGTCCCGCCTTCCTTGGTGGACTCTAGTCGATCTTCACTCCCGGTACATCCCAGGCTTCCATCCGGTCGAACGTGTTGTCCTCCTGACAGAACCTGGAACATAAGGTCTCCCCGTCGGCTGGTAGTTAGAATCAGATGATGACCCTAGGGAGAAATCAGTGTTCACGAACTGGTCATTCAGTGCATCATAGTCCACCCATCGGGTGTACTCCCCTGTAGCTCCACCATATGTGTTTCCAACATTTGTATCCGAGTCAACCTGTGTCGGATACCCCCCAACTTCTTCCCCATTCCACGGATAACTCTGGTGCTGGGTCGTGGCGTCCTCATTCATCTCCCCGTCATAATACACTGAAGTACTATGAGTTCCAGTATCAGACCCCCAACGCCAACCCGTGGAGTTTTCTATAGGAGTCTCGGAACGCTGATTGTTTCCGGATTCCTCTCCAGCCTCATATCCCCTATAGGAACTACTGAGATAGTTCCCAGGTGTAACGGGTGTAGTTTCACGCTCAAGAGGATCAATACTAATGTAGTCACCAGCTGAATAAACTGGTGTGTGAACCACATCCTCCATGGTTTCCTTCCCCTTGGTCTCCTCCTTGGGTTCAGTGAACTCCTCTAGCATTGTATCAATTGCTCCCGTCTAATGACGGTTCAACTGAAAGAACAATGATAGTAAGTTGCGGCTATTGTCCATGTATTTTGCAGCTTCCGCTGGTTTGCGTTTTGCATATTTGAAGTGGTTGAGCATGGGATCATCTTCCTCCTCCATATGAGGAATGTGGGTGAATTCGGAACCCATAAGCTCTTTCGTCTTATGCTCCCGAATATCGGTTATGGCTCTCATAACGGCTATATGGTAGGCTGTGTTGATAGTTCGGGCTTCACCTGCTGGCATTACTACGCTCATTCCCAAAGATTCGGGAAGTCGCAGCCCTACCCTACACTTTGCCAATACAGTACCATCGTAGTACATGTATTTCTTTACTTGGATCTGGGGATCACACCCAAATTCAAGTAACATCGCACGTAGAATATCTGCAAGTCCTCCTTCATATTCACTCAGTGTGGAATCCATCACTTTCACGTTTCGTCCCGGACGTGAACTTGCCATTGTTGGCTGTAGAAATAGAAAGAATATAAGATTAGTAATAATGCATCATAATAGAGATAATAAAGAATTATCACACTAAAAGATATGATTGTTGTATTCTCAATTGAATATACACCATATTTTTAGAGAATTCTTTACTAGTCCTATTTGACTCCTAACGTTCGGTCCCATTTACTAGGTTCCAACCTAAGTCAAAGCTTTTGCTCTGATACCAACTGTCGTGACCCTGCATACCACTGCATGTTGTAGTATGCCAGTCGTTGATATAATATTCACGAAGTACCATTCCGCAAATATTACATCCCTCAGAGTAGTACAACAGAACATAGCAGGTCCATAACTCATTCATTTATTATTACAAGCATAATACACATATCGTCTCGGAGCTCCTCTTGGGTCCTAAGAGGGATACTCCTGGGTTCGAGGCGAACCCAACTTAGCTTACAATATAGAAGTCTCATTAAGTTATACATTTATTCTCTCGAGCAGCTTAGTATTAAGAGTTCGGGCTGCTCGGCTACTACTACTACTCGATGCTTCTAGGCTTGATCTCCTCCGGAAGCCTCACCGGTTCCGTAGACTATGAGGTAGTCTACGCCTTCAATACCTCCAGAGAGGTCTGGTTCTTCATAGCCGATGATCTCGGCTCCTTCAGGGTTGTCGTAGTCCTCCTCCAGACGATTCAGACAATCTAAGCAAGGGATTTAAGAGTGGGATGAGTACGAGCGTACTCAACAAGTTCATTATAGATAAGAGGTGTTTAATGGACTAGCTACGATATTAGACCAGAAAGTCTAATACCAATGCAGGTTTTGATAAACATTTCTTCAAGAGATTGTTTTTATTTCAAAGAGCCATGTCCGTCAGCCTTCACCGGTTTACTAGAACTTCATGGAGCTCCTTTCCGGCCACGTTCGCAGTTCCATATCCCGGAACAGGGAGTGACAGGTCACGGTTCTTTACACTCTGCAGAGGTGTGTTGCTTTACCCATAAGAGATCTTAACCTTGGTGCCAACCGGGCAGCTTTCCCGTCCACACTTCCTATGGTGTGAGGCCCGGTATAAGGTCTAGCCAATCATGTTCCTCCGCTACCTTGAACACCCACCCTTTGTTGCAAACTCCGACCCTGGGTCCACGCCGGCCCCATTACTCCCATAGATTTCAGGGTGGACTCCGACCACGACGTCAATGCAGGGCTCTACCATACATTCGTACGCCGGCAGTTACAACCCATCATAGACCTCATTACCGTTGGGACTTCTACGGGTTCCCACCCCTGCATCAAGTCTCGCAAGATCATGTGCACCCGGTAATGAGCATCCGTTGATGAACGAGAGGTGGAAACACTTTTGACTATTCCGTCCCACTTCGGATCTTATGGTTAACACGGTTATTACGGCACAAGAATCACTGGCGACATTTGTTGTTTAATCCTAGATGGATATAAACCCTTGCAATGGAACCTCCACCATATCAACACAATCCATGGTTCCATTGCCAACCACATAGTCATATTCATAGTTATGAAAGTAGTGGTTTTGGTTTTTATGCAATAGTGATAACCATAGTACTTTGCAAGTAATTTGATAGAAATACTCAAATGACATGAGAAAGTGATGAACTTGCCTGAACACTGCAAAGTTTTGCAGCTGGATGATGTGGACTGACCCTTGTCCTCTGTTTCTGAAAAATAACATCATTGTCCGATAAGGGCAATGGTTAAAGAAGCAATTATGCATGATTCCAGTTTTAGGGTTTGTTCCCCCCTTCCGATGACATTATTATTTCATGTAAGAGGTTAATACTAAGATTGATTTGGAGATACTTTATTTAGGGTAAATACAACCTTGAAATGTTGTCAAGGTGTTTTTAAAGTCCAATTGCATTAATGGACTTATTTTCATTACTGAAAGTAATATGTGTGATTTAAATCATTATTTAAATCATCAAATTAAGACTTATTCTTAGTTGTCTTCAAAAATTATCTTTGATATTTTATTTAGATAGAGAATTTTATGCTGATCAATTTTCATATTTTTAATTATTTTTTAGAGCTTTGAATCATTTTCTATTCATTTTCAAAGTTTCTTGTTTATTTTAAAATGTGAAATGACACATTTACCCCTGGGCCCACCTGTCAGGGTGGCCCAGTGGGTTAACCCTAACCCAAGCCACACTTGGGCTCGGTCGGCCCACTCGCCCCTTTCTTCCTCACGCAGAACCCTAACCTCCCTTATCTCTCTGGCGATGCCGTGGTCGCCGCCGCCTTCGCCGAAATATTCCGGCCGTCTCCGGCCAACTCCGGCGGCGCGGTTGGTCGTAACAGAACCGCCGCTCGACGGTGGTCACGATGGTCCGTGTCGATTCGGTTCTTGCCGCCTCCTCGACTCGCCCCCGTCGCCACAGCTCGCCTACCGTGAGGTCCACGACGATCTCTTTGCCGCCGATGCTCCTGGTGCCGTGGCGCCGCCGTGGTGACGCTGGCGTTGCGGCGAGATGGCGGCTTGGCTCGGCTTGGCCTGGCGCCACCGTTCGCCCGGCGTGTGCCGCCGTGCCGCCATGGCTGCGCTTCTCTGCTTCGCCGGTAAGTGCTCCCCTCCTTCTTCTTTCTCTACTCCTCCTCCTAGCTGAGCTATGGCTGTCTCACTTCATGGAGATGCCGTGGTGTGCTGTGCTGCTATGGCTATGTGCTGCGTCCTAGCTACTGCGCCTGCCCTAGGGTGTGCTGCTACTGCTCTCTGCTTGCCATGGCTTTGCTCTAGTTGTTGTGCTTGTACTGATGCTCTCCTCTCTCTAGCTTATGCTTCTACTGCGAATTCTATGCTCATGTTTATGCTAGTTCTTCTTCTGTGCTGCCACTATAATTGCTCATGAGCAAGCTGTGCTGCTCATGGCTTGCCATGTTGCTCCAGCTGTGGTTGCTGTTACTGGATAATCATGTTTGGCCCTGGGTTCTTGCCCCTGGCTTGATTGTTGTGATTAATCCTTGCATATTTGCAAGTGCCAGTGCCTCTGGGCTAGTTCATTGTGTCCTGATTCATGAGAATGCTCAACTGAGCATGATGGTTGGCTAGATAGTTTCCCCCCTGGATAATGTGTTGCTGGATACAGTTATAGATTTATTGAGATGATTATCTGTGATACACTTATTGCTTAATTGGGCTATTTCATTTATGTAGTTCATGAATTGATGCCAGGCTTGTCTCTGACAAGCACTTGCATAATTTGGCAAGCACTGATGATCCAGTGATCATCAGGTGCATGTTGTTTGCTTACTATCTACTGTCTGTGCCTATCTGATGCTCATCCTGGTGTCTGTGTGACACACATACCTGTGCTGGTGTGTGTTGATGCTTGCTTAAGCATCATCTGATGCTTGCAGTGATCCATTGGGTTACTGGCAAGATGTTGGTGCTTTGATTACTTGTCTGTTTCATTTATCTGTATTTCCTTGCTTGATTAGATGGATAAATGATGTGAACTATTTAGCAGTAATGATCATATGAATGGATTGGATGTAGCTAGAGGGATGCCAACCACTGGTTGGGTACCCTAGCTCATACTGAACCCACTTGGGTAATGATGTGATGGCTGGAAATGTTGGCTGTGGGTTGAGGTGGCCCTGACAGCCCTGTGGTGCTGTCATGGTAGCTCCCCTTTCTCTGTGGCTTGCTGTGGTGAATAGTTGCTCACTGGCTTGACCATACTTGGTTGCCAGATGCTTTTGATGTTGACAAACATGAATAGACACTTAATAGTCTATCTGTCTGATGGTGTAGTGGCCATAGGTGCAAGGTGAATCTGGCTAGCTAGATAGGATCATCCCTTGTTGGATTTCTTTGATTATGTCACTGGTTTGGCATAGCCAATGTTCCCAGGGTGCCTTCCTATTGGTTCAGCTCTGGTTTACTTGCACCAATTTGGCTAGTAGCCATATGATGACTCACATATAGGGTTTCTACCCACTTTTCTTCTGTGACTTGTGCATATGATGGATTTGTATGAGCAAAACCCTGCTTGCTCATGATTTATTGGTATACCTCACTCCAGCTCCTAGAAATGGGTGTTGATGTAGAGGTTCAGCTGCTGGTTGAGTTCTTGGCTTGCCCTGCTCCTCCTTGCAAGCTTGATTTGCTTGGTTTACTTTCTGGTGATTGGGGAATAGGTGAAACAGCTCTAGCTGTTCACCTGTTCTTGGTGTTCTTGAGTTGTTCTTGGTATCTGATGGCTTACCCTGCTGCCTGTCGATGGATGAAGCTGATGGCTAGGGTTTTGGCTTGGTGAAAAGGTTTTATACCATGCCCTCCTTGCTTCCCTGGTCGACAGCTCTGCCTGGCATGTGTTGGTGACTCCTCTCTTGCTGTGTGTGTGTGCTGCATGCACACAGCCTTGTGAGCAGGCTGTGTGTGTGTATCCTGATACTTTGCACTTGGCTGTGAGAGTGGATCAGCTCGGCAGACTTGGTATTATCCACCATTTCCATTTCTTTCTAACCTGCCAAGTGGAAATGCCACTTGGCATAACTAGTTCTTTGCTTTGTTGTGTGCAGGGATCAATCTGATGCTCCAATGATCATGAAGTTCATCAAGTACAAGACTAAATGAAGTTTAGCTTGTAGTGTTAGGATAGATCATTGAATTGTAATTTCCTTTTCTTTTCTTTTTCTATTTTTTCCAATTCTTGTAATATGTTGTAATATTTCATATTACCATTTTGGATATTGTAAATGACATTGTATTATGTGTGATTATCAATAAAGCTCAAGTTTTCCTTAATGAGCTTTATTTAAGTATTGTACTATTCATATTCTTGATTACTTGTAATTGTGTAATGCATTATCTCAAGTTTGAATTATGTGATATCAATTTGATGTTTGAATTTGAAATTCAAATTCAAATTTGGGTTGAATTCAATCAAACAACTTAACTTTTAATTCAATCATGTAACTTAACATTGCAATGCAATATCTCTACCCTCTTCTCAAAACCCTAATCTAGTTAAGTAAGAACAAGTTCATCGCACTCTCGAAACCCTAACCCTGTAGGATGTCGAGAGAGAAACCTATCCCCCTTCGATGCAGTTTTGTTTTAAAAGCGCGAAATGTCCCCGTAATTTACAATGCAATGCACATCCCTTTCTAAAATCTACCCCTCGATCGTCTCTAAACTTGGGACATTACAGCCTTTCCCCCTTAAAGAAAACTTCGTCTAGAAGTTGTGGTTGTAATACCTGAAGAGTTCGGGGTATGTTTTCCTCAGGTCTTCCTCTTTTTCCCAGGTGGCTTCCCTCTCGGGATGATGCTTCCATTGTATCTTGCAGTACTTTATAGCTCTATTCCGGAGTTGTTTCCAGTTCTCCTCGAGAATCTTCGCTGGCTTCTCGATGTAAGTCAAATCTGGTTGTAGCTCAAGCTCTTCATGTGACACTGGCTCATCGGGGGTCTTCAAACACTTTCTGAGTTGCGATACATGGAATACATTGTGAACCTGAGATAACCTTCCCGGTAGTTCCAATTCAAAGGCTAACCCTCGGTTTTGACTCAAAATCTTAAAGGGTCCGATGTATCTAGGGCTTAACTTTCCCTTTACTCCAAATCTCTGAAGTCCTTTCATCGGGCTCACCTTGAGAAATACCATGTCTCCAACTTGCAGCTCCCATGTTCTTCTCTTCTGATCGGCATAACTCTTTTGCCGACTTTGAGCTATCTTCAACCTATCTCTTATGATGTCGATGATTTGTTGCTTTTCCTTGACATAATCAGGATTGAACTCTTTGCTTGCTCCAGCTTCATACCAGCATATAGGTGATCTACACTTCCTTCCATACAGAGCTTCGAACGGTGCCATCTTGATGCTACTTTGATAGCTGTTGTTGTATGAAAACTCTGCTAGTGGCAAGTGTTCCTCCCATGATCCTCCGAAGTCTAGGGCACAAGCCCTAAGCATATCCTCTAGGATCTGGTTAGTTCTCTCGGTTTGTCCACCTGTCTGAGGATGATAGGAAGTACTATAATCCAACTTAGATCCTAAAGCTTCATGTAGCTGCTTCCAAAATGCTGACGTGAACACGGATCCTCGATCCGACACGATCTTCTTGGGCACTCCATGTTTACTCACGATCTCTTTGATGTAAAGATCGATGAGTTTCTCTCCTTTATCCTGCTGATTTACCGCTAAGAAGTGTGCACTTGTCGTCAACCGGTCCACGATTACCCATATCATGTCCTTCTTTTTATTGGTCATGGGTAGTCCGGTGATGAAATCCATTCCTATCTCCTCCCATTTCCATTCTGGAATAGGTAAAGGTTGTAACTTTCCTGCCGGACTCTGGTGTTCAGCCTTCACCCTTTGGCAGGTATGGCATTCCGCCACATATTGTGCTATCTCTCTCTTCATGTTGTTCCACCAGAATAGCTCCTTTAGATCCATGTACATCTTTGTACTTCCCGGATGAATGGAGTATGGTGTTTGATGGGCTTCCCGGAGTATTACTTCATTGATTTCAGCAATATCCGGAACACAAATCCTCTTCTGGAACCATAATGATCCCAATTCTCCTCGATGAAATTCTGATGGTCTTCCTTCATCTATCCTTCTCATCTCCTCCATGATGAATGGATCGTCCAACTGACCCATCATTATCTCATTCTTCAGGTTGACATTTAGCTCATCGGCTACTTGTAAAGCCGATAGTCCTTCATGAGCTTCTTTCTCCCAAAGTTGTATTTGGGCTTCGCTTATTTCCTTCCTCAACTCTGGTGATAACTCTTGTTCCACTCCTCCAGTGCTCTTCCTACTTAAGGCATCTGCTACAACATTGGCCTTTCCTGGAGAATAATTGATGGTCAAATCATAATCCTTGATCAGTTCAAGCCATCTTTTCTGCCTCATATTGAGTTCCTTCTGAGTGAAGAAGTATTTGAGACTCTTATGATCTGTATAGAGCTCACACTTGGCTCCATAGAGAAAATGTCTCCATGTTTTAAGTGCAAATACAACTGCTGCTAATTCTAAATCATGTGTTGGATAGTTCACTTCATGAGGTCTGAGTTGCCTCGATCCATAAGATATTACCTTCCGATCTTGCATGAGTACGCAACCCAATCCATGCTTGGATGCGTCACAGTACACGGTGTAATCCTTGCCAACTTCAGGAACTGCTAACACCGGTGCCGTGGTGAGTTTCTCTTTCAGAGTTTGAAAACTCTTTTCACACTCCTCTGACCACACGAATGGTGTGTTCTTTCTTAACAGCTTCGTCATTGGTCCTGCTATCTTGGAGAATCCTTCAATGAATCTCCGATAATATCCTGCCATTCCTAGGAATCCTCGGATTTCCTTGACAGTCTTGGGTGCTTCCCAATCTAGAACTGCTGCTACCTTGCTCGGGTTAACAGCTATTCCATCTTTGCTAATGACATGACCAAGAAATTCCACTTGATCTAGCCAAAATTCGCACTTGCTGAATTTGGCATAGAGTTGATGTTCTCTAAAAAAAAGATAAGGAAACATAAAAGAAAAAAGAAAAAAATAGAATGGAAACCGAAGAACTACCGGCTAAATAGAATAAATGGGCCTGGTCCAAACCCGACCAGGAGGTGTGCGGTGGCCGGTAGCCACCTGTAATATCCCAGGTTTAGAGGCAATAAAATGAGAGAACACCAAAGTGTGCATTGCATTCATGCATAGAAAATCCGGGGAATTTTCGCGCTTCAAATAAAACTTACCACAGTAGCTGAAGTTTCACTTGACTTGCTGGAATTGAAGTAGATCATCAAGTCAAGCGCTATAAACTTCACTGTGATCTTTGCTAAAACCTTATTTTGGGTAGAGATGATTTGATCTATGGATTAGATCAAATGGAATTAGTTTTACAACAAACAACACATTCTTTAAGAATCAAACCCTAACTTATTAACACTTAAAAGTTAGCAACTACCTTTGTGTGTAAATTAATTCACTTCTAAACTTATTACCAAATAAGGTAAACCACAGGGTCTAAAGTGCATAAAAGCCACACATTCTTATTTAAATCATAACTTATTAAGTATATGGAATATCATAAAACTAAATCCATTTACATTACGATTTATAGTTCAAACTATTTGAATAAAATTAACTATGAGTATTTTGAAACTCATATGATCATGCCTTAGTGAAATCAAAACCAACTATCCAAATTTGAGGAATAACCTTCAACCTTAACCTTTTGACCAATATTATAAGGTAAATCCAATCAAAGATGGTGTGATGACTCATCCACAATAATAAAACCATCCACAAGATATTTAGTAGCAAATGCCACTTGGTTATCCAAAAATAAGTCATATGAGAGGATAATGATCTTGCCACATAGGATGAAAATATCTACATGACTTGCATCCCAAGCTTTGCCACCTCATGCTCAAAGGATTGCTATGGATGAGGGCATGACAACCAAGCACCTTACTCATCTAACCAACATAAGAGTCACCACCTATGTGTCATGATATTAGAGCTTGCCCAAGCCTATAAATAGAGCCACACCCTTCATCCCTTTACTCATCTTGTAGCATGATACAAGGAAACCAAACACTTGAGACCTTCCATGTGAATTAGCTAGGGTCAAGATGAAGAAGCTAGGAGGTGGAGGCATACCACAAGATGCAGGTTTATCAGATTTCCTGAAGAACAAGCTTCAGAAGATACCAAGGTAGAATTCCTAGGCAAACCATATATTTAGAGGATCATATCATCATCTCCTGAGTAGAACCTTAGGTTATTACAAGACATTTAGAAGTGAGAGAGATTATAGATGCTAACCATAGCCATGTCTATCCTAGAGAATTTTAGAGTAGTATTACATCTTACTTGTTTAAACCAACCTTTAATCTTGTAGATGAGAGCCATGTTCCATTAGTGAAACATAACCAAAGCTTATGCTCATATTCTAATTCTAGTTGTGTATCATATTGGTGATCACTACTTAAACCCTAAACTACATTTGAATTCCAACCCATGGATTAACTTGGATTATAATTAGAACCCTGCCATACCTCATGCCTATTTATACTTCAATTTAGTGAAGCTTATGCAAAACCCTAAACCTTTCACATAGAATTCACTCCACATAAAATAATATGTCCCAACTTGTGCATCATGGATCACAAGTATAAACTAAGCCATATGCACTTAGGACTAAATATCATTTGGTGAGTTGAGTGAAACCAATATCCAAATCACCTTCTTAAATCCTAAGAACTATCATTCACATAAAATCATGAACCCTTCTATTCTCAACACCATTTAATTGAAACTCTCACTATAATCAAAAATTATATGAGAACAATCCATATTGTTAAGCACACTAGTTAAACCTAATAATATTTTCACTATTACACATGATTTAAATTTCAAACCATTCAAATAGATTGGTTCCTAAATTAAAAAAGGGAATTGAAATAAATAACTAAACCATTTCTATTTTACGCAAGCCTCACAAGATATTAATTAAATCCTAAACTAAATATTTGTTTAAATAACAAGATTACACAGTGAGCATTGTTATCAAGTTATATTGATATTTAAATGTTTAAGCACCTGTAAAACAAAACAGAATTCAAATTTGAATTCAAATACCAAATTCAATTCAGAAAATAAAACAGAAAATAAATAGAAAAGAGAAGAGAGAGGGAACTTACCTGTCCAGGCCGTAGACGATCCAAAGAAAGCCCAAGACCCACGCCAACTCCACGGCCCAGTCCAGCCCACGGCCTCGTACCGCTTCGTCGCTGGCGTGAAACAAAACGAGGGCGTCGTCTTCCTCCACGGCGTCGACAGCGCACCGAAACGCCCTGGCCACCTCACCGTTGGAGATAGGGATGACCCTGGACGTGGCGTGCTTCCGAACCCTCCTCTATATCTCTCGCGTCCGTCCTATCCTTTAGCGCCAAGATTCGCGCCCGTATGCACCTCACCGTCGTCGACGCATCTGATCCACTGCCGCCGGTGAAGTTACGGTAGAAGCCTCGCCGAGCTCTATAAATGTGTCTGGAGCTTCGCAGTGAAACCCTAGAACCACAACGCCGCTTCTCATCCTCTCAATCATCCTCTATATCTCACCATCTTCCACTCTCTGTCGCCGGCGTCAAGCAAGGATTCGAGGATTCCGACCACCCCTGGCTCCGTGGTGTGGTCGAGGAGAAGCGCGAGAGCTTGCTGATTCTCTGGGTGAAAGGAATCGACGAATGGAGTCCTCAATCGACGCAATCGCGCCATTCCTTTCTTTGACTGCTGGCCGGAAACCATGGCCGTGTGGTCGATTCCGACCACCAAGATCGCCATCGAGCATATCAGCGTACTCCTGGTGAGCTTGCGCTTCCTCCGAGCTATCTATTGCTTCCTGGCATCGCCCGTAGCCCTAGTTCGCGTGTTGGCCGGAGAGCACCGCCGCATCACCTCTCGCCGGAGCTAGTTCCGGTGAACCCCTCGCAAAACCGTCACCACCATCATCTTCAGCATGTCGAGGAGATTCGGAAACCATCAGTAGTCCATCCTAGGAGGCCCTGTAGCATAGCGCCGCCGTGATTTGGTCGCCGGCGTTTAGCCGCCGGCAACGCCAACGTGGCTGGTGGGTTCCCCTGACATCGTTGACTGGTCGTTGCCGCGTGGCAACTGACCCAGTCAATGGACCCACTAGTCAGCTGCTAGGGTTAGATCTGTACCGGGTAGCTTTAGTGTTTTCTATTTAGTTAAAAAAAAAACCAGAAAAATGTTGAAACTTTGTAAAATCATAGCAAATTCATTTCAACTCAGAAAAATGCAAATAATATATCAAAATGCTCACAAAAATAAACTCTATTCAAATAAAATATAAAACCAAAATATGTGTCAAAATAAAAATTCACTTATTTTTAACCTTATTAATTATGCCTTTTCATTTATTTAAAATGCAAATTGAATTCAATAAATAATTAAGTTCCAAAATTAAATTTTAACTATTCAGTAACTAAGTAAAATGTTAAGATTAATTTTATTTATCATATTTACATTAACTTAATTATTAGTGGTAATTCATAAACCCTAATTTGCAAATTACCATTTGCCATTTTCTTTAAATAGCAATAAAGCAAGAAAATATTAAAAGCCAATATCATTTTGGTAGCTCAACAATTATTTACTTAAACATTCTTTAGTTAACAAGTTAATTATTTTAACCCTAATAACAATTATTAAACCCTGATTCTTAATTAAACTAAAATAGGAGTTACTCTAATTATTAAGTCTTGTGTAAAATAATAAAATGCCAAACCATTACTAATTATGCTTCAAAGTAATTAGTTACCACATTTATAATTCCAATCATCATTTTAGGAGTTGTACTATAAATTAGAAACCCTAGTTTCAATTTGAGTAAGACCTTGATCCCATTATTTCATGTGATCATTCCACCTTAGAACCAACCCTAAAACCCTAGTTATGTGTCACATATGATCATGTGAGATTTACTTGACATATAGAACCCTAATAAGCAACAATTGAATGCATGCTCATGAAACCCTAGCATAAACCAAGTCACTTGAGATTATCATTTCATGTTTCCATATACTTAGCTTAAACCTATATGATTCACTAGTGCCACTTAGGTATAAACCCTAGCTTGTTATTACATGTTAGCACCATTGATCATCAATCCTATATACCATACCATTAGGATCAACCTCAACCATCATAATTTAGTAGAACCATAATGATAAACCCTAGTACCAATCTTGTGTAGTAATACACATCACATGCTCCTATTCCCCTGAACCCTATTCAGGAAGTGATAAACCATCTAGTTTAGAAACCATTAATCATTATTTAGTAAAGAAATTGTGAAACCATAGTAAACCCTAATAGCTAATTTATAGAACCATCTTAATAACTATCCTTTGATATGATGCTTAGAAGAAACTATAGCAATAAACCTGCCAATACTTGCTATATAGAAACCCATTCTATTTAAGAACCCAACTAGTTCCTATTAGTGCAACTAAATGAACTCAATAGTAAACCCTAGAGTTACATAGCTCCTACGTATAGTAGTTCATATTCTTATTTAACCTGTTCTTCAAAAGTTATTCTTTTAAAGTACAAATGTCAATCAAACCATAGAAGCCATAGTTCTTCATTTAAATACTCATTATTTCTTAAACAACATATTCTTCAAAAGTTATTCTTTTGAAGTATAGTATCAGTAATCATCAACCATGATCTGTAGAACTTAAAATTGACAACTGTTCTTTACATATTGTTCCACCACTATTCTTTATGTATGTACTTGTTATGATGTCTTATATCACTTGATTATGATGCTAATATAACCAAACCCTAATAAGAACCTTGTTTGAGAACCATTCTAAAAGTGCAACCAACCCTAAAGAAATCTTTACAACTCATCCATCCTAAATCATCGAGGTTAGGTTACGCTCGGGACGATTGCATCTCATACTATGCATTATAGCATCTTTGCCAGTTCTTTAAACATTGTCCTTACCGGACGATGATGGTATTTCAGACGATGATGGTATTTCAGAATTTGGAGTTATCACGTATCGAAGCTTTTGCCTGCATAATCTTGCAGTCAAGAAAGGCAAGTTCATCGCTTGCTCATGTCATTTGATTATTTTTATCAAATTATATGCAAAGTACTATACTTACCACTCATGCATTGAAAAGCAAAGTATTATTTTACAATTATGAATATGACTATGTGGTGGGCAATGGAACCATGGTATGTGTTGATATGGTGGAGGTTCCATTGCAATGGGTTATATCACCCTAGGATTAATTACCAATGCCGTCCAGTGATTCTAGCGCCGTACATATCGCGTTATCCATAAGATCTATAATGGCTCTGGGGAAGTCAGCTGTATCTTTTCCCTTCTGCACGCCAACGGATTGGTAGAGCCGGCGGGGTGTTGGAGGCACTGCCGTAGGTTGGGATGGCCTTTTAAATCCCCATCCATTAGTGATGATGGCTCTACGATCTATGAAGGATTGTCCAAAGTACACCATGAGTAAAGCCGTATTATCGGGGGAAGTCTACTGGAGGTGTGCGGGTGGACAAAAGGGTGGGTTTGCAGTCGCGGAGAAGGCAGTGATTGGCTTGGATCTTATACTGGGCCTCACACCAAAGGAAGTGTGGACGGGGACATACTCTCGGCCGGCAACATGGTTAAGATCTCTTGTGGGGTAAAGTAACGCACCTCTGCAGAGGGTATCAAGAATTGTGACTGTCACTCCCTGTCCGGAAGGAAGCTATGACAGCGGCAGAAAGGAACTCCACGAAGTTCTAGTCAACCTGTGAAGACTGACGGGCATAGTTTTCAGAATAAAATAAACCTTTTGAAGAAATGTTTATGAAAACTTGCATTGGCCTATGACTTTCTGGTCTATGGCTGTAGCTAGTGCATGATACACATATTTCCTAATATGAACTTGCTGAGTACGCTCGTACTCATTCTATCTCGTTTGAACCCCCTTCTTAGAGCAAGGCACCGAAGGAGAAACTACCGTGGAACTCGAAGACAAAGGAGTCAACTGCAACGAGATGAAGAATCCAATCAAAGAAGTTAATGAAGTCAACTTCTGCATCAGCTATAATGGAAACCTAGACTAGTAATAGAAGGGAACCTTTCCCTAATCCTAGCACCTAAGTAGCTAGATTTCTATAGCAAGCCAAGTAGCTCTTGAACTTGAGTTAGCAATAAGATAGATTACGAGTCGTTCTTCTGGAGCTTTATTTGAAGTTTTACCTCACTGTAAAGTAGGAGGTTGTGTTGATCTTATGTAAACAGTTCGTGTGTACTTCTATAGACATACCTTGGACTCGCATATGTTTCTGTTGTACCACTCTGAGAGATGTAATATGAGTGGAACGGTGTTTCACTTGTGTTATGTCAACGACTTGTGTACTACACCATGCAGTGGTACGCTGGGTCACCACAGCTGGTATCAGAGCAAATGCTTTGACCCTAGGATTAAAACCCTTTAAAGGAGACCTATAGGTTTTGGTAGTGTCTATAGGAAGTTGTCTTAGTTAAATCAACTATTATTTTGACTTGAGATGGGTATTCACTTGAGAATAATCCTGACACACTTAAGTCAATCTTTCTTATCTATATTTCTTAAATAAGGTTAATTAGTTATCTTGCTTCATTCCAAATAATTAGAACACCATTGAAGCTTAAGATAAATGGTGGTAGTAGACCACAGTTGGTATACAATACATGGTAGTCCAAAGAGAGGATACAACCATAAGGAGATATCCTATTGGAAGAAGTATACCAATAAAAGTATGGTTAAGTAAGAGTCATTAAAAATGTCAAATGGCTGATGTTAAGTAAGGGAGATAAGTTATATAAAGTAGTATATGTCTATGATGAGTCAATCATAGGAGGTAAGGAAGAGTGATAGGAGTTATACAACTCTACTTTTCATGGTAAAGTTGGTAATAATATATGATTCACTTGAGAATCATGATGTGAGGGAGTAGAACATCATAAGTGAGTTAACAGAAGTATGATAAGGAGTAGGATTTAGGGAATAGTTCGAAAGCTTAGGCCTTAAAATCCTAGAAACTGTGTCAAGAATGTTAGAACCATAGTCCTTAAGTTAAAGAAGGCTTATTTAGAGCATATCACATAGAGAAATCCTAGAGTTATAGGTGGTATATTCTAAACAATCATGTGTTTAGAATAGACATGTTAAAACTAATTGTATTATAGGAAGTAGTCCTCAATAGCACATATATATGGTATACTATTTTTTAGTGCTTCCAAAGAAAACTAGGTTAACTTCAACTATCCCAAGCCATTTTGTTTCAAGTTTGTCTCATTGCAAATGTGCAATTAAGATAAATGTTGAGACAAATAGTAGAACCTCACGTATTCGTGCTAAGTATCACAACCTAAACCTATCTTATGTGGTGTTATATATTGCACATCTACACCTGATGTTTAGGGATGTTTTACCCAATTATTATATTCAGGCATATAAGGATGTGTATTATAAGCACAAAGCTGGATTTTCTTGGATTTTATTTGGATTTTTATTGATTGACTAGATCCATACATGAAGTTTGACTTTGATATGCAAATGCATGTTGCAATATCAAGCTCTTACTTGATGTTATAGGTCTAGAGGGTAAAGGTATTCGTGTAAGGAAGTGACGAATCCTGAAGGTTTTGAAGATAAGATGAAGGTTCACTAGAAGAAGGAAGTAAAGTTGTGGGAAGTAATCACAACAATCTAAAGTAAGGACCAATCAAAACTCACTTTTATCCTTAATCAAGGAGTACTTCAATATGGAAGTATCATGGAAGTGAGAAAAATAGTGAATATGGAGCAGAAGAAATATGACTGTATTCATTATGGAAGAAGGGAATGCAAGTGAAGTCACTTACGGTACTATCTTCATAGTGTCAACAAGTGGTTATCTTGCAAAACAAACCCTAGAAGAAGGAAAATAGACAAGTGAAGTCGTAGCTGGTATCATAAGACCGCAGCTGATATAGGATGATCATGAAGAGAAAGAATGTGAAGTGAGGTATATCTTCTCTAAAACTATAAAAGTAGCCACAACTGGTAAGTAGATATTGACTAGAACCATAACATAGCCACAGCTGGTATCCAATAAGCTACATCTGGTACTAGGTAGTCTGTAGCTGGTACCAGATAGCCCACAGCCTGAACATTTCTTTACCCTAAAAGAAAGGGGGATTCCGCAGCTAGTATTTCACAGCTGGTATCTCGTAGTTGGTAAATATTTAGTCGAAGGATTCATAATGGATAACCACAACTGTGTGGATACACCGCAAAGAATTCTTGATGAGACTTTAGAAAGGTACAAAATATAAACCAGACTTAAACCAACTACCTACCCTTGGAGTTTAATGATTAGAAGAAAGGAAGTTTGAAGATTATTAGTAAACTCCAAGGGGGAGAGGAAGGCTGAATGATAAGTATTAAGATATAATATTTGGAGTATGATGGACCAAGAAGAAGGTCTGAACTGAGAGGAAGTCCGATCTTATTTTTATAAGGTTGTTGGGAAGTACCCATATAAAAGTACTCTCAGGAGGTTGTCAGACCAGAAGCCGAGGTTCATATCTCGAGGAAGTAAGAGTAGACTTTAGCTTGAGTGGGTAATTGTAATTACTCGAGACCAAGAGAACTCAAGTAAGTTCAAGATAATGAAGTTGGAGGAAGAAGTTATCGGAGGACAATCAAAGCCTAAGAAAACAAAAGACCGAAGGGTTTGACCATACCCAAGACATAAGCTTATTAGAAAGATTCCTTTCATGGAACCTAAAGAAACCAAAAGAAGAATAACTAGCATAAACTAGAAGCCATGATTGGATGGACCAAATGAGTCTAATCCATTCGTCGGAATAAACCACTAGGACCATGCTTATTGTAAATACCTTACCAAGTACCATTACTTTCGTTATGGTAGTAAGGGAAAACAATACCCTACCTTAAATGAATCTTTTAGATTTAAGGTTTGGACATCGCAGCTGGTACCCCGTAGTGCCATATTACACCGCAGCTGGATTATCGCAGCTGGTAGAACCAAGTTTTAAGTACCCAGATAGGTCCATTAACACAATAAGATGTCCTAATATAAGAATCTTTGGAGAGTAATCCTATAAGTTTAGAGTGTTGGAAGAAATCATAGAATTAAAGAAAGTATCAGTGCCAAACATCAGAAGACTCCAGGAAGGATCTGGACAAAGGATATATTCAACTATATCTAGTGTGATCACCATGGAGTTGAAGGATGGTGATCTGTTCAAGACATCTCAACATTCCGAAACATGAGAGCGTTCGAACTTCGGGACGAAGTTTAGTTTAAGGGGGAGAGGCTGTAATATCCCAGGTTTAGAGGCAATAAAATGAGAGAACACCAAAGTGTGCATTGCATTCATGCATAGAAAATCCGGGGAATTTTCGCGCTTCAAATAAAACTTACCACAGTAGCTGAAGTTTCACTTGACTTGTTGGAATTGAAGTAGATCATCAAGTCAAGCGCTATAAACTTCACTGTGATCTTTGCTAAAACCTTATTTTGGGTAGAGATGATTTGATCTATGGATTAGATCAAATGGAATTAGTTTTACAACAAACAACACATTCTTTAAGAATCAAACCCTAACTTATTAACACTTAAAAGTTAGCAACTACCTTTGTGTGTAAATTAATTCACTTCTAAACTTATTACCAAATAAGGTAAACCACAGGGTCTAAAGTGCATAAAAGCCACACATTCTTATTTAAATCATAACTTATTAAGTATATGGAATATCATAAAACTAAATCCATTTACATTACGATTTATAGTTCAAACTATTTGAATAAAATTAACTATGAGTATTTTGAAACTCATATGATCATGCCTTAGTGAAATCAAAACCAACTATCCAAATTTGAGGAATAACCTTCAACCTTAACCTTTTGACCAATATTATAAGGTAAATCCAATCAAAGATGGTATGATGACTCATCCACAATAATAAAACCATCCACAAGATATTTAGTAGCAAATGCCACTTGGCTATCCAAAAATAAGTCATATGAGAGGATAATGATCTTGCCACATAGGATGAAAATATCTACATGACTTGCATCCCAAGCTTTGCCACCTCATGCTCAAAGGATTGCTATGGATGAGGGCATGACAACCAAGCACCTTACTCATCTAACCAACATAAGAGTCACCACCTATGTGTCATGATATTAGAGCTTGCCCAAGCCTATAAATAGAGCCACACCCTTCATCCCTTTACTCATCTTGTAGCATGATACAAGGAAACCAAACACTTGAGACCTTCCATGTGAATTAGCTAGGGTCAAGATGAAGAAGCTAGGAGGTGGAGGCATACCACAAGATGCAGGTTTATCAGATTTCCTGAAGAACAAGCTTCAGAAGATACCAAGGTAGAATTCCTAGGCAAACCATATATTTAGAGGATCATATCATCATCTCCTGAGTAGAACCTTAGGTTATTACAAGACATTTAGAAGTGAGAGAGATTATAGATGCTAACCATAGCCATGTCTATCCTAGAGAATTTTAGAGTAGTATTACATCTTACTTGTTTAAACCAACCTTTAATCTTGTAGATGAGAGCCATGTTCCATTAGTGAAACATAACCAAAGCTTATGCTCATATTCTAATTCTAGTTGTGTATCATATTGGTGATCACTACTTAAACCCTAAACTACATTTGAATTCCAACCCATGGATTAACTTGGATTATAATTAGAACCCTGCCATACCTCATGCCTATTTATACTTCAATTTAGTGAAGCTTATGCAAAACCCTAAACCTTTCACATAGAATTCACTCCACATAAAATAATATGTCCCAACTTGTGCATCATGGATCACAAGTATAAACTAAGCCATATGTACTTAGGACTAAATATCATTTGGTGAGTTGAGTGAAACCAATATCCAAATCACCTTCTTAAATCCTAAGAACTATCATTCACATAAAATCATGAACCCTTCTATTCTCAACACCATTTAATTGAAACTCTCACTATAATCAAAAATTATATGAGAACAATCCATATTGTTAAGCACACTAGTTAAACCTAATAATATTTTCACTATTACACATGATTTAAATTTCAAACCATTCAAATAGATTGGTTCCTAAATTAAAAAAGGGAATTGAAATAAATAACTAAACCATTTCTATTTTACGCAAGCCTCACAAGATATTAATTAAATCCTAAACTAAATATTTGTTTAAATAACAAGATTACACAGTGAGCATTGTTATCAAGTTATATTGATATTTAAATGTTTAAGCACCTGTAAAACAAAACAGAATTCAAATTTGAATTCAAATACCAAATTCAATTCAGAAAATAAAACAGAAAATAAATAGAAAAGAGAAGAGAGAGGGAACTTACCTGTCCAGGCCGTAGACAGTCCAGCAGCAGCCCAAGACCCACGCCAACTCCACGGCCCAGTCCAGCCCATGGCCTCGTACCGCTTCGTCGCTGGCGTGAAACAAAACGAGGGCGTCGTCTTCCTCCACGGCGTCGACAGCGCACTGGCCACCTCACCGTTGGAGATAGGGATGACCCTGGACGTGGCAGAAGCTTCCAGAACCCTCCTCTATATCTCTCGCGTCCGTCCTATCCTTTAGCGCCAAGATTCGCGCCCGTATGCACCTCACCGTCGTCGACGCATCTGATCCACTGCCGCCGGTGAAGTTACGGTAGAAGCCTCGCCGAGCTCTATAAATGTGTCTGGAGCTTCGCAGTGAAACCCTAGAACCACAACGCCGCTTCTCATCCTCTCAATCATCCTCTATATCTCACCATCTTCCACTCTCTGTCGCCGGCGTCAAGCAAGGATTCGAGGATTCCGACCACCCCTGGCTCCGTGGTGTGGTCGAGGAGAAGCGCGAGAGCTTGCTGATTCTCTGGGTGAAAGGAATCGACGAATGGAGTCCTCAATCGACGCAATCGCGCCATTCCTTTCTTCGACTGCTGGCCGAAAACCATGGCCGTGTGGTCGATTCCGACCACCAAGATCGCCATCGAGCATATCAGCGTACTCCTGGTGAGCTTGCGCTTCCTCCGAGCTATCTATTGCTTCCTGGCATCGCCCGTAGCCCTAGTTCGCGTGTTGGCCGGAGAGCACCGCCGCATCACCTCTCGCCGGAGCTAGTTCCGGTGAACCCCTCGCAAAACCGTCACCACCATCATCTTCAGCATGTCGAGGAGATTCGGAAACCATCAGTAGTCCATCCTAGGAGGCCCTGTAGCATAGCGCCGCCGTGATTTGGTCGCCGGCGTTTAGCCGCCGGCAACGCCAACGTGGCTGGTGGGTTCCCCTGACATCGTTGACTGGTCGTTGCCCGCGTGGCAACTGACCCAGTCAATGGACCCACTAGTCAGCTGCTAGGGTTAGATCTGTACCGGGTAGCTTTAGTGTTTTCTATTTAGTTTAAAAAAAAAAACCAGAAAAATGTTGAAACTTTGTAAAATCATAGCAAATTCATTTCAACTCAGAAAAATGCAAATAATATATCAAAATGCTCACAAAAATAAACTCTATTCAAATAAAATATAAAACCAAAATATGTGTCAAAATAAAAATTCACTTATTTTTAACCTTATTAATTATGCCTTTTCATTTATTTAAAATGCAAATTGAATTCAATAAATAATTAAGTTCCAAAATTAAATTTTAACTATTCAGTAACTAAGTAAAATGTTAAGATTAATTTTATTTATCATATTTACATTAACTTAATTATTAGTGGTAATTCATAAACCCTAATTTGCAAATTACCATTTGCCATTTTCTTTAAATAGCAATAAAGCAAGAAAATATTAAAAGCCAATATCATTTTGGTAGCTCAACAATTATTTACTTAAACATTCTTTAGTTAACAAGTTAATTATTTTAACCCTAATAACAATTATTAAACCCTGATTCTTAATTAAACTAAAATAGGAGTTACTCTAATTATTAAGTCTTGTGTAAAATAATAAAATGCCAAACCATTACTAATTATGCTTCAAAGTAATTAGTTACCACATTTATAATTCCAATCATCATTTTAGGAGTTGTACTATAAATTAGAAACCCTAGTTTCAATTTGAGTAAGACCTTGATCCCATTATTTCATGTGATCATTCCACCTTAGAACCAACCCTAAAACCCTAGTTATGTGTCACATATGATCATGTGAGATTTACTTGACATATAGAACCCTAATAAGCAACAATTGAATGCATGCTCATGAAACCCTAGCATAAACCAAGTCACTTGAGATTATCATTTCATGTTTCCATATACTTAGCTTAAACCTATATGATTCACTAGTGCCACTTAGGTATAAACCCTAGCTTGTTATTACATGTTAGCACCATTGATCATCAATCCTATATACCATACCATTAGGATCAACCTCAACCATCATAATTTAGTAGAACCATAATGATAAACCCTAGTACCAATCTTGTGTAGTAATACACATCACATGCTCCTATTCCCTGAACCCTATTCAGGAAGTGATAAACCATCTAGTTTAGAAACCATTAATCATTATTTAGTAAAGAAATTGTGAAACCATAGTAAACCCTAATAGCTAATTTATAGAACCATCTTAATAACTATCCTTTGATATGATGCTTAGAAGAAACTATAGCAATAAACCTGCCAATACTTGCTATATAGAAACCCATTCTATTTAAGAACCCAACTAGTTCCTATTAGTGCAACTAAATGAACTCAATAGTAAACCCTAGAGTTACATAGCTCCTACGTATAGTAGTTCATATTCTTATTTAACCTGTTCTTCAAAAGTTATTCTTTTAAAGTACAAATGTCAATCAAACCATAGAAGCCATAGTTCTTCATTTAAATACTCATTATTTCTTAAACAACATATTCTTCAAAAGTTATTCTTTTGAAGTATAGTATCAGTAATCATCAACCATGATCTGTAGAACTTAAAATTGACAACTGTTCTTTACATATTGTTCCACCACTATTCTTTATGTATGTACTTGTTATGATGTCTTATATCACTTGATTATGATGCTAATATAACCAAACCCTAATAAGAACCTTGTTTGAGAACCATTCTAAAAGTGCAACCAACCCTAAAGAAATCTTTACAACTCATCCATCCTAAATCATCGAGGTTAGGTTACGCTGGACGATTGCATCTCATACTATGCATTATAGCATCTTTGCCAGTTCTTTAAACATTGTCCTTACCGGACGATGATGGTATTTCAGAATTTGGAGTTATCACGTATCGAAGCTTTTGCCTCGCATAATCTTGCAGTCAAGAAAGGCAAGTTCATCGCTTGCTCATGTCATTTGATTATTTTTATCAAATTATATGCAAAGTACTATACTTACCACTCATGCATTGAAAAGCAAAGTATTATTTTACAATTATGAATATGACTATGTGGTGGGCAATGGAACCATGGTATGTGTTGATATGGTGGAGGTTCCATTGCAATGGGTTATATCACCCTAGGATTAATTACCAATGCCGTCCAGTGATTCTAGCGCCGTACATATCGCGTTATCCATAAGATCTATAATGGCTCTGGGAAAGTCAGCTGTATCTTTTCCCTTCTGCACGCCAACGGATTGGTAGAGCCGGCGGGGTGTTGGAGGCACTGCCGTAGGTTGGGATGGCCTTTTAAATCCCCATCCATTAGTGATGATGGCTCTACGATCTATGAAGGATTGTCCAAAGTACACCATGAGTAAAGCCGTATTATCGGGGAAGTCTCGGAGGTGTGCGGGTGGACAAAAGGGTGGGTTTGCGATCGCGGAGAAGGCAGTGATTGGCTTGGATCTTATACTGGGCCTCACACCAAAGGAAGTGTGGACGGGGACATACTCTCGGCCGGCAACATGGTTAAGATCTCTTGTGGGGTAAAGTAACGCACCTCTGCAGAGGGTATCAAGAATTGTGACTATCACTCCCTGTTCCGGGAAGGAACTGACACGCGGCAGGAAAGGAACTCCACGAAGTTCTAGTCAACCTGTGAAGACTGACGGGCATAGTTTTCAGAATAAAATAAACCTTTTGAAGAAATGTTTATGAAAACTTGCATTGGCCTATGACTTTCTGGTCTATGGCTGTAGCTAGTGCATGATACACATATTTCCTAATATGAACTTGCTGAGTACGCTCGTACTCATTCTATCTCGTTTGAACCCCCTTCTTAGAGCAAGGCACCGAATGAGAAACTACCGTGGAACTCGAAGACAAAGGAGTCAACTGCAACGAGATGAAGAATCCAATCAAAGAAGTCAATGAAGTCAACTTCTGCATCAGCTATAATGGAAACCTAGACTAGTAATAGAAGGGAACCTTTCCCTAATCCTAGCACCTAAGTAGCTAGATTTCTATAGCAAGCCAAGTAGCTCTTGAACTTGAGTTAGCAATAAGATAGATTACGAGTCGTTCTTCTGGAGCTTTATTTGAAGTTTTACCTCACTGTAAAGTAGGAGGTTGTGTTGATCTTATGTAAACAGTTCGTGTGTACTTCTATAGACATACCTTGGACTCGCATATGTTTCTGTTGTACCACTCTGAGAGATGTAATATGAGTGGAACGGTGTTTCACTTGTGTTATGTCAACGACTTGTGTACTACACCATGCAGTGGTACGCTGGGTCACCACACCACCGATCTGGTCGATGTATAGGTTTCCCCCTAGAGGAGGAGGCAGCGTCAGCTTGGAGATCGACGGGGCTAGCGCTTGGAGGTGCGGCTTGCCCGGGTAGCAAAGTTGGTGCGCTTTTGGGTGCCTGGGGCAAACAAACTTTTCCATATAAACTAAAATCTACTATATTAAAATCATTATAAATTTTAAACTATATGCATTTAATAATATTATAAAATACAAAATTTAAATTTAATAACTATAAAAAAAAACGCGAGCTAGATGTTTGGGAGAGTACAAACATCGGTAAGGAAACAAAATCTCGCACGCGTGGTGGATTTCGTTTCTGGGTGTTTCCAGTCTGGCTGAGCGACCCCACGACCGTAACCGAATCTTTACCTGGACGTCTCAGTGAAAATTGGACGGAGGAAATTACATTGTGAGTGAAACACACAGCGCGCATACGGTAATTTTCCAAGCCGCAGTAACTGTCCGTCACACGATTCACATTTAATCCCCGTCCCCAGTCTCCACCCTTCGTCACGCCAGCACATTCACAACTAGAGAGACAGAGAGAGAGAGAGAGAGCTCGGCGGTGGGCAACAATGGCGGAGCAGTGGAAGGCGCTCGCGGACACGGTGGACTCTGAGCTCGCCCAGGCCTGCGCACGGCACCTCGAACCATACCTGAGGCGCGCCAACTCCTTACTCGGCTTCCGCAATTTCGAGATGGGCCTCCTAAACGGCGGACACGTCGTCCCCTTGGAGGGCGCCGACCTCGTCAACCCCGCCATCAACCTTATGTTGGCCTTGGACGAGATGGCGCGCTGCAACGAGCTCAGCAGCAGGTCCATCCGCGTCTACTCCATCTACGCCGGGACCCTCGGCGTCCTCACGGACGCCCCGCTGTGGCAGAGGAACCTCGCCGCCGGCCCGCAAGCCGCCGCCGGCAACCCGATGTGGCAGACCTGGGCTCAGCGCAGGGCCGACGCCCTCCACCGCACCGAGGACATGTCGCGGTTGCTTCGCTCCGTCGCGGCGTACGACCTCGCCACCGTCGACGCCTTCATCGTGGCCCGGAGCTTATCCGAGAATTCCCCGTCCTTCAGGCCGTGGATACGGGCGGCCGCCAAATTCGCGGCAATTGCCAAAGAGCAAGCCCACGAGGCGTCGCAGTTCTTCGAGACGATCATGTCCTCCGCCGTTATCATGCAGATCGCCGTCGGCGGGATCATGCTCACGCACTAAGCACCTGCCCCGAGCCCGGCAAGCATCCAGCTACCCGATCGATAAGCCTCTCTTCATAATAAAATCCCCTGCAGGTTTTGCGTTTTTCTTTCCCCCAGCTTCTTTCGAATATACCAGTTGGTGCATCGTCGATCTTGCTCTGCCCCCAAGAAGCTTGCCCAGGAAATTCTGCTTGTGTAGATAGCCATTCTGTTTGTTCATTCATCTGTGATCCGTCGCTCAACTCAAAACTCTTGATCCGTAACAATGTTAGATGCACATGTATCTGCTTCGTCTAGTCTGCATTTTCGCTGCTTGTACAAGAGATTTTGTCTGTAGGCAATCATGCCGGTTGTTCATCTATTGTTGGACTCGAAATCCCTGATCAGTTTGAATGTTAGATGCAGTTCTGTCTACATCTTATGGAATTACTACTAGTGTATTAGTGTATTGCAGTATTCAGATTCAAACTGCACTTGCTTCACCGCTTTCTGAATCAAGAACATCTCCTTTTTTCAGAGTTTAGCATTCATGTTCAGCAGAATTCTGTTTTGGGGTTCTGCATAGATGGCATTGTAAAGTGATCAAGAACATATTCAGATTTTAGCATAGATGACATTGTACGCTGAATCAAGAGCAAATACCGCAGCATAGGTGGCATCGTAAACTGAATCAATAGTATATTTAGAGTTCAGCGTAGATGATCAAGAACATTTTCAGAGTTCAGCATAGATGGCATTGTAAAGTGATCAATATCATATTCAGAGTTTAGCATAGATGGCGTTTAAATCTGAATCGAGAACATATTCCGAGTTCAACATACATGGCATTGTAAACTGAATCGATTAATTCTACCTTTCCATTTCGTTCAAGAAGTCACAACTTGATGGAGTTCATTGTTGTTTAGAAAAGAACAGGAGACAAGTGCAGTTGGAAAGTATTTAGAGATGAATCCGAACTCACAGGTTATCATCAACAAATTGGCTGAACCGCGTGACAATAATTTGTCAAAAAGAAGGGGAAAAAAAAGAGTAGGCACATGAGCATCGTAGTGGCGTACGTGTAGGAATAGTTCTCAATTACTTAATATTCTGCTTGGGATTTGGCATAAAGTTCTTAATCTGTTTCGAACCTTCTCATGGGATTGAAAGTATTTCCAGTTCTTCTCACAGCACTTCATAAGAATATGAGTGTTAAAAGAAAAGCAAAAGAAAAATTGCAAGAAGAGAAAATATACCGATACATGACCATGAGAGGACTTGAAAAGGATATATTCAAATTCTAATCTCATACAGATACGTGAAGTCCTGAACATGTTCGAGATCTCCTCACAAACTCGTTCGGTTGAACTAAAAATATTCTTGATCATGTTACAAATTGATCTTCTTATAAACAATTGGTATTGAATTGTGGAAGCCTTCTAAGTCATTTGATATGTGTAAATATGATAGAACCCAGTTTGTTTGCGGGGGAGAACCTAGTTGGTTACATATGTTTTATTATTGATCCATTGCTGCAATGCCTAATTTATTTTATCGACTCGCGCTACATGAACATGATTACCTTGTCCATTAAGATGCTATCTTGCTCGGGGACAAGCAAGAGTCTAAGTTCGGGGAAGTTGAGGAGTCCAAATTGCAACATTTTTACCTTATGGTTTTTGCAGTAGTTACATTAGGATTTTCGTATTTTATCGCGCTTGTGTGCACCTTTCTATGCTTGTTTCGTCGGGATCCCGAAATCTACAGGAGCGATGAAACACCTTTTTAAGCTATTATTTTTTAAGATAAATTCGCCAAACTAAAGTTGCATAAGCGCTCTAAATATTTATTCATGTATGTGGGTGAAAAGCCATCGAAGAGACAAGTGCTAGAGGCTTTAACGAGCAAGTATACGGGCACAAACCACCCGTATCGACGGTGTATCGGGTGTCGGTGGATCTGCCTTGTCAAATACCTTCACCCATGTAGACGTATCTGAGATCCAACACAGAGAAACACCAGAACTCGCTAAAACCTAGCCTCCGGCAGGGATCCGGAGGGGTAACTAGCAAAGGGCATCGATCCTTTCAACTACCAATATCCTTTGAGGCTCAAGCATCATCTTTATCATTGCCAACGCCATCACCATCGTCGTCATCTACATCTACATCCATTTACCTGCATTCTTGTTGTAATCCCTAGACCCCATTGTAGTTTTGCACAAGTATTCATCCATCCATTTGTGTACCATGCATATTATTATGATGATGTTGATTACCTCCATGAGTGAGTAGTTTTCCTTGTTCTTGGGGAGATGGAGAAACCCTATCAATATTATTATGTGAAATAAAAATGATTCTTTCCTTAATTTATGATCGTATGTATTAGTTATCTTTCTTGATCTTGTGTAAAATCGACCACACAAGATTTGCCTTCCGGACAAGAGAGGGAACTACTCTTGGGTAGAAGGTGTTGTTGAAGGTGCTAAGTGACATGTCACATTGATGACGCGTCATGCACACGCCCGTTGGGAACCACAAGAGGAAGGTGTGATGCGTACAACAGCAAGTTTTCCCTCAGTAAGAAACCAAGGTTATCGAACCAGTAGGAGTCAAGGAACACGTGAAGGTTGTTGGTGACGGAGTGTAGTGCGGCGCAACACCAGGGATTCCGGCGCCAACGTGGAACCTGCACAACACAATCCAAATACTATGCCCCAACTTAACAGTGAGGTTGTCAATCTCACCGGCTTGCTGTAACAAAGGATTAAATATATGGTGTGGAAAATGATGTTTGTATGCGAAGAACAGTAAAGAACAATGTTTGCAGTAGATTGTATTCAGATGTAAAAGAATGGACCTGGGTCCACAGTTCACTAGTGGTGTCTCTCCAATAAGAAATAGCATGTTGGGTGAACAAATTACAGTTGGCAATTGACAAATAAAGAGGACATAACAATGCACATACATATCATGATGAGTAGTGTGAAATTCAATTGGGCATTACAACAAAGTACATAGACCGCTATCCATCATGCATCTATGCCTAAAAAGTCCACCTTCGGGTTAGCATCCGCACCCCTTCCAGTATTAAGTTGCAAACAACAGACAATTGCATTAAGTATGGTGCGTAATGTAATCAACACAAATATCCTTAGACAAAGCATTGATGTTGATGTTTTATCCCTAGTGGCAATAACACATCCACAACCTTAGAACTTTCTATCACTGTCCCAGATTTAATGGAGGCATGAACCAACTATCGAGCATAAATACTCTCTCTTAGAGTTACGAGTATCAACTTGGCCAGAGCCTCTACTAGAAACAGAGAGCATGCAAGATCATAAACAACACATATATGATAGATTGATAATCAACATGACATAGTATTCCATATTCATCGGATCCCAACAAACACAACATGTAGCATTACAAATAGATGATCTTGATCATGATAGGCAGCTCACAAGATCGAACAATGATAGCACATGAGGAGAAGACAACCATCTAGCTACTGCTATGGACCCGCAGTCCAGGGGTGAACTACTCACACATCAATCTGGAGGCGATCATGGTGATGAAGAGTCCTCCGGGAGATGATTCCCCTCTCCGACAGGGTGCCGGAGGCGATCTCCTGAATCCCACGAGATGGGATTTGAGGCGGCGGCGTCTCTAGAAGGTTTTTCGTATCGTGGCTCTCGGTAAAAGGGTTTTCACGACGAAGGCTATAAGTAGGCGGAAGAGCAGCGTCGGGGGGCTGACGAGGGGCCCACACCATAGGGCGGCGCGGGCCCCTCCTTGGCCGCGCCGCCTTATGGTCTGGCCACCTCGTGGCCCCACTTCGTATGTTCTCCGGTCTTCTGGAAGCTCCGTGGAAAAATAAGACCCTGGGCGTTGATTTCGTCCAATTCCGAGAATATTTCCGTTGTAGGATTTCTGAAACCAAAAACAACAGAAAACAGCAACTGGCTCTTCGGCATCTCGTCAATAGGTTAGTGCCGGAAAATGCATAATAATGACATAAAATGTGTATAAAACATGTGAGTATCATCATAAAAGTAGCATGGAACATAAGAAATTATAGATACGTTTGTGACGTATCAAGCATCCCCAAGCTTAGTTCCTACTCGCCCTCGAGTAGGTAAACGATAACAAGGATAATTTGTAAAGTGACATGCTATCATAATCTTGATCAATACTATTGTAAAGCATATGAGATGAATGAAGTGATTCGAAGCAATGGTAAAGACAATGAATAAACAACTGAATCATATAGCAAAGATTTTTCATGAATAGTACTTTCAAGACAAGCATCAATAAGACTTGCATAGGAGTTAACTCATAAAGCAATAAATTCTTAGTAGAAAGTTTTGAAGCAACACAAAGGAAGATATAAGTTTCAGCAGTTGCTTTCAACTTCAACATGTTTATCTCATGGATAATTGTCAAAACAAAGTAATATGATGAATGCAAATAAGCAAGTATGTAGGAATCAATGCACACAGTTGACACAAGTGGTTGCTTCTAAGACAGAAAGAAGTAGGTAAACTGACTCAACATAAAGTAGAAGAATGGCCTGATTACGTCTCAAACGTATCTATAATTTCTTATGTTCCATTCTACTTTATTGATGATTCTCACATGTTTTATACACACTTTATATCATATTTATGCATTTTCCGGCACTAACCTATTGACAAGATGCCGAAGAGCCAGTTGCTGTTTTCTGCTGCTTTTTGGTTTCAGAAATCCTAGTAAGGAAATATTCTCGGAATTGGACGAAATCAACGCCCAGGGTCTTATTTTTCCACGAAGCTTCCAGAAGACTGAAAGTGATACGAAGTGGGGCGATGAGGCGATGCCACGCCAGGGCCACGCGGCCAGGCCTGGGGCCGTGCCGCCCTGTTGTGTGGGTCCCTCGTGACGCCCCCTGACCTACCCTTCCGCCTATAAGAAGCCTTCATCGAGAAAACCCCAGTACCGAGAGCCACGATACGGAAAACCTTCCAGAGACGCCGCCGCCGCCAATCCCATCTCGGGGGATTCAGGAGATCGCCTCCGGCACCCTGCCGGAGAGGGGAATCATTTCCCGGAGGACTCTTCATCGCCATGATCGCCTCCGGATTGATGTGTGAGTAGTTCACCCCTGGACTATGGGTCCATAGCAGTAGCTAGATGGTCGTCTTCTCCTCATTGTGCTATCATTGTTGGATCTTGTGAGCTGCCTAACATGATCAAGATCATCTATCTGTAATGCTACATGTTGCGTTTGTTGGGATCCGATGAATATGAAATACTATGTTATGTTGATTATCAATCTATCATATATGTGTTGTTTAAGATCTTGCATGCTCTCTGTTGCTAGTAGAGGCTCTGGCCAAGTTGATACTTGTAACTCCAAGAGGGAGTATTTATGCTCGATAGTGGGTTCATGCCTCCATTTAATCTGGGACAGTGACAGAAAGTTCTAAGGTTGTGGATGTGCTGTTGCCACTAGGGATAAAATATCAATGCTTTGTCTAAGGATATTTGTGTTGATTACATTACGCACCATACTTAATGCAATTGTCTGTTGTTTGCAACTTAATACTTGAAGGGGTGCGGACGCTAACCTGAAGGTGGACTTTTTAGGCATAGATGCATGCTGGATAGCGGTCTATGTACTTTGTCGTAATGCCCAATTGAATTTCACACTAATCATCATGATATGTATGTGCATTGTCATGCCATCTTTATTTGTCAATTTCCCAACTGTAATTTGTTCACCCAACATGCTTATTCTTATCGGAGAGACACCACTAGTGAACTGTGGACCCCGGTCCATTCTTTACATCGAATACAATCTACTGCAATACTTGTTTCTACTGTTCTTCGCAAACATCATCATCCACACTATACATCTAATCCTTTGTTACAGCAAGCCGGTAAGATTGACAACCTCACTGTTAATTTGGGCAGAGTATTTTGGTTGTGTTGTGCAGGTTCCACGTTGGCGCCGGAATCCCTGGTGTTGCGCCGCACTACACTCCGCCACCATCAACCTTCAACGTGCTTCTTGACTCCTACTGGTTCGATAACCTTGGTTTCTTTCTGAGGGAAAACTCGCCGTTGTACGCATCACACCTTCCTCTTGGGGTTCCCAACGGACGAGTGCTTTACCATCACAAGCAGCATTTTTTCTGGCTTCGTTGCCGGGGAACGAAGGAAAATTACACCACAGAGATTTCTAACTCCCATGTCAACTGCACGCCAGCGTTTTTTCTGGCGTCGTTGCCGGGGAGATCAAGACACGCTGCAAGGGGAGTCTCCACTTCCAATCTCTTTACTTTGTTTTTGTCTTGCTTTATTTTATTTACTGCTTTGTTTGCTGCATTATATCAAAAACACAAAAAAATTAGTTACTTGCTTTACTTTATTTACTATCTTGTTTGCGTTCTCAATATTAAAAACACAAAAAAATTAGTTACTTGCATTTACTTTATTATCATGACTAGTCCTGTAGTTGTTACTCTATCACCTGAGGAATCGATCTTCACTTTTAAACAAGGTGGTGAAGAGAGTTTTAAAGAAGCTTGGTCTAGAATTTTTGATTCTTATAATAAAACTGAACCTAAAATGACGCTAAGTTTGCTTCTTAGTAATTTTTATTTTGGGCTTATTCTTCGTTTTAGATATGCCTTAGATGCTGTAGTGGGAGGAGATTTCCTTCACTGCGATGGGGATCAAGCTTTTAATGCCATAAAAAAATTGGTTGCATCATCTAGCTCCGCTAATAATTTTGATCCATCTCTTCTTAGTATTTATAATAGATTGAACACTCTTGAGACAAGTGTATCTTGCTTAAAAGAAGGGTATGGTCGGATTCGTGAGCATTTTGATTATGTTCCAATAAACTCTGAACCTTCAATGTGGGACCCTACTATTAAAGTTACTATTGATGGTAAATTTTTTAATACTCGTTGTGATATTATGACTGAATTTTGCCTTATGCCTGAAAGTATTTATGAATCTTTGACACTCTAGGGACTTACTGAAGGTGGAGAAGGAATAACTCTTACTGATAACTCTGTTATAATTCCTAAGGGAATAGCTGAAGGAGTGTTCACAACCCTTCTTGGAAGAACGGTATCCACTGATTATCTCATTATTGAATGTGTAGGGACAGGACAAATCACACTTGGGAGATCCCTGCTGAAACTCTTGGGAGTAACCATAGATGTGGGGAAAGGCACTCTAAATTCCTCCATACCCGGATGTGGTCATATATTCCCCGAACCAAAGAGTAAGAATAAGAGTAAGAAGGGTAGGCGCAAAGCCCCTAGTAAGAATGCTAATGCTTCATCTCTTGATAATACTTGATACACACTTTCTGCGCCTAGCTGAAAGGCGTTAAAGAAAAGCGCTTATGAGAGACAACCCATGATTTTACTTCTGCACTTTTGTTTTATATTTGAGTCTTGGAAGTTTTTACTACCGTAGCAACCTCTCCTTATCTTTATTTTATTGCATTGGTGTGCCAAGTAAAGTCTTTGATAGTAAAGATGATACTAGATTTGGATTACTGCGCAGAAACAGATTTATTGCTGTCACGAATTTGGGCAGTGTTCTCTGTAGGAAACTCAGAAAAATCTGCCAATTTACGTGAGTGATCCTCAGATATGTACACAACTTTCATTCAATTTGAGCATTTTCATTTGAGCAATTTTAGTGCCCCTGAAAAATTCGTCTTTACAGACTGTTTTGTTTTGACAGATTCTGCCTTTCATTTCGCATTGCCTGTTTTGCTATGTTTGATGGATTTATTTATTCCATTAACTTTCAGTAGCTTTGTGCAATGTCCAGAAGTGTTAAGAATGATTATGTCACCTCTGAACATGTGAATTTTTGATTATGCACTAACCCTCTAATGAGTTTGTTTTGAGTTTGGTTTGGAGGAAGGTTTCAAGGATCAAGAGAGGAGGATGATACAATATGATCAAGGAGAGTGAAAGCTCTAAGCTTGGGGATGCCCCCGTGGTTCATCCCTTTATATTTCAAGAAGACTAAAGCATCTAATCTTGGGGATGCCCAAGGCATCCCTTCTTCATCGACAACTTATCAGGTTCCTCTAGTGAAACTATATTTTTATTCCGTCACATCTTATGTGCTTTACTTGGAGCGTCTTTATGTTCTTGTTTTTGTTTTGTTTGAATAAAATTGGATCCTAGCATTCATTGTGTGGGAGAGAGACATGCTCCGCTGTTGCATATGAACACATATGTTCTTAGCTTTATTCTTAATGTTCATGGCGAAGGTTGAAACTGCTTCGTTAATTGTTATATGGTTGGAAACAGAAAATGCTACATGTGGTAATTGGTATAATGTCTTGAATAATTTGATACTTGGCAATCGTTGTGCTCATGTTTAAGCTCTTGCATCATATACTTTGCACCTATTAGTGAAGAAATACTGTAGAGCTTGTTGACATTTGGTTTGCATGATTGGTCTCTCTAAAGTCTAGATATTTTCTGGTGAGGGTTTGAACAACAAGAAAGACAGTGTAGAGTCTTATAATGCTTGCAATATGTTCTTATATAAGTTTTGCTGTACCGGTTCATACTTGTGTTTGCTTCAAACAACCTTGCTAGCCTAAGCCTTGTATTGAGAGGGAATACTTCTCGTGCATCCAAATCCTTGAGCCAAAAACTATGCCATTTGTGTCCACCATACCTACCTACTACATGGTATTTCTCTGCCATTCCAAAGTAGTCTTTGCAATATATAGCTCATGGGAAAAATAGCCAAAAAACTATTGTGGTATTGGATATGTACTTATGTATCTTATTTCTTATAAGTTGCTTGTTGTGCGATAACCATGTTCCTCGGGACGCCATCAACTATTTCACCTTGTTGAATATCATGTGAGTTGCTATGCATGTTCGTCTTGTCTGAAGTAAAGGGCGATTTATCATGAGTTGAATGGTTTGAGCATGCATATTGTTAGAGAAGAACATTGGGCCGCTAACTAAAGCCATGATCCATGGTGGAAGTTTCAGTTTGGACAACAATCCTCAATCGCTTATGAGAATATTATCTGTTGTTGAATGCTTATGCATTAAAGAGGAGTCCATTATCTGTTGTCTATGTTGTCCCGGTATGGATGTCTAGGTTGAGAATAATCAAAAGCGAGAAATCCAACGCGAGCTTTCTCCTTAGACCTTTGTACAGGCGGCGTAGAGGTACCCTTTGTGATACTTGGTTAAAACATATGTATTGCAATGATAATCCAGGTAATCCGAGCTAATTAAGACAAGGTGCGGGCACTATTGGCATACTATGCATGAGGCTTGCAACTTATAAGATATCTTATACATAACACATATGCTTTATTACTACCGTTGACAAAATTGTTTCTTGTTTTCAAAATAAAAGCTCTAGCACAAATATAGCAATCCCTGCTTCCCTCTGCGAAGGGCCATTCTTTTACTTATTGTTGATTCAGTTTACCCACTTCCTTCCATCTTAGAAGCAAACACTTGTGTTAACTGTGCATTGATTCTTACATACTTGCATATTTGCATTCATCATATTACTTTATGTTGACAACTATCCATGAGATATACATGTTACAAGTTGAAAGCAACCGCTGAAACTTAAATCTTCCTTTGTGTTGCTTCAATGCCTTTATTAAGAATTTATTGCTTTATGAGTTAACTCTTATGCAAGACTTATTGATGCTTGTCTTGAAAGTACTATTCATGAAAAGTCTTTGCTATATGATTCAGTTGTTTAATCATTGTCTTTACCATTGTTTTGAATCACTTCATTCATTACATATGCTTACAAATAGTATGATCAAGATTATGATAGCATGTCACTTAAGAAATTATCTTTGTTATCGTTTACCTACTCGAGGACGAGCAGGAACTAAGCTTGGGGATGCTTGATACGTCTCAAACGTATCTATAATTTCTTATGTTCCATGCTACTTTATTGATGATTCTCACATGTTTTATACACACTTTATGTCATATTTATGCATTTTCCGGCACTAACCTATTGACAAGATGCCGAAGAGCCAGTTGCTGTTTTCTGCTGTTTTTGGTTTCAGAAATCCTAGTAAGGAAATATTCTTGGAATTGGACGAAATCAACGCCCAGGGTCTTATTTTTCCACGAAGATTCCAGAAGACTGAAAGTGATACAAAGTGGGGCGACGAGGCGACGCCACGCCAGGGCCACGCGGCCAGGCCTGGGGCCGCGCCGCCCTGTTGTGTGGGTCCCTCGTGACGCACCCTGACCTACCCTTCCGCCTATAAGAAGCCTTCGTTGAGAAAACCCCAGTACCGAGAGCCACGATACGGAAAACCTTCCAGAGACGACGCCGCTGCCAATCCCATCTCGGGGGATTCAGGAGATCGCCTCCGGCACCCTGCCGGAGAGGGGAATCATCTCCCGGAGGACTCTTCATCGCCATGATCGCCTCCGGATTGATGTGTGAGTAGTTCACCCCTGGACTATGGGTCCATAGCAGTAGCTAGATGGTCGTCTTCTCCTCATTGTGCTATCATTGTTGGATCTTGTGAGCTGCCTAACATGATCAAGATCATCTATCTGTAATGCTACATGTTGTGTTTGTTGGGATCCGATGAATATGGAATACTATGTTATGTTGATTATCAATCTATCATATATGTGTTGTTTAAGATCTTGCATGCTCTCCGTTGCTAGTAGAGGCTCTGGCCAAGTTGATACTTGTAACTCCAAGAGGGAGTATTTATGCTCGATAGTGGGTTCATGCCTCCATTTAATGCAGGACGATGTGAGAAAGTTCTAATGTTGTGGATGTGCTGTTGCCACTAGGGATTAAACATCAATGCTTTGTCTAAGGATATTTGTGTTGATTACATTACGCACCATACTTAATGCAATTGTCTGTTGTTTGCAACTTAATACTGGAAGGGGTGCGGACGCTAACCTGAAGGTGGACTTTTTAGGCATAGATGCATGCTGGATAGCGGTCTATGTACTTTGTCGTAATGCCCAATTGAATTTCACACTATTCATCATGATATGTATGTGCATTGTAATGCCATCTTTATTTGTCAATTGCCCAACTGTAATTTGTTCACCCAACATGCTTATTCTTATCGGAGAGACACCACTAGTGAACTGTGGACCCCGGTCCATTCTTTACATCGAATACAATCTACTGCAATACTTGTTTTTACTGTTCTTCGCAAACATCATCATCCACACTATACATCTAATCCTTTGTTACAGCAAGCCGATGAGATTGACAACCTCACTGTCAAGTTGGGGCAGAGTATTTTGGTTGTGTTGTGCAGGTTCCACGTTGGCGCCGGAATCCCTGGTGTTGCACCGCACTACACTCCGCCACCATCAACCTTCAACGTGCTTCTTGACTCCTACTGGTTCGATAACCTTGGTTTCTTTCTGAGGGAAAACTCGCCGATGTACGCATCACACCTTCCTCTTGGGGTTCCCAACGGATGAGTGCTTTACCATTACAAGCATGGCCCTTCGCAGAGGGAAGCATGAATTGCTATATTTGTGCTAGAGCTTTTATTTTGAAAACATAGAAACAATTTTGTTAACGGTAGTAATAATTCATATGTGTTATGCATAAGACATCCTATAAGTTGCAAGCCTCATGCATAGTATACAATTAGTGCCCGCACCTTGTCCTAATTAGCTTGGATTTACATGGATTATCATTGCATAACATATGTTTCAACCAAGTGTCACAAAGGGGTACCTCTATGCTGCCTGTACAAAGGTCTAAGGAGAAAGTTCGCATTGGATTTCTCGCTTTTGATTATTCTCAACTTAGACATCCATACCGGGAAAACATAGAAAACAGATAATGGACTCCTCTTTAATGCATAAGCATTCAACAACAGATAATATTCTCATAAGAGATTGAGGATTAATGTCCAAACTGAAACTTCCACCATGGTTCATGGCTTTAGTTAGCGGCCCAATGTTCTTCTCTAACAATATGCATACTCAAACTATTTGATCATGATAAATCACCCTTACTTCAGACAAGACGAACATGCATAGCAACTCACATAATATTCAACAAAGGTGAAATAGTTGATGGCGTCCCCAGGAACATGGTTAACGCTCAACAAGCAACTTATAAGAAATAAGATACATAAGCAACATATTCTTCATCACAATAGTTTTTAAGCTATTTTTTCCCATGAGCTATATATTGCAAAGACAAAGGAAAGAAATTTTAAAGGTAGCACTCGAGCAATTTACTTTGGAATGGCAGATAAATACCATGTAGTAGGTAGGTATGGTGGACACAAATGGCATAGTTTTTGGCTCAAGGATTTTGGATGCACGAGAAGTAATCCCTCTCAATACAAGGCTTAGGATATCAAGGTTGTTTGAAGCAAAAACAAGTATGAACCGGTACAGCAAAACTTACATAAGAACATATTGCAAGCATTATAAGACTCTACACTGTCCCTTGTTGTTCAAACCATCACCAAAAAATATCTAGACTCTAGAGAGACCAATTATGCAAACCAAATGTCAACAAGCTCTACGGTATTTCTTCATTAATAGGTGCAAAGTACATGATGCAAGAGCTTAAACATGATCTATTTGAGCACAACAATTGCCAAGTATCAAATTATTCAAGACATTATACCACATGTAGCATTTTCTGTTTCCAACTATATAACAATGAACGAAGCAATTTCAACATTCGCCATGAACATTAAGAATAAAGCTAAGAACACATGTGTTCATATGCAACAGTGGAGCGTGTCTCTCTCCCACACAAAGAATGCTAGGATCCGATTTTATTCAAACAAAAACGAAAATAAAAACATAAAGATGCTCCAAGTAAAGCACATAAGATGTGACGGAATAAAAATATAGTTTCACTAGAGGTGACCTGATAAGTTGTCAATGAAGAAGGGGATGCCTTGGGCATCCCCAAGCTTAGATGCTTGAGTCTTCTTGAAATATCCATGGATGAACCACGGGGGCATCCCCAAGCTTAGAGTTTTCACTCTTCTTGATCCTATTGTATCATCCTCCTCTCTTAATCCTTGAAAACTTCCTCCACACCAAACTCAAAACAAACTCATTAGAGGGTTAGTGTATAATCAAAAATTCACATATTCAGAGGTGACATAATCATTCTTAAAACTTCTGGACATTGCACAAAGCTACTGAAAGTTAATGGAACAAAGAAATCCATCAAACATAGCAAAATAGGCAATGCGAAATAAAAGGCAGAATCTGTCAAAACAGAACAGTCCGTAAAGACGAATTTTTCTGGGGCACTTAACTTGCTCAGATGAAAATACTAAAATTGAATGAAAGTTGCGTACATATCTGAGGATCACGCACGTATATTGGCAGATTTTTCTGAGTTACCTACAGAGAATCCTACTCAAATTCGTGACAGCAAGAAATCTGTTTCTGCGCAGTAATCCAAATCTAGTATCATCTTTACTATCAAAGACTTTACTTGGCACAACAATGCAATAAAATAAAGATAAGGAGTGGTTGCTACAGTAGTAACAACTTCCAATACTCAAATATAAAACAAAAGTGCAGAAGTAAAATCATCGGTTGTCTCCCATAAGCGCTTTTTTTTAACGCCTTTCAGCTAGGCGCAGAAAATGTGTATCAAGTATTATCAAGAGACGAAGCATCAACATCATAATTTGTTCTAATAATAGAATCAAAAGGTAACTTCATTCTCTTTCTAGGGAAGTGTTCCATACCTTTCTTGAGAGGAAATTGATATTTAATATTACCTTCCTTCATATCAATAATAGCACCAACAGTTCGAAGAAAAGGTCTTCCCAAAATAATGGGACAAGATGCATTGCATTCAATATCCAAGACAACAAAATCAACGGGGACAAGGTTATTGTTGACCGTAATGTGAACATTATCAATCCTCCCCAAAGATTTCTTTGTAGAATTATCAGCAAGATTAACATCCAAATAACAATTTTTCAATGGTGGCAAGTCAAGCATATTATAGATTTTCTTAGGCATAACAGAAATACTTGCACCAAGATCACATAAAGCATTACAATAAAAATCATTGACCTTCATCTTAATGATGGGCTCCCAACCATCTTCTAACTTCATAGGAATAGAAGTTTCAAGTTCTAATTTATCTTCTCTAGCTTTTATGAGAGCATTTGTAATATGTTTTGTAAAGGCCAAATTTATAGCACTAGCATTAGGACTTCTAGCAAGTTTTTGTAAGAACTTTATAACTTCAGAGATGTGACAATCATCAAAATATAAACCATTATGATCTAAAGCAATGGGATTATTATCCCCAATATTTTTAAAAATTTCAGCTGTTTTATCACAGGCAGTTTCAGCAGTTTCAGCAGTTTTAGCAGTTTCAGGCAGTTTTGCACGCTTTGCATTAGGAGTAGAAACATTGCCAACACCAATTATTTTACCATTGATAGTAGGGGGTGTAGCAACATGTGAAGCATTATCATTACTAGTGGTGGTAATAGTCCAAACTTTAGCTACATTATTCTCTTTAGCATTTTCTTCTTTTTCCCACCTAGCACGCAATTCAGCCATCAATCTAATATTTTCATTAATTCGAACTTGGATAGCGTTTGCTGTAGCAAATGACTTAATATCTTTAGTTTCATTAGGCATAATTTTCAATTTCAAAAGATCAACATCAGCAACAAGACTATCAACCTTAGAAGCAAGAATATCAAATTTTCCAAGCTTTTCTTCAACAGATTTGTTAAAAGCAGTTTGTGTACTAATAAATTCTTTAAGCATGGCTTCAATACCATAGGGTGCACTCCTATTATTTTTGTAAGAATTCCCATAAGAATTACCATAACCATTACTATTATTAGAAGGATATGGCCTATAGTTGTTACCAGAATTATTCCTATAAGCATTGTTGTTGAAATTATTATTTTTAATGAAGTTCACATCAACATGCTCTTCTTGAGAAACCAATGAAGCTAAAGGAACATTATTAGGATCAACATTAGATCTACCATTCAAAAGCATAGACATAATAGCATCAATCTTATCACTCAAGGAGGAGGTTTCTTCAACAGAATTTACCTTCTTACCTTGTGGAGCTCTTTCCGTGTGCCATTCAGAGTAATTAATCATCATATCATCAAGAAGCTTTGTTGCGGCGCCTAGAGTGATGGACATAAAAGTACCTCCAGCAGCTGAATCCAATAGGTTTCGTGAAGAAAAATTTAATCCTGCATAAAAGGTTTGGATGCTCATCCAAGTAGTCAGTCCATGGGTAGGGAAATTTTTAACCAAAGATTTCATTCTTTCCCATGCTTGAGCAACATGCTCATTATCCAATTGCTTAAAATTCATTATGCTACTTCTCAAAGATATAATTTTAGCAGTAGGATAATATCTACCAATGAAAGCATCCTTACATTTACTCCATGAATCAATACTATTTTTAGGCAAAGATAGCAACCAATCTTTAGCTCTTCCTATTAAGGAGAAAAGAAACAATTCTAATATTATAATGTCACCATATACGTCCTTATATTTTTGCATTTCACAAAGTTCAACAAAATTATTAAGATGGGCATCAGCATCATCAGAACTAACACCAGAAAATTGCTCTCTCATAACAAGATTCAGTAAAGCAGGTTTAATTTCAAAAAATTCTGCTGTAGCAGGTGGAGCAATAGGTGTGCATAAGAAATCATTATTATTTGTGCTTGTGAAGTCACACAACTTAGTATTCTCAGGAGTACCCATTTTAGCAATAGTAAATAAAGCAAACTAAATAAAGTAAATGCAAGTAACTAATTTTTTTGTGTGTTTTTGATATAGAGAACGCAAACAAGACAAAAAATAAAGTAAAGCAAGTAACTAATTTTTTGTATTTTGATATAATAAAGCAAACAAAGCAGTAAATAAAATAAAGTAAAGCAAGACAAAAACAAAGTAAAGAGATTGGAAGTGGAAGACTCCCCTTGCAGCGTGTCTTGATCTCCCCGGCAACGGCGCCAGAAAACAGTCTTGATGACGCGTCAAGCACACGCCCGTTGGGAACCCTAAGAGGAAGGTGTGATGCGTACAGCAGCAAGTTTTCCCTCAGTAAGAAACCAAGGTTATCGAACCAGTAGGAGTCAAGGAACACGTGAAGGTTGTTGGTGACGGAGTGTAGTGCGGTGATGGCGTGTATTTCACACGTTCGTTGGGCAACCCCAAGAGGAAGGTATGATGCGCACAGCAGCAAGTTTTCCCTTAGAAAGAAACCAAGGTTTATCGAACCAGGAGGAGCCAAGAAGCACGTTGAAGGTTGATGGCGGCGAGATGTAGTGCGGCGCAACACCAGTGATTCCGGCGCCAACGTGGAACCTGCACAACACAACCAAAGTACTTTGCCCCAACGAAACAGTGAGGTTGTCAATCTCACCGGCTTGCTGTAACAAAGAGTTAACCGTATTGTGTGGAAGATGATTGTTTGCAGAAAACAGTAGAACAAGTATTGCAGTAGATTGTATTTCAGTAAAGAGAATTGGACCGGGGTCCACAGTTCACTAGAGGTGTCTCTCCCATAAGACGAATAGCATGTTGGGTGAACAAATTACAGTTGGGCAATTGACAAATAAAGAGAGCATGACCATGCACATACATATCATGATGAGTATAGTGAGATTTAATTGGGCATTACGACAAAGTACATAGACCGTCATCCAACTGCATCTATGCCTAAAAAGTCCACCTTCAGGTTATCATCCGAACCCCCTCCAGTATTAAGTTGCAAACAACAGACAATTGCATTAAGTATGGTGCGTAATGTAATCAACAACTACATCCTTAGACATAGCATCAATGTTTTATCCCTAGTGGCAACAGCACAACACAACCTTAGAACTTTCTGTCACTGTCCCAGGTGTCAATGCAGGCATGAACCCACTATCGAGCATAAGTACTCCCTCTTGGAGTTACAAGCATCTACTTGGCCAGAGCATCTACTAGTAACGGAAAGCATGCAAGATCATAAACAACACGTAGATATAACTTTGATAATCAACATAACAAGTATTCTCTATTCATCGGATCCCAACAAACGCAACATATAGAATTACAGATAGATGATCTTGATCATGTTAGGCAGCTCACAAGATCCGACAATGATAGCACAATGGGGAGAAGACAACCATCTAGCTACTGCTATGGACCCATAGTCCAGGGGTAGACTACTCACACATCACACCGGAGGCGACCATGGCGGCGTAGAGTCCTCCGGGAGATGATTCCCCTCTCCAGCAGGGTGCCGGAGGCGATCTCCTGGATCCCCCGAGATGGGATCGGCGGCGGCGGCGTCTCTGGAAGGTTTTCCGTATCGTGGTTCTCGGTACTGGGGGTTTCGTCACGGAGGCTTTAAGTAGGCGGAAGGGTAGGTCAAGAGGCGGCACGAGGGGCCCAGACCATAGGGCCGCGCGGCCAGGGCAGGGGCCGCGCCGCCCTATGCTCTGGCTGCCTCGTGGCCCCTCTTCGTCTCGTCTTCGGACTTCTGGAAGCTTCGTGGCAAAATAGGACCATGGGCGTTGATTTCGTCCAATTCCGAGAATATTTCCTTACTAGGATTTCTGAAACCAAAAACAACAGAAAACAGCAACTGGCACTTCGGCATCTTGTTAATAGGTTAGTTCCAGAAAATGCACGAATATGACATAAAGTGTGCATAAAACATGTAGATAACATCAATAATGTGGCATGGAACATAAGAAATTATCGATACGTCGGAGACGTATCAGCATCCCCAAGCTTAGTTCTGCTCGTCCCGAGCAGGTAAAACGATAACACGAGATAATTTACGGAGTGACATGCCATCATAATCTTGATCATACTATTTGTAAAGCATATGTAGTGAATGCAGCGATCAAAACATTGTATATGACATGAGTAAACAAGTGAATCATATAGCAAAGACTTTTCATGAATAGCACTTCAAGACAAGCATCAATAAGTCTTGCATAAGAGTTAACTCATAAAGCAATAATTCAAAGTAGAGATATTGAAGCAACACAAAAGAAGATTAAGTTTCAACGGTTGCTTTCAACTTGTAACATGTATATCTCATGGATATTGTCAACATAGAGTAATATAATAAGTGCAATAAGCAAGTATGTAGGAATCAATGCACAGTTCACACAAGTGTTTGCTTCTTGAGGTGGAGAGAGATAGGTGAACTGACTCAACATTGAAAGTAAAAGAATAGTCCTCCATAGAGGAAAAGCATCGATTGCTATATTTGTGCTAGAGCTTTGATTTTGAAAACATGAAACAATTTTGTCAACGGTAGTAATAAAGCATATGCATCATGTAAATTATATCTTATAAATTGCAAGCCTCATGCATAGTGTACTAATAGTGCCCGCACCTTGTCCTAATTAGCTTGGACTACCGGATCATCACAATGCATTGTTTTTACCAAGTGTCACAAAGGGGTACCTCTATGCCGCCTGTACAAAGGTCTAAGGAGAAAGCTCGCATTGGATTTCTCGCTATTGATTATTCTTCAACTTAGACATCCATACCGGGACAACATAGACAACAGATAATGGACTCCTCTTTTATGCATAAGCATATACCAACAATTAATAATTTTCTCATTTGAGATTTGAGGATTGTTGTCCAAAACTGAAACTTCCACCATGGAGCATGGCTTTAGTTAGCGGCCCGATGTTCTTCTCTAACATATGCATGCTTAACCATATGGTGGTAGATCTCTCTTACTTCAGACAAGACGGACATGCATAGCAACTCACATGAAATTCAACAATGAATAGTTGATGGCGTCCCCAGTGAACATGGTTATCGCACAACAAGCAACTTAATAAGAGATAAAGTGCATAATTACATATTCAATACCACAATAGTTTTTAAGATATTTGTCCCATGAGCTATATATTGCAAAGGTGAATGATGGAATTTTAAAGGTAGCACTCAAGCAATTTACTTTGGAATGGCGGAAAAATACCATGTAGTATAGGTAGGTATGGTGGACACAAATGGCATAGTGGTTGGCTCAAGTATTTTGGATGCATGAGAAGTATTCCCTCTCGATACAAGGTTTAGGCTAGCAAGGCTTATTTGAAACAAACACAAGGATGAACCGGTGCAGCAAAACTCACATAAAAGACATATTGAAAACATTATAAGACTCTACACCGTCTTCCTTGTTGTTCAAACTCAAAACTAGAAATTATCTAGACCTTAGAGAAACCAAATATGCAAACCAAATTTTAGCATGCTCTATGTATTTCTTCATTAATGGGTGCAAAGCATATGATGCAGGAGCTTAAACATGAGCACAACAATTGCCAAGTATCACATTACCCAAGACATTTATAGCAATTACTACATGTATCATTTTCCAATTCCAACCATATAACAATTTAACGAAGAAGAAACTTCGCCATGAATACTATGAGTAGAAACCAAGGACATACTTGTCCATATGCTACAGCGGAGCGTGTCTCTCTCCCATAAAGTGAATGCTAGGATCCATTTTATTCAAACAAAACAAAAAACAAAAACAAACCGACGCTCCAAGCAAAGCACATAAGATGTGATGGAATAAAAATATAGTTTCAGGGGAGGAACCTGATAATGTTGTCGATGAAGAAGGGGATGCCTTGGGCATCCCCAAGCTTAGACGCTTGAGTCTTCTTGATATATGCAGGGGTGAACCACCGGGTGCATCCCCAAGCTTAGAGCTTTCACTCTCCTTGATCATGTTGCATCATACTCCTCTCTTGATCCTTGAAAACTTCCTCCACACCAAACTCGAAACAACTCATTAGAGGGTTAGTGCACAATATAAATTGACATATTCAGAGGTGACACAATCATTCTTAACACTTCTGGACATTGCATAATGCTACTGGACATTAATGGATCAAAGAAATTCATCCAACATAGCGAAAGAGGCAATGCGAAATAAAAGGCAGAATCTGTCAAAACAGAACAGTTCGTATTGACGAATTTTAAAATGGCACCAGACTTGCTCAAATGAAAATGCTCAAATTGAATGAAAGTTGCGTACATATCTGAGGATCATGCACGTAAATTGGCTTAATTTTCTGAGTTACCTACAGGGAGGTGGACTCAGATTCGTGACAGCAAAGAAATCTGGAACTGTGCAGTAATCCAAATCTAGTACTTACTTTACTATCAAAGACTTTACTTGGCACAACAAAACACAAAACTAAGATAAGGAGAGGTTGCTACAGTAGTAAACAACTTCCAAGACACAAAATAAAAACAAAGTACTGTAGGTAAAAACATGGGTTGTCTCCCATAAGCGCTTTTCTTTAACGCCTTTCAGCTAGGCGCAGAAAGTGTGTATCAAGTATTATCAAGAGACGAAGTGTCAACATCATAATTTGTTCTCATAATAGAATCAAAAGGTACCTTCATTCTCTTTCTAGGGAAGTGTTCCATACCTTTCTTGAGAGGAAATTGATATTTTATATTCCCTTCCTTCATATCAATAATAGCACCAACAGTTCGAAGAAAAGGTCTTCCCAATATAATGGGACAAGATGCATTGCATTCAATATCCAAGACAACAAAATCAACGGGAACAAGGTTATTGTTAACAGTAATGCGAACATTATCAACTTTACCCAAAGGTTTCTTTGTAGAATGATCAGCAAGATTAACATCCAAATAACAATTTTTCAGCGGTGGCAAGTCAAGCATATTATAAATTTTCTTAGGCATAACAGAAATACTTGCACCAAGATCACATAAAGCATTACAATCAAAATCTTTAACCTTCATCTTAATGATGGGCTCCCAACCATCCTCTAGCTTTTTAGGAATAGAGGCTTCGCGCTCTAGTTTCTCTTCTCTAGCTTTTATAAGAGCATTTGTAATATGATGTGTAAAAGCCAAATTTATAGCACTAGCATTAGGACTTTTAGCAAGTTTTTGCAAGAACTTTATAACTTCAGAGATGTGGCAATCATCAAAATTCAAATCATTATAATCTAAAGCAATGGGATCATCATCCCCAATGTTGGAAAAAATTTCAGCAGCTTTATCACAGGCGTTTTCAGCAGTTTTAGCAGTTTCAGGCAGTTTTTCGCGCTTTGCATTAGAAGTGGAAACATTGCTAACACCAATTCTTTTATTAGTATGAGTAGGAGGTGCAGCAACATGTGTAGCATTAGCATTACTAGTGGTGGTAATAGTCCAAACTTTAGCTATATTCTTTTCTTTAGCTAGTTTTTCATTTTCTTCTCTATCCCACCTAGCACGCAGTTCAGCCATTAATCTTATATTCTCATTAATTCTAACTTGAATGGCATTTGCTGTAGTAGTAATTTTATTATGATGATTCTCATTAGGCAAAACTTTTGATTTCAAAAGATCAACATCAGTAGCAAGACTATCGACTTTAGAAGCAAGTATATCAATTTTCCCAAGCTTTTCTTCAACAGATTTGTTAAAAGCAGTTTGTGTACTAATAAATTCTTTAAGCATGGCTTCAAGTCCAGGGGGTGAACTCCTATTATTGTTGTAAGAATTCCCATAAGAATTACCATAGCCGTTGCCATTATTATAAGGATATGGTCTATAGTTGTTACTAGAATTGTTCCGGTAAGCATTGTTGTTGAAATTATTATTTTTAATGAAGTTTACATCAACATGTTCTTCTTGTGCAACCAATGAAGCTAATGGAACATTATTAGGATCAATATTAGTCCTATCATTCACAAGCATAGACATAATAGCATCAATCTTATCACTCAAGGAAGAGTTTTCTTCGACAGAATTTACCTTCTTACCTTGTGGAGCTCTTTCCGTGTGCCATTCAGAGTAGTTGATCATCATATTATCAAGAAGCTTTGTTGCTTCACCAAGAGTGATGGACATAAAGGTACCTCCAGCAGCTGAATCCAATAAATTCCGTGAAGAAAAATTTAGTCCTGCATAGAAGGTTTGGATGATCATCCAAGTAGTCAGTCCATGGGTTGGGCAATTTTTAACCAGAGATTTCATTCTTTCCCAAGCTTGAGCAACATGTTCAGTATCTAATTGTTTAAAATTCATTATGCTACTCCTCAAAGATATAATTTTAGCAGGGGGATAATATCTACCAATAAAAGCATCCTTGCATTTAGTCCATGAATCAATACTATTCTTAGGCAGAGATAGCAACCAATCTTTAGCTCTTCCTCTTAATGAGAAAGGGAACAATTTTAGTTTAATAATATCACCATCTACATCTTTATATTTTTGCATTTCACATAGTTCAACAAAATTATTAAGATGGGCAGCAGCATCATCAGAACTAACACCAGAAAATTGCTCTCGCATAACAAGATTCAGCAAAGCAGGTTTAATTTCAAAGAATTCTGCTGTAGTAGCAGGTGGAGCAATAGGTGTGCATAAGAAATCATTATTATTTGTGGTTGTGAAGTCACACAACTTAGTGTTTTCAGCGTTGGCCATTTTAGCAACAGTAAATAAATCAAACTAGATAAAGTAAATGCAAGTAAACTAATTTTTTTGTGTTTTAGATATAGCAAACAAGATAGCAAATAAAGTAAAACTAGCAACTAATTTTTTTGTATTTTGATTTAGTGCAGCAAACAAAGTAGTAAATAAAACTAAGCAAGACAAAAACAAAGTAAAGAGATTGAGAAGTGGAGACTCCCCTTGCAGCGTGTCTTGATCTCCTCGGCAACGGCGCCAGAAAATGTGCTTGATGGCGTGTATTTCACACGTTCGTTGGGCAACCCCAAGAGGAAGGTATGATGCGCACAGCAGCAAGTTTTCCCTCAGAAAGAAACCAAGGTTTATCGAACCAGGAGGAGCCAAGAAGCACGTTGAAGGTTGATGGCGGCGAGATGTAGTGCGGCGCAACACCAGTGATTCCGGCGCCAACGTGGAACCTGCACAACACAACCAAAGTACTTTGCCCCAACGAAACAGTGAGGTTGTCAATCTCACCGGCTTGCTGTAACAAAGAGTTAACCGTATTGTGTGGAAGATGATTGTTTGCAGAAAACAGTAGAACAAGTATTGCAGTAGATTGTATTTCAAGAAGAGAATTGGACCGGGGTCCACAGTTCACTAGAGGTGTCTCTCCCATAAGACGAACAGCATGTTGGGTGAACAAATTACAGTTGGGCAATTGACAAATAAAGAGAGCATGACCATGCACATACATATCATGATGAGTATAGTGAGATTTAATTGGGCATTACGACAAAGTACATAGACCGTCATCCAACTGCATCTATGCCTAAAAAGTCCACCTTCAGGTTATCATCCGAACCCCCTCCAGTATTAAGTTGCAAACAACAGACAATTGCATTAAGTATGGTGCGTAATGTAATCAACAACTACATCCTTAGACATAGCATCAATGTTTTATCCCTAGTGGCAACAGCACAACACAACCTTAGAACTTTTCTCACTTGTCCCGGTGTCAATGCAGGCATGAACCCACTATCGAGCATAAGTACTCCCTCTTGGAGTTACAAGCATCTACTTGGCCAGAGCATCTACTAGTAACGGAAAGCATGCAAGATCATAAACAACACGTAGATATAACTTTGATAATCAACATAACAAGTATTCTCTATTCATCGGATCCCAACAAACGCAACATATAGAATTACAGATAGATGATCTTGATCATGTTAGGCAGCTCACAAGATCCGACAATGATAGCACAATGGGGAGAAGACAACCATCTAGCTACTGCTATGGACCCATAGTCCAGGGGTAGACTACTCACACATCACACCGGAGGCGACCATGGCGGCGTAGAGTCCTCCGGGAGATGATTCCCCTCTCCGGCAGGGTGCCGGAGGCGATCTCCTGGATCCCCCGAGATGGGATCGGCGGCGGCGGCGTCTCTGGAAGGTTTTCCGTATCGTGGTTCTCGGTACTGGGGGTTTCGTCACGGAGGCTTTAAGTAGGCGGAAGGGTAGGTCAAGAGGCGGCACGAGGGGCCCAGACCATAGGGCCGCGCGGCCAGGGCAGGGGCCGCGCCGCCCTATGCTCTGGCTGCCTCGTGGCCCCTCTTCGTCTCGTCTTCGGACTTCTGGAAGCTTCGTGGCAAAATAGGACCCTGGGCGTTGATTTCGTCCAATTCCGAGAATATTTCCTTACTAGGATTTCTGAAACCAAAAACAACAGAAAACAGCAACTGGCACTTCGGCATCTTGTTAATAGGTTAGTTCCAGAAAATGCACGAATATGACATAAAGTGTGCATAAAACATGTAGATAACATCAATAATGTGGCATGGAACATAAGAAATTATCGATACGTCGGAGACGTATCATGCGGCGCAACACCAGAGATTCCGGCGCCAACGTGGAACCTGCACAACACAATCCAAATACTTCGCCCCAACTTAACAGTGAGGTTGTCAATCTCACCGGCTTGTTGTAACAAAGGATTAAATGTATGGTGTGGAAAATGATGTTTGTATGCGAAGAACAGTAAAGAACAATGTTTGCAGTAGATTGTATTCAGATGTAAAAGAATGGACCTGGGTCCACAGTTCACTAGTGGTGTCTCTCCAATAAGAAATAGGATGTTGGGTGAACAAATTACAGTTGGGCAATTGACAAATAAAGAGGGCATAACAATGCACATACATATCATGATGAGTAGTGTGAAATTCAATTGGGCATTACGACAAAGTACATAGACCGCTATCCAGCATGCATCTATGCCTAAAAAGTCCACCTTCGGGTTAGCATCCGCACCCCTTCTAGTATTAAGTTGCAAACAACAGACAATTGCATTAAGTATGGTGTGTAATGTAATCAAAACAAATATCCTTAGACAAAGAATTGATGTTTTATCCCTAGTGGCAACAACACATCCACAACCTTAGAACTTTCTGTCACTGTCCCAGATTTAATGGAGGCATGAACCCACTATCGAGCATAAATACTCCCTCTTGGAGTTACAAGTATCAACTTGGCCAGAGCCTCTACTAGCAACGGAGAGCATGCAAGATCATAAACAACACATATATGATAGACTGATAATCAACATGACATAGTATTCCATATTCATCGGATCCCAACAAACACAACATGTAGCATTACAAATAGATGATCTTGATCATGATAGGCAGCTCACAAGATCGAACAATGATAGCACATGAGGAGAAGACAACCATCTAGCTACTGCTATGGACCCATAGTCCAGGGGTGAACTACTCACACATCAATCCGGAGGCGATCATGGTGATGAAGAGTCCTCCGGGAGATGATTCCCCTCTCCGGCAGGGTGCCGGAGGCGATCTCCTGAATCCCCCGAGATGGGATTGGCGGCGGCGGCATCTCTGGAAGGTTTTCCGTATCGTGGCTCTCGGTAAAAGGGTTTTCGCGACGAAGGCTATAAGTAGGCGGAAGGGCAGCGTCGGGGGGCTGACGAGGGGCCCACACCATAGGGCGGCGCGGGCCCCTCCTTGGCCGCGCCGCCTTATGGTCTGGCCACCTCGTGGCCCCACTTCGTATGTTCTCCGGTCTTCTGGAAGCTCCGTGGAAAAATAAGACCCTGGGCATTGCTTTCGTCCAATTCCGAGAATATTTCCTTTGTAGGATTTCTGAAACCAAAAACACCAGAAAACAGCAACTGGCTCTTTGGCATCTCGTCAATAGGTTAGTGCCGGAAAATGCATAATAATGATATAAAGTGTGTATAAAACATGTGAGTATCACCATAAAAGTAGCATGGAACATAAGAAATTATAGATACGTTTGAGACGTATCAGACATCGCATGAGGAAACTGTCAACACCCGGATTTTTAAGTCGGGATGCCAATTATGTCATACATCGCAATCCCAGGAATATTGTTGTTGCGAGGCATAATAGTTAAGTATCACAGTCATCATTCATTACAAACCATAAGTCTTACAAATTGGAATCACATGATCCATATTACACGAATAGTTGATCTATTGATCAACGAACAAACACAAGTTCATAATTCATAGCGGAAGCGTAAGATACAAGGACTCTCTAGTCCACAGGCCAACGCTTGACGTCGGAAGACTCCTAGTTGTCGTAGGCGTCCTGCTGGTCATCTCCTTGTTCATCTTCATACTCTGGCCATTTGAATAGCCAGGGACAAAGCCGTGAGTACTTTAAGTACTCGCAAACTAATACTAATGTAAGTGCTAGACATTCTAGTAAGGTTTGCTAAGCTCTAGTTTATTTGCATAAAGCCAATTTTAGTTCACAAGTATTTGAGAAAAGCTTTATTCAAGTGCTAACTAACTCAAGTGGGAACATTAGTGTCATTCCCACCATTCAAGTGGTGATTTCAATTCAATTCACCACAAGTCATTTCACCATCATCTTTCAACATCATTTTCAAAGATATGACATCGGAAACTATATGGCCTTTCCAACCGTCCGTAACCGTGGACGCGGCTATTCGAATAGATTTACACTCTGCAGAGGTTGCACACTTGTGCCACAACATTTGATTTCATCCGTCGGGATTACCCCGAATCATCGTAACACAGTACGCGGATCATCAACCCTAACCTTTCACTTACAAATCCTAGTATGAGCACCTCTCCCCATGAGCTTGGCCTCCCAGTGAAAACCAACTGTCAACCTGGGAACTGCACATGGCTTGGCCGTACAATTCACCTCAATTTCACATCATTTCTCAACAACGGAGGCAGCCTCAAGCGTAACCCCTATGACGTGTGTTCAGAGGGAACCCATACTAAGATGCATAAACTTCCAGTTAAGCCCTACCCATAATCAGGTATTGTAGGGGTACTTAATAATTGGAAAGATATCGCCTTCCAACCAACATCATGTTTATCAAGATCACCATCTTCTCTTGGTCATATTCACCTTCAAAAATCATTCAATGGAATGCTTCATCATTCCAAGGTTTCAAAATTCATTTCAATTCACATTGTTCCCATCTAGAGTAGTCAAGTTTTATTTCATTAGCACTAGCTCTAAATCATGAGGGGTGCTATCTTGCTTTGCTTGATTGAGTCTACTTCACTACTCTAGTAACCATCCTTTACTTTGACCAAAGTTAACTATAAAAGTAACTCTTGGAACACAATAAGTAAAACTTGTAAGGTAAAAACTTGGGATAGGCTTATGTAAGAAAAGGTAAGATTCATGGTGCCTTGCCCCAAGGGGCTTTGCACTTTGCAAGAATATTAGCTTGCCTTGGTAGTTCGCAAACTGTCCCTCCTCCTCCTCTTGGTAGCAACCTTCTTCTTCGGTGTACTCTCCGGTGCTAGCGTCTAAATTTGAATACGAGTATAATTACTCACTAATTCAATGGCTATTCCATGTATCACATATAAACACACAAATTATTCTATGCACACAAATAATCTAATTAGGGTGCATGGGTTGTGTTGTTTGAGGAGAATTGACTTCTTTGTATTTAATATGTAAATGATAGTTTCCATAGGGTTCTTGAGGAATAATTTCCTCTCATTGAAATCTTCTTAAGATTTAATTTCTCAAACAATCATATATGAACTTATATTGACCTAAGTCAAATGTTCATCATCATCATTTGAGAAGGTGATTTAAGTGAGGTGGATCACCTCATATCATTTAAATACACTACATATGATTTAAATCTCTAAGTATTTCATATAAGAGAGTTTGGGCCAGGGGTCCAAACATCCCATGAATTCATGTGAGACAAGATTTAAATGAAGTATAAGACTTCATATGAATTACTTAATAGTTTTGGACAATATCAACTAGTTAAACTAGACATATTATCCACTAATTAAACTAGGGCATGATCATGCAAAGTGACCACACCATTTTATTGCATAAACAATTAGTGTAAGTCAAATGTGAGCTATTAGAGTTGGAATTAACTTAATATCTATTTTGGTTGATTTTTAATAATTATTTGAATATGAAAAAGTCCCTTCCTTCTTCTTTTTATCACATTAATTCTACAATGAATCTGGTCATGGGACTAGTGGCATTTTGTAGATAATTTCCTTAGCTTTCCAACCATATAAAGTTCATTAAATTTGGTTGAGCCAATTTGAATCTATTGAATTTCAAAGTTTGGGAAGTATTGGAAATGTTTGGAAATGTTTAAATCAAATTTGAATTACACAGGCCGGCGGGAAAGCTAAATGGGCTGAAAGGTTTAAAAATGGCCCAAGGCCAGCCCAGCCACGGTCCAGAGACGCGCGGGCTGCCTGACAGAGGGGTCCACTCGTCAGCGACGTTTAAACGCCGAAACGGTATGGAGTAACCAGGGGCGTAGGATTAGATCAAGATCGAACGGCTCCAGTTCATCGTCTCGCCGGCGAGAGAGAAGTTCGCTGGCAGCTCAGGTAGGGGGTCGGAGGGCTTACGGTGGCTCCAGCTACGGTTGGCAATATGCTCGGTGAAGTTGTGGACGACGGCGAAGCGGCTGGTAGCAGTGGCGGAGCTCGAGGTGGTCTGGTTCGCCGGCGATTGCTGCAGAGCTTCCGCGGCGGTGATCTTGCGATTGAGCTTGCTCCGGCGAGGATTCGATGGGTGGAGTGGTGGTTGAGAAGCAGTGAGAGGTGGGGAGTGTGATGGTGTGCTTGGTTCTGTCCAGGGAACTCCCTATTTATAGAATTGCGTGAGGGTTGTGGGGCAGGGTGGTGGTCGACCCTGGCGCGGCGATTCCGGCGAGCTAGCGAGCTAGGCGAGGGCGTGGCGCTGTTCTGCGGTTCCTGGCGATGCGAACGGTGGCGACAGCGCGGTCGGGCGACGTCGGAATAGCTCGCGTTGCTTCCATGTCTGGCAGCGTCCGCGGCGGATCGAGGTCTCCTTCTCCGGCGGCGGTGGGCACGGGTCGTGGTCGTGGTGATGTCTAGGAGCTGCGTGGCGACGCGGCGATGCTCAACTCGCAGCTAGGTGGTCCAGGGCGCGTGCGAGGTGGCCAGGCGAGCGGCGGCCAGGGCGTGTCCATGCACGTGCATGCGCGACATCGTCGGCATGGCGAGCGCGTTCTGGGCGCGCTGTCTCCGGCCAGTGTCGAGCTCCTCCTCGACCGTGGCGATGCTAGGCGGTGCTAGGAGATGCGGTGGTGAGCTGTGACACGGTGGCCAGGGCAGAGAGTGAAGGAGGAGAGGGGAGGGTAGTCGGGGTGGCGACATGGCCGGCATGGCCATGCCCTAGCTGCCCTCCTCTTCTCCTTAGGCTTGCTATGCAGCACTTAGTGTTAGAGGGGACCAGGGGACCAATTGGTGTAGGTTGGGGTAGATTAGATGGAGTAGAGTCACTATAGCAAATAGTGTCTAATAGTGCCATATTTGCAATTTGCCAATTTATCCAATTTTTGATTGAATTCAAATGTTTGACCAATTTGAATTGTGTGTGTTTAGTTGAGTTCTAAATGACCAGAGGTGATGAGAGGTGGTGGTGGCAAAGTTTAATTCAAAGTTTTGCAAAATTTGATAAGTGGGAGATTGTTGAGTATGTTAAAAAGTTGAAACTTTGGATGAGCATAGCTAATGATCAAGAAAGTATTTGGCATGGTGATCTTTACAAAAAGTGTTCACCTTGATGTTGACTTTGAAATGGTGCAAAGAGTTAGCAAGATTTGGTTTGAGAAAATTGAATTGCAATGGCTCAAAGTAGTGATCAGACTATAATTGTCAATTTTGACCATTATCATATGTGAGCAAGATTTGTGTTTGGAAATTATTTGAATGGTGATTCTTTGATTCCAAAAGTTGTAATAGGTGTTTGGTAACATTATTCAACTAATGGTGAAGACCAAATTGGTCTAGGGTCAAAATTTATAAAAAATGCCATAGGGCATATGTGAGGGTTTTTAGGGTTTTCATTTAATGGATTTTCTTCCTCTTTGATTTATTTGGTTGGTGATCTTCATATGATCACTTTAGGGTTTTAGAGTATAGCACATACAACTAATAACACTCATCATGGCATATCACTCAAATGCACAAGTCCTATGCATGGCACTATATGCAATTTATAAAGTTTTTGTTTGTTTGAAATTTTGCTCTCTGGAATTCTCTAACTTTCTTTTTATTGAAATTTGGGATGTTACAAACCCTTCCCCTTACAAAAGATCTCGTCCCGAGATCGAAAAGAAAGTTAGGTACTAAAGAGATTTGGGTACTCCTTCTTCATGAAGTCTTCGCGTTCCCAGGTGGCTTCATCCTCGGTATGATTGCTCCATTGTATCTTCAGAAACTTGATGCTTCGGGTGCGGGTGGTTCGGTAAGCTTCTTCCAGGATGCGAATCGGCACTTCGCGGTAGGTCAGATCCTTGTTGATATCCACCGATCGGTGATCGATGTTCTTGAACACTTCGGTCTTCTCCGGGACTTCAAGGCACTTCCGGAGAAGTGAGATATGAAACACGTCGTGCACAGCCGACATTTCTTCGGGCAACTCCAGTTGATAAGATACTTCACCTCGGCGGCTGAGGACTTTGAAAGGTCCGGCATATCGGGGTGCGAGCTTTCCTTTCAGCTGGAATCTCTGCATTCCTTTCAAGGGGGATACCTTGAGATAGACGAAGTCTCCGATCTCGAAGGTCATCTCAAGACGTCTCTTGTCGGCGTAGCTCTTCTGTCTAGATTGCGCCGTCTTGAGGTACTCTCGGATCTTGTGGACTTTCTCTTCGGCTTCACGAAGAACATCTGGGCCAAAAACTTGGCTTTCTCCTACTTCCGACCAGTTCAGGGGGGTACGGCATTTCCTTCCGTACAAGGCTTCAAAGGGGGCCATTTGTAGGCTAGCTTGGTAGCTGTTGTTGTAAGAGAATTCTGCGTAAGGTAAGCAGTCTTCCCACTTGGATCCGTATTCTAGTACACATGCTCTCAGCATGATCTCCAGTATCTGGTTGACTCTCTCAGTCTGTCCGTCGGTCTGAGGGTGATAGGCGGTGCTGAAATTCAGACGGGTGCCTAATCCTTCGTGCACTTTCTGCCAGAATCTTGAGGTAAACTGTGATCCTTCGGGGTTCCGTGCAGGGCGACTATTCTGGAGATGTACAGCTCGGCTAACTTTGGGCCTTGGTAAGTGGTTTTGACGGCGATGAAATGGGCGATTTTGGTCAATCTATCGACAACTACCCATATTGAATCATTGCCTTTGCTGGATTTGGGCAGTCCGGTGATAAAGTCCATTCCTACGGAGTCCCATTTCCATTCTGGAATCTGGAGGGGTTGTAGTAGTCCGGCGGGTCGTTGATGTTCTGCCTTGACTCTCTGACAGATGTCACACTTGGCGAAGTAGCTGCCGATCTCTCTCTTCATTCCGTGCCACCAAAATTGCTCCTTCAGGTCTTGGTACATTTTGGTACCTCCGGGGTGGATTGAATAAAGGGTGTCATGGGCTTCTTGCAGGATGACTTGCTTCAAGTCTGAGTCCGATGGTACGCAGAGATGTTCTTTGTACCAAAGAACTCCGGCTTCGTCTATGGCGAATCTGGGGGCTTTTCCTGCGGCTATCTGTTTCTTGATTCCGTCAATGCTAGCGTTGTCCTTCTGGGCTTCCTTGATCTGACTAACCAAGGTGGGTTGTAATTCTATGCTGGCTAGGAATCCTTCACTAACAAGTTCAAGTCTGAACTGTTCAAACTCTTGATGCAAGCTGGGCTGTTCAGTTGCTAGCATGGAGTTCAACTGACACGGCAGTCGACTCAAAGCATCCGCTACCACATTGGCCTTGCCGGGGTGGTAGTGAATCTCCATGTCGTAATCCTTGATCAATTCGATCCATCGGCGTTGTCTCATGTTCAGCTCCTTCTGGGTGAATATGTATTTGAGGCTTTTGTGGTCGGAGTAGATCTCGCATCGATTACCCATGAGGTAATGACGCCATACTTTCAAGGCTAAGACCACGGTTGCAAGCTCGAGGTCGTGGGTTGGGTAGTTCTGTTCATGTTGCTTGAGTTGTCTTGAAAGGTAGGATACAACCTTGCCTTCTTGCATAAGCACACATCCAAGACCAGTCTTGGAGGCGTCGCAATATACGTCAAAAGGCTTTGCGATATCGGGCATGATCAGGATTGGGGCTGTTGTCAGTCTACTCTTTAGCTGTTGAAAGCTCTCTTCACACTTATCGGTCCACTCAAACTTTCTGTCCTTCTTCAGCAACTGGGTCATTGGTCGAGCGATGCTCGAAAAGCCTTCTACAAATATGCGGTAATATCTGGCTAATCCAAGAAAAGCGCGGACCTCGGTTTGGGTGGTTGGGGCTTGCCATTCTGATGGCGTGTAACTCACACGTTCGTTGGGAACCCCAAGAGGAAGGTATGATGCGCACAGCAGCAAGTTTTCCCTCAGAAAGAAACCAAGGTTTATCGAACCAGGAGGAGCCAAGAAGCACGTTGAAGGTTGATGGCGGCGGGATGTAGTGCGGCGCAACGCCAGGGATTCCGGCGCCAACGTGGAACCTGCACAACACAACCAAAGTACTTTGCCCCAACGAAACAGTGAGGTTGTCAATCTCACCGGCTTGCTGTAACAAAGGATTAACCGTATTGTGTGGAAGATGATTGTTTGCAGAAAACAGTAGAACAAGTATTGCAGTAGATTGTATTTCAGTATAGAGAATTGGACCGGGGTCCACAGTTCACTAGAGGTGTCTCTCCCATAAGATAAACAGCATGTTGGGTGAACAAATTACAGTTGGGCAATTGACAAATAAAGAGGGCATGACCATGCACATACATATTATGATGAGTATAGTGAGATTTAATTGGGCATTACGACAAAGTACATAGACCGCCATCCAACTGCATCTATGCCTAAAAAGTCCACCTTCAGGTTATCATCCGAACCCCCTCCAGTATTAAGTTGCAAAGCAACAGACAATTGCATTAAGTATGGTGCGTAATGTAATCAACAACTACATCCTTAGACATAGCATTAATGTTTTATCCTTAGTGGCAACAGCACAACACAACCTTAGAACTTTCTGTCACTGTCCCAGGTGTCAATGTAGGCACGAACCCACTATCGAGCATAAATACTCCCTCTTGGAGTTACAAGCATCTACTTGGCCAGAGCATCTACTAGTAACGGAGAGCATGCAAGATCATAAACAACACATAGATATAACTTTGATAATCAACATAACAAGTATTCTCTATTCATCGGATCCCAACAAACGCAACATATAGAATTACAGATAGATGATCTTGATCATGTTAGGCAGCTCACAAGATCCGACAATGATAGCACAATGGGGAGAAGACAACCATCTAGCTACTGCTATGGACCCATAGTCCAGGGGTAGACTACTCACACATCACTCCGGAGGCGACCATGGCGGCGTAGAGTCCTCCGAGAGATGATTCCCCTCTCCGGCAGGGTGCCGGAGGCGATCTCCTGGATCCCCCGAGATGGGATCGGCGGCGGCGGCGTCTCTGGAAGGTTTTCCATATCGTGGCTCTCGGTACTGGGGTTTTCGCAACGGAGGCTTTAAGTAGGCGGAAGGGCAGGTCAGGAGGCGGCACGAGGGCCCCACACCACAGGGCCACGCGCTAAGGGGGGACCGCGCCGCCCTATGGTTTGGGCGCCTCGTGGCCCCACTTCGTCTCCTCTTCGGACTTCTGGAAGCTTCGTGGCAAAATAGGCCCCTGGGCGTTGATTTCGTCCAATTCCGAGAATATTTCCTTACTAGGATTTCTGAAACCAAAAACAGCAGAAAACAGCAACTGGCACTTCGGCATCTTGTTAATAGGTTAGTTCCAGAAAATGCACGAATATGACATAAAGTGTGCATAAAACATGTAGATAACATCAATAATGTGGCATGGAACATAAGAAATTATCGATACGTCGGAGACGTATCAGCATCCCCAAGCTTAGTTCTGCTCGTCCCGAGCAGGTAAAACGATAACACAGATAATTTCTGGAGTGACATGCCATCATAACCTTGATCATACTATTTGTAAAGCATATGTAGTGAATGCAGCGATCAAAAAAATGTATATGACATGAGTAAACAAGTGAATCATAAAGCAAAGAATTTTCATGAATAGCACTTCAAGACAAGCATCAATAAGTCTTGCATAAGAGTTAACTCATAAAGCAATAATTCAAAGTAAAGGTATTGAAGCAACACAAAGGAAGATTAAGTTTCAGCGGTTGCTTTCAACTTGTAACATGTACATCTCATGGATATTGTCAACATAGAGTAATATAATAAGTGCAATAAGCAAGTATGTAGGAATCAATGCACAGTTCACACAAGTGTTTGCTTCTTGAGGTGGAGAGAAATAGGTGAACTGACTCAACATTGAAAGTAAAAGAATGGTCCTCCATAGAGGAAAAGCATCGATTGCTATATTTGTGCTAGAGCTTTGATTTTGAAAACATGAAACAATTTTGTCAACGGTAGTAATAAAGCATATGTATCATGTAAATTATATCTTACAAGTTGCAAGCCTCATGCATAGTGTACTAATAGTGCCCGCACCTTGTCCTAATTAGCTTGGACTACCGGATCATCACAATGCACATGTTTTAACCAAGTGTCACAAAGGGGTGCCTCTATGCCGCCTGTACAAAGGTCTAAGGAGAAAGCTCGCATTGGATTTCTCGCTATTGATTATTCTCAACTTAGACATCCATACCGGGACAACATAGACAACAGATAATGGACTCCTCTTTTATGCATAAGCATGTAACAACAATTAATAATTTTCTCATATGAGATTGAGGATGTTGTCCAAAACTGAAACTTCCACCATGGATCATGGCTTTAGTTAGCGGCCCAATGTTCTTCTCTAACAATATGCATGCTTAACCATAAGGTGGTAGATCTCTCTTACTTCAGACAAGACGAACATGCATAGCAACTCACATGAAATTCAACAAAGAATAGTTGATGGCGTCCCCAGTGAACATGGTTATCGCACAACAAGCAACTTAATAAGAGATAAAGTGCATAAGTACATATTCAATACCACAATAGTTTTTAAGCTATTTGTCCCATGAGCTTTATATTGCAAAGGTGAATGATGGAATTTTAAAGGTAGCACTCAAGCAATTTACTTTGGATGGCGGAAAATACCATGTAGTAGGTAGGTATGGTGGACACAAATGGCATAGTGGTTGGCTCAAGTATTTTGGATGCATGAGAAGTATTCCCTCTCGATACAAGGTTTAGGCTAGCAAGGCTTATTTGAAACAAACACAAGGATGAACCGGTGCAGCAAAACTCACATAAAAGACATATTGTAAACATTATAAGACTCTACACCGTCTTCCTTGTTGTTCAAACTCAATACTAGAAATTATCTAGACCTTAGAGAAACCAAATATGCAAACCAAATTTTAGCATGCTCTATGTATTTCTTCATTAATGGGTGCAAAGCATATGATGCAAGAGCTTAAACATGAGCACAACAATTGCCAAGTATCACATTACCCAAGACATTAATAGCAATTACTACATGTATCATTTTCCAATTCCAACCATATAACAATTTAACGAAGAAGAAACTTCGCCATGAATACTATGAGTAGAGCCTAAGGACATACTTGTCCATATGCTACAGCGGAGCGTGTCTCTCTCCCACAAAGTGAATGCTAGGATCCATTTTATTCAAACAAAACAAAAAACAAAAACAAACCGACGCTCCAAGCAAAGCACATAAGATGTGATGGAATAAAAATATAGTTTCAGGGGAGGAACCTGATAATGTTGTCGATGAAGAAGGGGATGCCTTGGGCATCCCCAAGCTTAGACGCTTGAGTCTTCTTGTATATGCAGGGGTGAACCACCGGGGCATCCCCAAGCTTAGAGCTTTCACTCTCCTTGATCATGTTGTATCATCTCCCTCTCTTGATCCTTGAAAACTTCCTCCACACCAAACTTAGAACAACTCATTAGAGGGTTAGCGACAATAAAAATTAACATATTCAGAGGTGACACAATCATTCTTAACACTTCTAGACATTGCATAAAGCTACTGGACATTAATGGATCAAAGAAATTCATCCAACATAGCAAAAGAGGCAATGCGAAATAAAAGGCAGAATCTGTCAAAACAGAACAGTTCGTATTGACGAATTTTATCGAGGCACCAGACTTGCTAAAATGAAAATGCTCAAATTGAATGAAAGTTGCGTACATATCTGAGGATCACTCACGTAAATTGGCATAATTTTATGAGTTACCTACAGGGAAAACAGCCCAGATTCGTGACAGCAAAGAAATCTGTTTCTGCGCAGTAATCCAAATCTAGTATGAACTTTTCTATCAACGACTTTACTTGGCACAATAAAACACTAAACTAAGATAAGGAGAGGTTGCTACAGTAGTAAACAACTTCCAAGACACAAAATAAAAACAAAATACTGTAGGTTAAAACATGGGTTGTCTCCCACAAGCGCTTTTCTTTAACGCCTTTCAGCTAGGTGCAGAAAGTGTGTATCAAGTATTATCAAGAGACGAAGTGTCAACATCATAATTTGTTCTCATAATAGAATCAAAAGGTAACTTCATTCTCTTTCTAGGGAAGTGTTCCATACCTTTCTTGAGAGGAAATTGATATTTTATATTACCTTCCTTCATATCAATGATAGCACCAACAGTTCGAAGAAAAGGTCTTCCCAATATAATGGGACAAGATGCATTGCATTCAATATCCAAGACAACAAAATCAACGGGGACAAGGTTATTGTTAACGGTAATGCGAAAATTATCAACTTTCCCCAAAGGTTTCTTTGTAGAATGATCAGCAAGATTAACATCCAAATAACAATTTTTCAGCGGTGGTAAGTCAAGCATATTATAAATTTTCTTAGGCATAACAGAAATACTTGCACCAAGATCACATAAGGCATTACAATCAAAATCTTTAACCTTCATCTTAATGATGGGCTCCCAACCATCCTCTAGCTTTCTAGGAATAGAGGCTTCGCGCTCTAGTTTCTCTTCTCTAGCTTTTATGAGAGCATTTGTAATATGTTGTGTGAAAGCCAAATTTATAGCACTAGCATTAGTACTTTTAGCAAGTTTTTGCAAGAACTTTATAACTTCAGAGATGTGGCAATCATCAAAATTCAAACCATTATAATCTAAAGCAATGGGATCATCATCCCCAATGTTGGAAAAAATTTCAGCAGTTTTATCACAGGCAGTTTCAGCAGTTTTAGCAGTTTCAGGCAGTTTCTCGCGCTTTGCATTAGAAGTGGAAACATTGCTAACACCAATTCTTTTATTATTATTAGTAGGAGGTGCAGCAACATGTGTAGCATTAGCATTACAAGTGGTGGTAATAGTCCAAACTTTAGCTACATTCTTCTCTTTAGCTAGTTTTTCATTTTCTTCTCTATCCCACCTAGCACGCAGTTCAGCCATCAATCTTATATTCTCATTAATTCTAACTTGAATGGCATTTGCTGTAGTAACAATTTTATTATGATGATTTTCATTAGGCATAACTTTCGATTTCAAAAGATCAACATCAGCAGCAAGACTATCGACTTTAGAAGCAAGTATATCAATTTTCCCAAGCTTTTCTTCAACAGATTTGTTAAAAGCAGTTTGTGTACTAATAAATTCTTTAAGCATGGCTTCAAGTCCAGGGGGTGAACTCCTATTATTATTGTAAGAATTCCCATAAGAATTACCATAGCCGTTGCCATTATTATAAGGATATGGCCTATAGTTGTTACTAGAATTGTTCCGGTAAGCATTGTTGTTGAAATTATTACTTTTAATGAAGTTTACATCAACATGTTCTTCTTGTGCAACCAATGAAGCTAACGGAACATTATTAGGATCAATATTAGTCCTATCATTCACAAGCATAGACATAATAGCATCAATCTTATCACTCGAGGAAGAGGTTTCTTCGACAGAATTTACCTTCTTACCTTGTGGAGCTCTTTCCGTGTGCCATTCAGAGTAGTTGATCATCATATTATCAAGAAGCTTTGTTGCTTCACCAAGAGTGATGGACATAAAGGTACCTCCAGCAGCTGAATCGAATAAATTCCGCGAAGAAAAATTTAGTCCTGCATAGAAGGTTTGGATGATCATCCAAGTAGTCAGTCCATGGGTTGGGCAATTTTTAACCAGAGATTTCATTCTTTCCCAAGCTTGAGCAACATGTTCAGTATCTAATTGTTTAAAATTCATTATGCTACTCCTCAAAGATATAATTTTAGCAGGGGGATAATATCTACCAATAAAAGCATCCTTGCATTTAGTCCATGAATCAATACTATTCTTAGGCAGAGATAGCAACCAATCTTTAGCTCTTCCTCTTAATGAGAAAGGGAACAATTTTAATTTTATAATGTCACCATCTACATCTTTATATTTTTGCATTTCACACAATTCAACAAAATTATTAAGATGGGCAGCAGCATCATCAGAACTAACACCAGAAAATTGCTCTCGCATAACAAGATTTAGTAAAGCAGGTTTAATTTCAAAGAATTCTGCTGTAGTAGCAGGTGGAGCAATAGGTGTGCATAAGAAATCATTATTATTTGTGGTTGTGAAGTCACACAACTTAGTATTTTCAGGGTTGGCCATTTTAGCAACAGTAAATAAAGCAAACTAGATAAAGTAAATGCAAGTAACTAATTTTTTTTGTGTTTTTGATATAGCAAACAAGATAGCAAATAAAGTAATACTAGCAACTAATTTTTTTGTATTTTGATTTAGTGCAGCAAACAAAGTAGTAAATAAAACTAAGCAAGACAAAAACAAAGTAAAGAGATTGAGAAGTGGAGACTCCCCTTGCAGCGTGTCTTGATCTCCCCGGTAACGGCGCCAGAAAAAGAGCTTGATGGCGTGTAACTCACACGTTCGTTGGGAACCCCAAGAGGAAGGTATGATGCGCACAGCAGCAAGTTTTCCCTCAGAAAGAAACCAAGGTTTATCGAACCAGGAGGAGCCAAGAAGCACGTTGAAGGTTGATGGCGGCGGGATGTAGTGCGGCGCAACACCAGGGATTCCGGCGCCAACGTGGAACCTGCATAACACAACCAAAGTACTTTGCCCCAACGAAACAGTGAGGTTGTCAATCTCACCGGCTTGCTGTAACAAAGGATTAACCGTATTGTGTGGAAGATGATTGTTTGCAGAAAACAGTAGAACAAGTATTGCAGTAGATTGTATTTCAGTATAGAGAATTGGACCGGGGTCCACAGTTCACTAGAGGTGTCTCTCCCATAAGATAAACAGCATGTTGGGTGAACAAATTACAGTTGGGCAATTGACAAATAAAGAGGGCATGACCATGCACATACATATTATGATGAGTATAGTGAGATTTAATTGGGCATTACGACAAAGTACATAGACCGCCATCCAACTGCATCTATGCCTAAAAAGTCCACCTTCAGGTTATCATCCGAACCCCCTCCAGTATTAAGTTGCAAAGCAACAGACAATTGCATTAAGTATGGTGCGTAATGTAATCAACAACTACATCCTTAGACATAGCATTAATGTTTTATCCTTAGTGGCAACAGCACAACACAACCTTAGAACTTTCTGTCACTGTCCCAGGTGTCAATGTAGGCATGAACCCACTATCGAGCATAAATACTCCCTCTTGGAGTTACAAGCATCTACTTGGCCAGAGCATCTACTAGTAATGGAGAGCATGCAAGATCATAAACAACACATAGATATAACTTTGATAATGAACATAACAAGTATTCTCTATTCATCGGATCCCAACAAACGCAACATATAGAATTACAGATAGATGATCTTGATCATGTTAGGCAGCTCACAAGATCCGACAATGATAGCACAATGGGGAGAAGACAACCATCTAGCTACTGCTATGGACCCATAGTCCAGGGGTAGACTACACACACATCACTCCGGAGGCGACCATGGCGGCGTAGAGTCCTCCGGGAGATGATTCCCCTCTCCGGCAGGGTGCCGGAGGCGATCTCCTGGATCCCCCGAGATGGGATCGGCGGCGGCGGCGTCTCTGGAAGGTTTTCTGTATCGTGGCTCTCGGTACTGGGGTTTTCGCAACGGAGGCTTTAAGTAGGCGGAAGGGCGGGTCAGGAGGCGGCACGAGGGCCCCACACCACAGGGCCGCGCGGCCAAGGGGGGGGGGGCGTGCCGCCCTATGGTTTGGGCGCCTCGTGGCCCCACTTCGTCTCCTCTTCGGACTTCTGGAAGCTTCGTGGCAAAATAGGCCCCTGGGCGTTGATTTCGTCCAATTCCGAGAATATTTCCTTACTAGGATTTCTGAAACCAAAAACAGCAGAAAACAGCAACTGGCACTTCGGCATCTTGTTAATAGGTTAGTTCCAGAAAATGCACGAATATGACATAAAGTGTGCATAAAACATGTAGATAACATCAATAATGTGGCATGGAACATAAGAAATTATCGATACGTCGGAGATGTATCACATTCCATAACAGTTTTGATTTTGGCGGGATCTACGGCAATTCCTCCTGCAGACAAGATGTGTCCCAGAAATCCAACTTCTTCTAGCCAAAACTCACACTTGCTGAATTTGGCATACAACTGATGCTGTCTAAGGGTTTCTAGGACAGTCTCCAAATGTTGTTCATGTTCCTCTTCGGATTTGGAGTAGACGAGAATGTCGTCGATGAAGACAACAACAAACTTGTCCAAAAAGTTCATGAAGATCTTATTCATGAGATTCATGAAATAAGCGGGGGCATTGGTCAGTCCAAACGACATGACGTTGTACTCGTACAACCCATATCTAGTAGTGAAGGCAGTTTTTGGAATGTCAGTGGCTCGGATTTTCAGCTGATGGTATCCAGTTCCAAGATCGATCTTGGAGAAAACTTTGGCTCCGGTGAGTTGATCAAACAAGTCTTCTATCTTGGGTAGGGGGTATTTGTTTTTGATGGTGACATCGTTAAGCTTACGATAGTCCGTACATAAACGATTTGCACCATCCTTCTTGTCCACAAACAAGACGGGGGATCTCCAGGGGGATGCACTCGGTCTAATCAGACCTTTGGCCAACATATCATCTATCTGTTTCTTCAGCTCCACAAGCTCAGTTGCGTTCATGCTGTAGGCTCTATGGGCTATGGGTCCAGTTCCGGGGATTAACTCGATGATGAACTCGATATCCCGATCCGGGGGCATACCGGGTAGATCATCTGGAAACACATCAGGGTAGCGACAAACGACCCTGATTTGATCCAGAGTTGGCTTGGATACACTTTGGTTGCAGGTAAATTTTCTGGGTAGTTTTTCAGAGACGTGCTCTACTACGATACCGGTGCTGCTAGTCATGGTTATGGCTTTCTTGGCACAGTCTATCAATCCATTGTGTTTGGACATCCAGTCCATTCCTAGTACGACTTCCAGACCTTTGGTTCCCAGAATGATTAGATTGGCAAAGAAATCTACATCATGGATTTTGATGGGTACATTTTTGCAAAATTTTCTGGCTTTGGTGGTTGATCCGGGAATTTGAACTATCATAACATGCTTCAAACTGAGTGGTTGAATTTTACTTGTTGATGCAAAGTCTTCGGTGACAAAAGAATGAGATGCTCCAGAATCAAACAACACTCTGGCAGGGATGTGGTTGACAGAAAACATACCCAGTACAACATCTGGTGCTTCCTGGGCTTCTTCGGCGTTCATGTGGTAGAGGCGGCCGTTGCGGTTATTGGGGTTGTTGGGGGCGAACTTCTTGCCGGTGGAGACACGGCGTTGCTGCTGAGCAGGTGCAGCGGTGTTGCCGGCGAGCTTGGCAAGATGCTTGGGACACTCATTGGAGTAGTGCCCCACTACACCACACTCATAGCAAGTGATGGTGGTCTTGTCCTGCTTGTTCGCAACGGGGACGGCGTTGCTTCCGGTTCTGGGAGCGGTGTTGGTGTTGTTGTTGTTGTTGTTGGGGGCTCTTGGCGGAGCGCAGTTGTAGTAGTTGTTGTTGGTGTAGTTGTTGTTGTTGTAGCCTCCTGGCTTGGAGTTTCCTCCACTCCGGTTCTGATAACCGGGACGCGAGTTCTGCATCGGTGGCTTGTTGTTTCTCGGAGTGAAACCTCCGCTTGAGCTAGGGCGATACTTCTGGGGGTGGCTTGATCCACTTTGATTCGCCATGCGGCGCTTGCGGTTCTCATTGGCTTGGTTCAACTTGCCCTCCATTTGGATGGCGGAGTCAACAAGGGCTTCGAGGTCGGCGAAGGGGATGTTGACGAGGACAGTCTGCATCTCATCATGCAGTCCGTTCAGGAATCTCTCCTTCCTCTTCTCAACGGTGTCGGTCTCATCTGGGGCATACCTCGACAGTGTAAGAAACTTGTCACGGTATTCTACCACCGTCATGCGACCTTGTTTCAGTTCACGGAACTCATCCCTCATCTTTTTGATAAGACCCGGGGGTACATGGTACTTGCTGAACTTGAGCTTGAATTCCTCCCAAGTCATGAACTGTCCTCCGTTCATGGCACGGGTGCTTGTCCACCAAGCGCGGGCTGGTCCAGCGAGATAGTGGGTGGCAAACAAGACTTTCTCGTTGGCTTCCACTCCGGCTACTTCCAGGTTGTTCTCCATAGTCTGGAGCCAGTCGTCGGCATCGAGGGGTTCCTCGGTCTTGCTAAACACCGGGGGATTGGTGTTCTGGAAGTTCTTGAGTTTGGATCCAGGGTGGTCATGATTTCCAGGGCCTTGATTGGCGATGTTCTGCAAGGCTGCGATGTTGGCTTGGCGTTCAGCTCTTTCGGTCTCCCTGTCAGCAAGCAGGGTTTGCAGCAGTTGCATCATCGCGTCGTTGGTTCGATTGGGAGGGGCCATCTGAAGATATAGAAGATCATGAGATAAGAGGGAACATTCTATGGTTCATTTTAGTTTAAGTTTTGAAAACATTTGAAAACTTGTAATCTTTTCATGACAAACATAACATTCATTCATTCATTCAACACATAGTACAAACTAACACACTCATACTCCAATGGTTTTAAGAACCATTCTCATGCTACGATACAAGGGACGGGATACAACTCACACCTACTATAAGTGGAACTAGTGCAACTACTCCTCATCCTCGACATCGATCGGGACGTAGTCGTCGGGTCCTGCCTCCAGGAACTCGTAGTCCTCCTCCTCGGTGTTCTCGTCCTCCTCAAAGTCGTCGTCGTCGCTCAGGAAGGCTCCTCCTCCCTGAAGGTCGATGCCTCCGTCATCATCCTCCAGCTCACGAATCTGATCCTCCTGGGCCTTGACAGTGGCCTCAAGTGACGCGATCTTGGCGCGAAGGCGCTGAATCGTGGCATCCTTCTTGGCACACTGCTGGCGAAGGCTCTTGCGGTCGTTGTTGAGTAGCTTGATCGCCTCACCCTGCTCAATGATGTGAGCATGGGTCTGGTTCGCGTAAGCGTGAGAGGCGTCGAGGTCCTTTTGAGTCTGATAGAGCATGAAGTCCAGATGCTCAGCATGGTGCCTCAACTCCGGGTGCGGCTGCAGCTCCATGGGCACTCCCATAGCATCACGCCTCACAAGGTGTGCGTAGCGCGACGCAAGGATGCGCACCACGTTCTGTCCACAGAGGCGCGCAAGTGCCTCCTGAAGGCCACGTGCGAGTCCGTCGAGCTAGTTGCTCTCGCGGAAGGAGAAGAGGATCCTCTCCGAGGTAGGAGGCTCCATCTTGCCCCTCAAGTCGGCAGTGATCACCCACTGCAACTCTCCTCCGGGCGTGTCGTCCAGCTGAACCCCGTGGAACTCGGGGTGTGGGCGCCCAAGGAAGTCAGAGACGGCGTTGAGGTCGTGCTCGAAGATCAAGCTCCCTCCGTTCCCAAGCTGATAAAACTTCGTGTTGATGGGTTCATTCGGCTCCATCCGAAAGAGAATTGGATGAGTAAGTTAGAGAGTGCAAAGTGTGGCAAAATTTTAAGTTGATTCAAATAAGATAGAACATGATTCATCAAATTTTGGCGAAGTCTCAAAGACAAGAGTGTAAGTAAATTTTCACAAATATTTCTTTTCATTGGATTTCAAAGTTAAGTTTTTCAGAACGCCCATTCTAACTAAGGTCTTCTAAGGTCAAACAATGGCTCTGATACCAACTTGTCAACACCCGGATTTTTAAGTCCGGATGCCTATTATGTCATACATCGCAATCCCAGGAATATTGTTGTTGCGAGGCATAATAGTTAAGTATCACAGTCATCATTCATTACAAACCATAAGTCTTACAAATTGGAATCACATGATCCATATTACACTAATAGTTGATCTATTGATCAACGAACAAACACAAGTTCATAGTTCATAGCGGAAGCGTAAGATACAAGGACTCTCTAGTCCACAGGCCAACGCTTGACGTCGGAAGACTCCTAGTTGTCGTAGGCGTCCTGCTGGTCATCTCCTTGTTCATCTTCATACTCTGGCCATTTGAATAGCCAGAGACAAAGCTGTGAGTACTTTAAGTACTCGCAAACTAATACTAATGTAAGTGCTAGACATTCTAGTAAGGTTTGCTAAGCTCTAGTTTATTTGCATAAAGCCAATTTTAGTTCACAAGTATTTGAGAAAAGCTTTATTCAAGTGCTAACTAACTCAAGTGGGAACATTAGTGTCATTCCCACCATTCAAGTGGTGATTTCAATTCAATTCACCACAAGTCATTTCACCATCATCTTTCAACATCATTTTCAAAGATATGACATCGGAAACTGTATGGCCTTTCCAACCGTCCGTAACCGTGGACGCGGCTATTCGAATAGATTTACACTCTGCAGAGGTTGCACACTTGTGCCACAACATTTGATTTCATCCGTCGGGATTACCCCGAATCATCGTAACACAGTACGCGGATCATCAACCATAACCTTTCACTTACGAATCCTAGTATGAGCACCTCTCCCCATGAGCTTGGCCTCCCAGTGAAAACCAACTGTCAACCTGGGAACTGCACAGGGCTTGGCCGTACAAGTCACCTCAATTTCACATCATTTCTCAACAACGGAGGCAGCCTCAAGCGTAACCCCTATGACGTGTGTTCAGAGGGAACCCATACTAAGATGCATAAACTTCCAGTTAAGCCCTACCCATAATCAGGTATTGTGGCGGTACTTAATAATTGGAAAGGTATCGCCTTCAAACCAACATCATGTTTATCAAGATCACCATCTTCTCTTGGTCATATTCACCTTCAAAAATCATTCAATGGAATGCTTCATCATTCCAAGGTTTCAAAATTCATTTCAATTCACATTGTTCCCATCTAGAGTAGTCAAGTTTTATTTCATTAGCACTAGCTCTAAATCATGAGGGGTGCTATCTTGCTTTGCTTGATTGAGTCTACTTCACTACTCTAGTAACCATCCTTTACTTTGACCAAGTTAACTATAAAAGTAACTCTTGGAACACAACAAGTAAAACTTGTAAGGTAAAAACTTGGGATAGGCTTATGTAAGAAAAGGTAAGATTCATGGTGCCTTGCCCCAAGGGGCTTTGCACTTTGCAAGAATATTAGCTTGCCTTGGTAGTTCTCAAACTGTCCCTCCTCCTCCTCTTGGTAGCAACCTTCTTCTTCGGTGTACTCTCCGGTGCTAGCGTCTAAATTTGAATACGAGTATAATTACTCACTAATTCAATGGCTATTCCATGTATCACATATAAACACACAAATTATTCTATGCACACAAATAATCTAATTAGGGTGCATGGGTTGTGTTGTTTGAGGAGAATTGACTTCTTTGTATTTAATATGTAAATGATAGTTTCCATAGGGTTCTTGAGGAATAATTTCCTCTCATTGAAATCTTCTTAAGATTTAATTTCTCAAACAATCATATATGAACTTATATTGACCTAATTCAAATGTTCATCATCATCATTTGAGAAGGTGATTTAAATGAGGTGGATCACCTCATATCATTTAAATACACTACATATGATTTAAATCTCTAAGTAATTCATATAAGATAGTTTGGGCCAGGGGTCCAAACATCCCATGAATTCATGTGAGACAAGATTTAAATGAAGTATAAGACTTCATATGAATTACTTAATAGTTTTGGACAATATCAACTAGTTAAACTAGCCATATTATCCACTAATTAAACTAGGGCATGATCATGCAAAGTGACCACACCATTTTATTGCATAAACAATTAGTGTAAGTCAAATGTGAGCTATTAGAGTTGGAATTAACTTAATATCTATTTTGGTTGATTTTTAATAATTATTTGAATATGAAAAAGTCCCTGCCTTCTTCTTTTTATCACATTAATTATACAATGAATCTGGTCATGGGACCAGTGGCATTTTGTAGATAATTTCCTTAGCTTTCCAACCATATAAAGTTCATTAAATTTGGTTGTGCCAATTTGAATCTATTGAATTTCAAAGTTTGGGCAGTATTGGAAATGTTTGGAAATGTTTAAATCAAATTTGAATTACACAGGCCGGCGGGAAAGCTAAATGGGCTGAAAGGTTTAAAAATGGCCCAAGGCCACCCCAGCCACGGTCCAGAGACGCGCGGGCTGCCTGACAGAGGGGTCCACTCGTCAGCGACGTTTAAACGCCGAAACGGTATGGAGTAACCAGGGGCGTAGGATTAGATCAAGATCGAACGGCTCCAGTTCATCGTCTCGCCGGCGAGAGAGAAGTTCACCGGCGGCTCAGGTAGGGGGTCGGAGGGCTTACGGTGGCTCCAGCTAGGGTTGGCAATATGCTCGATGAAGTTGTTGACGACGGCGAAGCGGCTGGTAGCAGTGGCGGAGCTCGAGGTGGTCTGGTTCGCCGGCGATTGCTGCAGAGCTTCCGCGGCGGTGATCTTGCGATTGAGCTTGCTCCGGCGAGGATTCGATGGGTGGAGTGGTGGTTGAGAAGCAGTGAGAGGTGGGGAGTGAGATGGTGTGCTTGGTTCTGTCCAGGGAACTCCCTATTTATAGAATTGCGTGAGGGTTGCGGGGCAGGGTGGTGGTCGACCCTGGAGCGGCGATTCCGGCGAGCTAGCGAGCTAGGCGAGGGCGTGGCGCTGTTCTGCGGTTCCTGGCGATGCGAACGGTGGCGACAGCGCGGTCGGGCGACGTCGGAATAGCTCGCGTTTCTTCCATGTCTGGCGGCGTCCGCGGCGGATCGAGGTCTCCTTCTCCGGCGGCGGTGGGCACGGGTCGTGGTCGTGGTGATGTCTGGGAGCTGCGTGGCGACGCGGCGATGCTCAACTCACAGCTAGGTGGTCCAGGGCGCGTGCGAGGTGGCCAGGCGAGCGGCGGCTAGGGCGTGTCCATGCACGTGCATGCGCGACGTCGTCGGCATGGCGAGCGCGTTCTGGGCGCGCTGTCTCCGGCCAGTGTCGAGCTCCTCCTCGACCGTGGCGATGCTAGGCGGTGCTAGGAGATGCGGTGGCGAGCTGTGACACGGTGGCCAGGGCAGAGAGTGAAGGAGGAGAGGGGAGGGTAGTCGGGGTGGCGACATGGCTGGCATGGCCATGCCCTAGCTGCCCTCCTCTTCTCCTTAGGCTTGCTATGCAGCACTTAGTGTTAGAGGGGACCAGGGGACCAATTGGTGTAGGTTGGGGTAGATTAGATGGAGTAGAGTCACTATAGCAAATAGTGTCTAATAGTGCCATATTTGCAATTTGCCAATTTATCCAATTTTTGATTGAATTCAAATGTTTGACCAATTTGAATTGTGTGTGTTTAGTTGAGTTCTAAATGACCAGAGGTGATGAGAGGTGGTAGTGGCAAAGTTTAATTCAAAGTTTTGCAAATTTTGATAAGTGGGAGATTGTTGAGTATGTTAAAAAGTTGAAACTTTGGATGAGCATAGCTAATGATCAAGAAAGTATTTGGCATGGTGATCTTTACAAAAAGTGTTCACCTTGATTTTGACTTTGAAATGGTTCAAAGAGTTAGCAAGATTTGGTTTGAGAAAATTGAATTGCAATGGCTCAAAGTAGTGATCAGACTATAATTGTCAATTTTGACCATTATCATATGTGAGCAAGATTTGTGTTTGGAAATTATTTGAATGGTGATTCTTTGATTCCAAAAGTTGTAATAGGTGTTTGGTAACATTATTCAACTAATGGTGAAGACCAAATTGGTCTAGGGTCAAAATTTATAAAAAATGCCATAGGGCATATGTGAGGGTTTTTAGGGTTTTTCATTTAATGGATTTTCTTCCTCTTTGATTTATTTGGTTGGTGATCTTCATATGATCACTTTAGGGTTTTAGAGTATAGCACATACAACTAATAACACTCATCATGGCATATCACTCAAATGCACAAGTCCTATGCATGGCACTATATGCAATTTAAAAAGTTTTTGTTTGTTTGAAATTTTGCTCTCTGGAATTCTCTAACTTTCTTTTTATTGAAATTTGGGATGTTACAGGAACTCACTGAACTTATCCATAATCACCGGGAAACCCGTAATTATAGTTGGATTGAAGTGGTTGACTATCAATCGTTATGGTGGTTATGAGGGATTGCAATTGATGGCTGATCCGTTGTCATCCTATTATGGAGATCCACCACATGCATAAGCATGAAGGAAGGGATAGATTATCCTAATTATGATTAATATCTTGCTAGCGGTGTATCCACATCTTCATGAGAACTCTTTAGCCTATTGCAGTTTCATCTAAAACCCTTCATAATCCACCCCTAGATTGGAATCTCTAGTTCATTTAATTTACCTAAACAGAAACACTCTCAAAAGCACTCTTACTTGCATTAGTAGGCTTCACATAAGTGTACTATAATAACGGTAATTAGGAGCATTAAAACCTTTTGCAATCTATCTCTTTATGGTTCGATACTCTTACTTCGAAACTAGCTATAAACGAACTGTGCACTTGCTTTCATCAGCGGGGAGTACTAGAAGATCCAAAAGTAGGCAACTAAGATAACTTATAGCCTTGAAACATTTCATCTTAAAAAGGAGGCATCACATGATTGACATAAGGGAGTGCCTTGCTGCGCGTCGTTGACGTATGTCTTTCCGTTCAACACGCGTCCGTTGGGAACCCCAAGAGGAAGGTGTGATGCGTACAGCAGTAAGTTTCCCTCAGTAAGAAACCAAGGTTTATCGAACCAGTAGGAGCCAAGAAGCACGTTGAAGGTTGATGGCGGCGAGATGTAGTGCGGCGCAACACCAGGGATTCCGGTGCCAACGTGGAACCTGCACAACACAACCAAAGTACTTTGCCCCAATGAAACAGTGAGGTTGTCAATCTCACCGGCTTGCTGTAACAAAGGATTAGATGTATAGTGTAGATGATGATTGTTTGCAGAAAACAGTAGAACAAGTATTGCAGTAGATTGTATTCGATGTAAAGAATGGACCGGGGTCCACAGTTCACTAGAGGTGTCTCTCCCATAAGATAAATAGCATGTTGGGTGAACAAATTACAGTTGGGCAATTGACAAATAGAGAGGGCATGACAATGCACATACATGATATGATGAATATTGTGAGATTTAATTGGGCATTACGATAAAGTACATAGACCGCTATCCAGCATGCATCTATGCCTAAAAAGTCCACCTTCAGGTTATCATCCGAACCCCTTCCAGTATTAAGTTGAAAACAACAGACAATTGCATTAAGTATGGTGCATAATGTAATCAATAACTACATCCTCGGACATAGCATCAATGTTTTATCCCTAGTGGCAACAGCACATCCACAACCTTAGAACTTTCTGTCACTGTCCCAGATTTAATGGAGGCATGAACCCACTATCGAGCATAAATACTCCCTCTTGGAGTTAAGAGTAAAAACTTGGCCAGAGCCTCTACTAATAATGGAGAGCATGCAAGATCATAAACAACACATAGGTAATAGATTGATAATCAACATAACATAGTATTCTCTATCCATCGGATCCCAACAAACACAACATATAGCATTATAGATAGATGATCTTGATCATGTTAGGCAGCTCACAAGACCCGACAATGAAGCACAATTAGGAGAAGACGACCATCTAGCTACTGCTATGGACCCATAGTCCAGGGGTGAACTACTCACTCATCACTCCGGAGGCGACCATGGCGGTGAAGAGTCCTCCGGGAGATGATTCCCCTCTCCGGCAGGGTGCCGGAGGCGATCTCCTGAATCCCCCAAGATGGGATTGGCGGCGGCGGCGTCTCTGGAAGGTTTTCCGTATCGTGGCTCTCGGTACTGGGGGTTTCGCGACGAAGACTATATGTAGGCGGAAGGGCAGGTCAGGAGGCGTCACGGGGGCCCCACACGCTAGGGCCGCGCGGGCCCCCCCAGGGCCGCGCCGCCCTAGTGTGGCGGCGCCCCGTGGCCCCACTTCGTCTTCCCTTCGGTCTTCTGGAAGCTTCGTGGCAAAATAGGCCCCTGGGCGTTGATTTCGCCCAATTCCGAGAATATTTCCTTACTAGGATTTCTGAAACCAAAAACAGCAGAAAACATCAACTGGCTCTTCGGCATCTCGTTAATAGGTTAGTGCCGGAAAATGCATAAATATGACATAAAGTATGCATAAAACATGTAGATATCATCAATAATGTGGCATGGAACATAAGAAATTATCGATACGTCGGAGACGTATCATGCCTCAATCTTCGGACCACCTTCTGGAATGGGGCAAATTCCTCTCTTGGAGGAAAGCATTATGCCTCCTTCTAGTCTCTTGGGACACCTCACAAGGCCCTTGTGATTCACATCATAAGAGTTGCTACACATATCTGAATAACTTGGAAGCTCCTTTCTTGGGAGCGGGGCCACCACCATGAGATCCACGGCGAGATCTGGAAGCATACGAGACATATTGTGGATCATGCTTCGCCTTGGTTCTACCCTCTAGAGGCATCATCGCGGGAACATAATCAAGGCCTCCACGAAGCTGAAGAATAATCAAATCCATCCCCACTTTCTCGCCATGGAGAGGTTGATCAATATACACAACATGCTTAATTAATCGTTGCACATACTGACAGTAGTTGGGCATGCGCTTCTCAACAACCCTCTTGAACTCTCTATAGATGAAGTCACAATCATTCATATTCCCTTAGGTGATCTGGGTGATAATAGAACATGATATTGATATGGAAGAGGCGGAAACTTGCATCATCACACGCTTCTTTCACAAAGTTCTCACGAAAATCTTGGCCAAAGAGTGATAGTAGTAATGCATGCCCGAAAGCCATGGAGGTGGTTGTTCTAGATTCTCATGAAGCAAAAAAGCAAGAAAACTGTGATGCATGCATTTCTCGGAATGAATCCTGAAACCTCTAGCTCGACCACCATCATATCCCAAAGCTTCACAGAACTCGTCATACTTGGCGGAGAAAGGCTCCTTCACGGTCATCCAAGTCATGGTGCGATCATCATCATCATCATCATCATCATCATCATGGAAGTAGACTGTGTTGGGGAACTAGCGAATGCCATCAGGGAAAAGATCTTCATTCATATTCACAAGGTCAAAGACATCATCCATCTTCTTAAAGGCTTCATCGATGAAGCAAAAGTTGGTGGCAATGTATAGGTTGTGGTAAAATACACTGGGGGTGTTAGGAACCACATAGATACCACTCTTGAAACGTGTAGGGTCACTGTAAAAATCTTCCCAAAAGAAAGATTGAGTCTTGATCCATCCTTGAATCGATACGATTATGTTGCCTAAGCAACCTCCACTCCTTAGTGGGTAAATGATACACATTGTAGTCAGGAACCCCTTCTTCATCTTTTGGACCAACTGGATCCTTTCATTCTTCTTCTTGCTAGATGTGGTCTTCACATTAGTGCAAGACTTATTGCCCGTGCACCCTGCTGAGCTTGCTTGGAAGCAAGAATACAACCACTTGAGCGGTGATGGTGCTTATCGTAACACCGATTTCACACTGTTGGGGAACCCCAAGAGGAAGGTATGATGAGCATATTAGCAATTTTTACCTCAGTAAGAAACCAATGTTTAATCGACCAGTAGGAGAAAGGCATGACTTCTGAAGGTGTTGTTAGCTGACTAGTGGCAGGGCGCACTGCCGGCATCAGCAACAACGTGGAACCTGCACACAACACAACCAGAATACTTTGCCCCAACTTACAGTGAGGTTGTCAATCTCACCGGTTTTGCTGAACACAAACGATTAAATGTGTAGAGTGGAAGGAGATGTTTGCGGTAATTAAAGAGAACAGAGCTTTGCAGTAAGAAACATAACAAGATTGCAGTGGTTGAATTTATCCATGTAAAGGAAAGGACCGGGGTGCATAGATCACTAGAGGTGTCTCTCCATAAAGATAAATAGCATGTTGGGTGAACAAATTGCAGCTGGGCAATTGATAGAATATCGACCATACATGACAAGATGATTACTATGAGATTTTTGGGGCATTACAACATAATACATAGACCATAATCCAACTGCGTCTATGACTAATAATCCACCTTCCGGTTATCGTCCGAACCCCTTTCAGTATTAAGTTGCAAGCAAAAGATTATCACATTAAGCAATGTGTGTAAAGTAAACAAGAGTGGATTTGGTGATCACATGTATACGTGTGCACCCACTCGCTACCGTTGGATTTGCTTTTAGATTCTTACTACTCCGCGGAGACGTTAACAGCCACCTCACGGCGTGGAATATCTTTTCAAGCTAGCCGAGCAGTGACAGCCGAATCATCAGGTTAAAAATAATAAAACAGCTCCGTCATAGCGAGTCAATCCTCACGCACGGGCCAAAAACGAGTGCGGTCTTGCAGTTCTTGGGGCAGAGCTTCCCAGTCTGGCCGCTGCGCCCACCTCCGGGAACGACGGAGCTCTACAGACGACCCACCCCGGCACCCTCCGCCCATCTCTGGCCACGACGGCGCCCTCCGCCCAGTGTATTCCTCCGCCCACATGCAGTCTGCCCTTACTTTCCGCTGGTGAGTGGCCGCCGTCACAGAGGGGCGTCGTCGGCGCCAGGCGGAGGTCGCCGTCACAACAAGGTGGAGGAAGTCGTCGGCCTACAGTGGAGGAGGCCGTTGCAGCGTGCGGAGGGAGTCGTCGGGCCGGAAGATCCCGTCGGAGCGGGCGGGCAGGAGGATCTCGTCGGGGCGGGCGGAGGGTGCCGGCGGCAGGATCATGCTCCCTTCCCCTTCCGCCTCCCAGCAACATCCACGCGCTGCCACTGCGCCCAGCAACGCCCACCGCCGCTTGCGCTGCACCCACCCACATGTCGTAGGCCCAAATTTCGCATCTATGTTTGCTCTTTTCTCTATCCCTGCTAGTAAACTGCTACTAGCGCTAGCTGATGTGGTTATATGGTAGATCGTTTTGCAAAGATGCCAAAAACTCGAAAGCCACGAAACAAACAAGTGATTCTGGAAAGGGGAAAATAAAAGAACCTCAGTTGGCCATGGCAAGTACACGCGACGCGAATCGGGGCCATCACCGAGCAGAGCCCGCCTGCTCTCATGCCCACACACATCGATGAACCCGTCCATCGATTTTCGCCGTCACAATTCGTAGCCTCAACCCGACCCCAAGTGTAAGGGGCAAAAAAAGCTAGCTCGACAAGATCGAAACACAAAAATCAAACGAATTAATAAAGTATAATCTACGCGGTGGACCAACTCCGGAGGAGGGACGGCCTGGCAAACATCTGCTCGAGCGCCACCACGATGGCCATGGCGAGCGATACGCCGACGCTGGGCTGCACCACAAGGCGGAACACGTCCGTGCCAACCACCTCCTTGGGGCTGGGCCTCACCTCCGCCACCGCACGCCTTTCTCCGTCGTAAAGCATGCAGCACCGCCGCGCGTACGACCCTTCCACCTCGTATGACGGCGAATTCCCTTTGGCGCAAGCCGTGATGTTCGCCATCGTCTTCCCCCACCCGTTCCGCCTGATGGCGTACACGGGCTGCCTTGTCTCCTCGCCGGCTAACACGAGCCACTGCTCGCCCTGGAGGCTGTGAGGGGATAAGATTGTGTGATGTCATTTAGATGAGAGAGGGGATTAAAATCAGGCGGCACATGTTGGATAGACCGAGGCCACCGCATGCACTTCCCCAACTTAACGCTTTACTGAAACGGTGTTAGCCACGTCTGGGCACGCAACGCGTGCTCACGTATACACCCTGTCGCCAGGCTTCTTTTGAAGTAAACAATAGAGTTACCCTTCGATAAAACATTATTGTTTTCTCCCTGGTAGCAACAACACATCTACAATCTTAGAAGTTACTAACACTCTCCGAGATTACTAGAGGCATGAACCTACTATCGAGCATAAATAATCCCTCTTGGATTCACAAGCATCTACTTGGCCAGAGTATCTACTAGCAATAGAGAGCATGCAAGATCACAAATAACATATGACATGAATATATAATCGACCTCAACATAGTATACAATATTCATCGGATCCCAGCAAAGACAACATGTAGGATTACATAAGGATGATCTTGATCATGTAGGGCAGCTCACAAGATCTAAACATGAAGCACAAATTGGAGAAGACAACCATCTAGCTACTGCTATGGACCCATTGTCCAGAGATGAACTACTCACGCATCACTTCGGAGGTGGGCATGTAGATGTAGATGCCTCCGGCGATGATCTCCCCCACCGGTAGGGTGCCGGGAAGAGCTTCAGAATCCCCCGAGATGGGTTCTGCGATGGCGGTCGCGACGGAACTTTTTGTGGATGGAGGCTCGGATCTTCATGGTTTTCCCGAGATCGTGAATAAATTAGGCGGAGGGGCGATGTCAGTGGCCACCTGGGTGGGCTAGACCATGCCTTGGCGCGGGCACAGGCCTGGCCGGCCAAGGTGTGGTTTGGCCCCTTGTGGCTCCTCTTCGTATCCCCTTAGGACTTCATCTTCGTTACGGTAAAATATTAACTTCGGCTTTTTTTTGTCCAATTCCGAGAATATTTCCTGTACAACTTCTTTGAAATACAAAATCATCAGAAAACAGGGAACTGGCACTGTGGCATCCTGTTAATAGTTTAGTGCCGGAAAATGTATAAAGGTTCCGGATTTGTTTCTTGTACGCCAAAATGAATTGGAAACAAGTTTCCTATTGAAGGTTAGGTAAAATACGAAAGTTTGTAACTAAAAAAATTTGGGTTTTCTATTTTCGTGCCCTCATGTCCTTAGTTGTACTCAGTTTTCCCCAGCTCCTTAGTTTTTCCTCAGTTTTCCCCAAGTCCTTGTCTGAAACCCGCAGAAGGAGCTCGGACGGAAGGAATCCATTAAGTTGACCGTTCCGTGCTGACGAGTGGGGTCGTGTCGTTTGTGGGGCCGCGTCGTGTGGGGCTGGTAGGAAGGGACCGCGTGGGACAGGACGAGACCGCGTTTTGTGTGGCCGTATCGTGTGGGGTCGTAGCGTGTGGAGCCGTGTGGGTCCGGGACGTGGGCACGAGTGGTTTCTATCTCTTTCACCCAGATTAGCAGTTTTCAATGTACCTTTTTCCTCTCTCTCGCTCGATATCATTCATATTTGATAACCCAAATTGGTAGCAAATCTAGAGCAGCTTCTCCTTCTGTTTTTTAACGCCATTCATTTCTTTATTCCTTCGTTTTTACCCAATCATGTAGGAAATCTAGGGCACAAATCCAGAGAAAATATAGGATAAGATGCATACAGTAGTACAAATATATTCACGACAGATCCAACAGTAGTACCGATAGATACGACATAAGCTACATTTTACATGAATTTAAGCTGCTCTACAGATAGAGCAGTCACATACAGAGAGTGCAGTAGGCACGTTAAACGCCTCCAGGTAGCGTCTGTGACTCGCTTGGAGGTTGCGCAGGTGAATCCCAAGTGGTTTGTGTTTGGCCATGAACGCATGCACGTTCACGGTCGTTCCAACTCTAGGCTTAAATGCGAAAACCATGTGAAAGCCAGGATTTGAACTTGAGACCTGGGGCTCTGATACCATGTTAAGCTTCATGCACTAGCCACTTGAACCAAAAGTCCGAACTGATGGAAAGGGCTAGGCAATCTACTTGTACACTTCACAACACCCCCACTCACGTGTGACGGGAGAAGAGAAAGTCAACACGTGAAAGAAGAAGATCACACCGAAACAGCGGTGGAAAGAGGGGGGCAACAGCAATTTTTAGGCTTAATTGCGAAAACCATGTGAAAACTAGGATTTGAACTTGAGACCTGGGGCTCTGATACCATGTTAAGCTTCATGCACTAGCCACTTGAACCAAAAGTCCGAACTGATGGAAAGGGCTAGGCAATCTACTTGTACACTTCACAACAGATGGAACAGAGAGTGAACAAAGATCAGGCATGATAATATGGGCTCAAAAAAAGAGGTAGCCTCCGTTACATTGGACACACTTATATCCAGGACTTGAGTCAGTAAACCAAAGATCACGCACAACAAATTTGTACACACCAATTGTTTACTGACCAAACCCTGAATCAATTTGTGCCCAAATACTCATCATCATTGGCACAAATCTTAAACAAAAGCAAATCACAAACACTAATAACGCAAGATCTAACACAAAAGGATTGAACTAGGAACAGACGAACCCTAATAACGACAGATCTAACACAAATGGATTGAACTAGGAACAGACGAACCCTAATAATGCTAGATCTAACACAAAAGGATTGAAAATGGGATAAGAACAAGGGAGCAAAGGGTTACCTCCGGACAGTCGTCGATGATGCTGGTGTCGTAGGGGTTCTCTGGCGCGACGTACGACACTGGTTTGTACGGGTTCCAAGCGACGGGGGCCTGGACGGTGGCGGCGGCCGATGCGCCGGCTGCTACGTTGGAAGCAGCGATAGGGGCTTGGACGGGGGCAGCGGCCGATGCGCCGACAATGGGCATCTCATTCTTCTCCATCGCCGGCGGTTTTCTTCGGGGTTTTTTCTTCGGTTGTGGAGAAGATGATGGGACAAGAGAGGCGGTTGCAGTGATAACGTGCGTCGAGGGAGAGAAAAGGGGCTCTATAAAGACGAAGGTGGTGTGTACCGCAACACGCGTCTGCTATGCACGGCTGCAGCATGCACCGCGACACGAGTCTAACCCTGGGACGTTTGGTGTACTCAGTTATAACCTCAGGCCTTATACAGAAATTTTATCTGTACTCAGTTTTCCCCTCGAGTACTTAGACTGGCAAGTGCAATATACTCAGTTTTACCCTCAAGTAGCTGGTCAATAGAGAGTCAACAAATGAGATTAACATATCCAATTGAGTCATTTCATGCACAAAAAAAATCCAAAAAAATAAAAACATAGTGGCACCTACTCATGAAGTCTTACTACTCAACCTGCCACCTAGAAAACCTTAACAAACATATATAAATCAAGTTTTACCACAAATTTCCACTTCTCAGAATCACTAGTGTAGCTATGAAGATGCATGGTTTTCCACTCAAACCCCTTTGCAAAACATCTTCCCCAAAAACATAGTTTGTCTAAATGATGCCATAATTGTCACACCCATGTGTATTTGAATTGCAAATAATTTTATGTAGCTCAATATGAATTATATTGTACAAAACACGCATTTTTCATTTTGTAATTCTTTTGTTTGAATCCCTTAGTCTATTTACTATTTATGTGCCCTTGGATTCTTAGTACTACTCAGTTTTACCCTCAAGTTCTGTCACAAATGCTCTCAGAAGCCCAAACTTATCCTGATTGGTTGAGCCGTTGTCACACGGATCGACTCCACGAACCGTTGATCAACTGATCTAATGGGCAGTATACCCCTCCCCGTCTGTTCGTGGCCACCCCTCTCTCTCTGTCGATGGAGAGTGACACCCCTCTATTTATGTGCAATAACGAGTTTGCCATGTAATATAGTTTGTGGATTTCGGTGAATGCATTATTTGTCACCCCTCTAACAATTATCAACTATCTTTAGCTTTCATTTTCTTTTAGGGAATATAGTTTGGGATATAGTTTTGGTAATTTGAAACGGCCCAAAAGTGGTATAATTTTGGTATAAACATGAGGCATACATATTTGCGGATCTCGGTGAATGCATTATTGTCACCCCTCTAACAATTATCAACTATCTTTAGCTTTACTTTTATTTTAGGGAATATAGTTTCGGACATAGTTTTGGTAATTTGAAACGGCCCAAAAGTGGTATAATTTTGGTATAAACATGAGGCATACATATTTTGCGGATTTCGGTGAATGCATTATTGTCACCCCTCTAACAATTATCAACTATCTTTAGCTTTCCTTTTCTTTTAGGGAATATAGTTTGGGATATATTTTTGGTAATTTGAAATGGCCCAAAAGTGGTATAATTTTGGTATAAACATGAGGCATACATATTTGCGGATTTCGGTGAATGCATTATTGTCACCCCTCTAACAATTATCAACTATCTTTAGCTTTCCTTTTTTTAGGGGATATAGTTTTGGCATATTTGGGGGATCTCGGTGAATGGATTATTTGTCACCCCTCTAACAAATATCAACTTTCTTTAGCATTCCAATATAGTTGGTAATTTCGGTGAATGCACACACTAAATATGAAAACAACAACAAGTACATGTAACTGAATAATGGATTTTTAACAAGGTATCCCTTGTAACAACTTCTAGCGCTTGGTGAGCAATGATAAGAATCCGATCGCAATTATACAACAGAAAAAACAACCAACCATCACATTAGCTTGCTTCTTCAACTCGATCAGCTGCCTTAACTGCTTGTTCATTTTCTTCAGTTCTCCCTTCACTTCCACCAGTCCTGCATTGGGAGCATTAGGCATAATCGGAACGGCTCCTCTCTCCGCCGCATTCTCTACAGCAAGTCCCCCCTCCCAAATTGTGCTCCCCAATAGCGCCAATTGATTCCTGCAATTGAAGCCTCTGAATGTACACATCGATCCACTCGAAATGCCTGCATTTTTTCAGGATCTGAAAACAAAAACGTGAACCCTAAATCCCAAATTCGAGGGAATAACAAGAAAATCGAGAGAAAACAGAGAAATTGGAGCGAGATCTAACCTTATCCCCCTCTCTATATGGGAAGCTCTCTCATGCAAGGAACTCACATCCACGGTTGCCATTGTCGTCCGTCTTACAGATCGACCGCTTCAGAGGCTCCTGGCGTGGGCAGTCAGGGCATCTTGTCAAAGGCACAGGTCCATACTGCGGCCATGAAGAACGGGAGGTCGAAGAGAAACTAGACATCACCCGCCTGCCGGAGAAGGCCTGCCGCTGGCGGGAACCAATGGCACGGGCACGGGCGCGGGGAAAGAAAGGGGAAGCAATGGCACATGCACGGGCGCGTGGCTGGCTCGGGCTCCCATTTTGCAACGGTCACCTGGGTAAGCTGTGGGTCCAGCGCGCTAACATGGACAAGTTGTGGGTCCCACGATGATCTGGATAAGTGGAGACGTGTCCACTGCGGGGCACCAACAACGGCCCCACTTGCCAGCACCAACCAACGTCAACTAAACGGGAATCCTCCGTCCGAGCTCCTTCTGCGGGTTTCACACAAGGGATTGGGGAAAACTAAGGAAAAACTAAGGAGCTGGGGAAAACCGAGTACAACTAAGGACCTAGGGCACGGAAATAGAAAACCCAAAAAAATTACTGGCACCATGGTGAGGTTCTTTTTGACAGAGCTATATGGTTCGGCAAAAGTTTTTGATACTTTTTAGATATTCCTTGTTGTTAGAGGTATGGTATCATGTATGCCAAACTTGGGGTCATTTGGAGATGTTCGAAAAAAATCACTTTACTTAAGCGCATGCCGTTTGGTAACAAGTTAGGTTTTTTCGACCTTCTCTAAATGACCTCAAAAATCATATAGATGATCTTCTATACAAAGATAGGTAGATTGTTTCATTTTTTTTGAACTTTTATTTCCCTTTATAATACCCTGTTGATTTTCAGGTCAAAACCTTGAAAGTTAACATAAGTAGATGGTGAACCCTCCCAAACTTCAAATACGGAGATATATAGATTGTTTCATTTATCATTTTTTGCGTGAAAAGTAATGCCTACAAGAAATCGGTGATGGTTTATCATTTTTTGCGTGAAAAGTAATGCCTATAAGAACTCGGTGATGGTTTATCATTTTTTGCGTGAAAAGTAATGGGTACAAGAAATCGGTGATGGTTTATCATTTTTTGTGTGAAATAATTAAGTTCCTATGCGAAAGTTTACTTTTCCTCGGTGAGCATGCCAAAATATATAACTTAAATGAGAAAATGAGAAATTGGTTAGATTTATGCAGGAGAAAGATCATTACATTAGTTTGCACGAGAAAGATCGTTACATTGGTTAGATTTATGGGGCCAGGCTGCACCCTCCTTGGCCCATGTGGCCCCTCCCGGGGTGGTGGGTCCACTAGTGACCCTCTAGAACCTTCTAGAAACTCCGGTCAAAATACCAAAACTATTCCCGAAACTTCGAAAGTGACTTCCCTATATGAATTTTATTCTCTGGACTATTCTGGACCTTATCGTGATGTCTTGGATCCAATCTGAGGCTCCAAACAACATTCGATTTCCATACCATATTACATATCTACTGAAAAAAGCGTTGAACCTTATGTGTGTCATCCTACGGTTCGCGAATGGTGCAAACATGATCGAGAGACCTTTCTGATTGATGTCTACGGGTGCTTCTATTCTTGTAGACAGTGTTGGGCCTCCAATAGCAGAGGTTTGTAGAACAGCAGCAAGTTTCCCTTAAGTGGATCACCCAAGGTTTATCGAACTCAGGGAGGATGAAATCAAAGATATCCCTCTCAAGCAACCCTGCAACTGTGGGGACCCCGGACTAGCTGTCCGAAATTCCCTGTTATGTATACAGTTCACGATCCCATGATCAGTGCGCCGTGAACACATAACCGAACTGATACCAAATTACACCATCCATTACAAAGCGGAATAAGAAAATTACAACATGGTCACATGACCGATACTTACATAATAGCCTCGAAGGGCCTAACTAAACATCAGAGTAGCATCATCACTTCAAGAATAAGCAGTACCCAAGTCATCTGCCATAACCCTACAGGCAACTGACTGGGAAGACGTTCCTAGCTCGCATAGACGTCGCCAACTCCTTCTTCATCCGTTGTGTTCTTCCAAGTCTGGCCAAGTAAATAGCCAGGGACAAAGCCGTGAGTACATTTGGAATTGTACTCGCAAACCATCAAGAAAGGTACTTTGCGAGAGTGCAAGATAACAAGTGCTAGTCTAAGATGACAAGAGGGAAGAGCTAATTTCTCTAGTGGAAATAGCAGGTGGAAGAGAAATAGTTTCTCTTGAGGATATAGCATGTGAAAGAGGAATAGTTTCTCTTGTGGATATAGCATGCAGAAGAGACATAGTTTCTCTTGTGGATATAGCATGCCGCCATCTCAATTGATGGGGACGCTTAGGAAGTTCTATGACATATCTATATCTTTATTGGAGATGAGGTAGCATAAGTCCATCTCAGTTGATGGAAATGCTAGAGGATTCCTATGACATACCTATATCTTTATTGAAGAAGATACTTCAAAAGATACTTATGACATCTCTATATCTTTGTTAAAGAAGAGTTCCTCTTCAAGAAACATTTAGGAAAGAGTTCCCCACTTAGCCTCCATTTTTTCCACGACCATCTCCATATGGTCAACACACGCCCTTTTTCCGTACCCTTCCGGTACATCCAACACAACGCTTTCTTTGCAAAGCATTTATCAAAACAAAAATCAAGCCCCGGTAAAGGTAGACCTTTGCAACCCGTCCATGACCGCGGACGCGGCTATTCGAATAGATTTAACTCTGCAGAGTTTGCGCACTTTCCCCACAACTATCCGGATACCTATCGTGTGGGCATCATCCCCGCATAACAACATATGCCACGACGGATACCCGGACATAACCTTTCGCCCATCTCCACTGGCACGAGTCCTTCCCTGCGGGCTTACCCCTTCCCGGCACCCCGGCAGCATACCTCCTTTTGAGCGTATCTCCGGCGCCATGACAGAAGACCCTCAGTAATCGTCCGGCTATCAGTTAAGACAGTGTATTGCCTCCTCCAGAGCGCAACCCGGCGTCGGAGGTCGTCATGACCCTCCCTAGAAAGTTGTGAAGGGTGCTCCTGCCAGCTTCAACGAACTACGAGCTAAGCCCCGTCCCACACCAGGGTAGAGTGGTTGCGCGATAAAAGTTGGGCTGGTGTACACTTATACGCAATGCTCCTTTTTAAAACTATTTTTCTCACAACACCTTGGTTGTTCAACAAACAACCATACACCACTTTCCCAAACATTCTTACCAAGATCCTTTGTTTTCTCAAACCATACACTTGGGTTAACTCACCCAAGGTTTTCATAAACATTTACAACAAGGTAAACCTTGAGGGGTTCCCAACCTATAGTTTCATGAGAAGGAACTAATACAACACCATGGCCGAGATGAGGGTCATCACGCCATGAGGGGTATGTGTGAGTGGCTCAAAGAGGATTATACTTGCTTAAGGTAAGCATGTACAAAGACAACATAGGGTGGATCAAACTTTCAGATTTGGGTACTACTATACCACTTGGATGGTGAAGATTCACTATCCAACCAATAATCACAAGGGTACACGGCATACTTCTCTCAAGTTGAGAATTACACCAAGATTCATGACTTTGATACCACTAGATTCACCAAAGTGGTGGGTGTGATGTAAGCTTCCATCTTGGAATAGAATATGCTCAAGTTGAGCATTCAAGTGGACCAAAGGGGACAACACGGCCATGATACCATGCATCCCTCCAACATGTGAGCAAAGGTGGAATAGCACCGCTAGGGAGTATCCCACTTGCAACCATACATAGACGACATATATAGAGAGAACAACACACATAGAATTAAGGTGCTTTGGACATCAACAAATGACATCCAACTAGACACCAAGTCAGAGATCAAAAGATGGCTTGCCTTGGCTTAATTTGTCCCCGGACTTCTTCAACTCCATCAATATAAGAATTCCAACAACATATATAAATAAAATCCTCGTCCGATTCCACTTCTTCTTCTTCTCCGGAATTGTTCGCATCTATCGCCGGAAAATAAAAAAAAAGAACACAATCAATCACTTTGCATCAACAAGACAACATTCAACAATCAATCATGCAGCCAAGGTATAACATACTAAGGACTTATAGACACCACAAAACAAATTTAAGAGTTTTATTCTAGAAAACCCCATTTATTTACCTAGTAGAGGTATGAGAGTATCACAACTTAGCAATTGCCTCTCTCGGTTATCCCCATGGTATAAACCAATTATCCCCTGGTAGATAACATCATAAAGATGAGAAGTGCATTAGTTTGGCATCACAAACATTCACAAAACATTTTCAAACATTTTTGGAAAAGTAGAAATCAGTTTTCCCAATTTAATTTGCTCACTTAACACTATACAAAAATAGGAAGCAAACCATATACCACATCATTTGAAAACTTAAGCAAAACAAAAGAGCCAATGTTAGGTTGCAGAGGTTTTGTTTTGCAAGCATAAAACAAAGGTTTCCCATTTCTACTAAAAAGAGTTGGTCAAGGGTTTTAAATAAACCGAAAAGTTTTGCTTCAACAATGCATGTCACACATAAACATTACTAACAGCAACAAATATGTGTGAACAGAGACTAATAATATTTTTCCTATATAGCCAGTACTAATACAAGACTAACCCAATTGGAATCACCCAAAAATATTAAACCTACAATTTTAGGAATTTCTTTGAATCTGACTGTACAGAACACAAGATCTGTAAGCCATAAATCGTAGAAAAATCCTAAAAATATGTGGCCACTGGCATTTGAAAGATATTTAAACAGAGAGTCACACACAACTGGATTTGGGTTCAAATTGTTTCTGAAACTCTCATAAATGGATTGACAATTTTACTGCATGTTTTCACCATTTGCTTTAACTATGGAGTTGAAAAACAGATAAAGGTTTGAAACTTGTTGGAGATGATTAAGAAAACATTCAGTAATCCTACAGAATTGGAATCACTCAATTAGGTTCAAAAATGGATTTTTGATGAATTAAAAGCTAACAGCCATGTCTGCAGAACATACAGAAGAAGTTTAATTCATCAAAAATCATACACAAATCATAAAAATATGAGTTCTTCTGCATCTGAAAGGTATTGAATAGGTGGTTCTTACCCAGTTGGTTTCATTCAAAAATTCGTTTCCAAGCTCCTGGTTTAATTCGACAAAGTCAGATCTGACAAGATCTTGATCTGTGAACCATTTCAATTTCAGGAGGTCAATCGAAGTGAAACCAATGCCAAAATGAAGGTACTAGAGAGGGCTTTCACCCACTGTTGAGTTTGCTCAAAAAGGTTTCGTAAAACGGACGAAATCTAACAAACAGTGATTCTGCATGTTTACAGAACATTATTTACCATGCAAAATCCATAACTAATTTGAGGATGAGACCAACGCCACGTTGTAGATCTTTTCAATACCTATCTGTGGAACTTTGAATCACTCGATTTGGATCTGCACATAAGATTTGACGGATTTTACAAGTTCGTACCAGAATCTGAAACAGCAAGATACAGAAATTACTGCAAGGTTTTGGACGAACTTTGCTCAAGAACTTCAGATCTGAGGATAGCTCAACCTTCTCCATGCTTGGACCAACATGCACCTGCATCAAGATCCAATCTTGTGAGAGGAGAAAGGAGAAATAGAGAGGGATTCAGCTAGGGTTAGGGGAGAAGAGAGTGAGAGGGAAGCTCTCATGGTGAGAGGAAGCTTGGGAGAGGAGGGAGCTGCATCTTGGAGTGCTCTCCATGGCCATGGCCGGCCATGCAAGCAAGGAGGAGCAGCAGCTCGTGGGAGAAGGAGGGGAGGGAGTGGGTGTGAGTGGAGAGAGCAAAAATGAGAGCAAAAAGGGGGAGGTGGCCGGCCAAGGAGAGGTTTTTATAGAGGGGGGGGGAGTGATGGCAGCCCCTTATTTGATTGGCCAAGGTGGGTGGCTGCCCATTTATTTGTTGGGGTAGTTGGGAGGCAAGGCTTGCAAGAGAAGGAAATGAGGAGGAGGGGCTGGCCGAAGTTCAAGTCATGGCCGGCTCCTTTCTTGTCATGAGCAAGTGAGAAATGTGAGAGAGATGCACAACATTCATGTGAATAGATCAAGGCATGATGTTGAGGAGGTAATATCAATGAGTGATTTTGATGATGATAAGATTAGGAGTAAATACCTAAAGATAGAAAGGGGTATGAGGGTGGCATGTGCCATGTGCCATGATAATAATCTCCACCACTTTGGTTGAGACCAACCTATGATGAAGATAGTTCTCAAGGTATAGTGGATGAATAAAAGTTTTCATTAGAATCTTAAAATTGAAAAGATTGAGATGGACCACATGCAACAATGCATGAGCATGCCAAGATAGATGGGGTGGTGATAGTGGTTTAGTCAATGATAGAGCAAGGCTAAGAGAGAAGGTGAGTGAAGTATCCATATACTCACAAGGATGAATATATTGACATAAATCATCAATTCATGAGATCAAGGTGATGATGGAAGAGAATATAAAGTACTCTACAAATGAGAGGTCAATTGGAAGTAGTTTGAAAGTATCAAATGATCATCCATTTGATCAGAGTTGGAGGATGAAGGAACATTATGGGGTAGATCAGAGATGTACACAAGATGTGCAAGAGTTGTCATTTGAAATAGAACTTATTTGAAAAGTATTTGAAACAACTCAATTGTCTAGGGACAATTGGGAATGAACTCAAGTGGAATGAAATTGAAAGTGTTGAGATAAAACTAGTTGGAACATAGGGGTTCAAAATATTCTACTTACTTTCTCAAGTAAAGTAGAGTTTTCTCAAATGTAAAATAAGCAAGAGGAAACAAGAAATGGTGTAGGTACCATAAACAAGCCTTTTGTTAAAAAGAAGGCAAGATAGAAAATTAATGTTTGAGAATTTAGTACTTGGTAGAAATGGAATGGGAAACAAAACCCATTTCAGTTCTTTGTTTTGTTTGAAGAAATTTCTTGAAAATACCTAATAAAACTAGAAGTAGTTTTGTGATCAAAACTAGAGAATGAGAAACAATAGGGTTTTTGAGAAAGAAAGGTTAATTTAGGGAGAAGTGTTCTCAAGGGTAGATGATGGCTACAAAATGTACCCACCATTCCCACTCTAGGTTTTGTGAAGATTGAACTTGAATAAAATCAAGAGGTGAAAGTAAAGAAAGTGATCTAGTGCAGAAACACTAGATAAGGTATGAGATTAAGTTGGATATAGGAGTTGCAAGGATAGACTGAGACATGCAAGACGTGGAGGTTGAAGAGGATGTTGCATAGATGAGATCCATGCATTGAAGTCAACAATAATAGTGGTGGTTGTTTAGATATCAACTGCCAGAGTCTGAACATTTTAAGCCTGTCAACACAGATGGTCGACATGGCCTCAAAACCAACAAGGATGAGTGGGTATAAGAGAGGGATGTAGCTAGGGGTAGACGATCCCAAGTTTTGAATTAAGGATGATTGAGCTATCTTGTACCACAAAGAGGAAAATCAGGATGGCACACCCATGTTGTCATCCGGAGAGAGGTTTGATGTAGTAAAAAGGAAAACAATTCTTCCTAAGCCACACATGTGTTTTATTTGGTGAGTTGCTTGTTTAACCACTAGAGGTGTTGTTCTTTGAGGTGGCTCAAGACAAAACCAACAAAGCAAAAGCCAATACCTTCAAGATCCGCTGAAGCATCTCCACTTCATCAAGAAAATAGAAGCCCTACCTTCAAGAGTGACTGCACCTCTGCGAGAAGACCTACTAACTTGGTCTAACCTTGGAGTACAATCGCACTAACCTCGAGGATATCTTCTTGAAACCACCCTCTAACACACCATCTAACAAGCTGAGAGAACCATAGCGTCAAAGCCGAGCTACATCACATGGTTCATCTGGTCCTCATCAAGTGAAGACTCCTGAAGATGCCTCAAGAACTCAAGACTAGGTGCAATTTACCCGCTCACTTCTTAACTGGTCAACACCGACCCGAAACTGAAGATTGTCTTCGACGCCCTCTGTTGCGGCTTCATATGGATACCAATCAGGCCTTTCTTCAACTTACTAACTCACCACACGTCCTCTATGGTTTAGTCAATACCGTGAGTGCCTCTTGAACTTGTGGTCTGCACGTCTCCCCCGAAGAATCTTCAACTGAACAAGGAAGATCGACGACTTCTTCAGAAGCCCCCGACAGGACCGCAAGGCAGACGCTCTGAGTTTTTCCGAAAGCCCGATGAAAAATCTTAAGGGTGGAAGACTTCGTCTTCCACTAAAAGTTGGAGCTAACCCCCAAATTTTAAATCTCTCTAAAACAACGATGGAAACGTGGGATTGCACTAGCTCCCCTCGAAGCCGTGGACTACACAACGCCCTCAGAAGATGTTCGACTCAAGACGAGAGATCAATGACTTCTCCCCAAAAGCGCCTGACAAGACCCATGGCTAAAGCTCTAATTTTCAGGAATCCCGCTGAACAATCCTAAGGGTGGAAGACTTCGTCTTCCACTAAATTCAAGCTAACTCTAAAAAGTTTTCAACCCTGCTAAGGCACCAATGGAGTGCACTAACTTTCCGAAGTCGTGGTTTCCGCTAGGATTGTTAAGAGGCTACAGATCCAACATCTGCACGGAGTAGTCAACCTCTTCATGAAGCTTGCCATCGGCAGGAATCCATCATGTCTCCCAGAAGCTGAAGTTGCGACCCCCTCAACAACGGCACGCCGACAGAAGAATGGAGTCTAACTTTCGTTAAGCTTTACAACCCCTCTCGTTCTGCGCTCACTAATCTCGGGACGAGATTATTTTAAGGGTGGAAGATCTGTAACACCCCAACTTTTGCAAACTTGTTTAATTGTCCTTAATGCAAAAATTAGGGGGAACAAAAACTTTTTCTTTAGACTAATTAAGATGAATTGCCTTGATCTATTGTTATGATGAATTGCTTTGATCTGTTGGTATTGTTGGTGTAGTAGAGATGCTTCAGATGACCTTGAAAGTAGTCGGCGTAGATAGGGGTCTGAGTTAGTCTCCCTGACGGTTGAAAAACAACTGCTAACGGGTTTAGAGTTAGAGCTTTCCGTTAACCTATCCAACTAACTAACAGTTAGCATTCATCGGCGAGGCAAACTTTAATCCTATCATAGCATGTGACACCCATACAATCATAACCAGAGACAAAATACCACTAACAGAGGCTACCGGTATTTTTCCTAGATGCACAGTAACAAAACAAGATCAACACAATTGGAATCATTCAAAAATATTTATTTTTCAATTTTTGAGACTCAAAATACTAACCAGAAACAGTGATCAAGTTTTATTTATTAAAAATCGCACAAAAATCCTAAAAATACAAGGTCAGCGGCATCGGAAAGATAATTTCATACTGGTTCTAGTGCAATTGAAATCACATAAATCGGAGCTACCAAACTATTTTTATTAGCAAAACAGTACACAGGCAGATTTCCATTTTTAATTTCTGTTTTACAAATTTCAAACAATTAAAAAGAGCAGGAACGTCTAATTAGCAAGGCATACATGCACACAACAAACAGATACAAACACTCAAGGCAGCACATTAGGGAATCTACAAGCAATCATCAAACCAGACATGGTACTCTAAGTACCCAGAAATTCATAATGCGCGGGGTAGCTCAATCAAAGCGATTGAGTCTGTCCTATCCATCCTATAGGTTTGGGGGCTGGTCACATATGTCGACGTCTTCATATCGTCAGCATCAGCTTCAACTTGGATCCTTGTAGCAGTTGGTAGTGAAGGGGCCAGGTGTTGAGTCATTGATATTGAGGCGGAGGAGAAAACTGTGTAGAACTTCTAGTCTCGACATCCCGGAAACATGAGGTCTTCGAAGAGGTAGCTGTTGAGGTGCTCTCGAAGTCGATACCTTCTCGTGGCTGGCCTAAAAATTACTAGTCAAGAAACTGAGGACTTGATCCCTGACGACTGCAAAAAGTGCGAGTCCATGGAGGAAGAAGGTCAGCTCCTTGACAGACTTTGGTGACAACCAAAGGCATGATCCTTTATCCCTTTATGTGCAGGACTAAGTCGGCGTCCGATCTTCAATAGTTGTCGTTGGGGATACATGAGACTTCATAAAAGGTTGATCCATCTTTGACGTCGAGTCTCCGATCTGAGTTGGGGACATCGTCCAACATGTAGGTTCGAAGTGGTTGAGACAGTACAACAAGAATTTTCAAACCTTTTTATAAAGCGGAGAGATAAGAATTTAGAAGCTTTGAATAAATAAGAGGAGTAGAAGCTATACTTCCGACCAAAGAAACAATTTGTTTCATAAATAATTTTCCCCAAGTAACTATTTCCTAACTAACGTCCATGCTAACTAAGGTCTCCTACAGTCAGGATAGCTCTGATACCAGCTCTGTGGGGACCCCGGACTAGCTGTCCGAAATTCCCTGTTATGTATACAGTTCACGATCCCATGATCAGTGCGCCGTGAACACATAACCGAACTGATACCAAATTACACCATCCATTACAAAGCGGAATAAGAAAATTACAACATGGTCACATGACCGATACTTACATAATAGCCTCGAAGGGCCTAACTAAACATCAGAGTAGCATCATCACTTCAGCAGCGCAGTACCCAAGTCATCTGCCATAACCCTACAGGCAACTGACTGGGAAGACGTTCCTAGCTCGCATAGACGTCGCCAACTCCTTCTTCATCCGTTGTGTTCTTCCAAGTCTGGCCAAGTAAATAGCCAGGGACAAAGCCGTGAGTACATTTGGAATTGTACTCGCAAACCATCAAGAAAGGTACTTTGCGAGAGTGCAAGATAACAAGTGCTAGTCTAAGATGACAAGAGGGAAGAGCTAATTTCTCTAGTGGAAATAGCAGGTGGAAGAGAAATAGTTTCTCTTGAGGATATAGCATGTGAAAGAGGAATAGTTTCTCTTGTGGATATAGCATGCAGAAGAGACATAGTTTCTCTTGTGGATATAGCATGCCGCCATCTCAATTGATGGGGACGCTTAGGAAGTTCTATGACATATCTATATCTTTATTGGAGATGAGGTAGCATAAGTCCATCTCAGTTGATGGAAATGCTAGAGGATTCCTATGACATACCTATATCTTTATTGAAGAAGATACTTCAAAAGATACTTATGACATCTCTATATCTTTGTTAAAGAAGAGTTCCTCTTCAAGAAACATTTAGGAAAGAGTTCCCCACTTAGCCTCCATTTTTCCACGACCATCTCCATATGGTCAACACACGCCCTTTTTCCGTACCCTTCCGGTACATCCAACACAACGCTTTCTTTGCAAAGCATTTATCAAAACAAAAATCAAGCCCCGGTAAAGGTAGACCTTTGCAACCCGTCCATGACCGCGGACGCGGCTATTCGAATAGATTTAACTCTGCAGAGTTTGCGCACTTTCCCCACAACTATCCGGATACCTATCGTGTGGGCATCATCCCCGCATAACAACATATGCCACGACGGATACCCGGACATAACCTTTCGCCCATCTCCACTGGCACGAGTCCTTCCCTGCGGGCTTACCCCTTCCCGGCACCCCGGCAGCATACCTCCTTTTGAGCGTATCTCCGGCGCCATGACAAGACCCTCGCAATCGTCCGGCTATCGCTAAGACAGTGTATTGCCTCCTCCAGAGCGCAACCCGGCGTCGGAGGTCGTCATGACCCTCCCTAGAAAGTTGTGAAGGGTGCTCCTGCCAGCTTCAACGAACTACGAGCTAAGCCCCGTCCCACACCAGGGTAGAGTGGTTGCGCGATAAAAGTTGGGCTGGTGTACACTTATACGCAGTGCTCCTTTTTAAAACCATTTTTCCCACAACACCTTGGTTGTTCAACAAACAACCATACACCACTTTCCCAAACATTCTTACCAAGATCCTTTGTTTTCTCAAACCATACACTTGGGTTAACTCACCCAAGGTTTTCATAAACATTTACAACAAGGTAAACCTTGAGGGGTTCCCAACCTATAGTTTCATGAGAAGGAACTAATACAACACCATGGCCGAGATGAGGGTCATCACGCCATGAGGGGTATGTGTGAGTGGCTCAAAGAGGATTATACTTGCTTAAGGTAAGCATGTATAAAGACAACATAGGGTGGATCAAACTTTCAGATTTGGGTACTACTATACCACTTGGATGGTGAAGATTCACTATCCAACCAATAATCACAAGGGTACACGGCATACTTCTCTCAAGTTGAGAATTACACCAAGATTCATGACTTTGATACCACTAGATTCACTAAAGTGGTGGGTGTGATGTAAGCTTCCATCTTGGAATAGAATATGCTCAAGTTGAGCATTCAAGTGGACCAAAGGGGACAACACGGCCATGATACCATGCATCCCTCCAACATGTGAGCAAAGGTGGAATAGCACCACTAGGGAGTATCCCACTTGCAACCATACATAGACGACATATATAGAGAGAACAACACACATAGAATTAAGGTGCTTTGGACATCAACAAATGACATCCAACTAGACACCAAGTCAGAGATCAAAAGATGGCTTGCCTTGGCTTAATTTGTCCCCGGACTTCTTCAACTCCATCAATATAAGAATTCCAACAACATATATAAATAAAATCCTCGTCCGATTCCACTTCTTCTTCTTCTCCGGAATTGTTCGCATCTATCGCCGGAAAATAAAAAAAAAGAACACAATCAATCACTTTGCATCAACAAGACAACATTCAACAATCAATCATGCAGCCAAGGTATAACATACTAAGGACTTATAGACACCACAAAACAAATTTAAGAGTTTTATTCTAGAAAACCCCATTTATTTACCTAGTAGAGGTATGAGAGTATCACAACTTAGCAATTGCCTCTCTCGGTTATCCCCATGGTATAAACCAATTATCCCCTGGTAGATAACATCATAAAGATGAGAAGTGCATTAGTTTGGCATCACAAACATTCACAAAACATTTTCAAACATTTTTGGAAAAGTAGAAATCAGTTTTCCCAATTTAATTTGCTCACTTAACACTATACAAAAATAGGAAGCAAACCATATACCACATCATTTGAAAACTTAAGCAAAACAAAAGAGCCAATGTTAGGTTGCAGAGGTTTTGTTTTGCAAGCATAAAACAAAGGTTTCCCATTTCTACTAAAAAGAGTTGGTCAAGGGTTTTAAATAAACCGAAAAGTTTTGCTTCAACAATGCATGTCACACATAAACATTACTAACAGCAACAAATATGTGTGAACAGAGACTAATAATATTTTTCCTATATAGCCAGTACTAATACAAGACTAACCCAATTGGAATCACCCAAAAATATTAAACCTACACTTTTAGGAATTTCTTTGAATCTGACTGTACAGAAAACAAGATCTGTAAGCCATAAATCGTAGAAAAATCCTAAAAATATGAGGCCGCTGGCATTTGAAAGATATTTAAACAGAGAGTCACACACAATTGGATTTGGGTTCAAATTGTTTCTGAAACTCTCACAAATGGATTGACAAGTTTACTGCATGTTTTCACCATTTGCTTTAACTATGGAGTTGCAAAACAGATAAAGGTTTGAAACTTGTTGGAGATGATTAAGAAAACATTCAGTAATCCTACAGAATTGGAATCACTCAATTAGGTTCAAAAATGGATTTTTGATGAATTAAAAGCTAACAGCCATGTCTGCAGAACATACAGAACAAGTTTAATTCATCAAAAATCATACACAAATCATAAAAATATGAGGTCTTCTGCATCTGAAAGGTATTGAATAGGTGGTTCTTACCCAGTTGGTTTCATTCAAAAATTCATATCCAAGCTCCTGCTTTAATTCGACAAATTCAGATCTGACAAGATCTTGATCTGTGAACCATTTCAATTTCAGGAGGTCAATCGAAGTGAAAGCAACGCCAAAATGAAGGTACTGGAGAGGGCTTTCACCCACAGTTGAGTTTGCTCAAAAAGGTTTTTTAAAACGGATGAAATCTAACAAACAGTAATTCTGCATGTTTACAGAACATTATTTACCATGCAAAATCCATAACGAATTTGAGGATGGGACCAACGCCAATTTGTAGATCTTTTCAATACCTATCTGTGGAACTTTGAATCACTCGATTTGGATCTGCACACAAGATTTGACGGATTTTACAAGTTCGTACCAGAATCTGAAACAGCAAGATACAGAAATTACTGCAAGGTTTTGGACGAACTTTGCTCAAGAACTTCAGATCTGAGGATAGCTCAACCTTCTCCATGCTTGGACCAACATGCACCTGCATCAAGATCCAATCTTGTGAGAGGAGAAAGGAGAAATAGAGAGGGATTCAGCTAGGGTTAGGGGAGAAGAGAGTGAGAGGGAAGCTCTCATGGTGAGAGGAAGCTTGGGAGAGGAGGGAGCTGCATCTTGGAGTGCTCTCCATGGCCATGGCCGGCCATGCAAGCAAGGAGGAGCAGCAGCTCGTGGGAGAAGGAGGGGAGGGAGTGGGTGTGAGTGGAGAGAGCAAAAATGAGAGCAAAAAGGGGGAGGTGGCCGGCCAAGGAGGGGTTTTTATAGAGGGGGGGGGGAGTGATGGCAGCCCCTTATTTGATTGGCCAAGGTGGGTGGCTGCCCATTTATTTATTGGGGTAGTTGGGAGGCAAGGCTTGCAAGAGAAGGAAATGAGGAGGAGGGGCTGGCCGAAGTTCAAGTCATGGCCGGCTCCTTTCTTGTCATGAGCAAGTGAGAAATTGAGAGAGATGCACAACATTCATGTGAATAGATCAAGCCATGATGTTGAGGAGGTAATATCAATGAGTGATTTTGATGATGATAAGATTAGGAGTAAATACCTAAAGATAGAAAGGGGTATGAGGGTGGCATGTGCCATGTGCCATGATAATAATCTCCACCACTTTGGTTGAGACCAACCTATGATGAAGATAGTTCTCAAGGTATAGTGGATGAATAAAAGTTTTCATTAGAATCTTAAAATTGAAAAGATTGAGATGGACCACATGCAACAATGCATGAGCATGCCAAGATAGATGGGGTGGTGATAGTGGTTTAGTCAATGATAGAGCAAGGCTAAGAGAGAAGGTGAGTGAAGTATCCATATACTCACAAGGATGAATATATTGACATAAATCATCAATTCATGAGATCAAGGTGATGATGGAAGAGAATATAAAGTACTCTACAAATGAGAGGTCAATTGGAAGTAGTTTGAAAGTATCAAATGATCATCCATTTGATCAGAGTTGGAGGATGAAGGAACATTATGGGGTAGATCAGAGATGTACACAAGATGTGCAAGAGTTGTCATTTGAAATAGAACTTATTTGAAAAGTATTTGAAACAACTCAATTGTCTAGGGACAATTGGGAATGAACTCAAGTGGAATGAAATTGAAAGTGTTGAGATAAAACTAGTTGGAACATAGGGGTTCAAAATATTCTACTTACTTTCTCAAGTAAAGTAGAGTTTTCTCAAATGTAAAATAAGCAAGAGGAAACAAGAAATGGTGTAGGTACCATAAACAAGCCTTTTGTTAAAAAGAAGGCAAGATAGAAAATTAATGTTTGAGAATTTAGTACTTGGTAGAAATGGAATGGGAAACAAAACCCATTTCAGTTCTTTGTTTTGTTTGAAGAAATTTCTTGAAAATACCTAATAAAACTAGAAGTAGTTTTGTGATCAAAACTAGAGAAGGAGAAACAATAGGGTTTTTGAGAAAGAAAGGTTAATTTAGGGAGAAGTGTTCTCAAGGGTAGATGATGGCTACAAAATGTACCCACCATTCCCACTCTAGGTTTTGTGAAGATTGAACTTGAATAAAATCAAGAGGTGAAAGTAAAGAAAGTGATCTAGTGCAGAAACACTGGATAAGGTATGAGATTAAGTTGGATATAGGAGTTGCAAGGATAGACTGAGACATGCAAGACGTGGAGGTTGAAGAGGATGTTGCATAGATGAGATCCATGCATTGAAGTCAACAATAACAGTGGTGGTTGTTTAGATATCAACTGCCAGAGTCTGAACATTTTAAGCCTGTCAACACAGATGGTCGACATGGCCTCAAAACCAACAAGGATGAGTGGGTATAAGAGAGGGATGTAGCTAGGGGTAGACGATCCCAAGTTTTGAATTAAGGATGATTGAGCTATCTTGTACCACAAAGAGGAAAATCAGGATGGCACACCCATGTTGTCATCCGGAGAGAGGTTTGATGTAGTAAAAAGGAAAACAATTCTTCCTAAGCCACACATGTGTTTTATTTGGTGAGTTGCTTGTTTAACCACTAGAGGTGTTGTTCTTTGAGGTGGCTCAAGACAAAAATCAACAAGCAATCAAGACAATACATCTACCAACAGATCAAAGCAATTCATCATAACAATAGATCAAGGCAATTCATCTTAATTAGTCTAAAAAAAAAGTTTTTGTTCCCCCTAATTTTTGCATTAGGGACAATTAAACAAGTTTGCAAAAGTTGGGGTGTTACAGCAACCACAAAGCAAGAAGTCTCTTGTGTCCCCAACACACCTAATACACTTGTCAGATGTATAGGTGCACTAGTTCGGCGAAGAGATAGTGAAATACAGGTGGTATGAATGTATATGAGCAGTAGTAACGGCACCAGAAAATAGCTTGATGCTACAACTGGCGTGTGGTTGATGGTGGTAATATTGCAGGCAATACGGATGCAGTAGAACAGTAAACAAGCGATGATTGCAGTATTTGGGAACAAGGCCTAGGGATTATACTTTCACTAGTGGACACTCTCAACATTGATCACATAACAGAATAAATAGATAAATGCTATACTCTACACTCTCTTGTTGGATGATGAACACCACTAATTGTGTAGGATTACACGAACCCTCAATGCCGGAGTTAACAAGCTCCACAATATTCGATATTCATGTTTAAATAACCTTAGAGTGCACGATAGATCAACACAACTAAACCAAGTACTAACATATCATGCACACTGTCACCTTCACACTATGAAAGGAGGAATAGATCACATCAATACTATCATAGCAATAATTAACTTCATAATCTACAAGAGATTACAATCATAACCTACGCCAAGTACTACACGATGCACACACTGTCACCATTACACCGTGCAGGAGGAATAGACTACTTTAATAACATCACTAGAGTAGCACATAGAATAGTAGTGATACAAAGCACATTGCAATCATAAAGGGATATAAATAAGCACCTCACTATGATATTCATAACAGTGAATAAGTATTCTGTGAAATATAGCCTAAGAGACCCACACGGTGCACACACTGTCACCTTTACACACGTGGGACAAGGAGTCTCCGGAGATCACATAAGTAAAATCCACTTGACTAGCATAATGACATCTAGATTACAAGCATCATCATATGAATCTCAATCATGTAAGGCAGCTCATGAGATTATTGTATTGAAGTACATAGGGAGAGAGATGAACCACATAGCTACCGGTACAGCCCTTAGCCTCGATGGAGAACTACTCCCTCCTCATGGGAGACAGCAGTGTTGATGAAGATGGCGGTGGAGATGGCAGCGGTGTCGATGGAGAAGCCTTCCGGGGGCACTTCCCCGTCCCGGCGGCGTGCCGGAACAGAGACTCCTGTCCCCCAGATCTTGGCTTCGCGATGGCAGCGGCTCTGGAAGGTTTCTCGTACCGTGGCTTTTCCGTATCGAAGATTTAGGTCAGGGACCTTTAAATAGGCGAAGAGGCGGAGTCGGAGGGTCGACGAGGTGATGACACAATAGGGCGGCGCGGTCCACCCCCTGGCCGCGCCAGCCTACTGTCTGGTGGGCCTGTGGGCCCCCTCTGGCGGCTCTCGGGTGTTCTGGAAGCTTCGTCCAATTCTAAGACTCTGGGCGTTGATTTCGTCCAATTCCGAGAATATTTCCTTACTAGGATTTCTGAAACCAAAAACAGCAGAAAACAGGAACTGGCACTTCGGCATCTCGTCAATAGGTTAGTTCCAGAAAATGCATAAAATCATCATAAACTTGTGAACAAAACATGTAGGTATTGTTAGAAAACAAGCATGGAACATAAGAAATTATCGATACGTTGGAGACGTATCAGCATCCCCAAGCTTAGTTCCTACTCGTCCCGAGTAGGTAAACGATAACAAAGATAATTTCTGAAGTGACATGCTACCAACATGATCTTAATCATACTATTGTAAATCATATGAGATGAATGCAGCGATTCAAAGCAATGGTAAAGACAATGATTAAACAATTGAATAATATAGCAAAGACTTTTCATGAATAGTACTTTCAAGACAAGCATCAATAAGTCTTGCATAAGAGTTAACTCATAAAGCAATAAATTCATAGTAAAGGCATTGAAGCAACACAAAGGAAGATTTAAGTTTCAACGGTTGCTTTCAACTTGTAACTTGTATATCTCATGGATAGTTGTCAATACAGAGTAATATGATGAATGCAAATATGCAAGTATGTGAGAATCAATGCACAGTTAACACAAGTGTTTGCTTCTAAGGTGGGAGGAAATAGGTAAACTGACTCAACATAAAAGTAGAAGAAAGGCCCTTCGACGAGGGAAGCATCGATTGCTATATTTGTGCTAGAGCTTTGGTTTTGAAAACAAGAAACAATTTTGTCAACGGTAGTAATAAAGCATATGCATCATGTAAATTATATCCTACAAGTTGCAAGCCTCATGCATAGTATACTAATAGTGCCCGCACCTTGTCCTAATTAGCTCGGATTACCTGGATTATCACCGCAATACATATGTTTTAACCAAGTGTCACAAAGGGGTACCTCTATGCCGCCTGTACAAAGGTCTAAGGAGAAAGCTCGCATTGGATTTCTCGCTTTTGATTATTCTCAACTTAGACATCCATACCGGGACAACATAGACAACAGATAATGGACTCCTCTTTAATGCATAAGCATTCAACAACAATTAATTTTCTCATATGAGATTGACGATATTTGTCCAAAACTGAAACTTCCACCATGGATCATGGCTTTAGTTAGCGGCCCAATGTTCTTCTCTAACAGTATGCATGCTCAAACCATTCAACTCATGGTAAATCTCCCTTACTTCAGACAAGACGAACATGCATAGCAACTCACATGATATTCAACAAAGAGTAGTTGATGGCGTCCCCAGGAACATGGTTATCGCACAGCAAGCAACTTAATAAGAAATAAAATGCATAAGTACATATTCAATACTACAATAGTTTTTAAGCTATTTGTCCCATGAGCTATATATTGCAAAGGCAAAGGATGGAAATTTAAAGGTAGCACTCAAGCAATTTACTTTGGAATGGTGGAGAAATACCATGTAGTAGGTAGGTATGGTGGACACAAATGGCATAGTTATTGGCTCAAGGATTTGGATGCACGAGAAGTAATCCTTCTGTTGGCGTCCGAAACCCACCGGCAAGTAGCGACGGGCAACACGTAGAGCCGGGAGGCTCCCAGAACTGCGGCTGGCCCTGGTCCCTCGAGCGACGGCCCGCAAAGCTCCGGTACGCACATCCCGATGCTGGTGCAAGGGCGTGCCACCTGACCTATACCTGGTCAGGAAGGTGATGATCTGCTTCGCTTAGTTTCCTGCATGGCATGCACGTAAAATTAAATACGAGCCTCGATCGGCTCTCAGGTTGTCCTGTGAATCGGCTCAAGGAGCCGATCCACCCATGATTCGTATGAGGTCTACGATCACATGGTGGTCCTGCTTGATCAATATAAAGCTAAAACGACCTACGACGATTTAGGGTTTTCACCGCATAATCGGAACATCCTACACGTGATTGAGCCTGGCAGCCACGCAAGATGATAGTAAACCAGCCCTAGATAAGGCCTAAAAACCAACATGGAGTTGATTCCCGGAACATCTTATCTAGGGCTAGCAAACTACACCCTACGTGCTACTGGATCCTTCAACCCGTTTGCAAGGCCTAACTATGTAGATATTAAACTAATCCTTGGAGAACAAGGAGCAATCATAACAGATTGGATCTACTAAACATGGATCAAGCAAGGTGCCACCCTTGCACCTCAGATCGGCGCAAGGGTGGCTAGATGTCTAGGGATAGCATAGATCAAAGCATGTATAAAGGTAAAACAATGCTAACCCTAACACACCTACGATAACTACGTTGCTCGCCATCAACAAGGCTTCAGCACGAGCAACGCATGAACAACGAATAAACGTGTACTGCCTAGATCGCAAGATGCGATCTAGGCAGCATGATGCTTACCCGGAAGAAACCCTCGAAACAAGGGAGTAGCGATGCGCCTAGATTGGTTTGTTGTGAACGTGATTGTTGTTTTTCTCAGTAACCCTAGATACATATTTATAGTCCGTAGACTTTCTAACGTGGGAATAATCCCAACCGTGTACGAGCCAAATTCTATCTAACCGACACGTATCCTACTATATTTACAGATACACGGGCAAACTAGCCCAAACTTCGTGCACCAGGCCGATTCATATATATCTTCCGTGTATATTCTTCAAGCGCATCTTTAATCACGGCCCACCTCTGATCCGGTCAAATTCTGGTGATAACACATGCCCCCCTGGTTTTGGAAATGATAATTCCAAAACCACTCTGCTTTTTCTTCGTCGGGTCATGTCGTGGCAGAGCAGAACCCTAGCAGTATCCTTCATCATGATGCCTTGCCTTCTCAACTTCTCTGCAAGATTTGACAGCATTTTGGTATCGCCTCCTCGAAAACTGCCATGGCATTAAATTTCCACTACGTCCCATTTATTTAACCGTGCCGCACAGTTCACCTCTTCATCCCCTTGCTCTGTTCTGGCCATCGAAAAAACCCTCCTCCACCATGGACTCATCCTCCTCCTCTGCTTCATCGGCTCTCTCCTTCCAATCTTCCTCCTCGAGTGAGCCGATGTCAGAGCAAGAGTGGGACTTTGACTTCGTGCCAGATGGCCCACCCGAGGCCCTCGTCGGGTCAGATGGCGACTTGCCCCTGACCGATGGGGAGGACGACCTTCGGTTCCTTATCGACGGGGAACTGAAGAGCGAGAGCGAGGATGACCTCCACTCCTGGGCAAGTTTCACCTCCTCCGACGAGGAAGAGGAAGAAGAAGAAGAGGAGGAAGAGGAAGAAGAAGAGGAAGAGGAGGAAGACGACTCCTCCTCCTCCGCCGGGTATCCGCCGGCAAAGCGCTTCCGCGCTTGGGCGGACAGCGACAACGACGATGATGACTCATGCAAATGGAAATGGAGTCCGGCCATTCGGCTCGGCTGGGCTTCCTCTCGTCGGTAAGCTCCTTCCCTTCCCTTCTTGTTGGTCTCTATGGCGGTTCCGTCATGGAAATGGAGTGTCTCCTATGTCGAAACCCAAGATCTGGCTCATGCAACGCAAGATCCAATGATGGATGGATTGGCCAATGGAACGCAAGATCCAATAATGGGTGAATTGCATCTATGGTCGGCCAAGGATTGGTTGGGTCTGATGACAACTAAAGGTACGCCGATCGTGGGCAAATATTTGAATAAGGGTGATCAGGTTGATGTGGGATCTGTGGTGGTCTTCAAAGGTTTTAAGGTGTCTGTTCTTCATTGTGTGCTGTCACCGTCTGAGGGTTGTCCTGCATCGGTCAGAGATCTTCTGTGAATGTCTGGATCTGATTCAAACTCGGGGGATCGTGGATGGCATGTAACTTATTCCACTCATCGTGATCTGTGGAAGGGGCGCATGAAATCATATGATGGTTCTTTGCAGTTGTCAGTTAAGGATAATTGGCTTTTGCTCAGGGATGCTCGAGGTGCGATGGTGGGTAGACGTGGACTTAAAACCACAGATAGTTTCAGTATTGGTGCAAAGCTCTCCTTCCCCTAATCATGTGGTGAGGTTGGGGACTCAATGGAAATTTGCTAAGGCATCTGTCTCATCGTCTAGTCTACCAAAGAAAGACTTGCTTCAGATTCACGTGATTCCTCCTGAGGTAATGTCGAAAGAGCATGATAAGAACAACAACTCCACTGCAGATTCTGAGTGTGCTTCCTCTTCTGGTGCAAGTTCTTTTGCCAACTCAGTGCATGCATCCTTGTTTATGGGGCTCAATTTCTCTCATGGTATTAATTTTGCAAAGGATGTTAAGAATAAATTCAATGTTGACGTTCATCCTTCTCCTGAGGCTGGTCAATTCTCCATGGTGGTCTCCTTTGGTCGAGCTAATTTTCGGATGGAAGAGGATCTGGTTAGTATTGCCTTGGAAGCAGTGATTGGGGGCTTCTGTGGTGAATTAAAAGTGACCTCGCTGAGAGATCGTGTTTTCTCCTTCTGTGTATCCACCAAGGAGGTGGGCTTTCACATTTTGAAAATGAGGAGGTTTGCCTGTGCTCAATTTAAATGTTTCTTCCACCTGTGGGGTCGAGGTGGGCCCAATTGGAGATGGGAATTTAAAAATTGGCAAATGCAATGTGATGCTGATTGGACTTTGGTTAGTCCTCCAAGAGGGGTAGTGAAGAAAGGGTTGGCTGCCTTGCAAAAGAAAGCAGGGAGATCCATTATCGCTAAATCTCATAATTCTGCAAAGAAAAGTTTGAATTTTGCATCAGAGATTAGTTATGAAGCATGTAAGGGGTATAGTAATCCAACAATTGGGCCAGATGTACTTGTCGAGTCAGCAACCCAAGAGACTTTGCCTGAGGGACAAAATGTGCAAGGCAATGTAATGGTGGGGCCGGATGACAAGCTAATGGAGATGATGATTTTCAGAAGATGATAGATGATATGGCATATAAGGTTTGGACATGTGGGAGGTGTTTAAATATGGGCCATTTTACAGCTGATTGCACTAATGATATAAGATGTCGAGTTTGTTTTAATTATGGTCATGTTCGGAAAAAGTGCTTTACATATAAGCGTAAGTCGGCTCATACATGGATTCCTAAGCAGGGTTCAGATTCCATACCCGTTAAGGAAACCGAGGACTCCGCCGTTCCCCCTTCTGATTCTTTATTACTAAATCCCCTGGAAACAAGACAGAGTCGGCAACACATTAACCACAAGCACACACCAGACCCTGTTGCTTCGTCTCCTTCCTCGGCGGAGACGATGGCAGTGTTCGAAGTTGATCCTGTGCCTTGGCTGCCATGGGGGCATCAGGTCATTGATGGAGGTCCTACGCGTCTGCCGCGCTCATACTACTATGCGGCGCAGGATCCTCCGGCTCGTCATCAGGCCTTCTGCATCGCCACGGTGGACCCGCCGCCGCAGCCGCAAGCGGCTGCTCTTTGGAGAGATCAGGTGCATAATTTCTTGGTCGGGCCGTTGCAGCGTTATGTTGTGTCTTCACAGCCTAGTTTATTTGGAGTGGGCTTGTTCGAGATGAGTAGTCCCAACTCAGCCAGCGCTCTTGTGCAGCATGGTCAGTTTCAGTTGCAAAATCGTATGATTAGGTTCATGCATGTGGGCGAGGCTCCGCAGAATCACAGAGCGGCGTTGGGTTTTCGTCGAGGATGGCTTATGTTCTTGGGGGTGCACCCAGATTACCGCAACGATCTGGATATTGCCAATGCAGTGAGCACTTTTGGACAGTATCACACCTGGAATAATAATGATCCAGTGCTAGAGAGGGTTTTGGTTTATGCCTCCTTTCCATCTCCTCAACTGGTGCCTAGGGATGTGGTTTTTGGTAAACTAGCACAGTGGCCCTCGCAAATGCGAGGGCATCAACTTTAATGTATCAAAAAGGTACCTTTTCATCTTATGTGGATATTCTTCTTTATTATTCATCTTATGCAACTCTAGCACTTCATCTTTAAAGTTTTTTAAACTATATATATCAAAGATGTATTTTTCTAAGCATTTTTAAATAACGGGTGAACATTTGGATTATAGCATGTGGTGTGCTCAGCCTTGATGTGTCCACTGGTTTTGAAGACATGTGTGAGCGCATATATTATGTAACTTTTTAAATAGTCCGAAAATGCAATTGCAAGAGGTGTTATCAAGTACTGAGTGGTCCTTTAAGATGTATATATAGATAGCTCTTGGTTAGTTTTTTAATTTATGTAAGATGGAGTACCAGTATACTATTTCATTGTAGAGTATATGTTTGATACTGAACTTATAAATACCTGAATATTTATAAATTAAAACATGAATATTTAAATACCTAAGTATCTGTTTGTTAGCTTTTAAATTTTGCCTCCTTGCAGTATATGCTTAAGTATAAATACTTGAATATTTCAAAATAAAAACAATTTTTATTCAGCCTTACCTGATCATATTTGTGCCTGGAATATCCAGTAGAGCATAGTTTTATTCTCCAAGGTACAACACAGTGATAGTTTTTGAGTAACATGGAATTTCTAGAACATGAGCCACAAACAACGGTAAATATATAATGATGGAATGCTTGGGCTACAAATACCTTCTTAGCGTGTTCTCCGTGTGAACCTCAATAACTTCTAGATCTGAAAATAACCGCTCGATTTGTGGAATAATCACTGTAGACTTTCTGCTGAGCTGATTAATCATTGTCATGGACGTCTCACCGTCAAAAACAAAATGGACGTCTTCAGGATGCTCTAGAGAGAGATTTGCACCACCGTCAATCATCTGAAGATGTACCTGATAACTGGGTAAAGTTGTAGTATGGCAATGAATATTATCCATCTCTGTTGACCGCGAATGAAGAAACATGAAATAGAGAGTATATTGTACCGTTGTATTATCAGATTCTCTTGGAAAAAACATTTCAAAATCTCACTATCTCATTCATGATTGGGGTGCTACCTGCTAGTTTTAACTCGCGATTTGAAAAATCAGATAGACTACCGTGCCAGCAGAGTTCAAATATTTGCAACACTAAATGTGTTATGTCCGGAGTTGGTGCACAAAAACTATGGAATATATAATAGAAACCGTGTGACAAAAAAACATATTATCCAATGTTGGAGGGACTTAGATCCGTAATGTTGTGAGCATATCAAATCCTCTACCCCTTCGTCCACTAAGGTTGTCCTTGCTTGTAGCTTTCCAGTAGTAGTTGCATCTATAGAGAAAAAAAAAGTTAGGATAGCAGAACTTTATGATCCATAGAAATTCCAATGACTATTCATAAAAGTCATATTTACAATGAGGCCAATGAAAACATTAATTCTTTACTGAAGAAGAAGAAAAATAAAAAATGAAGTATGACCTTACGTACAACTAAATTTATTAGGAAATAAGAGAAGGAAATGAACGCATATATAAAATAATGTGAAAACGTGAGAAAAATAAGAGCATTAACAAATGTATTTAAAGTGTAATTCTATATTAGTCAATCCCCTGGCACCTTGCAAGAGAAGATACTTTATATGTGATATATATAAAGCATCGAAGATTGGGACGTTTATATCAGCATATCTCTAATATGCTGAAATTACAGCCATGGTGATTGGTGAGGATAATTACCATGGCGCTACTTGCTCAGGAAAGAATCAACGAAAAATTGCAGTTTGACAGATAAATCCGTGCTTGATATTCGCGGCTACACGGACAGCAACGGCCTGGGCCAAATCTGCATCAATCTTCAGCCGTACGCAAGTCCTCTTTTACCTCAGCTGCAATACTATCTTGGGACAGATCTATCTGCTCGATTACAGCCTGGTCAGAACATGGAAGCGGAAGAATCGAAAGGTAAGAGAGAAGGGACAGAGAGAGTAAATTGCTAGTACTCCTTCCCATAGAATATGTTGAATATTTATCTAAATTCGAATGTATATACTAAAGAGTGTGTTGATAGATCTACATTTAAACAAATTTTTGATATTTTTTAAGGATAAAGGTAATACTTTTTTAAACAGCCGGCAGAAGCGCCGCCTCTGAGGAAACCCCATGTAGATTGCTACTATCAGGTATTGCGATACACCTTTTGTTGTAATCCTTAAAGCTCTGACCAGTTTCAGACTTTAGTTTTGAGCTGTAAGGCAATCAGCCATAAACAATTTGCGCATGAAGCAAAACAAAAGGAACTATAATCATCTGGTGTATGCATCTACATGTAGTTATTAGCAAAGCAAAGCCTAATTAATTGGCAAGACATCACACAGTACAAACTTACAGCAGATTCATGCTCACCACGCACGTGGGGCATGCAGGCATGCAGCGGCCACTGCTTACTTTTTATTTTCTCGGTAGATGCTGATACTGGCCCGTTCTATATTGAGATGGATCAGCGGCGCTGCCTGACTTTTCCCCTTGACCGGCGGCGCTGCCTGCTTTTTTTCCGTAGGTGCTGATGCTCTTTACTTGAGATCAATTGGCGGCGGCATGACCTAGATCGGTTTAGTCGATTGTGTATCGGCGCAAGTACTTTTATTTGCGGAAAAAGGAAACGGTATTCTACATAATGGCAAAGGTGGGTAATTAATTGTAATCTGAATATTAGTATTTCAATTAGCAAGATCAAATGGTTGTGGTTTACTGACGTATAAAATTAACGGACGGATGATACTGATTTTTGTGGGATTTTCTAGCTAATTCTCTAATTTCTGGTTAGCCTGTAATGCATTTTTAATATATAATAGATTTTCTTCAGTTGGAGGTGTCAAGGAGTCATGGACAGCTCCTGTCTATATTCTAACAGCAGATTTTGCTGACATCTTGCCTGCTGATGAGGATCAGATGCCCCCAGATGGAAATCCACACCCCCTTCCTGGTCATCTGTTGCACAATAATAACCTATTTGCTAATCCTCAGTTTCCAGAGGTTGGGTGGGATGCAGTGCAGCAAGAACCTGAGCTTGGAGGTATCAATATTCCTAATGCAGAGCAGAATGAGCAGGTGGATGTGGGGGAAGTAGAAGTCCAGGAGGCACCAGAGTCTATGGTGCTCAATATGTCTGATAGCTCCAGCTCTTCTGTGAATATGATGGATGGTCATGATGTAAATCAACATATGCATGTAATGGCCAATAATGTGCTGCAGGTGGGAGTGGTTACTTTGTTTATTGGTCCTCCTCCACCCCCTGATATACAGAGGAACAGATTTCTGAGTTATATGCTGCCGCAGGTGTCTGTTCAGTTGGCACAGGATAATTTGCCTGATATGTGTTTTGAAAGGTTGATCTCTGTGTCTCAAGACATCTGGAGAAAAGCTGCTGTAGATGGACTTTATGAAACCAAGGAGGGGACCAAGGACACCTGTGGTGATGCTATTTCTTTGTCTCAGGGGTATGTGGAGGCTATGATAAGGCCAATCCCTTTGGAGGAAGCTGTCCCTGTTTTCACTTCAATAAGTAAAAGAAAGAAAAGGAATGTGGATGTTGTGCAGTCCTTGGAAAGAAGGTTCACTAGAAGCTGCTTGAATGAAGAGGGGTACAGGCCAGCACCAGTCTTGGCTGTGCAGCCAAAAATTAAGAAAGTTCCTAGGGCCAAGCTGTTGGTGGGGCCTGCTGAAGAGGTACAGATGAGTAAGAAGAAGCAGAAGAAGAAGCTAGCTGATGACCAAGAAGAGCAACAGTCTCAGCAGGATATTCCTGTTACTCCAGTTCATGTGTTGCAGAGAGTGGGCAGGGAGCTGGGCATTGCCTCAGAGAAATTGACAAAGGATCTACTTGAAGCTGATCCAAGTGTGAAGAAGAATGCAGAAGCTAATGAAGATACAACATAAGACATCTCTGTTCTTTGGCTGGCCTAGTGGTTTCAACTTTGTTAGGATGTGGCAGTTGGTTAGCAGGTGCTTTTGTGGAAGTTCAGTTAGGTTTGAAGTTGTCAGTCCTGATGATATTTTTTGGGTTGTGTGTGTGGCCCATGTTGCTTTTATGACAGTTAAAGCTTTTGTGGTGGTGCATATCTTGTCTGATAATACTTGTCAGACCATCTTATTTGTGCTTTTGATGTTTCATTAATGAGTCGTGTATCAAAAAGAAAATGGCGTGTGTTGTGCTGGAATGTGAGGGGTCTCAATGCTGATACTAGACAAAGGGAAGTGCGATCAAAAATTGAGGAAAGTGAGTGTGACATTATTTGCTTACAAGAAACAAAATGTGAAGAGTTTGATTGGCGTCTCCTTAGGAAATTCTGCCCTAAAAAATATGATTCTTTCTCTTATGCACCATCTCAAGGAGCCTCTGGGGGTATTTTGGTGGTATGGAATTCATCAGTGTTTAAAGGTTGCCTAATATAGTCACAGAGATTTGGTCTCATTATAAATTTCACTTCCATGCATAATAATGAGCAGTGGACATTGGTTTGTGTTTATGGTCCATGCAAAGGGGTGGAGCGTGATAATTTTGTTGCTTGGCTTTACAATTTGATAATTCCACCAGGAGAGAATTGGCTAGTCCTAGGGGACTTTAACTTTATCAGATCTCATGAAAATAGAAACAAGCCTGGAGGTGATGTGCATGATATGTTTCTGTTTAATGATATTATTGGTCATTTGGGTTTATTAGAATTGCCAATCAAGGGTAGAGCTTTCACATGGTCAAATATGCAGAAAGACCCATTGCTTGAGCAGTTGGACTGGTTTTTTACAAGTTCACATTGGATCTCTGTGTTTCCCAATACCTTAGTGCTTTCTCTTGCCAAAACTGGGTCAGACCATGTGCCATGTGTAGTTAACATTGATACAGCTATTCCCAAAGCTTCCTTGTTTAGGTTTGATAATTACTGGGTTGATCTTCCAGGGTTTAAAGAATGTGTAACAAAGTCATGGGGTACTGGTTCACATAAAAAATATAGTTCTGCTATTGTGGCAGACAAACTTAAGAAATTAAGAGCTGAGCTGAAAAGGTGGCATGTGAGTTTTTCCAAGCTAAAGGACTTAATTCAGAAGTGCAATAGTGTTATTCTTTTTCTGGATACATTGGAAGAGCAGAGGAGTCTGTATAGAGTGGAATTTAATTTCAGAGCCATTGTGAAATTACACCTGGATGAATTGTTGTTGGCTGAGTGTAATTACTGGAAGAAAAGATGCACTATTAGATGGATGAAGCAGGGTGAGGATAATACCAAGTTCTTTCATGCAATGGCCACTGAGAGATATAGGAGGAATTCCATTGCTATGTTGCAGGATGAGGAAGGAAATGATGTGACTGATCATCAGCTAATGGCAGGGATGTTCTATAAAGAATATAAGGCAAGGATGGAGCATTCTGAGCCCATTTTTATGCAATTTGACCTTGACAATATTCTGTCACCAGTGGATGGGCTGGAGGATTTGACTAGGCCATTCACTAAGCAGGAGATGGATGATGTGATTAAATTTATGCCAATAGACAGGGCTCCTGGACCTAATGGATTTAATGGGCTATTTCTTAAGCAATGTTGGGATGTGGTTAAAGGTGATTTCTATCAGTTGGCAGCTGATTTCTATAATGAGAATATTCAGTTGAGTAATATTAATGGGTCTTATATAACCCTGGTACCTAAGAAGGCTGCTCCTATTAGGGTGAATGATTTCAGGCCAATATCATTGACCAATGTCTGTGTCAAGTTTCTTACCAAGTTAGCTGCTAATAGATTGCAAGATAAAATCCTTTCATGCATTCATAAGAATCAGTATGGTTTTCTTAGGGGAAGAACTATACAGGATTGCTTGGCATGGGCTTTTGAGTATATTTATCTTTGTCAAGCATCAAAAAAGCCTATCATCATTTTGAAGTTAGATTTTGCTAAGGCTTTTGACACAATAGAGCATGAAGCAATACTACAAGTCATGGAGCACAAGGGGTTTAATAGTAAATTGTTGAGTTGGGCCAAGATTATTTTGACAACTGGTACCTCTTCCATTCTTCTTAATGGTATTCCTGGGAAACAGTTTCAGTGTAAACGTGGGGTCAGGCAGGGAGACCCAATATCTCCTTTGTTCTACACTTTTGGCTCTGATTTGCTGCAATCAGTGGTTAATGCAATGGTGTTAGAGGGTTCTTTATCTTTACCAATTGTTACAAATGATGAAGACTTTCCTATTATACAGTATGTTGATGATACTTTGTTGATTATGCCAGCAGACAAGATGCAACTTCAGGCTCTAAAGGAAACTCTCAGGAAGTTTTCCATGTCTACTGGTCTGAACATTAACTTTGATAAGTCACAGATGGTTCCTATAAATGTTCCTGAGGAGTTAATTACTGAATTGGCCATTGATTTTGGTTGTCAAGTGGGTGTGATGCCTTTCACTTATCTTGGTCTTCCATTGGGATCTACGAGACCAACCATTGCTGAGATGTCGCCTCTAGTATGTAGGCTTGAGAGGAAACTTACTTCCAGTTCTTGTTTTCTGTCGCAAGGTGCACGTTTGCAACTCATCAATTCAGCACTGGCATCTATGCCTTTGCATTTTCTGTGTACGTTGCAGTTACCTCTTGGGTTGACAGGACAGCTAGACAGAATTCTTCGACAATGTCTGTGGAGAGACCAAGATGGGGAGCCCAAGCAATCACTAGCAGCATGGGAAATGATCTGCAAGCCTAAGTTCAAGGGTGGTTTGGGTATAGTTAATTTCCAAAAGCAAAATGCAGCCTTGCTAATCAAGTTTTTGGACAAGTTTTATAACAAAAAGGATATCCCTTGGGTGCATTTGGTTTGGTTTGCTCATTATCAAGGGAAGGTACCTCATGAGGAAAATCTATGTGGATCTTTCTGGTGGAGAGATGTGTGTAAACAAGTGGACAATTTCAGAGGGGTTGCTTATGTCACTCATGGTTCAGGGGAAACTGCATCTTTTTGGCATGATAGTTGGAATATGGCAGGTTCAAAGCAGCCAATGAGCCAACGATTCCCCAGACTGTTTTCCTATGTGCTGAATGATAAAGCATCTATTGCACATATTTATCAGTTGGAGGATATGATGGAGCTGTTTTATACACCATTATCTACACAAGCTTATCAGGAATTGATTGAGCTGCAGGGTCTGATGCAGGATAATCCTCTGATAGCAGAGAAGGATAGGTGGCAATATTGTTGGGGGGATGCTTACTCTTCCAAAGCTTTCTATGATCAGATCCATGCTCATATTAGGGTACCTATGGTTTATTCTTGGTTGTGGAAATCTGCATGCATGATGAAATTGAAAGTGTTTGCTTGGTTGCTCTTATCTGATAGATTAAACACTAAAGATTTATTGAAGAGGCGTCACTGGAATGTGACAGAGGATTACACTTGTCATTTATGTCATGCACATGTTTATGAGGATAGAGTGCATCTATTTTTTGAATGCAAGTTTAGTGCAAGAGTTTGGAATTATCTGCAGATTTCTTGGAGTAGTGCTGAAGTGGATATGCAAAGAATTTTGGCACTTGCTAAGAAGGATTTTGGTTTACCATTTTTCATGGAGGTTCTTATTACTGCTTGTTGGAACATTTGGTTAATCCGCAATGCAAAGGTTTTTAGGCAAGAGCAGGAGACTTTTGCTAGGTGGAAAAGTCAGTTTGTGCATGATATGACTCTCTTGCAGTACAGAATTAAAGCTAAGCACAAGGACAGGCTGTTATCTTGGATTAGGTCCCTGCCTTAGGTCCCTCTTCCTTGGTGTACATAGGCTTTCTGTTCATTCTTTTTTTTTTGTTTCTTGTTCTTTTGAACCAAGTTCTGTCTTTATTCTTTTATTATAAATGAAAATTTGCTGTGGGGCTTTTTGCCTCACGGTTCCGGGTCAAAAAAAAACGACGATGATGACGAGGAGGAAGAAGCTCCGGCCGAGGGCTGGGGCAGCATCGATGAGGAAATCTCCGGAATCAGCGCCGACGGCAGTTACGACGCCGACGACGAGGCCAGCGAGGATTAGTAGTATAGGATTAGTAGTACTCGAGCAATCGGCTCTTCTTTTGTTCTTCCTTTCTTGAGCAATCGGCTCTTCATTGTAAAAACCCCTCTTATTAATAAAGAAGTGCTTCCAGTTAATTTTGCCGATAGTCAAAGTCAAACAATCCCCAAAAGAGCCGATGGCATCGCATCGGCCTCTACCATAAAACGCGAGTAAGGCCAACCCAGTTGCCCCTTCAAACGGTAACCCGTGACCTCCGTCTGAGAAAGCAAACTCAGATCCCCAAATCGCCGCCCGAGCAGATCCAACTCACGGCCACACGAATCTCAGATCTCAACCGCGCCATTCCAACTCCACAGCGCATCCAATGGCGGAATCATCCAACGCCAACGCCATGGTCTCCGGTCTGAAGGTAATCCTTAACCGCCCCTCGCCATCCGAGTAAATGTTAGGATTAATAGCAATCACCTGAATTAATGTCCTATTTCGTTATTAATTTAGGTTTCAGACATCCTGCTGCCGCATCCTTCTCTCCCAAATTCTATGTGTCTTGGCCCCCGTTCTTCTGAGAGTCCCGCTCACTTAATCTCATGCGAGGCTAACAGAATCCCCTTTGTGAACCAGAACTTAGATCTGACTTCCTGGGCCGACTGCCTACGAGCCTGGCCTAATCCTCCTGAGGGTTGGGTGGCATGGTACAGTAGAGTGTCAAAAACCCATTATGCCACCTGGGAAACTATAGGGATAGCCGATGCCTTGTCATTATCATTGTCTCCTCTTGAAAAGAATGAGAATATTCTGAAAACCATCGGCTACTTCTGGTCTGATGCACTGAACTGCTTCATGTTTGGCCACGGCCCCATGACACCAACTCTGCTGGACGTGGCCATGATCACAGGCCTAGACATTGCATCCTCAAGCCCCTCTGCTTTTAAGCTGCCAAAGGTCCCTTTCACCCTTTCCTCCAAAACAGAGTGTACCAGCTGGGGTGCCTACCTCAGACGTTATATGAAAACCAAAGGCCCTGTGACAGAGAGAGAACACACGGCCTTCCTGAACTTCTGGCTGGAGCACTTCATATTCTGTGGCCCATCACTCGCCCCAACCAAGAATTACCTCTCCCTGGCCTATGAACTCGCCAAAGGCACTCAGCTTGGCGTTGGCAAACTGCTTCTTGGGGAGGTCTATCGATCTCTCCAACTGATGCCTGTCAAACTGTTCTCCCAAAAAACAGTTAAAACAGGAGGTCCTTGGTGGTTTATTCAGTTATGGGCTCAGCTGTACTTCCAACACCAGATCCCAAACTTCCCACCTTTGGCCACTTGCACCTTCCCAAATGCTAGTGGCAAGCAAATCCGATGCACTAGCTATGGCCAAGCTCTGTACAGCCTCCCAGGCAGCAAGTTGATTCCTAAGGAAGCATCAGAGTGGTTCAGAACTTTCTTCCAAGGCTTGGACAATCCTCTGTTCTTTCCTTATACTGAGTCTGAAAATTTTGAGAACCCAGTTTCCTTCAGGTTGGACAGCTTTGCCGATGACCCCAGCACTCGGTATTTGTACTCTATCATGATCCGTCCTTGCTTTCTTCCAGTTGGCATGAGTACCTCAAACAGGATCATCAAGCCTGGTTATGAATCTTACCAGCCGGTGGTAGTAGCCCGGCAGTTTGGTCTTGGGCAAGTGTCTCCACACTTCTTTCTCCACCACCTGACAGAAAGCAGAGCTGAACTGCCTGGCATCCTTACTAGCCAGAGGTGCTATTCCTTCTTTGACGCTCTGTCCATTCCAATCCCTCACAACCTTCGTTTCACCACCACTTCCGATGGTTTCGAGATCTGGTGGTCTATGTGGAAGACTCACGCTTTCAGAAGAGCTCTAGGACCGCTGCTGAAGCAACTTGATGCTGAATACGATGTCCCTGCAGACCAGGTACAATTGCTTATAAATTCCTTGCAATGGCTCGCGATGATCGTGTGTAACCTGGCTCTATCTCCTTGCAGCAGCAAGATGGCCCAGAACCCATGCAAGCCGATGGCTCCCCCTTCAAGTTCCTTCCCCCAGCCCCGGTGGTTCTCTTCTGCCAGAGTTCGCCACCCCTGAAGAAGGTTATGATGCAGGGCCAGCCGATTTCTCCGAAATCGGCTTCCAAAAGCAGAGCATCCTCAGGGCCAGCTGCCCCCCGAGCCTCAATCCAGGCAAGGAAAGCAGTGAGGAAAGTGGCTGCCAGGAAGACCTTGAAGCGCCAAGCCCCTACTCCTGCTCAAGAAAGCCTGCACGTAAGTTGATCTATGCCTTGACTAATTTCATCTGTCCTTCCAGGCTTTGGCAACATGCTTGTATCTCTTTTACAGACCTCCACCGAGGAGAACCCCAGCGAGGAGGCACAGTCAAGTCGAAGGGACTCGAGCTCAAGTGATTCAGGAAGAACCACCACCCAGAGCCAGACGGACTTGCCACCATCGGCTTCCAAGAAAAGGTCAGCCCCCAAAGCCGCTGTTTCTCAATCTCCGATCAGAACAGGGTCGCGCGTGAAGCGCCGATGCGTCAAGAGGACTCGCAAGGACCCACGAGCTTCTTCACCAAGCCAGGAGGTTTCAAATGTAATTACTCCCCTGGTTTATATTTCATGCTGTTCCATTGCCATTCGGATCGGCTAATCCCTTCCTTTTGTAGACTAATGAGACCTCTAGCGGGGACGTCGAAGAGGTACTGATGCCATCCGCCACGCTAGACCTAGCAACTTCAAAGAGCGCGGTTAACAAGGTGGCCACCCTAACCAAGCCCACGGAAAAGCCGATCACCACGACATCGGCTGTCCCTCCCATCTTGGGAGAGGTACACTCCATTCCCTTGGCTCCACCCTTTTCTTTTGCTGTATACTAATGCTGTTCTTGTCTGTCTGTCAGGGTTGTGATCTCTCAAGCTTGCTGACGTTCGACCCTGAATCCATCGAACCAGCTACTTCCAAGGCAGGTGAAGAGCCAAGTCCTAGCACGGCCCATGGTCCACTCCAGCATCTCAAGGCTTTGCTCTCCTCCTCAGTTGAGACCCTGGTTGAAAACCCCGAGGAAGTAAAGAGCATTCTCGAAGACATCCAGCCCCATCTCCCAGTGACACTGCAGGTGAAACTTTGGCCAGCTGTGACTCTGTCGGTCTTCAGGTCAAGGGTGCAGTCGGCTCGTCAAAGAATTAACCTTCGCCACGCCCAGCTACCGTTGAGAACCGATATTGCAGACAAGTGTCAACGGCTCAACGAGAAAAAGGCTGCCTTGGACGCCAAAACTGACACCTCTGCCAACAGTGCCGAACTCGAAACCCCGCGTAAGGAACTGGAGAACCTTGAAGAGAGGGTCAGGGTGACCAAGCAGCTTATACAAGATAAGGAAGCTCTTATTGCCCACTCTCAAGAGGAAGCAAAAGGCCTCACAGCGGATCTGAAGACCGATCTGGCTGAAATTCGTGCCCTGAGCAGTCAGCTGGTGACGGGCAAAGACGAGGACGATGAGGCTGAGATCGCCGAGGTGGATCGTATCCGTGCTGACGCCCTTCAAGCCCTCAACGCGTTTCTTCAGTAGGGCCTCTCCGTGTAAACTGATAAATGCTTTGTTAAACTTGTACCTGCAGAGTCGATGGCTGTGCATCGGTTTTTTATTCTGAAGTCAATGTCTTTACATCGGCTGTACTTGTATACTGTTGCCTTCGCGTATTTTCTCAAGTCGATGTTTTTGCATCGGCTTTTTTTTTACTGGCCGATTTTTCTATCGGCCCCCATATTTCACTGTCCGCATGTATCGCACATGTTCATCTGATTAGGTGCCCCCCGAGCCGAATCTGTCAGGTTACTGCAGATATCGGCTCTGCAGTTATCCAAAGAACTATACCTGAACATCGGCTCTATCATGACCAATGTCGACTTCTTCTAGCTCGTCAGCCGATGTAAACCCATACCCTAGCTTTCCGTCTCCTGTTAGATCGACACTGAACACAGGCAAAACGTATGGCGAGGATAATAATATGGGCCGATTGCTGGAATCGGCCCCCATTTTGATTGCATTGCTCAATGAGGGTTTACATCTTGTTCGTGCGGCACTACGTCTACGTGGCATGCTGGAGACAAGATCATCACTTTTTATTTTTTGGGGCCGATCACAAGGATCGGCCTTGCCACGTACATCCATAGCCTTTGCTCTTGTTACACAGTCAGGCCGGTGGATAAGACCAGCCTCACCCCGTTTTTTGTCACGTCGATGCGCTCACAGTCGTCCAAAGTGATGCCGGAGAGTGGATCTTGGCCTGCCGTCTCCCAAACGTTCATGCCACCGTTGAGATCTCGGCTGAGTCATCTGCGTGGACGATTTCTACTTCATCTCCATCCCACTGTATGAAGCATTGATGCATCGTGGATGGAATGCAACAGTTGGCATGGATCCAATCTCTCCCTAGTAGGACAGCGTAGGTGCTCTTGCTATCGACAATGAAGAATGTCGTAGGGATGGTTTTCCTTCCTACGGTCAGATCCACGTTCAGAACACCTTGTGCCTCTGATGCTTGGCCATTGAAGTCGCTCAATGTGACGTTGGTCTTGATCAGATCCGAGCTAGAGCGTCCCAGACGATGTAGCATGGAGTATGGCATGATGTTGACTGCCGCTCCGGTGTCGACCAGCATCTTGTTGACTGGCTGCCCGTTGATATAACCTCGTAAGTACAGGGCCTTCAGGTGTCTGTAACTTCTTTCTCGTGGCTTCTCAAAGATAACCGGCCTTGGGCCGCAGTCAAGTTGTGCCACAGGTGCCTCTTCGGTTCCAGGAGCACAAAACTCCGCTGGAAGGATGAACACCATGTTTGTGCCAGCTGATGTCCCATCATCGGCTTTCTTCTGTTTGGGGCGCCACTCTTTCTTCTGTGGTCGACCCTCCTCGTCCAGAGTTCGCTGAATTTTCGCGGCCAGATCAGGCCGCGCCTTCCACAACGTATGCAGGTATAACCTTTCGGCTTCCTCCAAGCAATGTAGTCGCTGAACCCTACGTTTTTGGGAGTGGCTGAGTCCATCAGGGCACCACCTTGGACGGTGGTATTTATCTTCTTCTTCTTCTTCTTCTTCTTCGTCTTCTAATTCCTCGAGATCTTCTACCCGAGAGGACTCAGCTTGCTTGTTCCGAGATGGGAGAGGTCCTAGACGCTTGAACACTGACACGTCTCCCATGCCCTTCTTCTTCTGTCTACATTCTGGGCAGTTGCCGATTGTGGGCAATCGGCTCATTCCTGAATCCCAGCAGTGTTTGAAGAAGGGACAGTCCCAGTGCCTGTCCACGTCGTCCTGCTCTCTTGACTTCTCCTTGGCATGGCACTCATATCTTTCCTCGTCTCGATCATGCCGACGATGTCTCCTGGCGTCCCTGCTAGCCAGCCGATCTCTTTCGTCATCGTCGTTGTTTCGTCGGCGTTGGTCGTACTGACTCACATATTTGTTGAGGAGGTGATCAGAGAGAGGTCGTTGATATCGCACATTCTTCACTTCTCCCTCTGTGATGTAGCGCTTGCCATCGTGTCGGGACCGATCGCGTGGAACGGCCTCCTCTTTGTCCTTGCCACGAGAGCGGCTGCCCTCGTCTCTGTCCTTATCGGGGTGGTGTGCAGGTCCTACCATGTTAATGCTGAACGAAAAACCTGTCTGGCACCTCCCGGGGTAAGCGTACTCCACCATGTTAATGGCGGGAAAGGGGTGTGTGTCAACTTTCATGGCGTATTGGCTGAAAATTAGACGCCCTTGTTCTATCGCCATTTGGATCTGCTGACGCCACACCCTGCAGTCGTTGGTGGTATGGGTTAACGTGTTGTGCCACTTGCAATATGGCTTGCCGTTGAGCTCTTGCACCGTAGGGAATTTGTGGCCTTCGGGTAACTTTAGCTGCTTCTCCTTGAGCAAGAGGTCGAAAATTTGCTCAGCTTTGGTCACGTCGAAGTCAAACCCTCTTGGAGGACCTTGTGGCTTAACCCACTTGCAGGACACGGGGCTTGCCCCCCGAGTCCATTCAGACACTGCTACCTCTTGATCTCCTGCAGAGCCTTCACCTTCCTCTGTCTCAACCAGGACTACCGCACGCTTGAACTTGTCCTGGTACAACTCTGGGTGGCGTTGTTCATATAATGACAGTTTCTGAACCATATGCGCCAGTGAAGCGTAATCTGCTTGGGAAGCCATATCCTTGATTGGCGATGCGAGACCCACCACCGCCAGCTCGACTGCTTCTTTTTCAGTCAAACGAGCCGAATAGCATCGGTTCCTGATGGCCCTGAAGCGCTGGATGTATTCTGACACTGTTTCTCCGCGCTTCTGCCGTACTTGTGCTAGATCGACAATGCCAGCCTCAGAAGCCTCTGAGTGATACTGCATGTGGAACTGCTCTTCCATCTGCTTCCAAGTCCGGATTGAATCTGGTGGCAGCGAGGTGTACCACCCGAAAGCCGATCCTGTGAGAGACTGTGTGAAGAACCTCACGCGTAGTGCATCTGATGCTGAGATCGTGCCCAGCTGCGCCAAATATCGGCTCACATGCTCGATTGAACTGGAGCCATCTGACCCACTAAACTTGGAGAATTCAGGGAGCCGATATTTGGGTGGTAGTGGGATCAAATCGTACTCGTTGGGGTACGGCTTGGAATAGCCGATTGCCCTCCTTTTCGGCACCATGCCAAACTGGTCTCTCAAGATGGTACTGATCTGATCCGCGGTGCTAGCTGCAGGAGTCGAGCTCTGAAGATTCGCTGGAGTGGCATACTTAGCTAGCCACGCTTGCTTCTCAAGATCTGAGCTAGCTGCAGGAGTTGAGCTTTGAAGGTTTGTTGGAGTGGCATACTTAGCTAGCCACGTCTGCTTCTCAAGATCTGATCCAGAAGCCCCTCCTGCCGTTCCAGAAACCCCTGCTGTTGCAGTCTGGCTCGTGAGTGCCCAGTTACTGCAGTCTGGCACATATGTGCACGTGTATCCGTGCGGGATCTCCTTGGGTGCTTCATACAAGAACTGGTAATCGCTAGGATCGCCACCGATCTTGTAGACGATGAATGCCGGTGAACTCGGCACTTCTGGTGCTGCCAGCGCGAACGGCAGCGGTGGTCGGGTCTGGAGTGGTATCTCTCCTTGGTGAGTCCCTAGAGCAGGTCCTGATGGAGGGTACTGGTGTCTCATGATTTCCTGGATCACCCGAAGCGCGACACGCTCCAAAGCATTCACCAGGCTCTCAGAATGGCGGTGTAGCGAATGAGCTACCATGTGATTAACCTCCTGACGCAGAGACCTGGTGCGTTCTTCTGAAGGCGTAGACAGGTCCACTCCATCGAGCGCGCCTTCAGGTGAGAACCCTTTCCACCTGATGCCGTGTGAGCGGGTCCTCTGGAAAGAGCCGATGAGGTTGGCTTCAAAGATAGCTTTGACATCGTCATACTTCTTCTTGAGCTCCTCAGTCAGATCTTCGTACGTGACTGGATCTTCTGCCATCTCAGATGCGGATGATGATGCCGTTGACGTTGAAGACTGTCCCACCGGGCGTGCCAGAATGTGTTGGCGTCCGAAACCCACCGGCAAGTAGCGACGGGCAACACGTAGAGTCGGGAGGCTCCCAGAACTGCGGCTGGCCCTGGTCCCTCGAGCGACGGCCCGCAAAGCTCCGGTACGCACGTCCCGATGCTGGTGCAAGGGCGTGCCACCTGACCTATACGTGGTCAGGAAGGTGATGATCTGCTTCGCTTAGTTTCCTGCATGGCATGCACGTAAACATTAAATACGAGCCTCGATCGGCTCTCAGGTTGTCCTGTGAATCGGCTCAAGGAGCCGATCCACCCATGATTCGTATGAGGTCTACGATCACATGGTGGTCCTGCTTGATCAATATAAAGCTAAAACGACCTACGACGATTTAGGGTTTTCACCGCATAATCGGAACATCCTACACGTGATTGAGCCTGGCAGCCACGCAAGATGATAGTAAACCAGCCCTAGATAAGGCCTAAAAACCAACATGGAGTTGATTCCCGGAACATCTTATCTAGGGCTAGCAAACTACACCCTACGTGCTACTGGATCCTTCAACCCGTTTGCAAGGCCTAACTATGCAGATATTAAACTAATCCTTGGAGAACAAGGAGCAATCATAACAGATCGGATCTACTAAACATGGATCAAGCAAGGTGCCACCCTTGCACCTCAGATCGGCGCAAGGGTGGCTAGATGTCTAGGGATAGCATAGATCAAAGCATGTATAAAGGTAAAACAATGCTAACCCTAACACACCTACGATAACTACGTTGCTCGCCATCAACAAGGCTTCAGCACGAGCAACGCATGAACAACGAATAAACGTGTACTGCCTAGATCGCAAGATGCGATCTAGGCAGCATGATGCTTACCCGGAAGAAACACTCGAAACAAGGGAGTAGCGATGCGCCTAGATTGGTTTGTTATGAACGTGATTGTTGTTTTTCTCAATAACCCTAGATACATATTTATAGTCCGTAGACTTTCTAACGTGGGAATAATCCCAACCGTGTACGAGCCAAATTCTATCTAACCGACACGTATCCTACTATATTTACAGATACACGGGCAAACTAGCCCAAACTTCGTGCACCAGGCCGATTCATATATATCTTCCGTGTATATTCTTCAATCGCATCTTTAATCACGGCCCACCTCTGATCCGGTCAAATTCTGGTGATAACACCTTCTCAATACAAGGCTTAGGCTAGCAAGGTTATTTGAAGCAAACACAAGCATGAATCGGTACAGCAAAACTCATATAAAAACATATTGCGAGCATTATAAGACTCTACACTGTCGTCCTTGTTGCTCAAACCCTTACTAGGAAATATCTAGACTTTAGAGAGACCAATCATGCAAACCAAATTTTAGCAAGCTCTATGTATTTCTTCACTAATAGGTGCAAAGTATATGATGCAAGAGCTTAATCATGAGCACAACAATTGCCAAGTATCACATTGTTCAAGACATCATACCAATTACTATATGTAGCATTTCCCGTTTCCAACCATATAACAATTAACGAAGCAGTTTCAACCTTCGCCATGAAAATTAAAAGCTAAGAACACATGTGTTCATACGAACCAGCGGAGCGTGTCTCTCTCCCACACAAGCATTTATTCAAACAAAAACAAAAACAAACAGACGCTCCAAGTAAAGTACATAAGATGTGATGGAATAAAAATATAGTTTCACTAGAGGAACCTGATAATGTTGTCGATGAAGAAGGGGATGCCTTGGGCATCCCCAAGCTTAGATGCTTGAGTCTTCTTGAAATATGCAGGGATGAACCACCGGGGCATCCCCAAGCTTAGAGCTTTCACTCTTCTTGATCATAGTATATCATCCTCCTCTCTTGATGCTTGAAAACTTCCTCCACACCAAACTCAAAACAACTCATTAGAGGGTTAGTGCATAATAAAAATTCAAATGTTCAGAGGTGACACAATCATTCTTAACACATCTGGACATTGCTCAAAGCTACTGGAAGTTAATGGAACAAAGAAATCCATCCCACATAGCAAAAGAGGCAATGCGAAATAAAAGGCAGAATCTGTCAAAACAGAACAGTCCGTAAAGACGAATTTTATTGAGGCACCAGACCTGCTCAAATGAAAATGCTCAAATTTAATGAAAGTTGCGTACATATCCGAGGACCACTCATGTAAATTGGCATAATTTTCTGAGTTACCTACAGAGAATTAGGCCCACATTCGTGACAGCAAGAAATCTGTTTCTGCACAGTAATCCAAATCTAGTATGAACCTTACTATCAAAGACTTTACTTGGCACAACAATGCAACAAAATTAAGATAAGGAGAGGTTGCTACAGTAGTAACAACTTCCAAGACACAAATACAAAATAAAAGTACTGTAGCAAAATAAACACATGGGTTATCTCCCAAGAAGTTCTTTCTTTATAGCCATTAAGATGGGCTCAGCAGTTTTAATGATGCACTCGCAAGAAATAGTAGTTGAAGCAAAAGAGAGCATCAAGAGGAAAATTCAAAACACATTTAAGCCTAACATGCTTCCTATGAAAAGGAATCTTGTAAATAAACAAGTCCATGAAGAGCAAAGTAACAAGCATAGGAAGATAGAACAAGTGTAGCTTCAAAAATTTCAGCACATAGAGAGGTGTTTTAGTAACTTGAAAATTTCTACAACCATATTTTACTCTCTCATAATAATGTCTAGTAGCATCATGAGCAAATTCAACAATATAACTATCAAATGAAACATTCCTATCATGAGCTATATGCATAAAATTATTACTCTCCACATAAGCATAATCAATTTTATTAGTAACAGTGGGAGCAAATTCAACAAAGTAGCTATCATTATTATTCTCATGAAGTGTAGGAGGCATAGTATAATCATCATAAAATGTACTCTCCATAGTAGGCGGCACCAAAAGACCACTATCATTATAATCATCGTAAATAGGAGGCAAAGTATCATCAAAGAAAATTTTCTCCTCCATGCTTGGTGGACTAAAAAGATCATGCTCATCAAAACCAGCTTCCTCAAGCTTAGAATTTTCCATATCATTAGCAACAATGGTGTTCAAAGTGTTCATACTAATATGTTTCATGGGTTTTTTAATTTTCGAATCAAACCATCCATGTCTTAACTCAGGAAATAGAATAAAAAGCTCCATGTTGCTTTCCATTATGCCAAACTAGTGTAAAACAAGAAACAAAAAGATGCAATTGCAGGATCTAAAGGAAATAGCTTCGAGTACTTACAACGGCGCCGGAAAATAGCTTAGTAGCCGAGATCCGGAGTGTGAGTACCTTTTACCTTTCCTCCCCGGCAACGGCGCCAGAAAAGTGCTTGATGCCTACGGGTGCTTCTATTCTTGTAGACAGTGTTGGGCCTCCAAGAGCAGAGGTTTGTAGAACAGCAGCAAGTTTCCCTTAAGTGGATCACCCAAGGTTTATCGAACTCAGGGAGGATGAGGTCAAAGATATCCCTCTCAAGCAACCCTGCAACCACAAAGCAAGAAGTCTCTTGTGTCCCCAACACACCTAATACACTTGTCAGATGTATAGGTGCACTATTTCGGCGAAGAGATAGTGAAATACAGGTGGTATGAATGTATATGAGCAGTAGTAACGGCACCAGAAAATAGCTTGATGCTACAACTGGCGTGTGGTTGATGGTGGTAATATTGCAGGCAATACGGATGCAGTAGAACAGTAAACAAGCGATGATTGCAGTATTTGGGAACAAGGCCTAGGGATTATACTTTCACTAGTGGACACTCTCAACATTGATCACATAACAGAATAAATAGATAAATGCTATACTCTACACTCTCTTGTTGGATGATGAACACCACTAATTGTGTAGGATTACACGAACCCTCAATGCCAGAGTTAACAAGCTCCACAATATTCGATATTCATGTTTAAATAACCTTAGAGTGCACGATAGATCAACACAACTAAACCAAGTACTAACATAGCATGCACACTGTCACCTTCACACTATGAAAGGAGAAATAGATCACATCAATACTATCATAGCAATAATTAACTTCATAATCTACAAGAGATTACAATCATAACCTACGCCAAGTACTACACGATGCACACACTGTCACCATTACACCGTGCAGGAGGAATAGACTACTTTAATAACATCACTAGAGTAGCACATAGAATAGTAGTGATACAAAGCACATTGCAATCATAAAGGGATATAAATAAGCACCTCACTATGCTATTCATAACAGTGAATAAGTATTCTGTGAAATATAGCCTAAGAGACCCACACGGTGCACACACTGTCACCTTTACACACGTGGGACAAGGAGTCTCCGGAGATCACATAAGTAAAATCCACTTGACTAGCATAATGACATCTAGATTACAAGCATCATCATATGAATCTCAATCATGTAAGGCAGCTCATGAGATTATTGTATTGAAGTACATAGGGAGAGAGTGAACCACATAGCTACCGGTACAGCCCTTAGCCTCGATGGAGAACTACTCCCTCCTCATGGGAGACAGCAGTGTTGATGAAGATGGCGGTGGAGATGGCGGCGGTGGAGATGGCAGCGGTGTCGATGGAGAAGCCTTCCGGGGGCACTTCCCCATCCCGGCGGCGTGCCGGAACAGAGACTCCTGTCCCCCAGATCTTGGCTTCGCGATGGCGGCGGCTCTGGAAGGTTTCTCGTACCGTGGCTTTTCCGTATCGAAGATTTAGGTCAGGGACCTTTAAATAGGCGAAGAGGCGGAGTCGGAGGGTCGACGAGGCGATGACACAATAGGGCAGCGCGGTCCACCCCCTGGCCGCGCCAGCCTACTGTCTGGTGGGCCTGTGGCCCCCCTCTGGCGGCTCTCGGGTGTTCTGGAAGCTTCGTCCAATTCTAAGACTCTGGGCGTTGATTTCGTCCAATTCCGAGAATATATCCTTACTAGGATTTCTGAAACCAAAAACAGCAGAAAACAAGAACTGGCACTTCAGCATCTCGTCAATAGGTTAGTTCCAGAAAACGCATAAAATCATCATAAAGTGTGAACAAAACATGTAGGTATTGTCATAAAACAAGCATGGAACATAAGAAATTATCGATACGTTGGAGACGTATCACTGATCAATAACCAACATCGGGACCTCGATCCATAATGGCTTCTACATATTAAACGATGACTTCGTGATCGAAAGGACCATAAGCATTTGTTACAAATTCCTTTTGTCGCACAATACTTTAATTATCTCGATTCGATCATTGGTATCTTCATACCTAGTTCAATTATGTTACTGCTAAATACTCTTTACTCGTTCCGTGATATGATATCACTTGTGATCTAGTCACATGCTTGCAAGCTAATTGGATGTCATTCCACCAAGAGGGTCTAGAGTATATCTCTCCGTCATTTGGATGGGCAAATCACATTCTTTATCCATGAGCTTCAACTCTCACTTTCAGAGTACACAATGCCACCTTTATAACCACCCAGTTACGAAGCGGTGTTTGATGTTATCAAAGTAATCCTCTGGTGTTAGTGATTAACATGATCTCATGGTCGAACAATTAAGTTACTATGCATTTGACAACTATAGCAAAAAACCAACTTAATGACTTAATCTTATTGCTATGCTTACTATGGGTGTGTGTCCATCATATCATTCTCCCAATGATATGATCTTGTTATTTACAACATCTAATGTTCATGATTAGGAAACCATGATTATCAATTAATCAACAAGGTAGTTATACAAGAGACTTGCTAGGTTTGTTTACAAAACACACATGTATTAATGTTTTCAGTTAATACAATTATTGCATGGGATGTAAACATTTATCATACACAAATATATAATAATAACCACTTTATTATTGCGTCATGAGCATATCTCCAATAGCTAGCGGTGCCATTATTAACGCCATGTGTAGAATTTGGAAGGAGAGGAACCGACGTGTGTTCCAAAATTATGGTTTATTGCCGGACGCGATGGTTCACTTGGTTTTGGGAGAAGATTGCACAGAGGGCATACACATACACTCAAGACCTGGTTTGGTGCTTTGTGGGTATCTCCAGCGGGCCGACTCATCAGGTCTTGTGGTTGTCCGTTTCGGTCCGCACAGACGGACGGACAATGCGCGCAAGCTCTATCGGGGCGACATAAATGGATCGGACCGTCCGCCGCGACCCATCTGCGTCCCAAATTGGGAAACCGATGCGTCGACGCGGACATCGAGCGTTTCCTCCTGTGTCCGCCCGCATGCATCTTGGGCCTGCATGGAAGCGACCCAACAGTCTTCCACCTATGGCCATCAATGAAAGTACTCTGGCAGCACCGCCCGACGCATGCGCTCCTACTCTAGTCGCGCTGCATGACGCTTGCGCTCCTATTCTGGCCATGCCGCCTGCCATCTATCAATGTCGGTGTTTTGTTCTACGCTTCGGCATCCAATGCTCCAGCCTTTTATAAGCAGGCAAACGTCGGCCATTTTCTTCCACCGGCTCTCATCTTCCATTGCCACCACCACCACTAGCATCACCGCAGCCATGGCCGACGGCATATGCTCGAGGGGAGGGCGCCTAGGACGGCCTCCGGGCTATGCGTGGGCGTGGGGGGGGCCGCAGCCGAGGCCGGTGAGGAAGAGGTAGCGGGAGAGGACAGAGTCAGCCACTAGCATCATCGTCGCCACCGCCATCGTCGCTCGAGCCGGTCCCCATCAACCTCTCCTGCTTCGAGTTTGGCGTGACCATCCACCAGGGCATGAGCTGGGACAGGCTACGCCTTCCCCATAGGTTCGCCTCGGTCGTCAACGGGCAAGAGCCCCAATCATGTCCTGCTGCGCGTGTCCGGCAGCACGACCGGTCTGTGGCCCGCGGAGGTGATGTTCGATGGCGAGGGGCAGATGTTCCTCCATAAAGGCTGGAGGCTCTTCGCCCGCTGATACGTCTCCAACGTATCCATAATTTCTGATGTTACATGCTTGTTTTATGACAATACTTACATGTTTTGCTCGCACTTTATGATGATTTTATGCGTTTTTCGGAACTAACCTATTAACAAGATGCCACAGTGCTAGTTCTTGTTTTCTGCTGTTTTTGGTTCCAGAAAGGCTGTTCGGACAATATTCTCGGAATTGGACGAAATCAACGCCAAACATCTTATTTTTCCCGGAAGCATCCAGAACACCGAAGGAGAGTCGGAGGCGGGCCAGGGGGCCACCACACGCCAGGGCCGCGCGGGCTCCACCCTGGCTGCGCCGGCCTATGGGGAGGAGGCCCCAGGCGCCCTCCTGCGCCGCCTCTTCGCCTATATAAGTCCTTTCGACCTAAAAACTCGATACCAATTGACAAAACTCCAGAAAGACTCCAGGGGCGCCGCCTCCATCACGAAACTCAAATTCGGGGGACAGAAGTCTCTGTTCCGGCACCCTGCCGGGACGGGGAAGTGCCCTCGGAAGCCATCTCCATCGACGCCACCGCCTCCATCATGCTCCGTGAGTAGTTCCCCCATGGACTACGGGTTCTAGCAGTAGCTAGTTGGTACTCTCTATCCCATGTACTTCAATACAATGATCTCATGAGCTGCCTTACATGATTGAGATCCATCTGATGTAATCGGTGTTGTGTTTGTTGGGATCCGATGGATGATACATTATGATTAGTCTATCTATAAAGTTTGTGAAGTTATTGTTGCTGCAATCTTGTTATGCTTAATGCTTGTCACTAGGGCCCGAGTGGCATGATCTTAGATTTAAGCTCTATACTTACTGCTTAGATTGTATCTACAAGTTGTATGCACATGTCGCTGTCCGGAACCAAAGGCCCCGAAGTCACAGAAATCGGGACAACCGGAGGGGATGGCAGTGATGTGAGGATCACATGTTTTCACGGAGTGTTAATGCTTTGCTCCGGTGCTCTATTAAAAGGAGTACCTTAATATCCAGTAGATTCCCTAGAGGCCCGGCTGCCACCGGCTGGTAGGACAAAAGATGTTGTACAAGTTTCTCATTGCAAGCACGTATGACTATATATGGAAAACATGCCTACATGATTAATGAATTGATGTTCTTTCTTAATGCTTTATCAATCCTATCAATTGCCCAACTGTAATTTGTTCACCCAACACTTGTCACTTGTTATTGGAGAGTTACCACTAGTGTAGATCGCTGGGAACCCCGGTCCATCTTTCATCATCATATACTCGTTCTATATGTCATTGGAAGTAGTATCAACTATTTTCTGGTGCCATTGCTCCTGTGTTACTGATATTGCTGCTGTGTTACTGTTACTACTGCTCTCATATTACTGCTGCTTTCACATCACCCCTGTTACTAGTGCTTTTTCAGGTGCAGCTGAATTGACAACTCAGTTGTTAAGGCTTATAAGTATTATTTACCTCCCCTTGTGTCGAATCAATAAATTTGGGTTTTACTTCCCTCGAAGACTGCTGCGATCCCCTATACTTGTGGGTTATCAAGACTGTTTTCTGGCGCCGTTGCCGGGGAGGCATAGCTCTACTCATAAGTTCACCTAGGGAGTACACTCTACATCTCTCTCTGTTTTTATTTTCTTTTATTTTGTTTTGCTTAGTTTACTTTTGTTTAGTTTATTTGTGCTTAGTTTATTTCTGTCTAGTATTACTTTGCTTAGTTTCTTTTTGTCTTGTTTTATTTTTCTCATATACCCAAAAATCCATAAAAATTTGAAAAACCTAAAAATTAAAAACTGCTGTTATGGGAGAACCCATAACCTACTTGGAGCTCATAGAATATTATAATAATTATAGAGAATCAAGAACTAGTAAAGTAATGAGTGCTGTGATAGAAAAATTGAATACAATTGCTAAAATCTTGCTCAAACGCCATGATATAAACTGTTGCTCTCAACAGGATATTAAACATCTTAAATTTCAATGTGGCTTTAGTGAGGAATTTTTAATTAAGAACTATAATCGGAATAGCTATATTCATTTTGGGTTCGAAGAGGTAGAACAATTTGTCATATTTATGGGAGCCTCTGAGATAGAATCCTTCATGGTTAAAAATTATGAAACTTGTGTTGTTTGTAAGGACCTTAAAGATTATGTCTCTTATATCCTTAATTTTTGCAATGAAAGTTACAGTGATAATCCTTATATCATTGATTATAAAGAGAGACTCATTAATGCACAAGAATGCACTCACAATTTGCAGGAACCTGTGGAAGAAGAAATTGATGAACCTGAAAGCTCATTGGATGAAAAAGAAGAGGAGAGTGATGAACAAAAGGAGGAAGAATGGATTAGCTACCCATGCCAACCTTCTAATGAGAGTAACTCTTTATCTCTTACACTATTTGATTGTCCTCCATGCTTACCAAAAGAGGTTGAATGTTATGTTCCTGTGGATTCTCTTGAAATAGTACCTATGAGTAATACTTGTGAAAATAATTATGCTACTGTTATTTATGATAATCCATGCTACTTTGATAAATCTTATGATAATTCTTTGTTTGTGCCTGATGTCGAAATGCATGGTACTAAAGAGTTTTGTTTAGCAAATGTTTATGATAAAGCTCTAGATGATGGTCCTATGTTACTAGATAATATTAATTGTACTACTAATGAAAATGGGATTGGAGAGTTCTTGACTTTATCTATGAGTCCCATATCTCTTGAGATTGATCAATCATCATGTTATATTATTGATAAAAGTGGATTTGAAAGTTTTGATCCTACTATTTTTGAGGTTGATAAAAATTATGTGTTTATGGATCGTGAGAAGCATGCTTTATGTGATGGTTATATTGTTGAGTTTGTTCATGAAGCTACTGAAAATTATTATGAGAGAGGAAAATATGGTTGTAGAAATTTGCATGGTACTAAAACACCTCTCTATATGCTTAAAATTTTGAAGTTACGCTTGTTTTATCTTCTTATGCTTGTCACTTTGTTCTTCATGAATTTATTTGTGTACAAGATTCCTATGCATAGGAAGTGGGTTAGACTTAAATGTGTTTCGAATTTCCTTTTTGATGCTCTCTTTTGCTTCAACTCTTATTTCTTGCGAGTGCATCATTAAAACTGCTGAGCCCATCTTAATGGCTATAAAGAAAGCACTTCTTGAGAGATAACCCATGTCTTTATTTTGCTACTGTTTTGTTGTGTTTTGGAAGTTGTTACTACTGTAGCAACCTCTCCTTATCTTTATTTTATTGCATTGTTGTGCCAAGTGAAGCCTCTAGTAGAAGGTTGATGCTAGATTTGGATTTCTGCGCAGAAACAGATTTCTATCTGTCACGAATCTGGGTATGATTCTATGTAGGTAACTCAGAAAAATCTGCCAATTTACGTGCGCGTTCCTCAGATATGTACGCAACTTTCATTAGTTTTGAGTTTTCTGATTTGAGCAACGGAAGTACCTCTTTAAAATTCGTCTTTACTGGCTGTTCTGTTTTGGCAGATTCTGTCTCTGTTTTTTGCATTGTCTCTTGTGGACTTTAAGCAAGGCTTTCTAGACGTGGAGAGCTGTAGCTAATGTTTTATTGAGTTCTTGAAATGTGTCACTACAGGACCAAGGTGGATTCAAGTTTTTTGAGTACTAACCCCTCTAATGAAGTTTATGAGAAGTTTGGTGTGAAAGAAGTTTTCAAGGGTCAAGAGAGGAGGATGATATATGATCAAGAAGAGTGAAAAGTCTAAGCTTGGGGATGCCCCCGTGGTTCATCCCTGCATATTTCAAGAAGACTCAAGCGTCTAAGCTTGGGGATGCCCAAGGCATCCCCTTCTTCATCAACTTATCAGGTTTCTTCTATTGAAACTATATTTTTATTCGGTCACATCATATGTGCTTTAATTGGAGCGTCTGTGTGCTTTTATTTTTGTTTTTGTTTGAATAAATTCGGATCCTAGCAATCCTTGTTTGGGAGAGAGACACGCTCCGCTTTTTCATATGAACACTTGTTCTTCGTTTTACTTTTAATGTTCAATGGTAAAAGTTGGAAGCTACAATACTTATGATTATTTGGTTGGAAAAAGAAAATGCCTCATTTTGTCTTGAATAATTTGATACTTGGCAATTGTTTTGAGCTCTCAAGTAGATAATAATTAAGTTCTTGCATCATGTAGTTTGAACCTATTAGTGGAGAACTACTGTAGAGCTTGTTAAAATTGGTTTGCATGATTGGTCTCTCTTAAGGTCTAGATATTTTCTGGTAAAAGTGTTTGAGCAACAAGGAAGACAGTGTAGAGTATTATAATGCTTGCAATATGTTCTTATGTAAGTTTTGCTGTACCGGTTCATACTTGTGTTTGCTTCAAATAGCCTTGCTAGCCTAAGCCTTGTATCGAGAGGGAATACTTCTCATGCATCCAAAATCCTTGAGCCAACCACTATGCCATTTGTGTCCACCATACCTACCTACTACATGGTATTTCTCCGCCATTCCAAAGTAAATTGCTTGAGTGCTACCTTTCAACAATTCAAAATTTATCACCTCTGATTTGTGTCAATGTTTTATAGCTCATGAGGAAGTATGTGGTGTTTATCTTTCAATCTTGTTGGGCAACTTTCACCAATGGACTAGTGGCTTCATCCGCTTATCCAATAATTTTGCAAAAAGAGTTGGCAATGGGATTCCTAGTCCCAAATTAATTAACCAAAATAGACACTCCTCCATGGTATGTGATTGTTGGACGGCACCCGAAGGATTTGGTTAGCCATGGCTTGAGAAAGCAAAGGTGGGGAGGAGTGTCATCATAATAAAACTAAAATAAAAGGGCACTCCTTCATGGTATGAGATTGTTGGCAGGCACCCGAGGATTCGGTTAGCCATGGTTTGTGAAAGAAAGGTTGGAAGGAGTGCCACCCAAAAATAAAATAAAATGGGAGCCGCTCTTTGAAGGTTTGTCTGGCAAGGGGGTTAGAGTGCCCACTACCATTCGTTGACAACAACAAACACCTCTCAAAACTTTACTTTTATGCTCTCTTTATGTTTTCAAAACCAAAGCTCTAGCAGAAATATAGCAATCAATGCTTCCCTCTGGGAAGGGCCTTTCTTTTACTTTATGTTGAGTCAGTTTACCTACTTCCTTCCATCTTAGAAGCAAACACTTGAGTCAACTGTGCATTGATTCTTACATACTTGCTTATTTGCATTCATCATATTACTTTATGTTGACAATTATCCATGAGATATGCATGTTGAAAGTTGAAAGCAACCGCTGAAACTTATATCTTCCTTTGTGTTGCTTCGATACCTTTACTTTGAATCTATTGCTTTATGAGTTAACTCTTGTGCAAGACTTTTGATGCTTGTCTTGAAAGTACTATTCATGAAAAGTTTTGCTATATGTTATCTATTTGTTAGCAACTATAGATTATTGCCTTGAGTCACTTCATTCATTTCATATGCTTTGTAATAGTATGATCAAGGTTATGTAAGTAGCATGTCACTACAGAAATTATTCTTTTTATCGTTTACCTACTCGAGGACGAGTAGGAACTAAGCTTGGGGATGCTGATACGTCTCCAACGTATCCATAATTTCTGATGTTCCATGCTTGTTTTATGACAATACTTACATGTTTTGCTCGCACTTTATGATGATTTTATGCGTTTTCCGGAACTAACCTATTAACAAGATGCCACAGTGCAGGTTCACGTGTTTCTGCTGTTTTTGGTTCCAGAAAGGCTGTTCGGGCAATATTCTCGGAATTGGACGAAATCAACGCCAAACATCTTATTTTTCCCGGAAGCATCCAGAACACCGAAGGAGAGTCGGAGGCGGGCCAGGGGGCCACCACACGCCAGGGCCGCGCGGGCTCCACCCTGGCCGCGCCGGCCTATGGGGAGGAGGCCCCAGGCGCCCTCCTGCGCCACCTCTTCGCCTATATAAGTCCTTTCGACCTAAAAACTCGATACCAATTGACGAAACTCCAGAAAGACTCCAGGGGCGCCGCCTCCATCGCGAAACTCCAATTCGGGGGACAGAAGTCTCTGTTCCGGCACCCTGCCGGGACGGGGAAGTGCCCCCGAAAGCCATCTCCATCGACGCCACCGCCTCCATCATGCTCCGTGAGTAGTTCCCCCATGGACTACGGGTTCTAGCAGTAGCTAGTTGGTACTCTCTATCCCATGTACTTCAATACAATGATCTCATGAGCTGCCTTACATGATTGAGATCCATCTGATGTAATCGGTGTTGTGTTTGTTGGGATCCGATGGATGATACATTATGATTAGTCTATCTATAAAGTTTGTGAAGTTATTGTTGCTGCAATCTTGTTATGCTTAATGCTGGTCACTAGGGCCCGAGTGGCATGATCTTAGATTTAAGCTCTATACTTACTACTTAGATTGTATCTACAAGTTGTATGCACATGTCGCTGTCCGGAACCAAAGGCCCCGAAGTGACAGAAATCGGGACAACCGGAGGGGATGGCAGTGATGTGAGGATCACATGTTTTCACGGAGTGTTAATGCTTTGCTCCGGTGCTCTATTAAAAGGAGTACCTTAATACCCAGTAGATTCCCTAGAGGCCCGGCTGCCACCGGCTGTTAGGACAAAAGATGTTGTACAAGTTTCTCATTGCGAGCATGTATGACTATATATGGAAAACATGCCTACATGATTAATGAATTGATGTTCTTTCGTAATGCTTTATCAATCCTATCAATTGCCCAACTGTAATTTGTTCACCCAACACTTGTCACTTGTTATTGGAGAGTTACCACTAGTGTAGATCGCTGGGAACCCCGGTCCATCTTTCATCATCATATACTCGTTCTATATGTCATTGGAAGTAGTATCAACTATTTTCTGGTGCCATTGCTCCTGTGTTATCGATATTGCTTACGTATGTTACTACTGCTCTCATATTACTGCTGCTTTCACATCACCCCTGTTACTAGTGCTTTTCCAGGTGCAGCTGAATTGACAACTCAGGTGTTAAGGCTTATAAGTATTCTTTACCTCCCCTTGTGTCGAATCAATAAATTTGGGTTTTACTTCCCTCGAAGACTTTTGCGATCCCCTATACTTGTGGGTTATCACCCGCTCGCACGCTATCGACGTCGGGCACTTCGTCGTCTTCAAGTATGACAGCCACGACGATTTTAGCGTCAAGGTCTTCGACGAGACCATGTGCCACCCCCACTACCACTCCGACGAGGACGACTTGGCGACGCCAAGACGAAGACGATGTAGTTTCTACTATGTTTTCATTATGTTTTTATTAAGTTTCTATTTGCTTCAAGCAAATCTACCAATATGCATGCAACAATGGAGAAATGAAATGCAAGATGATTTGGCCAGCACCGGACCAAATGGGTCGTTCCGCTGTTTGCGGTGTCCGAGCTAACAACGCGACCATCTAATCTGTGGGCCGACCCAAACGAATAAAAATGGATTGTTTGAGTCGCCGATTTTGGTAGACCGCTGGAAATGCTCTAATAAGGAACCGAAACTCAAACCTCTGTACAAACACCTCAATTCTATGTAATGTGACGGTAGAACCGATAACCTTAAAACTCGATAATAAAACAGCCCGAAGCGATTGACGAAATAAATCTCTGGCACGTGCGTCGCGGATTTTGTTTCAGGGTTGTTCCAGTCTGCCGGAGTGGACCCCATTATCGTAACCAATTCTCTCTCCTTTTTTGAGATGACTGATGTCTACGGGTGCTTCTATTCTTGTAGACAGTGTTGGGCCTCCAAGATCAGAGGTTTGTAGAACAGCAGCAAGTTTCCCTTAAGTGGATCACCCAAGGTTTATCGAACTCAGGGAGGAAGAGGTCAAAGATATCCCTCTCAAGCAACCCTGCAACCACAAAGCAAGAAGTCTCTTGTGTCCCCAACACACCTAATACACTTGTCAGATGTATAGGTGCACTAGTTCGGCGAAGAGATAGTGAAATGCAAGTGGTATGAATGAATATGAGTGGTAATAGCAATCTGAATAAAATATGGCAGCGAGTAATCATGCAACAAAACTGTAAACAAACGGAGATTCGATGCTTGGAAGCAAGGCCTAGGGATCCTGCTTTCACTAGTGGACACTCTCAACAATGATCACATAATAGAACCACTCTACACTCTCTTGTTGGACGATGAACACCACTAATTGTGTAGGATTACACGAACCCTCAATGCCGGAGTTAACAAGCTCCACAATATTCGATATTCATGTTTAAATAACCTTAGAGTGCATGATAGATCATTGCAATTACACCAAGTACTAACATAGCATGCACACTGTCACCATCACACTATGAAGGAGGCATAGATCACATCAATACTATCATAGCAATAATTAACTTCATAATCTACAAGAGATTACAATCATAACCTACGCCAAGTACTACATGATGCACACACTGTCACCATTACACCGTGGAGGAGGAATAGACTACTTTAATAACATCACTAGAGTAGCACATAGATGATATTCAACTAGATCACATAAAGAGAGAGATGAACCACATAGCTACAGCGGAGCCCTCAGCCCCGGGGGTGAATTACTCCCTCCTCATCATGGAGACAGCGATGGCGGTGAAGATGGCGGTGGAGACGGCGGTGGAGATGACTCCGGGGGCAATTCCCCGTCCCGGCAGGGTGCCGGAACAGAGACTTCTGTCCCCCGAATTGGAGTTTCGCGATGGCGGCGGCATCCCTGGAGTCTTTCTGGAGTTTCGTCAATCCGTGTCGAAGTTTTAGGTCACGACGGCTTAAATAGGCGAAGAGTCGGAGTCGGAAGAGTCCCGAGGGGCCCACCCCATAGGGTGGGGTGACCACCCCTCTGGCCGCGCCGGCCTATGGGGAGGAGGCCCTGGGCCTCCCCCTGGCTTGCCCTTCTGGCTCCGTGAGTCTTCCGGCGAAATACAATTTCTGTAATTTTTCTGGATTTTTCCGAGCACTTTGGTTTTTGGGCCTTTTCTGCAATAAACAGACATAATAAACAGAAACTGGCGCTGTGGCATCTTGTTAATAGGTTAGTCCAATAAATGCCATAATATGATATAAAGTGCAAGCAAAACATGTAGGTATTGTCATAAAACAAGCATGGAACATCAGAAATTATAGATACGTTGGAGACGTATCAGCATCCCCAAGCTTAGTTCCTACTCGTCCTCGAGTAGGTAAACGATAAAAGATAATTTCTGAAGTGACATGCTACCAACATAATCTTGATCATACTATTGTAAAGCATATGAGATGAATGAAGTGATTCAAAGCAATGGTAAATACAATGGTTAAACAATTGAATCATATAGCAAAGATTTTTCATGAATGGTACTTTCGAGACAAGCATCAATAAGTCTTGCATACGAGTTAACTCATAAAGCAATAGATTCTAAATAAAGGCATTGAAGCAACACAAAGGAAGATTAAGTTTCAGCGGTTGCTTTCAACTTGTAACATGTATATCTCATGGATAGTTGTCAATGCAAAGTAATATAATAAGTGCAATATGCAAGTATGTAGGAATCAATGCACAGTTCACACAAGTGTTTGCTTCTTGAGATGGAGAGAAATAGGTGAACTGACTCAACATAAAAGTAGAAGAATGGCCCTCCGCAGAGGGAAGCATTGATTGCTATATTTGTGCTAGAGCTTTTATTTTCAAAACAAGAAACAATTTTGTCAACGGTAGTAATAAAGCATATGTATCATGTAAATTATATCCTACAAGTTGCAAGCCTCATGCATAGTATACCAATAGTGCCCGCACCTTGTCCTAATTAGCTCGGATTACCTAGATTATCATCGCAATACATATGTTTTAACCAAGTATCACAAAGGGGTACCTCTATGCCGCCTGTACAAAGGTCTAAGGAGAAAGCTCGCATTGGATTTCTCGCTTTTGATTATTCTCAACTTAGACATCCATACCGGGACAACATAGACAACAGATAATGGACTCCTCTTTAATGCTTAAGCATTCAACAACAATTAATTTTCTCATATGAGATTGAGGATATTTGTCCAAAACTGAAACTTCCACCATGAATCATGGCTTTAGTTAGTGGCCCAATGTTCTTCTCTAACAGTATGCATGCTCAAACCATTCAACTCATGGTAAATCGCCCTTACTTCAGACAAGACGGACATGCATAGCAACTCACATGATATTCAACAAAGAGTAGTTGATGGCGTCCCCAGGAACATGGTTATCGCACAACAAGCAACTTATAAGAAATAAAATGCATAAGTACATATTCAATACCACAATAGTTTTTAGGCTATTTGTCCCATGAGCTACATATTGCAAAGGTAGAGGATAGAAATTTAAAGGTAGCACTCAAGAAATTTACTTTGGAATGGCGGAGAAATACCATGTAGTAGGTAGGTATGGTGGACACAAGTGGCATAGTTATTGGCTCAAGGATTTGGATGCACGAGAAGTATTCCCTCTCAGTACAAGGCTTAGGCTAGCAAGGTTATTTAAAGCAAACACAAGTATGAACCGGTACAGCAAAACTCACATAAAAGACATATTGTAAGCATTATAAGACTCTACACCATCTTCCTTGTTGTTCGACCCTTACTAGAAAATATCTAGACCTTAGAGAGACCAATCATGCAAACCAAATTTAAGCAAGCTCTATGTATTTCTTCACTAATAGGTGAAAAGTATATGATGCAAGAGCTTAATCATGAGCACAACAATTTCCAAGTATCAAGTTATTCAAGACATCATACCAATTATTACATGTAGCATTTCCCGTTTCCAACCATATAACAATTAACGAAGCAGTTTCAACCTTCGCCATGAAAATTAAAAGCTAAAAACAAATGTATTCATATGAACCAGTGGAGCGTGTCTCTCTCCCACTCAAGCATTTATTCAAACAAAAACAAAAATGAAAACAAACAAACGCTCCGAGTAAGGTACATAAGATGTGATGGAATAAAAATATAGTTTCAAGAGAAGGAACCTGATAATTTGTCGATGAAGAAGGGGATGCCTTGGGCATCACCAAGTTTAGATGCTTGAGTCTTCTTGAAATTGCAGGGATGAACCACCGGGCCATGCCCAAGCTTAGAGCTTTCACTCTCCTCGATCATAGTATATCATCCTCCTCTCTTGACCCTTGAAAACTTCCTCCACACTAAACTCGAAACAAACTCATTAGAGGGTTAGTGCATAATCAAAATTCACATGTTCAGAGGTGACATAATCATTCTTAACACTTCTAGATATTGCCCAAAGCTACTGGAAGTCAATGGAACAAAGAAATCCATCCAACATAGCAAAAGAAGCAATGCGAAATAAAAGGCAGAATCTGTCAAAACAGAACAGTCCGTAAAGAAGAATTTCTAAGAGGCACCAGACTTGCTCAAATTAAAATGCTCAAATTGAATGAAAGTTGCGTACATATCTGAGGATCACTCACGTAAATTGGCAGAATTTTCTGAGTTACCTACAGAGAATTAGGCTCAGATTCGTGACAGCAAGAAATCTGTTTCTGCGCAGTAATCCAAATCTAGTATCAACCTTTCTATCAAAGACTTTACTTGGCACAAAAATGCGATAAAAATAATATAAGGAGAGGTTGCTACAGTATTAACAACTTCCAAGACACAAATACAAAATAAAAGTACTGTAGCAAAATAAACACATGGGTTATCTCCCAAGAAGTTCTTTCTTTATAGCCATTAAGATGGGCTCAGCAGTTTTAATGATGCACTCGCAAGAAATAGTAGTTGAAGCAAAAGAGAGCATCAAGAGGCAAATACAAAACACATTTAAGTGTAACATGCTTCCTATGCATAGGAGTTTTGTAAACAAATGAATTCATGAAGAACAAAGTGACAAGCATAAGAGGATAAAACACGAGTAACTTCAAGATTCTCAACATAAAGAGGGGAAACTTAATATTATTAAGATGCTGTTATCACCAGAATTTGACCGAGTCAGAGGTGGGCCGCGATCAAGATGGGCTTGAAGGATATACATGGAAGAAATTCATGAATCGGCCTTTATATGCAAAGTTTGGGCTAGTTTGCCCGTGTATCTGTAATATAGTAGGATACGTGTCGGTTAGTTAGAGTTTGGCTCGTGCACGGTTGGGATTATTCCCACGTTAGAAAGTCTACGGACTATAAATATGTATCTAGGGTTTATGAAATAAACAACAATCACGTTCACCACAAACCAATCTAGGCGCATCGCCAACTCCCTTGTCTCGAGGGTTTCTTCCGGGTAAGCATCATGCTGCCTAGATCGCATCTTGCGATCTAGGCAGTACAAGTTTATTCGTTGTTCATGCGCTGCTCGTACTGAAGCCTTTTTGATGGCGAGCAACGTAGTTATCTTAGATGTGTTAGGGTTAGCATTGTTCTTCGTATCATATGCTATCGTCGTGCAACCCTTAGACATCTAGCCGCCCTTACGCCTATCTTAGGCGTAGGGGCGGCACCCCGCTTGATCATTATTTAGTAGATCCGATCCGTTATGGTTGCTCCTTGTTCTTCAAGGATTAGTTTAATATCTGCATAGTTAGGCCTTACAAAGGGTTGAAGGATCCAGCGGCGCGCAGGGTGTAGTTTGCTAGCCCTAGACAGGATGTTCCGGGGATCAACTTCGTGTTGGTTTTTAGGCCTTGTCTAGGATCGGCTTACGATCACCGTGCACGGCCGCGAGGCTCAATCACGAGTAGGATGTTCCGATTATGCGGTGAAAACCCTAAATCGTCGTAGATCGTTTTAGCTTTATCTTGATCAAGCAGGACCACCATATATTCGTACACCTCGTGCGAATCATGGGTGGATCGGCTCTTTGAGCCAATTCACAGGACAACCTGAGAGCCGATCGAGGCTCGTATTTAATGTTTACGTGTATGCCATGCAGGAAACTAAGCGAGGCATCTCCATCACCTTCCTGACCAGGTATAGGTCAGGTGGCACGCCCTTGCACCAGCATCGGACGTGCGTGCCGGAGTCTTTGCGGGCCGTCGCTCGGAGGGACCAGGGCCAGCCGCAGCCCTAAGTTGTTCCCGGCTCTCCTGTGTTGCCCGTCGCTGCTCGCCGGTGGGTTTCTGACCGCAACACATTCTGGCACGCCCGGTGGGACGATCTTCGACATCAACCACATCGCCATCTACATCTGAGATGGCGGACGGCACCCCCGTCACGTACGAGGATCTGGCCGAGGAGCTCAAGAAGAAGTATGACGAGGTCAAAGCGATCCTCGAAGCCGACCTCATCGGCTCCTTTCACAGAACCCGCTCACATGGCATCAGGTGGAAAGGGTTCTCACCTGAAGGCGCGCTCGATGGAGTGGACCTGTCCGCCCCGTCCGAAGAACGCACCAGGTCCCTGCGTCAGGAGATTAACTTCATGGTAGCTCATTCACTACACCGCCACTCTGAGAACCTGGTGAACACTTTGGAGCGTGTTGCTCTTCGGGTGATCCAGGAAATCATGAGGCACCAGTACTCTCCGTCAGGACCAGCTCTCGGGACATACCAAGGAGAGATGCCACTCCAGTCCCGTCCACCGCTGCCATTCGCGTTGGCAGCACCAGAAGTGCCGAATTCACCGGCATACGTCATCTACAAGATCGGTGGTGACCCTAGTGACTACCAATTCTTGCACGAGGCGCCTAAGGAGATCCCTCACGGGTACACGTGCACATACGTGCCAGACTGCGGTAACTGGGCGCTCACAAACCAGGCCGCAACAGCAGGGACTTCTGGAACAACAGGAGGAACTTTGGGAACGGATCTTGAGAAGCAGACGTGGCTAGCTAAGTATGCCACTCCGACAAACCTCCAGAGCTCAGCTCCTGCAGTTGGCTCAGAGCTGGAAAAGCAAGCATGGCTGGCTAAGTATGCCACCCCGGCGAATCTTCGTAGTTCGACTCTGCGGCCAGCACCGCGGATCAGATCGCACCATCCTGAGAGACCAGTTCGGCATGGTGCCGAAAAGGAGGACAATCGGCTATTCCAAGCCGTACCCCAACGAGTACGAATTGATCCCGCTACCACCCAAGTATCGGCTCCCTGACTTCTCCAAATTTAATGGATCAGATGGTTCCAGCTCCATCGAGCATGTGAGCCGATATTTGGCACAGCTAGGAACGGTCTCAGCATCGGATCCACTACGCGTGAGGTTCTTCGCACAGTCCCTCACAGGATCGGCTTTCGGGTGGTACACTTCGTTGCCACCAGATTCGATCCGGACTTGGAAGCAGTTGGAAGAACAGTTCCACATGCAGTATCACTCAGAGGCTTCCGAGTCTGGCCTTGCCGATCTAGCACAAGTACGTCAGAAGCGTGGAGAAACTGTGGCAGAATACGTCCAGCGCTTCAGAAATCTTAGGAACCGATGTTATTCGGCTCGTGTGACTGAAAAGGAAGCAGTCGAGTTGGTAGTGGTGGGCCTTGCATCACCAATCAAGGATATGGCCTCCCAAGCAGACTACCCTTCACTGGCGCACATGGTTCAGAAACTATCGTTATATGAACAGCGCCACCCGGACTTGTACCAGGACAAATTCAAGCGTGCGGTAGTCCTGGTTGAGGCAGATGAAGACGAAGGCTCTGCGGGAGATCAAGAAGTAGCAGTGGCTGAATGGACTCGGGGGGCAACCCCCGTGTCCTGCAAATGGGTTAAGCCACCAGGTCCGCCCAGAGGATTTGATTTTGACGTAACTAAAACTGAGCAAATTTTTGACCTCTTACTTAAGGAGAAGCAGTTGAAGTTACCCGAAGGCCTCAAAATCCCCACGGTACAGGAGCTGAACGGAAAGCCATACTGCAAATGGCATAACTCGTTCTCCCATACCACCAACGGCTGCAGGGTGTGGCGTCAGCAGATCCAAATGGCGATAGAACAAGGACGTCTAATTTTCAACCAGTACGCCATGAAGGTCGACACCCACACCTTCCCCGCCGTGAACATGGTGGAGTGCACTTACCCTGGAGGGTGCCAGCCAAGTTTCTCGTTCAACATCAACATGGTAGGACTTGGACGCCACTCTGGTAAGGACGGAGACGAGGGCAGCTGCTCTCGTATCAAGGACACAGAGGAAGCCGTTCCACGCGATCGGCTCCGGCACGATGGCAAGCGCTACATCACAGAGGGAGAAGTGAGGAACGTAAGATATCAGCGACCTCTCTCTGATCACCTCCTCAACAAGTATGTGAGTCAATATGACCAACGCCGACGACCCAACGACGATGATGAAAGAGATCGTCTGGCTAGGGACGCCAGGAGACGTCGTCGGCATGATCGCGATGAGGAGAAATATATGAGCGCCACGCCAAGGAAAAGTCAAGGGAGCAAGACGACGAGGATAGGCACTGGGACTGCCCCTTCTTCAGACACTGCTGGGATTCAGGAATGAGCCGATTGCCTACAATCGGCAACTGCCCAGAATGTAGACAGAAGAGGAAGGATGCAGTTAACGTGTCCGTGTTCAAACGTCTAGGGCCTCTCCCACCGCGGAACAAGCACGCTGAGTCCCCTCGGGTGGAAGATCTCGAGGATTTGGAAGACGATGATGAAGAAGAAGACAGGTACCACCGGCCAAGGTGGTGCCCTGATGGACTCAGCCGTTCCCAAAAGCGTAGGGTTCAGCGACTGCGTGGCTTGGAGGAAGCCGAAAGGTTATACCTGCACACGCTAAGGAAGGCGCGGCCTGATCTGGCCGCGAAAATTCAGCGAACCCTGGATGAAGAGGGTCGACCACAAAAAATGGAGTGGTGCCCCAAGCAAAGGAAAGCCGATGATGAAACATCGGCTGGCACGAATATGGTGTTCATCCTCCCGACAGAGTTTAGTGCTCCAGGATTAGACGAAGCACCTGTGGCACAACTTGACTGCGGCCCACGGCCGGTTATCTTTGAGAAGCCACGAGAAAGAAGCTACAGACATCTGAAGGCCCTGTACTTGCGAGGTTATATCAATGGGCAGCCTGTCAACAAGATGCTGGTGGACACCGGAGCGGCAGTCAACATTATGCCATACTCCATGCTACGTCGGTTGGGACGCTCTAGCTCGGATCTGATCAAGACCAACGTGACATTGAGCGATTTCAACGGCCAAGCGTCTGACGCACAAGGTGTTCTGAACGTGGATCTGACCGTAGGAAGGAAAACCATCCCTACGACGTTCTTCATTGTCGATAGCAAGAGCACCTATGCTGTTCTGCTAGGAAGAGATTGGATCCACGCCAACTGTTGCATCCCATCTATGATGCACCAATGCGTAATACAGTGGGATGGAGATGAGGTAGAGGTCGTCCATGCAGATGACTCAGCCGAGGTTTCAACGGCTGGCATGAACGCTTGGGAGACAGCAGGCCAAGAGCCACTCTCAGGCATCAATCTGGACGACTGCGAGCGCATCGACGTGACGAAGGATGGGGTTAGGCTGGTCTTATCCACCGGCCTGACCGTGTAGCAGGAACAAACCTATGGACAAACGTGGCGAGGCCGATCCTTGGGATCGGCCCCAAAGATCTATGGAGGAACATTGCAAAACCTTCATTGAGCGATTCGATCAACATGGAGGCCGATTCCAGCAATCGGCCAAAATTATCCTCACCACACATTCCGCCTGTGTTCAACATCGATCTAATAGGCAGCGGTTTTACATCGGCTGATGAGAGTCAATATTGGTCCTACCGGAGCCGACGTGCAAATACAGTGCCTTGGCTAACTACAGAGCCGATATCTGCAGTTACCTGACAGATTCGGCTCGGGGGGCACCTAATCGGATGAACATGTGCGATACATGTGCAGTGAAATATTGGGGGCCGATAGAAAATCGGCCAGTAAAAAACAATTTTACATTTTCATGGTTGGTATACAGCCGATGCAAGGACATCGACTTTAGAGCTAAAGAAACAAAGCCGATGCACAGCCATCGACTCTAGTACAATTACACAGGGTCTACTTGCTGCGTGTTCAAGACGCGGATCTTCACCAAGTTCAGTTCAGCTGTGAGGCCTTCTGCTTCCTCGAGGGAGTGAACAATGAGCCGTTTTTGGTGCCTGAACCTTCTCTTCGAGGACTTCCAACCCTTTGCGCCAGTTCAGCAGTACTGTCAGAAGCATCAGTTTTGGCATACAAAGCAGCCCTTTGCTTATTAAGCCGTTGGTACTTCATCTACAATATCGGCTTTCAAAGGAAGAAAGGTGATCGGCTCTGGTGCATCTACCGTCGGCCTGGCTAAGTTGGCCACTTTCTCAGCTACGCTCGTAGGAATGACTAGGACCTCTGCATGGTGGCTGTCTCAATTGCCTGAGTTCAAGGCCCTTTGTCCGATCTGTGCATCCTCACCGATATTCTCGCCTTGATTGAGGCTCGGGGGGCAGCTGTCCTGGTATATGCTCTGTTTTAGAAGCTGATTGGGGTGCCATCGGCTGATCCTGCGTCGCAACCTTCTTCAAAAATTGTGAGTTCTTGCAGAAGAGGATTACTGGACCTGGTGGGAGGAGTTTAAGGGCTATCTTGAAGACTCCACATTATCCACCAGATCTCAAAGTCATCAGTTGAAGAATTGAAGGATGGATTGTAAAGGACCGATGCGTTGCTATCGGCTCATTAAGCATTGGCCAAGGGGACAAATCGGCAAAATCAGTATGAGGGGAAATCGGCTAAATTAGCTCAAGGGAAATCGGCAAAATCAAATTGGGGGAAGTTCTTCATTGATAAGCAGGATTTCTTACATAAAGAGCTGATTGCTCTCAAAAGGAAGTACTAGGGGGTACATTGCCCCATCTACCACTGCTGATCCTATGCTAAGGGTCCTATCTATGGGCCGTCGCTGCCCTCGTCGTCGCCGTCGTCGCCGCTGTCGGCGCTACTCCCGGTGGGCTCGTCGTCACTGCTCCAGCGGCCGCCGGCCGGGCCTTCGTTGTCCTCGTCCTCCTCGTCAGCGTCGTCGTCGTCGCTGTCGAAGTCGCTGAGGTTCCCCGGCCAGGGGCAGAAGCGCTTGGCCGGCGGTTCGTCGGAGGAGGTGTCATCCTCCTCCTCCTCCTTCTCCTCCTCCTCCTCCTCCTCGGGGGAGGTGAAGTCATCGCAGGAGAAGCGATCGTCATCGCTCTCCTCCTCCGTTTCCCCGTCGGCGAGGAAGCGGAGGTCACTTTCCCCGTCAGTCGAGGACTTGTCGTCCTCAGACCAGACGGAGAAGTCGTGACTAGACTCCTCCCCGGCTTCGATGGCGCGGCGGATGTTGGCCGCGTGGGCCTCCTCCGGGTTCCACTCCGGCGTCGGCTCGCGGGAAGAGGAGGACTGGGTGGAAAGATCCGATGAAGCAGAGGAGGAAGAAGACATGGTGGCACAGGAGGGCTTTTGGAGTGCTAATGCGAAGGGGATGCGGAGGCGAACTGTTTGGAACGGTTAAATAAAAGGGGATATACTGGAGATTCAATGCCACAGCAGTTTCCGAGGAGGTGGTGCCCAGAAAAAAAAACAACAAAAACTGCCAGGTCACGCGGAGAAGTTGAGAAGGCAAGGCATCATGATGAAGGATACTGCGACGGTTTTGCTCTGCCACGACATGACCCGACAAAGAAAAGCAGAGTGATTTTGGAATTATCAATTCCAAAACCAGGGGGGCATGTGTTATCACCAGAATTTGACCGAGTCAGAGGTGGGCCGCGATCAAGATGGGCTTGAAGGATATACATGGAAGAAATTCATGAATCGGCCTTTATATGCAAAGTTTGGGCTAGTTTGCCCGTGTATCTGTAATATAGTAGGATACGTGTCAGTTAGTTAGAGTTTGGCTCGTGCACGGTTGGGATTATTCCCACGTTAGAAAGTCTACGGACTATAAATATGTATCTAGGGTTTATGAAATAAACAACAATCACGTTCACCACAAACCAATCTAGGCGCATCGCCAACTCCCTTGTCTCGAGGGTTTCTTCCGGGTAAGCATCATGCTGCCTAGATCGCATCTTGCGATCTAGGCAGTACAAGTTTATTCGTTGTTCATGCGCTGCTCGTACTGAAGCCTTTTTGATGGCGAGCAACGTAGTTATCTTAGATGTGTTAGGGTTAGCATTGTTCTTCGTATCATATGCTATCGTCGTGCAACCCTTAGACATCTAGCCGCCCTTACGCCTATCTTAGGCGTAGGGGCGGCACCCCGCTTGATCATTATTTAGTAGATCCGATCCGTTATGGTTGCTCCTTGTTCTTCAAGGATTAGTTTAATATCTGCATAGTTAAGCCTTACAAAGGGTTGAAGGATCCAGCGGCGCGCAGGGTGTAGTTTGCTAGCCCTAGACAGGATGTTCCGGGGATCAACTTCGTGTTGGTTTTTAGGCCTTGTCTAGGATCGGCTTACGATCACCGTGCGCGGCCGCGAGGCTCAATCACGAGTAGGATGTTCCGATTATGCGGTGAAAACCCTAAATCGTCGTAGATCGTTTTAGCTTTATCTTGATCAAGCAGGACCACCATATATTCGTACACCTCGTGCGAATCATGGGTGGATCGGCTCTTTGAGCCGATTCACAGGACAACCTGAGAGCCGATCGAGGCTCGTATTTAATGTTTACGTGTATGCCATGCAGGAAACTAAGCGAGGCATCTCCATCACCTTCCTGACCAGGTATAGGTCAGGTGGCACGCCCTTGCACCAGCATCGGACGTGCGTGCCGGAGTCTTTGCGGGCTGTCGCTCGGAGGGACCAGGGCCAGCCGCAGCCCTAAGTTGTTCCCGGCTCTCCTGTGTTGCCCGTCGCTGCTCGCCGGTGGGTTTCTGACCGCAACAGATGCCTATAACCATGTTTCCCTCTCTCATAATAACTTTCAGTAGCATCATTGATGAAATCCACAATATACCCATCACTTAAAACATTCTTATCATGGTTCATATGCATAGAAGTATCATTAATTTTGGCATAAGAAGAGTTCTTCTCATTAATAGTAATTGGAGCAAGATTATTATCAAGAATTTGAACATGGTAAACAAGCTGCATATTAAGGGAATTGTTTTTGGCAATCCAATCATAACTATGACAAGTTTCATATGGATAGTTATAACCTATATCATAGCATTCTTTATAATAATCATCACAGGTCGGAGGCACAGTGTCATCATAAGAAATAGAATAGTTATCTTTCACAGTCGGTTTATCTGTGACCATACCATCATTGTTATTAGAAGGAGATGTATCAAGCACACAATGATCAGTAGCAAAAGGATTTTCAAACACCTCTTCCCCAAGCTTAGAGCTTTCTATATCATTATGGGAGGAAGCATGGATAGCACTGATACTATGGCAATTATTATCATCATCATTTTCAGAATTAGTTTCCCAGAGATTTGCAATATCAAAAGTAGTGTGCTCTTTCAAATCATGATCACTAATGTATGTAAAGGGCATAGGAAGATCATTGTATTCAGATTCATTATCATAATAATCATTAGGAGCAACATACTTACGGTTACCTAGCGTTATCTCATTCATGCGGGGATATGCCGTTACCTCTTTCTCTTTATTCTCCTTCTTCTTCTTTGTTCCCTTCTTCTTCTTCTTCTTCTCTTCCTTCTCCTCGTTCCCTTCTTTAGGAGGAAGAGGCTTGAAGGGTGGCTTGTCCACATACCCTGATTTACTTTCAGAAATAATAGAAGAAACTTGGGAGGATTCCTCCTTTTCATTAACTAGTTCAAAACACACAGCGGTCCTATCATATTTTGGCAAGGTGTCATCTTCTAAAATATTTTGTATGTAAGTATTTGTATGGCTATCATCAATGCAATAAGAAAAACACCCATGCAGGACATCATTAATATCAAGATCACTCATATGTAACAAAGAGATTTTTCTTGATAGCTCTTCACACCACAAAAATAAAGTAAGTTCATCATGCTGATTAGGAGTAATTTCATCATCACAATACAAATTTGCAGCACTCATGGGGTTCAAATTATCGTTGGAGGAGCATTGAAAATTAAAATGACCCACTCTATGGCAAACTTCACAAATAAAAGGATAGTCGGCACAAACCTTTTTACCAAGATCATCTAGAGCCCTAGCCCACTTTCTAGTTTTTTCATTAATATGATGGATACAATATTCATCTTTGACTTGATTAATTCCACAAGGTCTATGCATTCCACAAAAATTAACATGCTTATAGGAAGTCTTAGGAGTTTGAGCATGTTTATTGCAATCATTAACAACAATTTCATTCTTCATGCAAGCCTCTTTAAAAGGTTCATGATACTTATCAAAATTCTTTTTAGGCAATTCAAAATGAGAGGCAAAAGCTTTATAAAGATTTGCAGCAACTTGAGAGTCAAGACCATAGGAAGCACTCATATTTCAAAATTTACCAGTATCCATAAAAGTTTCAATGCATTCATAATCATATTTTATACCTGACTCTTTACCTTTGTTGTTCTCCCATCCTTCAGTGTTCTCCTCAATCCGATCAAGAAGATCCCACCTAGCTTCAACCTCCTTGCTTGTGAAAGATCCCTTCAAACAGGCATCTAAATAGTCCTTGTGATGTCCTAAAAGCCTTGCATAAAAACTATTAATAATAACATTACGGGGGAGCTCATGAATGGGACATTTGAGCATTAGTGACTTCAATCTCCCCCACGCTTGAGAAATACTCTCTCCATCACGAGGATAAAAGTTATAAATATAATTCCTATCAATATGCACTTCATGAGGAGGATAAAATTTAGAATAAAAGAGAGATACAATTTCCTCCCAACCAAGAGAATGACTATTCTTCAACAATTTATACCAATGCGCCGCTTTACTGCATAAATAAACAGAGAATAGCTTCTTCCTCACTTCATCCATAGAGATACCTGCACACTTGAATAACCCGCATAATTCATGCAAAAACAGTAAATGATCTCCAGGATGGACAGTTCCATCCCCTTCATAACAGTTATCAATAACACGTCCAATAATTTTCATGGGTATCTCGAAAGCAGTATTTGCAGTAGGTGGATTTAAAATATCACAAGCATCATTAGAGTTATCGCATATGGGAGATAAAGTATTATCAGAGCAAATTTTCTCCCCTAAAGATGGGAAGCTAAAAAGATCATAAAAACTAGCTTCCCCAAGCTTAGACTTTTCCATAGCATTAGCAGTGATTGCGTTCATACTAATAATATTGCTACTAACATGCAAATGAGGTTCCATAGGTTCTTTAATTTTCGCATCACACAATTCATGTCTTAGCTTAGGAAATAAATTAAAAAGCTCATAGTTGTTTTCCATTATGCCTTACTAGTGTAAAACAAGAAACAAAAAGATGCAATTGCAGGATCTAAAGGAAATAGCTTCGAGTACTTACAACGGCGTCGGAAAATAGCTTAGTAGCCGAGATCCGGAGTGTGAGTACCTTTTACCTTTCCTCCCTGGCAACGGCGCCAGAAAAGTGCTTGATGTCTACGGGTGCTTCTATTCTTGTAGACAGTGTTGGGCCTCCAAGAGCAGAGGTTTGTAGAACAGCAGCAAGTTTCCCTTAAGTGGATCACCCAAGGTTTATCGAACTCAGGGAGGAAGAGGTCAAAGATATCCCTCTCAAGCAACCCTGCAACCACAAAGCAAGAAGTCTCTTGTGTCCCCAACACACCTAATACACTTGTCAGATGTATAGGTGCACTAGTTCGGCGAAGAGATAGTGAAATGCAAGTGGTATGAATGAATATGAGTGGTAATAGCAATCTGAATAAAATATGGCAGCGAGTAAACATGCAACAAAACAGTAAACAAACGGAGATTCGATGCTTGGAAGCAAGGCCTAGGGATCCTGCTTTCACTAGTGGACACTCTCAACAATGATCACATAATAGAACCACTCTACACTCTCTTGTTGAATGATGAACACCACTAATTGTGTAGGATTACACGAACCCTCAATGCCGGAGTTAACAAGCTCCACAATATTCGATATTCATGTTTAAATAACCTTAGAGTGCATGATAGATCATTGCAATTACACCAAGTACTAACATAGCATGCACACTGTCACCATCACACTATGAAGGAGGCATAGATCACATCAATACTATCATAGCAATAATTAACTTCATAATCTACAAGAGATTACAATCATAACCTACGCCAAGTACTACACGATGTACACACTGTCACCATTACACCGTGGAGGAGGAATAAACTACTTTAATAACATCACTAGAGTAGCAGATAGATGATATTCAACTAGATCACATAAAGAGAGAGATGAACCACATAGCTACACCGGAGCCCTCAGCCCCGGGGGTGAATTACTCCCTCCTCATTATGGAGACAGCGATGGCGGTGAAGATGGCGGTGGAGACGGCGGTGGAGATGACTCCGGGGGCAATTCCCCGTCCCGGCAGGGTGCCAGAACAGAGACTTCTGTCCCCCGAATTGGAGTTTCGCGATGGCGGCGGCGTCCCTGGAGTCTTTCTGGAGTTTCGTCAATCCGTGTCGAAGTTTTAGGTCACGACGGCTTAAATAGGCGAAGAGTCGGAGTCGGAAGAGTCCCGAGGGGCCCACCCCATAGGGTGGGGTGACCACCCCTCTGGCCGCGCCGGCCTATGGGGAGGAGGCCCTGGGCCTCCCCCTGGCTTGCCCTTCTGGCTCCGTGAGTCTTCCGGCGAAATACAATTTCTGTAATTTTTCTGGATTTTTCCGAGCACTTTGGTTTTTGGGCCTTTTCTGCAATAAACAGACATAATAAACAGAAACTGGCACTGTGGCATCTTGTTAATAGGTTAGTCCAATAAATGCCATAATATGATATAAAGTGCAAGCAAAACATGTAGGTATTGTCATAAAACAAGCATGGAACATCAGAAATTATAGATATGTTGGAGACGTATCAATGACCGTAACCGATTGTTTACCTGGACATCCTCAGGCAGGCCATAGTGGTAAGTATCATGTAGTAGTATCATGCATATGATATTACTACATGATACTATCTCTATATTGGGTAGTATCATGGAGTAGTATCATAGTCATGCTATATTTATTGTTTTTTAAATCTCAATGTAAATTTGTGTACAAGATTTGTTTAGTATTAACTTTTCTCGTTGTTTGCGCTATGATATAATATGTACCTATGTTACTCTAATCTCCTCTCTCCTCCTTAATTAGCTGCCACATCAGCATGTTTGTGGAATCAATATGCATGATACTAGCTATGATACTAGCACTATGGCCACCCTCAGTTGAAAAGTGAAAGAAGGGGAAACTGGATGCGCTGACCACGGTTGAAAACTGGACGGAGCCAAGTGCATTGTGATTTGGAAAACGCTTTCGATCCGGCGACCGATCACTCGCCAGCGATCGGTCGTCGTCCCTCGCTCCCGCGCGGCCCTATATGGGCCTGGTTTTTCGGCCCAAACTGTAGTGTTGCTTTTTTTTAAAGAAATGTACAGTGTTGTTTCCAGATTTGTAATAATTAGATAAAAAAATTGTTGTAAACTCACACGACATAATTTGTAAGATTTTTCTAAGTGATATGTTACGAAAATGTGTGTTTCTTGATACGTTGTAAACGGATGACTTTTTTGTTGTAATTATTTGTGATTTTTGGTGTAATTGTTTTAGTCATGGACATTTTTTTCGTAGAGATGTTGTATATGTTCGTTAGTTTTGTAACAAATGTGTATAAAAGTTATAGAGAAAGCATGTCAGAGATGTTGTAATGTTTACCTGGACGTTTGCTATAAATTATTTTGTTGTAATCGCCAATAATTTTTGGTAAAAATAGCTGGTGATTTTTGTTGTAATTTGATATATATATAAAATGTGTTATTTTCAATCAAATTTTCACAGCCACGAACACATATTTTTTGTTGTTATAGCTTTTGATTTTTTATTGTAATTGTTGTCAATTTTTGTTGTAAACCAACCTATAGCAAAATAATTGTTGTTTAACCATTTTTTATAATACTATTTGTTTATATTTTTTGTAATTTTTTTTGTTGTAATAGTACATATTTTTTGTAAGCGAAGTGAGATATTTTGTTGTAATACTTAGTATAACTTGGATCTGTCCTTGGGTGGCATTTGTGTTGTAAATACAGTGAAGGTCGGGTCCAAAGGGATATACCTTTCACTTTAACTGGGGGAAGAATAGGACCGCGGGTTAAGTTTCAGAATAACAGGGGGCAAAATGCAAATATCGCACCGCGGTAGATTTTGGACGTCGGATCATGATCATATGGTGCGGAGAACAACCGATTTTTGGCCTTCCCATCGGCCGACCGACGCGTAGCGTCCGCCTTGTGATTTCCGAGTAATTTTTCCCCAAGCCGCAGTAACTGTCTGTCACAAGTCATATAAAATCCTATCATCCTTCTTCGTCTACGCCCACAAACCGTCACGCCGGCACATTCACAACTAGAGAGACAGAGAGGGAGAGGGAGCTCTGCGCTGGGCGGCAATGGCGGAGCAGTGGCAGGCGCTCGCGGGGGGCGCGAACTCAATCTTCGCCGTGTCCTCCTTATTTCCCTTCGGCCAGCGATTCAAGGAGGCCTCCGCCGAGCTCCACTTCCGCAGGTCCCAAATAGGCCTCCTCACCGCCGGAAGCGTGGTCCCCTTGCAGAGCGTCGACCTCGACGCCGCCACCGATATGCTTCAAGAGGCCTCGATCCAGATGGCGGCCTACAACGAGATCCACAACAGGGCCATCCGCGTCTTCTCCATCTACGGCAGCACCCTCGGCGTCGTCCCGGACGCCCCGTTGTGGCAGAGATCCCCGCAACCGCAATCCGCCGACCCGCTGTGGCAGAGCTGGGTGCAGCACAAGGTCGACGCCATCCGCCGCACCGAGCACGCGTCACGGACACTTCGCTCCGTCGCGGCCTACCACCTCGCCACCGTCGACGCCTTCACCGTGGCACGGAGCTTCCCCGAGAATTCCCCATCCTTCAGTGCGTGGATGTGGGCGGCTGAGGTTCTCGCGATACGTGCCGGAGCGGAGGCCCACGCGGCGTCACTGAGCGAGAGAAGCCTGTACTCCGCCGCTACCGGGGAGTTCCTCGCCGGCTGGTCGATTTTCAATCCCTAAGCGCGCCTGGCGCGCCGAGCCGGGCCGGCGCGCGCACGCGGCTCCATCCTCCATGCACCAAGGCCAGCATCCAGCTACCCCCGATTGATCGACAAGCCTCTCTTCATAATAAAATCCCCTGCAGGTTTTGCGTTTTTTCGCAGCTTCTTTCGAATATGCCAGTTGGTGCGTGGTCGAGCTTGCTCTGCGTTTCTGTAGATAGGCATTTTGTTTGTTCATTCATCTGTCATCCGTCGCTCAACTCAAAACTCTTCATCAGTAACAGTGTTACATGCACATGTATCTGCTTCGTCTAGTCTTGATGTCGCGGCCTGAATTTTCGCTGCTTCTACAAGAGATTTTGTTTGTAGGCAATCATGCCGGTTGTTCATCTATTGTTGGACTCGAAAATCCTCATCAGTTTGAATGTTAGATGCATTTCTGTCTACATCTTATGGAATTACTAGTGTATTGTAGTATTCAGATTCAGACTGCACTTGCTTCACCGCTTTCGGAATCAAGAACATCCCCTTTTTTCAGAGCTTAGCATTCATGTTCAGGAGAATTCATTTTTCGGGTTCTGCATACATGGCATTGTAAACTGATCAACATATTCAGAGTTTAGCATTGATGACACTGTAAACTGAATCAATAACAAATTCAGAGTTCAGCATAGATGGAATCTTAAACTGAATCAATAGCATATTTAGAGTTCAGCATAGATGATCAAGAACATTTTCAGACTTCAACATAGATGGCACTGTAAACTGATCAAGATTATAATTCAGAGTTTAGCATAGATGGCATTCTAAGCTGAATCAAGAACATATTCGGAGTTCAATATACATGGCATTGTAAACTGAATAAATTAATTCTACCTTCCCATTTCGTTTAAGAAGTCACAACTTGATGGAGTTCATTAGGTTTAGAACAGAACAGGAGACAAGTGCAGTTGGAAAGTATTTAGAGATGAATCCGAACTCACAGGTTATCATCAACAAATTGGCAGAACCGTGTGGCAATAATTTGTCAAAAAGAAGAAAAAAAAGAGTAGGCACATGAGCATCGTAGTAGCGTACATGCAGGAATAGTTCTCAATTACGTCCAGACCCATCAAGAACTATTGTATTGTAGTACTCAGATTCAGACTGCACTTGCTTCACCGCTTTTCTGAATCAAGAACATCTCCTTTTTTCAGAGTTTAGCATTGATGTTCAGCAGAGTTCTGTTTTGGGGTTCTGCATAGATGGCATTGTAAACTGATCAAGAACATGTTCAGATTTTAGCATAGATGGCATTGTGAACTGATCAAAAACATATTCAGATTTTAGCATAGATGGCACCGTAAACTGAATCAATAGCATATTTAGAGTTCAGCATAGATGGTCAAGAACATTTTCAGACTTCAACATAGATGGCATTGTAAACTGATCAAGGTCATCTTCAGAGTTTAGCATAGATGTCATTCTAAGCTGAATCAAGACCATATTCAGAGTTCAACATACATGGCATTGTAAACTGAATCAATTAATTCTACCTTTCCATTTCGTTTAAGAAGTCACTGCTTGATGGAGTTCATTATGGTTTAGAACAGAACAGGAAACAAGTGCTGTTGGGAAGTAGTATTTAGAGATGAATCCAAACTCACAGATTATCATCAACAAATTGGCACAACCATCCCACTTCAATTTGTCAAACTAAAATAAAAAGAGTAGGCACATGAGCATCGTAGTGTCTTACGTGCAGGAATAGTTCTCTATTACGTCAAGACTCATCAAAAGTTTATCTAAAGTACAAATAGGAGCTATGCAACAAAATTTTCGATGGGTAAGTATGTCGATCTATGCTCCCATGGGACCAAATCTAGCTTTATGTCAACAGTTGACATTTCCAAAGTCTTACCACTTCCACTAGATGAAGATAAGGGCAAGAAAAAACTAGATCTTCAAGAGGAATTGACTTTTGAAACATGAAATAAGTTCCTATGCGAAAGTTTACTTTTCCTCAGTAAACATGCCAAAATATGTAACTGAAATGAACATATGAGAAATTGGTTAGATTTATGCAGGAGACAGATTGTTGTTACATTAGTCTTCTGGTTGGAAACAAGGATAAAACAACTGCACTACAAAAATTATAAATACTAAATGTTGAAAACACCAGCTGCACTTTCCGGCTGGAGGGTGAGATAGGTGAATGTATGGTTACTACATTCGTGGTTTTCAATCAGTGTCCTGCCTGTCATTCTTTACCTCACCAATCTAAACCAAACACCAGGATAGAACTTGGTGAGGTTAACTTTCTAGCTAGGCTCCAGATTTACAGAATGAATATCACTGGATAACCGTACTGCCCCTCCGGGACTCGAACTACATTGGTCATTTAACATTAATTTCATTATCCTGGCTTTTTTTTTTTTTTTTGCGAATACATTATCCTGGCTTTGTATAGGAGTGGATAAAGTGCTGGCCAAAAAGGGGGAAAGCGGGTAAAACTAGTAACCTGGGGTTTCGCTGGGCACCTTACCATCACTATGATAGAAGTGAAATCAAGTCACAAAGTAACCCTTTCTCACCCTTCCGAGTAAACATTGTAAGAAAAGCATTGCAGGTTAAAGGTCAATTGCACTTAAAACTACTCAAGAGAAATAATTAAACAACACTATGGTTTAGGTATTACGTAATGTACGTGGAGAGCAACTGCTTGAGTTAATCCTAAGCCTTTAGCTATAGTGTACAGTGTTAGGATTGATCTCCACCGCACCAGAGCCCAACGGCTCTGGCACGACCCCTTGACCTCGTCCGCGCCCTGATCGGGGGCGCCCAACCGTTCGCTGGTTGGTGGCCCCCTGTCGTCTGCACTATAAAGAGTGGTGGGGGCCAGTGGCACAGGTTACGAGGTTGCCCTGAGCTGCCACTCGCCCCACCAGATGACCCACCGATTAGGGTTAGTGCAGTGCCGACGGGAAGCTCCGCCGCCACCTCTATCGCTCGACCTCACGCCGTCATCGTCGCCATCGCCACCATGTCGACTCCGACGGGTTCGTCGTCCTACAGAGGAAAGGTAAATGCTCACAGACGGTCTCTCTCCCAGCACAGATCCTACACCTATCGATCTAGCGCATATAACATTGGTATCAGAGCAGTGTTAGGATTGTAGATCTCGTGCTCGGGAAAGGAAAAGCAAAGAAAGGGTAAGGAAAATCAAACCCTAGTCCCTAGATCGATCCCGAAACCATAGTTCCAAAGAAAAGAAAGGTATCCGGCCGACGCCCTTGGGCTCGCCGGCAAAGCTCGCGCCGCCATCTGGCCGCGCCTAACCCAACCACACGGGGCAAAGAAAGCAAACACCGGCTGCCGCTGCTTTTGGCCGTGGCGCCGGCAAAGAAAACCGCGCCGCCACTGAGCCGCCTCGGGCAGCTGCTGCTCAAGCCATGGCGCCGGCAAAGGAAAGAAAGAACGCCGCCTCTGCATCCCTTGACGGCGGTGCACCCACCGCTAGGGTGGATGCACTCACCGGCAAGAGGCACAGGGGGGCGCTGCTGCATCTTCTCATGGCCGTGGCCGTCGTACCGTCGCCGGTTTTCGCGCCGGCGCGCGCGCGCGGGACTCGCATCGCAAGGGGAGCGAGGCGGGGCGCGCGCGGGAGGAGAAGCCTCACCGCCGCCGCCGTCGGATGCACGAGACGGTGGCAGAGGGCAGGGCTGCTTCCGCCGGCCGCCGGCGACAAGCTGGTCGGCGCGCGCGAGCCGCCGCCGCCGTCTCCCGGCCCGCGAGAGTGGCCAGAGAAAGGTTTTGGGGGCAAATGAGCTAGGGTTAGGGTTTTTGGCCGGTTCGGGCCATTTATACCGGCCGAAAGAGGTGGCCGACCGTCGGATCTAATCGACGGCCGGGAACGAGCGGCGTGGGCTGGCAGCGTGGGCTCGCGGCTGGGCCGCGTGGAGGCCGCGTGGGCCGCGTCGGCAGCGTGGCCAGCCGCGTTTCGGCCAGGCCGCGGGAGGGCCGAAGAAGGCCGCGTGGGCGCCGCGTTTTGGGCCGCGTTGGCAGCCCGCGTGGGCGCCGCGTCCCTGTGCGCCGCTCGGCTGCGTGGGCGCCGCGTCGGCTGCGTGCCGCTCAGTGCGTAGCGGGCCGCGTGGGCCGTGGGCCGCGCTGTACAGTACTATTTTATTATTTCCAGAGGCATTTTCGGCAGTTTGGGCAGTTTTAGGCCTAATTTTGTCTAGATTTTTTTCCGAACAAATAGGACCAATGAAATATTTGTTCAGAAATTGAAAAGTGAAAGATATGCCTCTGAAAAGTCTGAAAAGTTTAAAGTTTAAAGTTTGACTTTAAAATTTCCGCTGCAAACAGTAAAAGAAGCATTTTTGGCAAGTTTTTTTTCCTGAGCAAATTGAACCAACGAGATATTTGTTTTTGGAAATTAAAAAGTAACAGAGATGCTTCTGAAAAGTTTAAAGTTTAAAGTTTGACTTCAAAGTTTCCGCTGCAAATAGTTAAGATGCATTTTCAATTTGGAAAAATGCAAAAGTGATGATTAAAGTTTAAAAAGTTGCTTAAAAGTGATTGTTGAAACAATTATGATATGTCATTTTATGACCAACGTTATTGATGGCATGATCATGTTTTGTTGTAATAACATGTGCAAAAGTGATAATCAAAGTGATTATTGTGACATTTATGGTTCTGTTATTTTTATGACCAACGTCATTGATGACATGATCATGATTTGTTGCAATAAGGTGTGCATTTATCTCTATTTTCTGCCCAACGGTGATATAGATTTAATTGCACAAACAGTTGTATGCTCTAATTTTGACCAACGTTGGATTATTGCATGCAATTATTGTTATGATCTCATTTCATTATGGTTTAAAGGAGGGTACTACTTGATGAGCTGCATCAAGGATGTTCCAACCCTCAAAGGTGACAACTACACTGAATGGAGAAAAGAAGGTCGATTTGTGCTGAGGTGGACTGGGTTCCCACAGCCGGTCAGACCAAAAGATCTAGTCAGAAATGACAAGGATGATGATGCTGCATGGCAGTATAAAAGGTGGCTAAGTGCCATTTGTAAAGAATACAATTGAGAACGCTATTGTGGGCTCAATTGCAGAGTGTGCTTCCGTAGGGGAGTATCTTGAAAGAATAAAGAGCTAGTTCACTGGTTCTTCAAAGATATGTGCGACCCAGCTGCTAAAGCAACTGGTGACAGAAAAGTACACATGGACAGGAAGGACATGGCAAGTGTGCCATATGTTGTAATAATGCTTATGTGGGTGTTGTCTGTGTGTTTTGTGAGTGAAAGAATGTTGTCCGCGTCGGACAAAGAACAAAAGAAAAGAAAAAGAACTGATGAATCATCGAAATTATGGCACTGTCGCTTAGGCCATATTTCGAGGGGGAGAATAGAAAGACTCGTTAAAAATGATATTCTTCCTCCAGTAGAATTCTCAGACATAGAACAGTGCATCGATTGCATTAAAGGAAAATTTGTAAAGCAAATTAAAAAGGGTGCAAATCGAAGCACAGCAACACTAGAAATAATTCACACCGATATATGTGGACCATTTCCGGTGAAAAGTGTGGATGGCTATGATTCGTTCATAACATTCACGGATGACTACTCCCGATATGGTTATATTTATCCAATAAAAGAAAGAACAGAAGCGTTGGATAAATTCAAAATATTCAAAGCTGAAGTTGAAAATCAGCATGATAAAAGAATAAAGATAGTCAGGTCTGATCGTGGAGGGGAGTACTACGGTCGACATACTCCATATGGCCAAGTCCCTGGACCTTTTGCAAGGTTCCTACAGAGATCGGGAATAGTCGCCTTGATGCTCGATGCCGGGCGAACCTCAGCAGAATGGGGTAGCTGAAAGGCGCAACCGTACCCTTATGGATATGGTGCGCAGTATGATGAGCTATTCCACCCTACCATTGCAATTGTGGATTGAGGCGTTAAAAACCGCTATTCACATTCTAAACAGAGTACCAAGCAAATCGGTGCCCAAAACGCCGTATGAGCTATGGACAGGGAGAGTGCCTTCTCTAAACCACCTGAAAGTGTGGGGGAGCCCTGCTGAGGCCAAAGTATTCAATCCAAATATCGCAAAGTTAGATACCAAAACAGTCAGTTGCCATTTTATTGGCTATCCTGAAAAGTCAAAAGGTTATCGTTTCTACTGTCGAGAGAAATACACAAAGTTTGTGGAAACGAGACATGGTGTCTTCTTAGAGGACGAAAAGATGAGGGGGAGCATGGTAGCTCGGAAAATTGATCTTGAGGAGAAGAGGGTTCATGCACCTAATCGGATGACTCAGGAGGCATTTTTGCGAGCTACCATGTGCACCTGTACCGACGATCCCTACGATTGTGGTGCAAGCGCCTGTTGTGACTCCACCCATGACTACGATGAGTGAAAGTTCGGAACCAGTCCGCCAGGAGCCGAATGAACCATTTGTTGAGCATGAAAGGGAGCAACAACAGCCATCTCCTGAAAAGTACAAAGCACGACTTGTGGCAAAATGATTTACACAAAGAGAAGGGATAGATTACAATGAGACATTTTCTCCGGTCTCATGTAAGGATTCCTTCAGAATCATCATGGCACTAGTTGCACATTTTGATTTAGAGTTGCATCAAATGGATGTAAAGACGGCATTTCTAAACGGGGATTTAGAAGAAAATGTCTACATGAAACAACCTAAGGGTTTTATCATGAAAGGTAAGGAAGAAATGGGATGCCGCCTAGAGAAATCCATTTATGGATTAAAGCAAGCCTCCAGACAGTGGTATCTAAAGTTCAATAAGACAATTAAGAGATTTGGATTTAAAGAAAATATTGATGACAATTGCGTTTATGCAAAGTTTAAAAGTGGGAAATATATTTTCCTAATCTTGTATGTGGATGATATTCTGCTTGCCAGCAGTGATGTTAGTCTACTGCAAGAGACAAAGAAGTTCTTGTCCTCAAATTTTGATATGAAAGATCTTGGTGAAGCATCATATGTTTTGGGCATAGAAATTCACCGAGATAGAAACAATGGAGTATTAGGACTATCGCAAAAGGCTTATTTAGAAAAGATTCTAAGTAAGTATAATATGCATAAGTGCAGTGCCACACCTGCCCCTATAGTCAAGGGCGACAGTTTTGGGAAACATCAAAGTCCCCAAAATCAATACGAGCTCGATCAAATGAAAGCGGTTCCATATGCTTCGGCCATTGGAAGCCTACAGTATGCACAAGTGTGCACTTGCCCTGACTTAGCATTTATCACCAGAGTACTCGGTAGATATCAAGAAAATCCAGGTTTTGAACACTGGAAAATGGTAAAGAAGGCATTGCGTTATGTGAAAGGCACAAAGAGTTACATGCTAACATACAGAAGATCTGATTCCCTAGAAATAAGAGGGTATTCAGATGCAGATTTTGCGGGGGATAAAGATGATAGAAAATCCACATCTGGATATGTATTCACCCTCGAAGGGGGAGCTATTTCGTGGAGAAGCTCCAAACAGACCATGCATCATCCACGATGTATGCAGAATTTATAGCATGTTATGAAGCCACGGGGCAGGCATTATGGTTAAAGAAATTTATACCCGATTTGAAAGTGGTAGATTGTATTGATAAACCACTAAAGATGTACTGCGACAATGAGTCTGCAGTATTCTATGCTCACAACAACAAGTCGAGTACAGCTACGAAACCGATTGAGGTTAAGTATTATGTTGTGAAACACAAGGTCCAGGATCAAACAATAAGTCTCGAGCATATAAGGACAAAAGATATGATTGCGGATCCGCTAATGAAAGGCTTACCACCCAGCGTGTTCAAGGAGCACGTAGCCGGCATGGGTTTAAGGGAAAGTCTTACCTATCCTGGATCATAAGAGGCCCAAAAGTAAAAGAATTTGTTTCAAAACAGAGAAGTGTATTGTGGCTGTCTGATTCTATCGGCAATAGAGCTGTGATGATGAAACATGCCCTATGGACTGATCCAAAATGAAACGAATAAAGTGAAAGTATAAAGTTAAAAGAAAAGTTGAGATCAAGGGGGAGAATGTTAGGATTGATCTCCACCGCACCAGAGCCCAACGGCTCTGGCACGACCCCTTAACCTCGTCCGCGCCCTGATCGGGGGCGCCCAACCGTTCGCTGGTTGGTGGGCCCATGTCGCCTGCACTATAAAGAGTGGTGGGGGCCAGTGGCACAGGTTACGAGGTTGCCCTGAGCTGCCACTCGCCCCACCAGATGACCCACCGATTAGGGTTAGTGCAGTGCCGACGGGAAGCTCCGCCGCCACCTCTATCGCTCGACCTCACGCCGTCATCGTCGCCATCGCCACCATGTCACTCCGACGGGTTCGTCGTCCTACAGAGGAAAGGTAAATGCTCATAGACTGTCTCTCTCCCGGCACAGATCCTACACCTATCGATCTAGCGCATATAACATACAGAACATAAGTGAACAGAAAACATTGCAACTATACAAAAGTATGTACAGGTTGTCATGTTTTGGCAAGTAATGATCAAGGACGCACAGCAAACAATTCAATACTTGCAAATATATGTATATTCAATCTAAGAAAATGCTTTTATTCAGTGTGTAGAGCTTTTATTGCTTTTATTCCTCAACTAAGCCGGTCGCCGGCGGGGACAGGTGATGGTTTTGGTAAACCGCACAAAGCACACTTATTGGAACTTGGATGTGTTCCAACTGTCCACAATACAAACAAAGCGAGATCTCACCAGCTCCTTGATCAATCCAACTTGTTCATGTGCCATAAATCCCGGGCCCAGTTGATCAAAGGATCGAAGGCAAAATCAATTCAAACTCGAATTGACCACCAAAGTCGATGAATTGATCCAAGCGATTGCCTTCCACGCATCATATGCGCAAGAACTACGAAGATCGTCATTAAAATTTCTCCCTACACGCGCCACCGCCAAGGATCCGATTCATGAAGATGGCCATAGTTCTTACCGCTAGACGCATAATTGTGGAAGTGAGGTGGGGCGTCGCTCGGGGCACTGTAGTCCTTGTACCTCATCTCGCACTACTCCTTCCTCGGTCTCGACGGTGGCTCCGTCTTCGTGTCCTTGTCGGCGATGGCTCTGTCTCAGCACTTCAGGTTAGGCACCTCTGCTGGTATCCAAACATACGGGATGGAGCATGTAACACCTCGGCCACCCACCGACCGGGCATGTCACCCCTGGCAGCTCTCTAGGATCTCTAGACTAGCCCCACAGACCAACACATGTCTTTCCTGCGCACTTTGTCCTCACTCGTGCGCACCCGGGAACTATTTCCCGATCGGTCACCCATCCTCAAATTACTCCGGGCCAAGCACGCTTAACCTCGGAGTTCTTTGCTGATGAGCTTCCGGAAAAGAAGTTGCAACTTGTTGGTATGAGTATCCTATCAATCCTATTAAGCCCTGGGCCAGGATATCACACTCATCCCCCCTTAGAAGATCGACGCCCTCGTCGATCAGCCCCAAGCCAGGAACGTCCCCTCTTGGCACACGTATGTGCGTCCAGTGTCGGCACATGTGGCATGCCATGTGCCATGACGGGCCACACCAGCCATGCGCCACATGCCCGAACCCCTGACCCGCACACGCCCGTGTAACCGCGAAGGTCGGCTCTGATACCAAATGTAACACCTCGGCCACCCACCGACCGGGCATGTCACCCCTGGCAGCTCTCTAGGATCTCTAGACTAGCCCCACATACCAACACATGTCTTTCCTGCGCACTTTGTCCTCACTCGTGCGCACCCGGGAACTATTTCCCGATCGGTCACCCATCCTCAAATTACTCCGGGCCAAGCACGCTTAACCTCGGAGTTCTTTGCTGATGAGCTTCCAGAAAAGAAGTTGCAACTTGTTGGTATGAGTATCCTATCAATCCTATTAAGCCCTGGGCCAGGATATCACAGAGCAGCTCTGGTGAGGTGCTAGCCTTTACTCTGGTGCCGAACAGTATGAGGAGAAATCTTAGGAGTCCAAAACATGTACCCACTTGCGTGTTTTGCTCTAACTTGTGGTGCTAGCCACTCCCCTCCTTAGTCCTTATATATGCGGTAGCTGAGGAGGTACGGGCTCACTAGCTTGTGGGCCCAAGTCCTCCAAAACTCTAACCCGAGAACCTCAACTTGTTTACCCTCGCTTTCCCTTACACTCCTTCACTCACTCACTTCGAATCAATACAACCATGATTTGAATCAAAATAAGCTATACATGAAAAAAATAGTGTGTTGATGATATGGATCCATTCCGACAATCAGTTTCGAGTTTCGTCAGCCGTAAATAGTAAGTTTTGTGTTCATATTTAGAGCTTTTTGAGCGAATTGTATCAAATTCATTTACGGTCAATTTCCTTTGAGGAGTAGGTTCATTTCGCCATTAACTCCCGTGTTTTAAGTTTTTCGTTTCAGTGGACGTAGATGGATATATAAACAACTCGCTAGTATACTACAACTAGTACATATGTGGTAGTTCATTTGGGTATACTATAACCAGACTCACTTGTCTTCTTGATCATCTTGTTCATCGTTCATGATGGTAACCACCCTCGGTTGCAGCATGATTGTATTTCCGAGCGCCGTCGTGGTATGCATTGTGTCCAACTTCGTGAATGACGGCATGTTCATGGTAGGTGAGTTGTGAGAGAACGTAATTCATGGTGGTATCACCGTTGTTGTTGGCGGCATCATGGTGGTATTTTCAGGCGCTTTCGTGGTAGACATTGTGCCCGACTTCGTGGAAGGCGACATGGTCATGGTAGGTCAGAGGTGAGAGGTGGTAATCCATGGTTGTAGCCACCATCATCGTCGTCTGTGTCATGGTGATAGTTCCATGTGTCGTCGTGGTCGGTCTTGTGCCAACTTCGTGGACAACGAGTAGGTGATAGGAGAGATGTGGTAATCCATTGTGGTATGTACCCTCGTCAGCGGCGGCAGGGTGGTAAATTCCGCATGTCGTCGTGATATGCCAGCGTGGACCACAATAGCATGGTGCTATTTCTGTGCGACTTCGTGGAAGGCGGCGTCATGGTGCGTTTGACTTCATGGAGTATTTACACGCGCCTCATGGCATGCTGGCGTCATGGTGATAGTTGTGGTCGGTGAGGTGAAAGATAAGATCACCATGTGGTATTTCCACGCGCCTCATGGCATGCTGGCGTGTCTGTCTGGCTTCATGGACGGTGGTGTTATGGTGGTGCACGCCTTCATGAACGGCGACGTGCCGGTGCTTGTGATGGGTGCAATCGTGGCTTGTTGGTGTGAACGGTGGTGCACGGTTGTGTCCGACTTCGTGGACAACAACATGGTGATCCTTGTGATGGGTGCAGCCGTGGCTTACCGATGTCGACGACGGTGTCACGCTGATGCCGGCTTCCATAACAACAACTTGGTGATGCTTATGATGGGTGAGGTAAGATCACCATGGTATCAAAAAAATGAGGCAAAAAAAATACAATCAATCAAACAAAGCGGCAATTAAATACCGCTAGAAACAACTTAGGCTACTAAGCAAAGTGTCGAAATTGGGTCGAAGCTTGCTTGAACGCACCCTATATCGTGAACGCGAGACAACACGGCAGCGAACAGCCCGATGAGATTGAGAAAATAAATCTCTCCGCACGACCGCACGTGCGTCCTGAATTTCTTTTTCAAGGGTGTTCCAGTCTGGCGGAGTGGACCCCACGCCCGTAACCGATTCTTTACCTGGACGTCTTGTCTCGGTGAAAATTGGACGCAGCAAATTACATTGTGAGTGAAACAGCCCGATACGGTAATTTCGCGCTGCCCCTTCCCCAAGTCGTAGTAACTGTCTGTCACAAGTCATCATCTCTCACACAATTGAGAACAAGCAAGTGCGTGTGGGTAGGGAGGCCTCTGGGGCTATCCACGATACGCACCTGCCGCGAGGGTTGGCGATTGTGAGAGAGAAAGAAAAGTCGAAAGAAAAGGTTGGGCGAGTGACAAAAAAAAGTAAAGTGATTGGTCACACGCTTCCTCTCCCCACACGCAACCTTCTCCATCTCTCACATCCTAGCTGCGGCGGCGGCGGCTCCCCATGCCCTCATCTTCTTCCTCTCGTCCTCTCCGTCCGGTTCTTGGCCGCCTCCACCACTACGGCTTCATCTACGTCGCCAGCCCGTGGTGGAAGCAGGCGGAGGCAAATCAACCGCAGAGGCTTGACGGCCAGAGCGATGGCGGCCGGCGTGGCCCTGGAAGGTCGGGCGATGTCGCCATATCGGCCGTCCCGAAGGCCGGGATGCGCTGCCACTCAGCTCTCTCCCCCAACAGATCGAAGGCCGAAGCGGCGGCAGTTTGGACTGAGGTACGTGATTCCCATTTTTCTCGTTGTATTTTCTCCATCTAAATACAGATATATGCCCCACGCTGATAGTTTGTGATTCGGCCTCTTGTTTATTGGTTACTGTGTGGAACAATCATACTGTCATGTTGCCCTTTGCTATTTGACATTTGTTGTTGTTGATTTACAGAACTGCAGGTGCGAGGTGCGGGGTATTCTCTGCCCACTTCCAATCATGCCCCCTTTGCAACTTCTTTATTTCTTGGGATTGGACAATGCACTCTATGTCTTGATGAATTGGTCACTTGCCACGGCTTCAGTTATAGCATAAGGATTTTCCTTGGGAATAATGGAGCTAATTCAATGACAAGAAAGCAACTATGAAGTACATCAGATAGATGTTCAAAAAACTATTCTAAATGGTTTGGTCAAAATCAAGGATCTGGATCATCTAGCTATACTGAAAGGCTATCTTTGTGATATATATTTTTTCCTGTTGCTTTCGTAAGTACATTTGATGTGAACTAATCATTTATGGAAAATTTTCCGTGCAAGATTTGTCCTAATCATTTTGCTGACTCCTACTTTCCTTGTATTTTTACAGGAATCATAGAGGCTTCCTAATCTTTTTTTGTATGCATCAGAGTGATGAATCGACTTGACATCAATCATCTTTCGAGGTATATAAGCATTCAAACCCAGTTTATTATATTACTCTCTTTGAGATGAAATCCTTTAAGTGACTAGGTTGTATTGATAAGATATACTTCATGCAGTTTTGGGAGGGAGCAATTTTGGCACTATATCCTAACCTTAAGTGGTGCTTATGAGAATTTGACTTGAAAAACACACTACCGCATATACCATATCAGATAAAGATGTTACAAAATATAATTTGGAGGACAACTGTCAGTGAGCTTAAGGACGTTGCCTTCTTCGCTCCTTATGTATGTGTATAACTTGGTCCCTTTATGTTGTCGTCATGTGTTGAAGCCCAAGATTCATTTTTCGCTATGTGTTTTGCCCTTATATTTTCATGCATGTTCCTGTCTGCTTTGATTTGCCAATTGACACGTGTTCTCATGACCACCAATACACCCAACACTGCAAAGAGGGCCTTTTCTCTGAGAGATAAAAGGTTAGGTCCATGTGTTCACTTATTATTGTGTTATATTCTTTCAGTGGGCTAACGCTTGTGCATAATGATTGGGCAAACCAACAAAAAATGCAGGAACGCTGGGCTCAAATGTGTGCTTTGGAGACAAAGAGCTGCTGAATTCAATGATAATGGCTAGAGCTCTGCTGCTGTTGGGATCTTTTTTGGTGTCCTTATAAAATATTATAACAGTGGGTTTGTTTTTTAACATTTGATGCATTGCCTTCTCAATACATATATCCAGTTCTGGTTTTAGTGAGCACCTGAAGCAAGGTATCAAGAAAAAATATATCCTTATTACATTGAACTCTAATGTACCGTGTAGATGATGAGACACTTAGGGGTGGTTCTGCTTGCAGATGGTACCTCAATGAAGACTTGCCTAATATTGACTCTTGCTTTGAAAGGTAGGTCCATGTTATGTGTACATTCCATTATGCATTCATTTTTTACGTTGGTTGATGGTGTTACCCATTCACCCATATGCGGGCTCTTTCGATGTCTTTGCAACGGTTCAGATGTGTTCTAGAGGAAGAAGATGGAGTTCTATAATTCTATAGAAGAATTGGGCTTAAATCTTACTGTTCAAACAGGTAAATATTTGACCTCTTTCTTTTTAAAGTTGGATCATACTGCAAGTATAGGATCTTTTTAGATGATTCAGTTGAGATGATAAAATAGAGATTAATACTTTTAGATAAATTAGGTATGTCTATGCCTTTTTTTTTTGTGTAAAGGTATCTATGCTCATATTTACTGTATGGCCACCTCCATATCATGCCGCAATGCAAATAAGCAGGTTAGGAATTCGTATATTTGTGAAACAATGTATAACCCTTGTGGCAATCATGATGAGCTCTCTGAAAAATAGTCATGGGTATATAATTGCAATCTGTGTAAGACTTGAATGGTTTGGTAGGGACGTCCACTTGTTGGAACAAGTTATTAATTGAACGTGTCTGGAAGTATCTATTCACTAGAGTGTGCATTTCTATTCTGAATAATTTCCACTCTGTCAAGAACTTTGTAGAGCCTAACTAGATTACATCATGGATTTTCTAGCCTTTGGTACCTATAATTAATGCTGATGCTGGCAAATGGTTAGTTGTCAATTACTTCTCTCAGTTGGTAAAGCTTGTGGTCATGGCGTTTTTTTGGAAACTTTCTTGTGATAGAGCTATAATCAAATGACTTATCATTGTGGTAAAGTATGTGTAAATGTTCGTCAAGTCAGGTTATCTGGATTACATATATATTTTTCTCTGTGTAATCGAATTATTTGAAAATGGGGATAACTGTAGATCTCTTTCATGATGCTATAATTGTTTGCTACGTAGATCAGGAGTTGCAAGGCTTGTGTATCATTTTTGTTGATCCTTGTCTGTGTGAAATAAGTGTTAATTTGATGGTGGTGGTTATCTTTTGCAGCTCAATTAGTGAACAGTAATGTTTGTGTTTCTGTGAAATGGTAAAAACATAGTTTTATTGACACAAGCATCTTTGGTAGTGTCAGGAGTACATAGATTTCAGCAGCGAAGAACTGGGTTAGCTTGTATTTAGGTAAGTAGATTAGATATGCCAAAATTAAGAAAATTGAAGATGCTTGGCTACATGCTTGCACTTTGAAATTTGAGTGGATACTTGGTTGTTAAAAACTCAACATGTTGCTTACTGAACTGCCGCATGCACCTAAATTTTATCATACCACACATCTCCTTTCTTTTTCCTGCTCTGTAATTTGTTCTGTTGCTCTTGTGTAAATTTTCAGCTGATGCCATCCAGTTTTTTTTGCAAAGGATGTTAATATTATCGCAAAACCTTCAGTATTGAAGCTAGCAAGTTGACATCAGCAATCAATCAAGTTATCGCTCAACTACCTAACAGTTCAATATGAGGTGAAGCTGATCTCTATATATATACCTCTTCTGTTTCAATTGCAGGTCGGGGTAGCATGTGCCGTTGAGAGGAAGGTGAGATGCGAAAGGGGAGAGGAGATGTCAAAGGTTGCAAAGAGAAGAAATGCTATCTAGGCACAACTCGGAGGAGAGAGGCAGGCAAATCACTAGCGGTCTATTATTGTTCTGATTTCCACCTTCTAGAATGGTCTTTTAGCCATAGAAATGCTAATGTCAAACTTGTTTTCTTATAATTTATGAATTATCAACTATGTGGAGCATCAAGTTTTGACGTGTTCAGTGTGTGTGTGATAACAATTCTCTGATTATGGTTAGTTGTGCACAACTTGCACATAAGCATTATTATTCAACATTTTTCACTCTATACAATTTTGATCTGAATCAACTATGCCAACCTTGCATGCTGGTAGCTTCATCTACACATTATACTTTTGTGCTGACTAAGACTAACCTGGATTTCTACCAGTGAATGTCTTCTGAAACTGTAAACCCTGAAACTTGACTTGCTACCAATATTCTCAGATGAACATGGTTGGCTTCTTATTTTTAATGGGCTCAAATATATAGACTTAAGCCAAAATTAGCAAACATTATGAAACTGTATTGGTTATCACATATGAAATCAGTATTCCAATATGCAGACCCACAGTTTGAAGCTCAGCAACTACTGTCAGAAAACAAAAATATAATACAACCATTCAAGGTCAGGTGCGAATGCAGGAAGCTAAAAGAGGGTGTCAGCACGCTTGTGATTGTAAAAAATCGACCTCCGTTCTGATTCCTACGGAGGCTCATCCATCTTCCTCTACCCAAATACCCAATGACTGTATTCCTAAATATGCAGGCCATGTCTTGCACGTGTTACCATGATGCAACTGTTAATATTGGGACGAGATTGAGCCGCAACTGTACGGTAAGGAGGCGCCCCATGGGGCGCCCCAACCACTAGTTCACATTAATCCCGTCACATTAATCCCATCATCCTTCTTCGTCTACGCCCACAAACCGTCACGCCGGCACATTCACAACGCTCGCGCGCGCGAGAGAGAGAGGGAGCTCGGCGCTGGGCGGCAATGGCGGCGCAGTGGAAGGCGCTCGCGGAGACGGCGAACTCCGAGCTCGCCACGGCCTCCTTCCACCCCTTCGGGGAGCACTTCAACCACGCCACCGCCGAGCTCGGCTTCCGCAGGCTCCAGATGCACCACCTAACCAGCGGAACCATCGCCGCCTCCGAGAGCGTCGACCTCGACGGCTCCACCGCGCTGCTCGAGAACGCCGCGGGCGAGATGGCGCGCTGCGTCGAGCTCCAGAGCAGGGCCATGCGCGCCTTCTCCCTCTACGGCGGGGCCCTCGGGGTCATCGCGGACGGCCCGCTGTGGGCCTACCTCGACGGCGGCCCGGAATCCGCCGACCCGCGGTGGCAGAGCTGGGCGCAGCACAAGGTCGACGCCCTCCGCAGCACCGAGCACGCGACGCGGACGCTCCGCTCCGCCGCGGCCTGGGACCTCGCGGCCGTCGACGCCTTCGCCGTCGCGCGGAGCTTCCCCGACTATTCCCCACCCTGCATTGCGTGGTTGCGGGCGACTCAGACTCTCGCGGAACGTGCCGTGGCGGAGGCCCACGCAACGTCGCAGAGCGAGGCGGCCATGTTCACCGCCCTTTCCGGACAGTACAACGCCGGCTTCCTGATTTGCAATCCCTAAGCACCTCTCAGCGCGCGTGGCAGCTCCATCCTCCATGCACGGAGGCCAGCATTCAGCTACCCGATCGATCGACAAGCCTCTCTTCATAATAAATCCCCTGCAGGTTTTCCGTTTTTTCTTCCCAGCTTCTTTCGAAGATACCAGTTGGTGACTGCGTGGTCGAGCTTGCTCTGCCCCCAAGAAGCTTGCCCTGGAGATTCTGCTTGTGTAGATAGGCATTTTATTCGTTCAATCATCTGTGATCCGTGGTTGAACTCTAAACTCTTGATCAGATCATATGCACATGTATCCGCTTCGCTTGGTGTTGATGTTAAGGCAAGCATGCTGGTTGCTCATCTTTTGTTGGACTCAAAGATCCTGATCAATTCGAATTTTGCATGCATTTCTGTCTACTTCTTATCGAATTACTAGTGCATTGCAATATTCAGATTCAAATTGCACTTGCTTCACCACTTCCTGAATCAACAACTTATCCCTTTTCAGAGTTTAGCATTGATGTTCAGCAGCATTCTTTTTCAGGGTTTAGCATAGATGGCATTGTAAACTGAATCAAAAACATATTCAGAGTTCAACATACATGGCATTGTAAACTGAATCAATGACTTCTCCTTTTTTTTTCATTTCGTTTTAGAAGTCACAACTTGATGCAGTTCATTATGGTTCAGAACAGAACTGGATACAAGTGCAGAACCATATTCGTGAAAATAATTTGTCAAACATAAAAAAGAGTAGGCACATGAGCATCCGTGCAGGAATAGTTCTCATTTAGATCCAGACTCATCAAAGGTTTATCTATTGCGCAAATAGGAGCTATCCCACCAAAAAATTCGTCGGGTAAGTATCTCTATGCCCCCATGACACCAAATCTAGCTTATTTCAACAGCAAACATTTCCAAAGTCTTAACACTCAGATAAGGCAAGAGATTTCTAGAGGAAACGACTTCTGAAGCCTGAAAAGGCTCCTATGTGAAAGTTTACTTTTCCTCTGTGAACATGACAAAATATCCAACTAAATAAACAAATGAGAAATTGGTTAGATTTATGCAGAAGAAAGATCATTACATTAGTTTGCTGATTGGAAACAAGGATCGAAGAACAACACTACAAAACTTGTAAGTATTAAATGTTGAAAACACCGGCTAAAGTTTTCGGCGGGAGGGTGAGATGCATGAATGTATGGTTACTTCTACCTCCGTTCTGAAATGTAGTATGGTTTGGAGAGCTAATTTGAACGGAGGTAGTAATTAGCTTTCCAAAACATACTACTTTTCAAAACAGTACTTTCTTGGTGTTCAATCAGTCTCCTGACTGTCATTCTTTACCTTAACAATCTAAACCAAACACCAGGATAGAACTTGGTGAGGATAACTTAGTTCCACAATGCACTTTACCATCAATAAAATACCGAGTTTCTCTTGTCACAAGTGATATTTCTTAGATCCTAGTTGTTCTTGCCACAAAAGCCTTTGAATCTCTTTAGGGGTAAAATTCATCAAATCATGAATATATGGATAAAAACGATTTTATAGTGCAATTTCCTCTTTCTAGCGCGCTGGCCACACACACACTGCTCTTGTACACCAGCAATGTCAGGCGCCACTGCACAGAGCAGCCCAACTCGATCAATGATGACTCTATCTATATATTTAATGTCACAATTTTTTTAGACTTAGAAAATTGAAATTTTAAAATTTACAAAATTCTAAAAATGAGGAGAGCATTGGTGCCCTAGGGTACGCTGACAACTTTACGGGACAAATTACTGTAGCAATTGAACTACATATGCCTAAAAAGTACTAGTAGATCCAAAAAAATCAGGAAGGCAAAGAAGAAAAACTTTCCGCTTGTCCCAAGCCGTAGTGTCCGTCACAACTCACATAATCTCAATCCCGTCCCCGCCGTTCTGCCCCACTTCAGGCCTTGTTTACTTCTATCGTATTTTTCTTCCCAATGGATATGGGGATGGGAGGGGATTTGGTGTTCACCCAATCCCCTCAAATACCCCTCCCAAAAATACACTAGTATGGTGGAGAGTTTTTGATTTAGGTAAAAAATGTGGGGATGGAAGGGAATATCTTGGGATTATGTCGTTCAAAACCGGAGAAGTAAACGGACTAGTGGGGATTTTTCGGGATACAAAATAATCCCCTCTCATCCCCGTAAATACCCTGGAAGTAAAGGCCTCAATCTACGAAATCCCATCACCCTGCTTCGTCCACCCCCACAAACACCGTCGCGCCGGCACATTCACAACTAGAGAGAGAGAGAAAGCGAGCTCGGCGCTGGGCGGCAATGGCGGAGCAGTGGCAGGCGCTCGCGGTGACAGCAAACGCCGCGCTCGCCCAGGCCTCCAATCCCATCGGAACATACTTATACGACGCCTCCGCCGCACTCAGCGTCCGCATGTTGCAGACGCTCCGACTCCGAGACGGCGGAACGCCGCCGCCCTGGAGAGCGTCGACCTCGACGGCCCCACCGCTATGCTCGGGAACGCCTCGCGCGGGCTGGCGAGCTACAACGAGGTCCACAACAGGGCCGTCCGCGTCCTGTCCATCTACGGCGGGACCCTCGGCGTCCTCACGGACTCCCCGTTGTGGGAGAGATACCTCGCCGCCGGCCCGAACGCCGCCGACCCGCGGTGGCAGAGATGGGTTCAGCGCAGGGCCCACGCCCTCGAATGCGCCGACCAGGCGTCACGCAAGTACCGCTCCGTCGCGGCGTACGACCTCGCCACCGTCGACGCCTTCGCCGTGGCCCGGAGATTCCCCGAGAATTCCCCATCCTTCAGTGCGTGGATCCGGGCGGCTGACAAGTTCGCGCTACGTGCCCTATCGGAGGCCCGCGAGGCGATGGTGCGCGAGAGGTTCATGTACGACGCCGTTGGCCGGGAGCTCCTCGTCAGCTTGGCGATTGCCAATCCCTAAGCACCTGAGCCCCCGGCGGGCGCACGCAGCTCCATCCTCCATGCACGGGGGCCAGCATCCAGCTACCCGATCGATCGACAAGCCTCTCTTCATAATAAATCCCCTGCAGGTTTTGCGTTTTTTCCCCAGCTTCTTTCGAATATACCAGTTGGTGCGTCGTCGATCTTGCTCTGCCCCCAAGAAGCTTGCCCAGGAGATTATGTTTGTGTAGATAGCCATTCTGTCTCTTCATCTGCGATCTGTCATTGAACTCAAAACCCTTGATCAGTAAGAATGTTAGATGCAGCTTCTACAAGAGATTTTGTCAAAAGTAGGCTAGCATGCCGGTTGTTCATCTATTGTTGGACTCGAAAATCCTGATCAGTTTGAATGTTAGATACATTTCTGTCTACTTCTTATGGAACTGCTAGTGTATTGCAGTATTTAGATTCAGACAGCACTTGCTTACCTCTTCCTGAATCAAGAGCTTCTCCTTTTGCAGAGTTTAGCATTGATGTTCGGCAGAAATCTTTTTTAGGGTTCAGCATAGATTGGATTGTAAACTGATCAAGAACATGTTCAGAGTTTAGCATAGATAGCACTATATAAACTAAATCAAGAACAGATTCATAGTTCAGCATAATGGTAAACCGAATCAAGAACATATTCAGAGTTCAGCATAGATGGCATGACATTGTAAACTGAATCAAGAACATTATTCAGAGTTCAGCATAGATGGCATTGTAAACTAATCAAGAACATTATTCAGAGTTCAACATAGATGGTACTCTGTACACTGAATCAATAGCTTCTCCTTTTTCATTTCGTTTTAGAGTGACAACTTGATGCGGTTCATTATGGTTCAGAACAGAACAGGAAACAAGTGCAGTTGGGTAGTATTCAGGGACGAATACAAACTCCCAGGTTATCATCAACAAACTGGCAGAACCATCCCACATCATGGGAGACAATAATTAGTCAAAAACAAAAAAGAGTAGGCACATGAGCATCATAGAGGTGTACGTGCAGGAATGGTTCTCAATTATGTCCAGACTAATCAAAGGTAACCGAAATTTTCATCCGAGTATTTCTATTTCTATACCCTTATGGGACCAAATATAGCTTTGTTTCAACAGTTGACATTTCCAAATTCGTAACACTTAAACTGCTTGCAGATAAGGCAAGAAACTACTAGATCTTCTAGAGGAAATAATTTTTGAAATTTGAAATAATTTCCTATACCATGGACGTTGGAATGCACAAGTTCACTTTTCCTCAGTGAACATGCCAAAATATCCAGCTAATGAACAGATGAGAAATTGGTTGGATTTATGCAAGAGAAAGATCATTACATTAGTGTGCTGATTGGAGATAAGGATCAAACAATAACAGTGCAAAAATAAAAACTTAATATCAAATGTTGAAAACACCGGCTGAACTTTCCGGCGGGAGGGGGAGATGGGTGAGTGTATGGTTACTACTTTCTTGGCGTTCAATTGGTGTCCTGCCTCCCATTCTTTACATCACCAATCTAAACCAAACACCAGGATAGAAAACATAAGAACTTGGTGAGGATAAGTTCCTAGGCTCTAGATACAAAATGAATAATCACCAGATAACAGTACTGTCCCTCCCGGACTCAAACTAGTTTGGTCATTTAACATGAATTACATTTATCCTGCCTTTGTATAATACTGCAGATAAAATGCTGTCCAGAAAGGGAGCGAGTAATACTAGTAACCTGGAGTTCTGCCTTGCACCTTCTGAGTAAAGCCTTTCTCACCCTTCTGAGTAAATATTGTAAGAAAAGCACTGCAGGTTAAAGGTCAATCACATGCAAAACTACTTGAGAGAAATAATTAAGTTAACACTATGTTATTGAAGAATCATTAGAAAGCAGTGCAGCCTGCCGTAATGTACCGTGACAGTCAACTAAGTGGAGGGCAACTGCTTGAGTTAATCCTAAGCCTTAGCTATAATGTACAGAACAGAAAACATTGCAACTATACAAAAGTACGCACAGGTCATCATGATTTAGTAAGTAAAGATCATGGACGCAGAGTAAACAGTTCAGTACTTGCAAACACATGCATACTCAATCTAAGAAAAATGCTTTTATTCCTCAATCAAATTCTTGTTCACAACACCTTTACTGCACAAACTTTCCAGCAGTTTATTTGCCTCATCCGAAAAGCCCTCATAAGCAAGGCCTTCGATGAGTGATATAGGTTGATTCATCAGGCATGACACCATTGGACACCATATAAGCAAAAAAAATCGATAGCAAGGTTTGTTCTCCAATTTTTACGAAGACATTAGAAAGCATCGTGTCAGGTGATAGGCCCATGTCCTGAACTCTGCTGAACATTCCAATAGCCCTGTCCATTCCATCTTCTCTTGAGAGCCCGAAAGCTAAAGACTGGTAAGTAGTTGTGTCTGGGTAAAGGCCCTTAGAGATCATCACATTCAACAAATCTAGAGCTTTATCCACCTTGCAAGATTCGGAAAAACTAGCAATACTCTGTTGTAAGTAATCACATCCAGATGACAGCTATTCCCCATGCCACATACTAGATTAAAGCCCCCCTGTATCTGGCCAGCCTTCAAAAGTTCCCCAACTATAAGATCATAGGTGGTTGAGTTTGGAATGCAGCCTTTCTCAGGTATTAGCTTCAGAAATTCAATTGCTTGCCAATGCAATCCCTTCTGGCATAAGGAAGTGGTTATTGTATTAAGTGTCACTTCGTCTGGAGGACAATTGTTGTGGATCATCTCAACCATGAGCCTCTCAGCATCTTCCCACTGCTCGACACTACACAAGACCTTCAATACAGTGCTATATGTAACGATATCAGGCTTGCACGTAGAGAATTGCAGAGAGTAATTTCATGGCATCCTCGACACGCATTTTGTTGCACAAAACATCAATGATACAATTGCATGTGACAATGTTTGGGATGGATCCATGCTCAGACATTCGATCAAAAACTTTTATTGCACGATTTACCAGTCCTTTGTGACACAAGGAAGTGATTATTGTATTGAATGCCACTTGATCTGGGGGACAGTTCTTGTGGACCATCCTGGCCAAGAGTTCCTCAGCATCATCCCACTTCTCGCTGCAACACAGGCCATTCAACACGGCGGTCTACATCCTTAGGACAGCATCGTCAACACGCCTTCCTTTGCACAAACCCTCGATAATACTGCTGTACATGTAATATCTGTAGTGCATCCGTGCTCTGACATTTGACCAACAACTTTAATTGCACGATCAAGAAACCCTTTCTGACACAAAGAAGCAACTATTGTGTTGAACGTGGCCTCATCTAGGGCACAGCTGTTGCTGAACATCTTGGTCAAGAGCTTCTCAGCCTCCTCCCACCGCTCAGAGCTGTACAAACTATTCAAGGCAGGGTTATAGGTGACAGCATCAGGCTTGCATCCATAGGTCACTGCACATGGCATTGATGAGGACGTTGTAGGTCACCGTTGTCTGGTTCGCAGCCCTTGGCGCGCATCTCGTCGAGGATCACCACGGCCTGCCCGCAGTAGCATATCGTCGAACACCGCGAGGGCGTCCAGAACGCGCCTACGGAAACAGAGCGCGCGGATGAGGGGGTTGTAGGTGAACGTGTCCGGAGCAAACGGCATGGCGTCGATTATCGGACGGGGTGGCGTCGATCTTGCCGTCCCGGCAGTAGCCGTTTACCATGGTGTTTGTAGGTTATGATGGTGGCGGACTGCCCGGGCGCCTCCACTACGCGTCGGCGACGCGGCCGTCGGCGCAGAGGCGTCCTTGTCCATCTTGCGGTGACGTGATAACGGTGGGAATAGTCGGCGGTGGACTTCCGGCACCTGGTTTTGAGCTTCGGGGAGGGAGCCAAAGGGGAGCGCGGAGCTGGGGCCGCAGTGGCGAGGCGGTCGGCATGGCCATGAATCGATAGAATGCGAGGACACCACAGGCGGAGCTCGCTGGCTCAGTCGGACTGGAGCACTAATTTCATTGGGCTTACAAGCCCATATCGCATAATGATGGGCCCTGTATAACTACTTGGGCTTCCGCTCCTGTGAGTGTGGCTGTCCTATTCTCACGAAGAACTTTGTGTGTGTGTAGAGAGAGAGGAGAGATAGCGGCGGCGAAGGCGATGGCGACGGGAGGGAAGGGTCTGAACTCGACGGGGGAGTTCTTCCGGCGCCGTGACGACTGGAGGAGGCACCCGATGGTGGGGAACCAGCTGCGCCACGCCACGCCGGGGCTCGGCATCGCCATCGTCGCCTTCGGGATCTACCTCGTCGGCGAGGCCGCCTACAACCGCATCTACCGCCCCGCCGGCGACAACCACCACTAGATCGCCCCCCGAGGTAAACGCCCTCATGCATCCTCTCTATTTTTTATTACGAGTCAAACAAAATGGGTGAATTTGAATTGGTTTCAACTCCGTAAGGGATGTTAGGATGTTTTCGCCTAGATCTATCTATCCGGGGCTCTGTAGTACTGTGCTCCGCGGAACGGTTGTGATTGGCACGTTCGAAACAAACTGCAGAGGTGATTGGACCAAGTTTGTGAGTAGTTCTTATGTGCTTGTGGCATAATTGATGTTTGCAAAAAGATTGGACCAAAATGTATCACCTGCACGCATGATGATTCACAAACTGGTTAGTTTTTTCCCAGCATATGGTCATTCTAACCACCAGTAAAGTTTCATGGATGGCCAGCAAACATGAATAACTCTTTCATGGGCTGATTGTTAGGTGGGAGCGGAGGCTACTTCGCTATTTACATGTGGAACTCATCTACACATTTCAAGTCACACGTTTCGTGATGCAATACCCAAGTACTGACCAGTAGAGGAGAAAGTAAAAAAAGCATAATAGATCACATCTGTTTCTGTCTATGACTCTTCCAGATGGTGCAGAAATAATTGCCAAGACGGAAACAAAGAAATCATCTCCTTTTGGCAATGTATGCTTGACCTTAAACAGACACTGATAATATTGTAGAGGGAATATAGAAGATGAACCCTGATATTTGTCGATAATCCTACACACTGGTTTTGAAATTGCACAGCGAAAGAAAATATGTTTTGTAACAAAGGCATGGAGGACCACCTGGCAAAATTCTATTGATCATGCTATCTTTTGTAACAAAGGCCTTTTGGGAAATAATCTGAAGAAAAACAATCATTTTCATTGGTACTTTAGCCTTCCATTTGGTTATGGCCCTTCCCTTTTAGACTTCAAGTCAAGTGTTTATGCACTGAATTCACAGAGGAATATCCCGAGTTCTCAGAGACCATTTCACGTGGTCTTTTTCATCCTGCAGGCAGTTCATCTTCTAAGTTATTCCTCTGAAATTCTTAGGGGTTGATTTCTGTACATTAATAGTACCTTTGTCGATGCCCATCTTTTTAAGTTGAGATTTGCTGTTTTTTAAGCTTTTATATTGTGTTTATGTTCATGTGAAATCAGTCATCCACAAAAAAAAAAGGACGTACCCAGTGCTAAGAGCTCCCGCACTGTGCGGGGTCTGGGGAAGGTGTTAGTGGCAAGCCTTACACCCTCACGAAGTGCAATGTGAGGAGACCGCGACTCGAACCTGGGACCTCTCGGTCACAGGCGGTGAGGCTCTACCGCTGCACCAGGCCATCCACAGAAATGAATTAATGATTGCTTGAGTTTGTATAGAAGGTACTATGTGTGTAGGTCAAACCAAATCACTGCTACTTACAGCCTTAGTAGACTTATAGCCTCTTGAACTGCTTTAAGTATGTGGTTCCACTGAATTTGTGATGTGCTCATGTCAAGTCGCACATGCCTAACACTGAGAAAGATACTTCGACATTTAGCTGTATTTTACATCAATACTCCCTCTGCTTCTCAGTTAATTGCATATAAGTTTTGGTCAAAGCCAAACTCTATAAAGTTCAACCAAGTATATAGAAAAAATATCAACATTTACAATAATAAATCCATACTATATGCAAGTGTATGTTTCATAATGGTTTTAATAATATCGATTTGATATTAATTAGTGATATTGTGTGTTGCAGGTTAAGGAGCTGGAGCAAACTTTACCAAGCACCAATGTTGATATTTTCCAGTTTGAGCTCATAAGGTCTGCCATGACCACCTTGTAATTCTCAACCAAGGAGACTTGCTACCGGTCCAACTAGTGTTCCTGGAACCGGGTACTGTGAATTTAATATTTGGTGCTTATACTTGGCATTTCGAAATGGCACACTGTTATTACGTTTTTGAATTCATATGTTCATTACTTGCTCGTTTGGTTTCACTCCTGTTGATCAGCTGTGTGAATTTAGAGTGACTTGAACCTCTATTGATCAGCTGCGTCTTGCATGAATTTAGCATTCTATAAGAGAAGTTGTGGTTTATATTTTTTTTTAGATCAACAGGGACTTCATCCCTGGTTCCATTGATAGATCAACGAAACCCCCACAGAGTCGCAAGGTTCATTACAGGCAAGATTAAGCAAAAGGAAACTGGGCGAAATGAAAACTACAACGTTTTTAAAATGAACAGCAACAGGCTGTGACGATAACTGAAACTAGAGCTAACACAGCAGGAGGCCTTTAGCTCCGGGAGGATGATCACACTGCTGCAGGTGATGTGATCGAAGTGCTGACGGCTCCAGGACACAGGTCGGGGTGCCCCATGACCAGAATCTGGGACACACTCTAGTCTCCACGTGGGTTTTGAAGATGAGCTTCCACCTCTTCACCGAGTGAAAGATCATCCTCCACACTTGTTGTATATTCAACCAAGGAGCACCGTTAAAGATCACGTTATTTCTTATTTTCCATAGGCATCAAAGTGAAGCAGCACAAACAGAATTCAGTGTAGCATGTTTTTTATTAGCTATCCAAAATCTAGCAATAGACAGGAAGTCATCTCACACATTAACCGAAAATTTTTGCTAGATTTTTTTGCCATATGTGTTTAGCTACAATGCATTGAAAGAAGTTTTTTTTTTTCGAAACAGAGGCAAAAGCTTTGCCTCATCCATTTATTAAGCAGAAGATGCCCGGTTTTTTGGAGAAAACCGAGCAAAAACCAACAACAACTGTGCCATAGCACACCCAAACCACACACACTGCCACAAGGGCACCCCCAGCCACCCTGGCTACCCACAAAAGCTAAGAAGCTCAAGCCGGCCTATGCCAAACAGATGGCTCTTCGGAGAGAGACCGGCAGCTCCGCTTCTGACGACGAGCCTCGGAGAGGAGATGCGCAAGACAAGCGCCGAATAGGACCTTCACCTGACCGCCTCACGCAGGTCATCGTACACCGCCCGAGGGTGGCTTCGACTTCACAGCAAGAAGAGATCACCACAAAGACATTCGAACACGCCGGAACGGAGCCGACTAACATGACCTTGCCGCAACCAAACCTTGGTCACCACCATCGTCGTTGCCTCACAAGACTCCACCCGGAACACCCGGACCTCCGGTTGACCTCCTGCCAACCCAGAAGCCATGTGTGCCTACCCCGCCGGAGTGCGCGAAGGGGGTCACCACCTTCAAGACGACGCCCTCAAGAGGGGACACGACGAAGAATCGACGCCGTCGTCCGATCCCATCGGATCAAGGCTTTCACCCGAAGACGTGAACCCGAGGCAGCGAAGGTCGTAGAGCTCCACGACCGCCCCCCAAGAAGGACGGCGACATCCACAGACGCCGCGCGGTCAGGCTTTCGCCCGGAGCAAACGAACCACCACACCCTCACGCGGCTAGACAGCGAGACGAAGATCGAAAAACGCTGTCAGCCCGCAGTCCGCAGACACACCTCATGTGCAGAAGCGGCGCCACCGCCACACACAAGCCACCACCACCACCTCCACCAGACCAAGGAGCTCCGCGAGCTCGGCTGCCACCACCCGCACCACGCGGGGTTGAAGAGCCAAGTCGCACCATTACTTCCGACCAACTCACCGAGAAGAGCTCCGCGGACGCCGCCAACCGCCACAGAGAGGGAACTTCGACGGACGCCAACACGGGGGGTCCAAGGCAGAGCCATCGGCCGCAGCAGCGCGAGCCCCCGGTCCAACCACCATGCCGCCCTTGCGGCCACAGTGGCCGCCAACCACCGACATCACACCCGCAGAGGCCGCCACCGCCCGGAGCCGCTGCTCCGGCATCCGGGAACCACATCGGACCGTAGTCCGACGAGCTCCCCCTCCACGCGCACGGCAGGTCAGGCTGAGGCTGCCGGAACCACCAGATCATGTCGCAGCAGGGAGCCCCGCAGCAACCCACGACGACGCAGCATGGCAACTGGGTCGCGGCCGCGCGCAAAGCGACCGCCCACAAAGCCCAGATCGGGCCCGAGCGGGCCCGCATGGCTGCCACCGGCTCTGAGGCCGCCACAGCACCCGTCATGCCGCCGGCTTGCCGCCCGTCCCGCCGCGACGTGGTCTTCCCCTCCGCCTCCGAGCACTCGACGGCGCCATGCGCCGGCGCGTCGCCTCGCCGGCTCCACCCAGATGCATCCAGCCGCCGGGGGTTCCCCATCCCACGAGCAAGCAACTCCCGGCCGGAGAAGAGACATGGCCTGCCGCCGCCGGCTCCGCGCGGGCTTTGCCCGGCGGAGTTCGCCGGCGACAGCACGGGAGGGTTGGGTGGGGGCTGTGCTGGTCGGCGTGAGTTTTTTCCGCCGCCCGTGTCGCCCAGGGGAGGGAGCGACGCGGGGGCCTTTTTTCTTTCAGTGCCTGCTTATATGCATTGAAAGAAGTTGTGGTTTATGTCAGCTGCCCTGGACAGATCGTGCAGGTCTGCTTATATCGGTTGTGTGCACGTTTGTGAGAACGCATTTTCCTTTTGAGCTGTTGCCGAAGAACAATGCTACAACCTGCTTCCAGTTTTTCAGCGAGGTGAGCAGAGTGCCTCTTTGACAATGGGTTGCTGTATATCACGCAACCTGAACAAACCAAATGCTCTCAGTACAAGTACATTACGATTGCAGTATTGAACGTTTGGTTAGCATACACACGGACTACATTAACGTGCTACTCTACATTTTATCTGAGTTCTGATGTTGGCCGGAGCGAGTATCCGTCCCTTCTGAACTGCCGCCTCCCATTACTGTCCACAGATCCGTGCAATTCTGATGTTGGTCGTAGTGAGTATTCATCTCCCCTGAGCCTCGCCCAGATTCTCTGCCTATTATCATGGTCGCTGCCATCTTCTCCGTTGGTGTGCATCCCAGGATGAGCGTCTAGCCGTCTTGCCGCCCCACTGCCACCTCTCCTGAATACCCCGCTCATGTTACCCTTGTACTCTTTGCTGCCATCGTTGTTCCTAGCTTCCTTCTTTGCTCTTGGCTTCCATGTTGGCTCATCCAGGTCCGAGGCGAAGCCGTTACCACCACTGTTGCGGCTCATGTATCCTCTTGGCCTTTCTCCACTGTTGACATCAGGCCTATAGTTCGACCCTGGTCGACCTCTTTGGTTCTCACTTGGGTTAAACCTGTTTGGTCCTCTCCATTTTGGTTCCATCATGTCACGGCTTCCACTGTCTGGATTTGAATCTAACTTGCCGCTGATGCGTTCCTTTCTGATCACATTGCCATGGCTATCATACGAGAGCTTCCACTTCATCGTGGTGTCCAGTGTGTGCTCCCTATTCCTTGCTCTCCGACTCCGGCGGCTCATCCCAGAATCGGAGAAAGAACCACCACCCATTCTGTCCATCCCGACAGCATTGCTGCCCTCGGCGTTCGAAGGCTTCCATCTTCCGGTGGGAGCTTTCCTTCCACTCCCGCTACTTGTGTCTGGCCATCTTTGATCGACATGACCTCTTCTTGCGCCTTCTGAATCTGAAAAGGAACCATGGCCTCTCCAATCTCTGCCCCTATCCCTACCAACAGTCTTAGTGCTTGCAGTTTCAGGCCTTGCTACACCACTCCTCCTTCCATCTACTCCACTCGCTGCTTCTTGTTCGTGACCAAAATAGTCATCTTCTTCCTCGTCCGAGTCTGAATCAACATCATCATTAATCCAACTCCGGTCGACTGAATTGTTATCACCTTCACCATCCAAAGCAGTCACCGGCTCCCACATTCCATCTCTTTCCATCAATTCGACTGTAGGCTCGCGGCCACCATACACATCTTCGGCAGCGCCATTCGCACGAGCACCGTGCGTGCCCTCGGCTCCGGCACCGAGACGCGCGTAGGGTTGGACGCTGTGGACGGCGTTCTTGGGGAAGAAGCGCGCAGAGGTCTTGCCTGTGTCCGGGGACGCGAATACCTGGGGCCCGTCGCGGTCGTTCCAGAGGTCTACGCCGCCGGGCCGGTGGAAGCGGTCGGCTAGCCCCTTGAGCTGGTCGTCGGCGGCGACGGAGAGGAGGTTGGGCGCCAGCGCGGTGGCGGAGACGGGGGATAGGTCGGAGTCCCAGGGACGCTCGAGGTGGAGTACGGCCTCGCGGAGCTCGGCGCGCTTGCGCATCTCGTAGAGCTGGCGCTCGCGGGCGAGGCGGGCCTTGAGGAGCTGCTTGGCCTTCCTGGCCTGCATGCGCTTCCACTGCCACTTGGAGACGCCGCCGGGGAAGGTGCGGGGCCCGCCGCCCATGCGGATGACGAGGTCGCCGCGGCGGAGGGGGCGGCCGGCGGAGGAGGGGAGCGAGAGGAAGGGGAGGCTGTGGCGGTGGGAGGATAGAGGCAACGGCGGCAACGGCAGGAGCGGCATGGCGGTGGTGGAGCCTTGGATAAGAGGAGAGGTCCGTCAGAGTTCTCGAGGCCGAGGAGTGGCTGGATACTCGAGAGACACCGAGACGATTGTGATTCAGTCTGCTGCTTGCGTGAGAGCCTGAGAGGCTGCGAGGGCATGTCCAACGGGCCACGCATCTCGGAGGTCCAAACTCTATTTGCGAAATGATTAAAATCATCTCCGCCGTTCGTTTGCGTCGTTTGCGTCGGGTGTCTCGAGCGGCACGATGCATTTTTTTTTTCATTGATAAAATCATAATTTACATTAATAAAAAACATTAAAAAGCCATAAAGGTGTGGTAAAAGTAGGTGCTACCTACTGCTCGTCGTCGCTGACGAGGTCGATAAACTCCGGCGTCAGCCATGGAAGCTCGTACGCCGGCGGTGGAGGAGGTATCGTCGCCTGCGCAGGAGGTTGTGGCCAGGGATCCCAGGCCAGAGCAGCAGCCGGAGCGCGGTCGTTGGAACGTGTCGGCGTGGCCGGAGAAGTCGCCGGCCTCCCCTGTGCGAGCGCGGACTCGCGGAGCTGGATTGCGAGCCCGTCCCACAAAGCGAGCTCGTTGAGCTCGTCCTGCTCGTTGTTGGCCAGTGCCATGTCAATGGCCTCCTCCTCGGTAATGTCCTGCGACTGGGTCTCCGGATCCCACGCCGGCCCGCCGTCGTCGTGGTTGTAGTCTCCCATGTCCACGTCCTTGTCTGCGTCCTCATCCGCGTCCTCGTCCGCGTCCTCCTGGTCGTTCTCCCGCGGCGATCTCGCGGTCCAAGTAGTCGACGTCGCCGAGGTAGCCAGTGCGCCGGCGCGCGTCGAACTCCCACGTCCCGAAAGAAATCCAGTTGTAGGAGTTCAGCGCGTACGTCTGATCTTCCCGGAGATCCGGCGGCGGCGCACCTCGTCCCGCCGCTCTCGGCCCTCGCGCGGCACGGGGGACCGGCACGCGCCTCGAGTTGAGGTACCAGCCCCCTCCAGGCAAGTTCGCGTCCGGCCATGGTACCGGCCGGTTTTCCTCCGACGCGCGAGCTCGACGCGGACGTACCGGCCGACCCGTGGCTTCTTACCGGACCGCGAGCCGCTAGCCTCGTGGTCATTGTTGGTCTTGCGAAACGGCCAGCATTTCTTCTCCATGGCGTCGGTCGGGTGGATAGTGTGGGCTCTGGCAATGGTGTGGTCGGCGAAATGGGCGCTGGTAGCGTCCCTTTAAGAGGCTCGGACGCCATCTCGTCTTCAATGTCCTGCCACTGCGACTGCCGCCCAGCTGCGCATGCTCGTGGAAGCCGAGGCGCGCCATTAACGCGGCCCTGAAAAGGCTGCAGCGCGCCGCCCATAAGTAATGCCGCGAAAGGCGAAGCAGTTGTGCCCCTGCCAGGCGGGCCCGTGCGAGGACCGGGCGAACGACCGTTGCGTCAGCGCGGCGTCCACAGAGATGCAAGCCTGGCGCATATTTGGGCCACGTATGCGTCGCCGCGGACGGCCCGGTCACTATGCGTCGCCCCGTTAGAGGTAGCGCCAGACGCATTTCGACCTGGGCGAACGCAAACGATCGCTCAGCGTCCGTTTCCGTCACCCGTTGGAGATGCCCTGATGCTTTTTCCCCCTTTTTCTTGCTTCGTCACCCGTTGGAGATGCCCTGATGCTTTTTCCCCCTTTTTCTTGCTTCTCGCTCTACCTATTTCCACATTAAATGTGTCTATTTGGTTCGTTTAAGTAAGGTTGCAGATATAAAATTAATCATGTTAACCTTTATCCGTTTGGATCGAAAAAATAATCCATCCACCATCAAGCTCTTTATGATGCAGGTTCTCCAAAACCAGAAGCACCAAATCAAGCAGCTATGGATATGCTAAACAAAGTTTTGGGAAAACAAGCAGGTGCTACCAAGAATAAAAGCTTTTGCCTGGATATTATTTAGAAAAGAAATTCCTACAGGAGAAAAAGGGTCAAGGTACTCCAAACATATCTCTAATCTCTGTTGCAGGTGTGGCTTAATTTCAAGAAGATGATATATATATTTATTTATTCTTCACCTGCCCTTATGCTAGATGCTAGAGCTGCTTGATTCCATTCTCCCTGGCATCTTAGAATTGATCTCATTGTGGGGAACACTCATAATATTGCTACTATCATCTCTAGTTTACTAGCTATCAATCACCCAGCTGCAAATGTGCAACTGTTATGGTCGGTTTGACCTATACGCGCAGGAAGCCCACTAGTGGCTAGTTGTGGGCTTAGCCTAAGTAAATTAGGGGCTTAGCCCAAGTAAATTAGGGTTTCGAGGAGGCCGTCCTCCTATATAAACACTTGTATCCCTTCGAGATTAATCAGAAAATAATTCAGTATTATTACTGTCTCGTCTCCTGAAGGGAGACGGGAGATCCCTGCGCCCGCCGCACCAACCCTAGCCGCCGCCTCCTTCCTCCGCGACGGCGCCCAGCCGCCGGCGCCGAGCTCTCCAACCTCTCCGCCCTCACTTCCACCCCTACAACCTCCGCCCTAGACCCGGTAGAACCCTAGCCTCTACCACTTTGGTATCAGATTGCCTAGGTCTCATGGGCTCCAACCGCCCCCCCCCCCCCCGTCGACACCATCGCCGCCACGTCCACCGCAGCCACCAACACCACCCCCGCCGCCATGACCGGCGCCCACGCGCTGCAGGGGGCCGCCGCCGCCGCAACCGGAGACCAGGTCGCCGCCGTCCCGACGGGCCTCGACCTCCTGCCCGCTACCTTGGCGGACCTCGCCGACGACCTCCGCGCCATCCGCTTCGAACTCGCGGAGATCAAGGCCAGCCAGCACCCGCCGCCCCCACCGGCCGGCTGTTCGCCGCCGCCCCCACCGGCCGCCTCCGCCGCCAGCAATGGCCGGCCCGCGTGGTGGCCGCCGTCGCCCTCGCCGATTCCCACATGGACCGATGCGTCGCCCGTCTACAATCATACTGCGGCGCGGACGACGGTTCAGCAGCCCGCCCACCGCCCTGGCGGTCCTGGCGGGTTTACGGGCCCCTTCGCCGCGAGCACGTCCTTCAACCCGGGCCGCCAGGAGGGCGCCCCCCGAGGATCCGCCTTTGGCACAGCAGCCGCCCCGCTTCACTAAGCTGGAGTTCGCCACCTACGACGGCGCCACCGACCCCCTGAACTGGCTGAACCACTGTGAGCAGTTTTTTCGGGGGCAGCGGACGCTCAGCACCAACCGCACATGGATCGCCTCCTATCACCTACGGGGCGCCGCGCAGACTTGGTACTACGCCCTCGAGCAGGACGAGGGCGGGATGCCGCCCTGGGAGCGTTTCCGCGACCTGTGCCTCCAGCGGTTTGGGCCGACCCTCCGTGGCAGCCGCCTCGCTGAGCTGGGACGCCTCGCCTTCACCACCACGGTCCAGGACTTCGCCGACCGCTTTCAGGCGCTCGCGTGCCATGCCCTGGGCGTCTCGGCACGGCAGCGCGCCGATCTCTTCGTCGGTGGCCTCCCCGACTACATCCGCGTCGACGTCGAGATGAGCGAGCCGGCGGACCTGCAGACGGCCATGTACTACGCACGAGCCTATGAGCAGCGCGCCCTCGCCATGCAGCAGGTCTACGCGCAACGTGGCAGCGCTCGTCCCGCGCCCGGCCCGCCCCGACACCCACCACCCCGCCGCGCCCCGCACCGGCCGCTGCGCCCACGAGCCCTCCTGCGCCGACTCGCCCCTTCAAGCGGGCGACGGCTGCGGGAGCAGCTGAGCGGCGCCGCCAGGGGCTGTGCTTCAACTGCGACGAGAAGTACGCACCGGGCCACACGTGCGCCCGCCTCTTCTACCTGGAGACCGTCGACGACGCCGACGTTGAGACCCTCACCGGCGAGCTCGCGGCCGCCACCGTCACTGAGGCCGGTGTCACGACCTACGCGCCAGTCGACGCGTCCGCCTTCGTCGTCTCTCTCCATGCTATGGCGGGCATCAAGACGGCAAAGACGATGCTGCTCCCGGTGACGATCAATGGGGAGCATCTCACTGCGCTGGTGGACACGGGTTCCACGCACAACTTCCTGTCCAACACCGCCATGCGCCGCCTCGCTCTCCAGCCGGCGGGATCGGAGAAGTACAGCGTCACCGTCGCCAACGGGGATCGTCTTACGTGCCAGGGCGTGGCGCGACAGGTTCCCATGCTCTTGGGCGACGAGCCGTTCGCCATCGACTGCGTCGGCATCGACTTGGGCTGCTACGACTTCATCCTCGGCCTCGACTTCCTGAGCACTTTAGGCCCCATCCTGTGGGACCTCGACGCGCTGTCCCTCATCTTCTGGCGCGAGGGCGGCCGCCGTGTTCACTGGATGGGCGTGGGCAGCACTGGCACATCCCCGGAGCTCCACCTGATGGCCGCCGCGCTAGACGAGGCGCATCCGCTCCTGGCCGACTTACTGCAGCAGCACGGCGACCTCTTCGACGAGCCGCAGGGCCTCCCTCCCTCGCGACCCTGTGACCACCGCATCCACCTGCTGCCAAACACGGCACCCGTAGCTGTGCGGCCGTACTGGTACCCCCAGCTGCAGAAGGACGAGCTCGAGCGCCATGTGCCGGTCATGCTAGCACAGGGCATCATCCGGATCTCGACGTCACCGTTCTGCGCCCACGTGCTCCTTGTGCGCAAGACCGACGGCACGTGGCGTTTCTGCATCGACTTCCGCGCCCTCAACACCGTCACGTCCAAGGACAAGTTCCCCATCCCCATCGTGGATGAGCTCCTGGACGAGCTACATGGCGCGCGCTTCTTCACCAAGCTCGACTTGCGCTCGGGCTATCATCAGGTGCGCATGCACCAGGACGACATCGCCAAGACAGCGTTCCGCACTCACCATGGCCACTACGAGTTTTTGGTGATGCCGTTCGGCCTCTCCAACGTACCGACGACCTTCCAGGCTCTGATGAACGACGTGCTCAGCCCCTACTTACGCCGCTTTGTGCTTGTTTTCTTTGATGATATTTTGATCTACAGCGCATCCTGGGCGGAGCACCTGCAGCACGTGGCCATCATCTTCAACGAGCTTCGAGCGCATCGTCTTCACCTCAAGCGCTCGAAGTGCTCGTTTGGCATGACCTCCGTCGCGTACTTGGGCCACGTCATCTCCGCCGACGGTGTCGCGATGGACGCGGCGATGGACGCGGCGATGGACGCGGACAAGGTCGCTGCCGTCGCCGCCTGGCCAACGCCCCAGTCGCCACGAGCTCTTCGCGGATTTTTGGGCCTCACAGGATACTACCGGCGATACATCCAGGACTTCGGCCTCATCGCCGCGCCCCTCACGCGCCTGCTTCGCCGCGACGCCTTCTCCTGGGACGAGGAGGCGGCCACGGCCTTCGCCGCCCTGCAGCGGGCACTCACGACGGGTCCCGTTCTTCAGATGCCGGACTTCGACGAGCCGTTCGTGGTGGACTGCGACGCCTCCGGCATTGGCTTCGGCGCCGTCCTTCACCAGGGCGAGGGTCCACTCGCCTTCTTCAGTCGCCCCTTCGCCGCGCGCCACCACAAGCTCGCCACATATGAACGCGAGCTGATCGGGCTGGTCCAGGCGGTGCGCCACTGGCGGGCGTACCTTTGGGGACGGACATTCCGTGTGCGCACGGACCACTACAGCCTGAAGTTCTTGCTGGATCAGCGCCTCTCCACCGTGCCGCAACACCAGTGGATCAGCAAGCTCTTCGGCTTCGACTTCACCGTCGAGTACCGCCCCGGCCGCCTCAACACAGTCGCCGACGCCCTGTCCCGCCGAGACGTTGACGACACTGCGGACGCGCCCACAGTCGGTGCAGCCCTCTGCATCCACTCCGGGCCATCTTTCGCCTTCATCGACGAGGTTCGCCACGCTACTGCCACGGCTGCGGATGCGCAGCACCTGTGCCAGCGCCTGGCCGACGGCGAGCTGGCCGCGCCATGGCGCTTGGACGAGGGACTCCTCCTCCATGGACGCCGCATCTTCATGCCGGATCATGGAGACCTGCGCCATCAGGCCTTGTCCTTGGCGCATTCTGCAGGTCACGAGGGCGTCTAGAAGACCCTGCACCGTCTCCGCGCTGATTTTTACATCCCAGGGGATGGCGCCCTAGTACGCGACTGGGTGCGGGCGTGTGTCACATGCCAGCGGAACAAGACGGAGACGCTCCGTCCGGCGGGCTTGCTGCAGCCGCTGGACGTGCCGTCCCAGGTGTGGGCGGACATCTCCATGGACTTCATCGAGGGGCTGCCGAAGGTTGGCGGCAAGTCCGTCATCCTCACGGTGGTTGACCGCTTCTCCAAGTACGCGCACTTCATCGCCCTCGGTCATCCCTATACGGCGGCGTCCGTGGCACGCGCTTTCTTCGATGGCATCGTTCGCCTCCACGGGTTTCCGTCCTCCATCGTCAGTGATCGTGATCTTGTGTTCACGGGTCACGTCTGGAGGGACCTCTTTGGGTTGGCGGGCGTAAAGCTCCGCATGAGCACGGTGTTTCATCCTCAGACGGACGGCCAGTCCGAGGTCGTCAACAAGATCATCGCCATGTACCTGCGCTGCCTCACCGGGGATCGTCCACGAGCTTGGGTGGACTGGCTGGCGTGGGCCGAGTACTGCTACAACACGTCCTACCACTCCGCGCTGCACGCTACTCCCTTGGAGGTGGTCTACGGGAGGCCACCACCGGCGATGCTTCCCTATGCGTCTGGCATGGCCCGTACTGAGACGGCGGATGACCTGCTGCGTACCCGCGACGAGATACTGGCTGAGGCGCGCCAGCGAATTCTTCAGGCTCAGCAGCTGGCCAGGAAGTACTATGATGCACACCATCGCGAGGCGGAGTTTGCGGTGGGCGATTGGGTCTGGCTACGTCTTCTTCACCGGATGACCCAGTCCTTGGACCCGCGCTCCAGGCGCAAGTTGGGACCTCATTACGCCGGTCCGTTCCGTGTGCTGGAGCGCATCGGCAAGCTCGCCTACCGCCTTGAGTTGCCTGCAGGCTCGCGCCTCCACGACGTCTTCAACGTCGGCCTCCTGAAGGCCTACCGGGGCGACCCTCCTTCTGCACCACCAGCTCTTCCACCTACTTCGGATGGGCGTCTCGAGCCTGCCCCGGCGAGTGTGGCTCGCGTGTTGAAGGCCCAGCAGCGCCGTGGTGTTTGGCACGTCTTGGTGCATTGGACCGGCTTGCCCGAGGATGAGGCGACTTGGGAGAAGCTTGAAGATCTCCGCCAGCAGTTTCCAGAAGTTCAGCTCGAGGACGAGCTGTTTGAGAAGGCGGGGAAAGATGTTATGGTCGGTTTGACCTATACGCGCAGGAAGCCCACTAGTGGCTAGTTGTGGGCTTAGCCCAAGTAAATTAGGGGCTTAGCCCAAGTAAATTAGGGTTTCGAGGAGGCCGTCCTCCTATATAAACACTTGTATCCCTTCGAGATTAATCAGACAATAATTCAGTATCATTACTGTCTCGTCTCCTGAAGGGAGACGGGAGATCCCTGCGCCCGCCGCACCAACCCTAGCCGCCGCCTCCTTCCTCCGCGACGGCGCCCAGCCGCCGGCGCCGAGCTCTCCAACCTCTCCGCCCTCACTTCCACCCCTACAACCTCCGCCCTAGACCCGGTAGAACCCTAGCCTCTACCAGCAACATACATTCACTTTCCTTTGGTGCATCTGGAAAATGAGAAACGAAAAACTGTTCTCAAAGGCAGGACTTGGAATCTACATTACATGGCAACATAACTCTCAATTTTTTTTGATTTATTTGTTCAGGCCAAGGCATCTTATGTCTCTTCACCACTTCAAGTAGAAGCACATGCTCTTGTCATGGCAGCACAGATTGCTTCCTCTTTGATTTTGCAGGATCCCATCTTCTTCACTGATTGTCTGGGAATTGCAAAAGCAGTAGCTGCATTCGGATCAAAATACCCAGTAGTGCTATGGCAAATAAGGAGGCAAGCTCTGCAATTTCAGGAAATCACAAACACACTCAGAGCAAGAACCATTCACATCAGCTGGCAACTCAACCAGATAGCTCACTCATGTGCACAACATGCAATGCAAGCTTACAGAGCATCGCCAATCTGTTCTTGCAGGAGTGAAACTCATAGCAATTTAGCATGTCCTATAGTTGTAGCAGTGCAGAGGCTACAATTATCAGGATATGTAATCATATATGTACAATGTCTATGAGTTCAATGAAAATTGGGGTGCTATGCGCCCTACCCTTGTTAAAAAAACATTAGTGGGCAATCACAACGCTACCTGGGCGAGGATTAGCGCAACAATGGAGTGTGAGCACTACCTCGACAACGCCGACACGGCGGTGATCACCATTCGGGAGGCATTTGAGGCAGAGCAAACATACATGTATGCCTTTGCCGATGCCCGCGAGGGTATGGGGAGGAGGCGCAGGCCGCGACTCTTGAGGCTTTAGCCGAGGAGCAGGCGTGCTCGGATGCGAAGCACACACTGGTGGAGAGGAGACGGTCGAGGCGGAGTCTACGACACGACTTAGATGATGGTTGTGGCAGCCGCTCGTCGAGAAGTGGCCGAGGACTACCTGGTTGAGGTCCATGCCATGCTAGCTGGGGTGCGTTCGGCGCTGGAGGAGCTGGCGGGGATCGTGGTGCATCCGCCCTCAGCCGACGCTTGGAGGACGACGATGGCAACACACCCAACGTGAGCGACGAGGAACAAGTTATGCTCGAGCCATTTCGCACTACCCATCGCGGCGAGGCCGCTCGACAGCCGGTAGCCATGAGCTGCCAAGAGGCAAGCCACCGCAGACATGAGGGTGGCGAGGGGTAGTACTAGTGCCACCCTAGGGTCCCTGGCGGCGACCCACCACATGGTGCACAAAGCGGTGATGGCGGCTAGCCAACATAGCCAGGTGCGGGTGGACCAGGAGAACCGCAAGATGGAGGGGCCCGTAGTGGCTATCCCGCGGGCAATGTCTAGGGACCATGCTGGCTTCAATGCCGAGACAGAAGCGACGCTTCGGACGGAGAGAGCCCTCTAGGACACCGCTCTTTGCTAATAGTGTTTCAGTTTTATGGCGTGATTGGTTGACTGCTATTTCATCATTGCATATATACTGTCTTTTTTTGGTTGGCCGGGGTGTGGCATCGACCATGAGCTGAACCACCAGTTCTAATTAGCCGCAATGAATTGTATCCTGGTCCTGCACATCCTATTCTACAGTTTGTTGCATATATCTTATGAGATGTTAGGGCAATACGCTTGTTGTATTACCAGGGGGCCAAAGGCCACAATATATAGTACATGTACAGGTGCAAATATGCAGGAAGCTTCCTAACATCTGGGGAAACTACAATGTACAAATATATACATCTAACACCCCCCTTAAACTCATGGTGGATCCACAACACTGAGTTTGGAGAGTAAAAAATCATGTTGAGCTCGAGTTTGTGTCTTCGTAAAGAAATCCGCCAACTGCAAATCTGAAGGCACATAATGAACCGCAACAACATCATCCTGCACCTGAGCACGTGTGTAAAAGGCATCAACACCAATATGCTTGGTCAGCTCATGCTTGATCGGATCACATGCAATACTGATAGCACCTGTACTGTCAGACAAAAGCAGAGTGGGTGTCATAACAGAGACCCCAAAATCTGCAAGCAACCACCGTAACCAGGTCACCCCAGCAATCAACAAAGCCATAGCCCACAACTCAGCCTCAACACTCGAACGGGAAACTGCTACCTGTTTCTTCGTCTTCCAAGCAACAAGCGAACCACCAAGAAACACACAGTAAGAAGAAAGTGAACGACGATCCGTAGGATCACTCGCCCACGTAGCATCCGAGTAGCACTGGAGCTGGAGAGAGCTGGAACGGGGAAAGAAAAGGCGACGAGGAGAAGTAGCATCCGAGTGCCACGAAGGTAACGAAGAACACGAAGGAGATGACTATAGCGAACAGTGGTAGGAGCTGAGACAAACTGACTCAGAATATGAACAGGATAAGAAATATCAGGACGAGTGACAGCAAGATAAACAAGACTCCCAACAAGATGGCGATAACGGGTGGGATCAGGAAGAGGATCACCATCAGCAGGACGAAGCTTAACATTAAGCTCCATAGGGGTATCAACCGTGCGCTCATCCCCAAGAGCAACACGAGCTAGAAGATCATGAATGTACTTTTCCTGAGAGATAGAAAAGCCATCAGAAGTAGAGGAAACCTCAATGCCAAGACAATAGCGAAGAGGACCAAGATCAGTCATTAGAAACTGATCGCGAAGACGAGCCTTAACAAAGGCAATATACTCAGGATCATCACCAGTAATGATCATATCATCAACATAGAGAAGAAGAAGAAGAAGAAGAGTACGTCCACGAGGAGTGATACGCGTACAGCACGCGTCCGTTGGGAACCCCAAGAGGAAGGTGTGATGCGTACAGCGGCAAGTTTTCCCTCAGTATGAAACCATGGTTTATCGAACCAGTAGGAGCCAAGAAGCACGTTGAAGGTTGATGGCGGCGAGATGTAGTGCGGCGCAACACCAGGGATTCCGGCGCCAACGTGGAACCTGCACAACACAAACCAAGTACTTTGCCCCAACGAAACAGCGAGGTTGTCAATCTCACCGGCTTGCTGTAACAAAGGATTAGATGTATAGTGTGGATGATGTTTGTTTGCAGAAAACAGTAGAACAAGTATTGCAGTAGATTGTATTTCATTAAAGAGAATTGGACCGGGGTCCACAGTTCACTAGAGGTGTCTCTCCCATAAGATAAACAGCATGTTGGGTGAACAAATTACAGTTGGGCAATTGACAAATAAAGAGGGCATGACCATGCACATACATATTATGATGAGTATTGTGAGATTTAATTGGGCATTACGACAAAGTACATAGACCGCTATCCAGCATGCATCTATACCTAAAAAGTCCACCTTCAGGTTATCATCCGAACCCCCTCCAGTATTAAGTTGCTAACAACAGACAATTGCATTAAGTATTGCGCGTAATGTAATCAGTAACTACATCCTCGAACATAGCACCAATGTTTTATCCCTAGTGGCAACAGCACATCCATAATCTTAGAGGTTTCTGTCACTCCCCGCATTCACGGAGACATGAACCCACTATCGAGCATAAATACTCCCTCTTGGAGTTACTAGCATCAACTTGGCCAGAGCATCTACTAATAACGGAGAGCATGCAAGATCATAAACAACACATAGACATAAATTGATAATCAACATAACATAGTATTCTCTATTCATCAGATCCCAACAAACACAACATATAGAATTACAGATAGATGATCTTGATCATGTTCGGCAGCTCACAAGACCCGACAATTAAGCACAATGGGGAGAAGACAACCATCTAGCTACTGCTATGGACCCATAGTCCAGGGGTAGACTACTCACACATCACTCCGGAGGCGACCATGGCCGCGTAGAGTCCTCCGGGAGATGATTCCCCTCTCCGGTAGGGTGCCGGAGGCGATCTCCTGAATCCCCCGAGATGGGATTGGCGGCGGCGGCGTCTCAGTAAGGTTTTCCGTATCGTGGCTCTCGGTACTGGGGGTTTCGCGACGAAGGCTATTTGTAGGCGGAAGGGCAGGTCAAGGGGCGTCACGAGGGGCCCACACCACAGGTCGGCGCGGCCAAGACCTGGGCCGCGCCGCCCTATGGTCTGGCCACCTCGTGGCCCCACTTCGTCTCCTCTTCGGTCTTCTGGAAGCTTCGTGGCAAAATAGGACCCTGGGCGTTGATTTCGTCCAATTCCGAGAATATTTACTTACTAGGATTTCTGAAACCAAAAACAGCAGAAACAAAGAATCGGCACTTCGGCATCTTGTTAATAGGTTAGTTCCGAAAAATGCACGAATATGACATAAAGTGTGCATAAAACATGTAGATATCATCAATAATGTGGCATGGAACATAAGAAATTATCGATACGTCGGAGACGTATCAGCATCCCCAAGCTTAGTTCTGCTCGTCCCGAAAGGTGTAAACGATAAACAAAGATAATTTCTGGAGTGACATGCCATCATAACCTTGATCATACTATTTGTAAGCATATGTAGTGAATGCAGCGATCAAAACAATGTATATGACATGAGTAAACAACTGAATCATATAGCAAAGACTTTTCATGAATAGTACTTCAAGACAAGCATCAATAAGTCTTGCATAAGAGTTAACTCATAAAGCAATAATTCATAGTAAAAGCATTGAAGCAACACAAAGGAAGATTTAAGTTTCAGCGGTTGCTTTCAACTTAAAACATGTATATCTCATGGATATTGTCAACATAGAGTAATATAACAAGTGCAATATGCAAGTATGTAGGAATCAATGCACAGTTCACACAAGTGTTTGCTTCTTGAGATGGAGAGAAATAGGTGAACTGACTCAACAATAAAAGTAAAAGAAAGGTCCTTCAAAGAGGAAAGCATCGATTGCTATATTTGTGCTAGAGCTTTGATTTTGAAAACAAGAAACAATTTTGTCAACGGTAGTAATAAAGCATATGTGTTATGTAAATTATATCTTACAAGTTGCAAGCCTCATGCATAGTATACTAATAGTGCCCGCACCTTGTCCTAATTAGCTTGGACTACCGGGATTATCGCAATGCACATGTTTTAACCAAGTGTCACAAAGGGGTACCTCTATGCCGCCTGTACAAAGGTCTAAGGAGAAAGCTCGCATTGGATTTCTCGCTATTGATTATTCTCAACTTAGACATCCATACCGGGACAACATAGACAACAGATAATGGACTCCTCTTTTATGCATAAGCATGTAGCAGCAATTAATTTTCTCATTTGAGATTGAGGATATATGTCCAAAACTGAAACTTCCACCATGGATCATGGCTTTAGTTAGCGGCCCAATGTTCTTCTCTAACAATATGCATGCTCTAACCATAAGGTGGTAGATCTCCCTTACTTCAGACAAGACGAACATGCATAGCAACTCACATGATATTCAACAAAGAGTAGTTGATGGCGTCCCCAGGAACATGGTTATCGCACAACGAGCAACTTAATAAGAGATAAAGTGCATAAGTACATATTCAATACCACAATAGTTTTTAAGCTATTTGTCCCATGAGCTATATATTGTAAAGGTGAAAAATGGAAATTTAAAGGTAGCACTCAAGCAATTTACTTTGGAATGGCGGAGAAATACCATGTAGTAGGTAGGTATGGTGGACACAAATGGCATAGTGGTTGGCTCAAGTATTTTGGATGCATGAGAAGTATTCACTCTCGATACAAGGTTTATGCTAGCAAGGTTATTTGAAACAAACACAAGGATGAAGCGGTGCAGCAAAACTCACATAAAAGACATATTGAAAACATTATAAAACTCTACACCGTCTTCCTTGTTGTTCAAACTCAATACTAGAAATTATCTAGACCTTAGAGAGACCAAATATGCAAACCAAATTTTAGCATGCTCTATGTATTTCTTCATTAATGGGTGCAAAGTATATGATGCAAGAGCTTAAACATGAGCACAACAATTGCCAAGTATCACATTATCCAAGACATTTTAGCAATTACTACATGTATCATTTTCCAATTCCAACCATATAACAATTTAACGAAGAAGAAACTTCGCCATGAATACTATGAGTAGAGCCTAAGGACATACTTGTCCATATGCTACAGCGGAGCGTGTCTCTCTCCCACACAATGAATGCTAGGATCCATTTTATTCAAACAAAACAAAAACAAAAACAAACCGACGCTCCAAGCAAAGCACATAAGATGTGATGGAATAAAAATATAGTTTCAGGGGAGGAACCTGATAATGTTGTCGATGAAGAAGGGGATGCCTTGGGCATCCCCAAGCTTAGACGCTTGAGTCTTCTTGATATATGCAGGGGTGAACCACCGGGGCATCCCCAAGCTTAGAGCTTTCACTCTCCTTGATCATGTTGTATCATCTCCCTCTCTTGATCCTTGAAAACTTCCTCCGCACCAAACTTAGAACAACTCATTAGAGGGTTAGTGCACAATCAAAATATACATGTTCAGAGGTGACATAATCATTCTTAACACTTCTGGACATTGCACAAAGCTACTGAAAGTCAATGGAATCAAAATATCCATCGAACATAACAAAACAGGCAATGCGAAATAAAAGGCAGAATCTGTCAAAACAGAATAGTTCTTATTGATGAATTTTATTGAGGCACCAGAATTGCTCAAATGAAAATGCTCAAATTGAATGAAAGTTGCGTACATATCTGAGGATCACTCACGTAAATTGGCATAATTTTCTGAGTTACCTACAGAGAAGTTTGCCCAGATTCGTGACAGCAAAGAAATCTGTTTCTGCGCAGTAATCCAAATCTAGTATGAACTTTTCTATCAACGACTTTACTTGGCACAACAAAACACTAAACTAAGATAAGGAGAGGTTGCTACAGTAGTAAACAACTTCCAAGACACAAATATAAAGTAAAGTACTGTAGTAAAAACATGGGTTGTCTCCCATAAGCGCTTTTCTTTAACGCCTTTCAGCTAGGCGCAGAAAGTGTGTATCAAGTATTATCAAGAGACGAAGTGTCAACATCATAATTTGTTCTAATAATAGAATCAAAAGGTAACTTCATTCTCTTTCTAGGGAAGTGTTCCATACCTTTCTTGAGAGGAAATTTATATTTTATATTACCTTCCTTCATATCAATGATAGCACCAACGGTTCGAAGAAAAGGTCTTCCCAATATGATGGGACAAGATGCATTGCATTCAATATCCAAGACAACAAAATCAACGGGGACAAGGTTATTGTTAACGGTAATGCGAACATTATCAACTTTCCCCAAAGGTTTCTTTGTAGAATGATCAGCAAGATTAACATCCAAATAACAATTTTTCAGCGGTGGCAAGTCAAGCATATTATAGATTTTCTTAGGCATAACAGAAATACTTGCACCAAGATCACATAAAGCATTACAATCAAAATCTTTGACCTTCATCTTAATGATGGGCTCCCAACCATCCTCTAGCTTTCTAGGAATAGAAGCTTCGCGTTCTAGTTTCTCTTCTCTAGCTTTTATGAGAGCATTTGTAATATGTTGCGTGAAAGCCAAATTTATAGCACTAGCATTAGGACTTTTAGCAAGTTTTTGCAAGAACTTTATAACTTCAGAGATGTGGCAATCATCAAAATTCAAACCATTATAATCTAAAGCAATGGGATCATCATCCCCAATGTTGGAAAAAATTTTAGCAGTTTTATCACAGGCAATTTCAGCAGTTTTAGCAGTTTCAGGCAGTTTCTCGCGCTTTGCATTAGAAGTGGAAACATTGCTAACACCAATTCTTTTATTATTATTAATAGGAGGTGCAGCAAATTGTGTATCATTAGCATTACTAGTGGTGGTAATAGTCCAAACTTTAGCTATATTATCTTCTTTTTCATTTTCTTCTCTTTCCCACCTAGCACGCAATTCGGCCATCAATCTTATATTCTCATTAATTCTAACTTGGATGGCATTTGCTGTAGTAGTAATTTTATTATGATGATTTTCATTAGGCATAACTTTCAATTTCAAAAGATCAACATCAGCAGCAAGACTATCGACTTTAGAAGCAAGTATATCAATTTTCCCAAGGTTTTCTTCAACAGATTTGTTAAAAGCAGTTTGTGTACTAATAAATTCTTTAAGCATGGCTTCAAGTCCAGGGGGTGTATTCCTATAAGAATTCCCATAAGAATTACCATAGCCGTTGTCATTATTATAAGGATATGGCCTATAGTTGTTACTAGAATTGTTCCGGTAAGCATTGTTGTTGAAATTATTATTTTTAATGAAGTTTACATCAACATGTTCTTCTTGCGCAACCAATGAAGCTAACAGAACATTATTAGGATCAATATTTGTCCTATCATTCACAAGCATAGACATAATAGCATCAATCTTATCACTCAAGGAAGAGGTTTCTTCGACAGAATTTACCTTCTTACCTTGTGGAGCTCTTTCCGTGTGCCATTCAGAGTAATTGATCATCATATTATCAAGTAGCTTTGTTGCTTCACCAAGAGTGATGGACATAAAGGTACCTCCAGCAGCTGAATCCAATAGGTTCCACGAAGAAAAATTCAGTCCTGCATAAAAGGTTTGGATGATCATCCAAGTAGTCAGTCCATGGGTTGGGCAATTTTTAACCAAAGATTTCATTCTTTCCCATGCTTGTGCAACATGCTCAGTATCCAATTGTTTAAAATTCATTATGCTACTCCTCAAAGATATAATTTTCGCAGGGGGATAATATCTACCAATAAAAGCATCCTTGCATTTAGTCCACGAATCAATACTATTCTTAGGCAGAGATAGCAACCAATCTTTAGCTCTTCCTCTTAGTGAGAAAGGGAACAATTTTAATTTTATAATGTCACCATCTACATCCTTATACTTTTGCATTTCACATAATTCAACAAAATTATTGAGATGGGCAGCAGCATCATCAGAACTAACACCAGAAAATTGCTCTCGCATAACAAGGTTTAGTAAAGCAGGTTTAATTTCAAAGAATTCTACTGTAGTAGCAGGTGGAGCAATAGGTGTGCATAAGAAATCATTATTATTTGTGGTTGTGAAGTCACACAACTTAGTATTTTTAGGAGTACCCATTTTAGCAACAGTAAATAAAACAAACTAGATAAAGTAAATGCGAGTAACTAATTTTTTTGTGTTTTTGATATAGCAAACAAGATAGCAAATAATGTAAAACTAGCAACTAATTTTTTTGTATTTTGATTTAGTGCAGCAAACAAGTAGTAAATAAAACTAAGCAAGACAAAAACAAAGTAAAGAGATTGGGATGTGGAGACTCCCCTTGCAGCGTGTCTTGATCTCCCCGGCAACGGCGCCAGAAAAAGTGCTTGATACGCGTACAGCACGCGTCCGTTGGGAACCCCAAGAGGAAGGTGTGATGCGTACAGCGGCAAGTTTTCCCTCAGTATGAAACCAAGGTTTATCGAACCAGTAGGAGCCAAGAAGCACGTTGAAGGTTGATGGCGGCGAGATGTAGTGCGGCGCAACACCAGGGATTCCGGCGCCAACGTGGAACCTGCACAACACAAACCAAGTACTTTGCCCCAACGAAACAGCGAGGTTGTCAATCTCACCGGCTTGCTGTAACAAAGGATTAGATGTATAGTGTGGATGATGTTTGTTTGCAGAAAATAGTACAACAAGTATTGCAGTAGATTGTATTTCAGTAAAGAGAATTGGACCGGGGTCCACAGTTCACTAGAGGTGTCTCTCCTATAAGATAAACATCATGTTGGGTGAACAAATTACAGTTGGGCAATTGACAAATAAAGAGGGCATGACCATGCACATACATATTATGATGAGTATTGTGAGATTTAATTGGGCATTACGACAAAGTACATAGACCGCTATCCAGCATGCATCTATGTTTAAAAAGTCCACCTTCAGGTTATCATCCGAACCCCCTCCAGTATTAAGTTGCTAACCACAGACAATTGCACTAAGTATTGCGCGTAATGTAATCAGTAACTACATCCTCGAACATAGCATCAATGTTTTATCCCTAGTGGCAACAGCACATCCATAATCTTAGAGGTTTCTGTCACTCCCCCAGATTCACGGAGACATGAACCCACTATCGAGCATAAATACTCCCTCTTGGAGTTACTAGCATCAACTTGGCCAGAGCATCTACTAATAACGGAGAGCATGCAAGATCATAAACAACACATAGACATAAATTGATAATCAACATAACATAGTATTCTCTATTCATCGGATCCCAACAAACACAACATATAGAATTACAGATAGATGATCTTGATCATGTTCGGCAGCTCACAAGACCCGACAATTAAGCACAATGAGGAGAAGACAACCATCTAGCTACTGCTATGGACCCATAGTCCAGGGGTAGACTACTCACACATCACTCCGGAGGCGACCATGGCGGCGTAGAGTCCTCCGGGAGATGATTCCCCTCTCCAGCAGGGTGCCGGAGGCGATCTCCTGAATCCCCCGAGATGGGATTGGCGGCTACGGCGTCTCAGTAAGGTTTTCCGTATCGTGGCTCTCGGTACTGGGGGTTTCGCGACGAAGGCTATTTGTAGGCGGAAGGGCAGGTCAAGGGGCGTCACGAGGGGCCCACACCACAGGTCGGCGTGGCCAAGTCCTGGGCCGCGCCGCCCTATGGTCTGGCCACCTTGTGGCCCCACTTCGTCTCCTCTTCGGTCTTCTGGAAGCTTCGTGGCAAAATAGGACCCTGGGCGTTGATTTCGTCCAATTCCGAGAATATTTCCTTACTAGGATTTCTGAAACCAAAAACAGCAGAAAAGACATCGGCACTTCGGCATCTTGTTAATAGGTTAGTTCCAGAAAATGCACGAATATGACATAAAGTGTGCATAAAACATGTAGATATCATCAATAATGTGGCATGGAACATAAGAAATTATCGATACGTCGGAGACGTATCAAGGAGAAGTGTGAACGAAGAGTGCTGGATCATGAAGACTAGGAGAGAAACCAGCAGCAGTCACCACAGAGGCGAAGCACTCAAACCAGGCACGAGGGGCCTGTTTGAGACCATAGAGAGAACGTCGAAGATGACAAACCATCCCATCGGGAACAGAATACCCAGGAGGAGGCTGCATGTAAACCTCCTCACTCAACTCACCATTAAGAAAAGCATTCTGAACATCAAGCTGGGAGACAGACCAGCGGCGAACAGAAGCAACAGCAAGAAGGGTACGCACAATAGTCATATGAGCCACAGGGGCAAAAGTCTCATCATAGTCACGGCTGTGCTCCTGCTGAAAACCACGAGCCAGAAGACGCGCTTTATAGCGCTCAAGAGATCCATCAGAGCGAGTCTTAATTTTATAGACCCACTTACTCGTGATATGATGAACACCAGAAGGGGGAGAAACAAGATCCCAAGTGCCAGTGCGCTCAAGCGCAGCGATCTCCTCAGCCATGGCAAGCTGCCATTCAGGATGACGCTCGGCATCCCGATAAGAAGTCGGCTCAGAAACAACAGAGAGACCATACTGACTAGGAGAATAACAAACTGGAGCACAACGCTGACGAACAGGCCGTGAAGGAGGAAGCTCATCGGCAGAAGACAACTCAGCAGAAGAACAAGAAGAAGGGACAGCATCGGAAGGATCCGAAGCCGGAGAACGAGGAGTACTAGGTGGACTAGATGAACGAGAGGATGGCGCCGAAGGGGGCGCATCAGAAGTAGGAGGGAGAGGAGGAGGGACAGCAGGGGGTGCATCCGGAAAAATAAGAAAAGATATATCATCCACCGGGTAAGTACCCGAGGTGGGGCGAGGATAGAAGGGACGCGTCTCATCAAACGTGACGTCACGAGAGATGCGCATCCGACGACCAACAGGGTCCCAACAGCGATAGCCCTTATGATCATCACTGTATCCGAGAAAAACACACTCAACAGACTGAGCGGTCAGTTTGGTACGTTCGCGAGGAGGGAGAAGAACATAGCAAACGCAACCAAATGAACGGAGAGTCGAGTAGTCTGGAGAAACACCAGAGAGACGCTCGAGAGGAATGCCACCCTGTAGAGCAGCGGAAGGCTGAATGTTAATGAGGTGGGCCGACGTAGCGACAGCCTCAGCCCAGAAATGTGGCGGAAGAGAAGAAGCAATCATCATAGCACGGGTGGTCTCAAGAAGATGACGATGCTTACGCTCGGCGACGCCATTTTGAGCATGCGCGCCGGGACAAGAAAACTGAGCGAGGGTGCCCTCCTCAGCAAGGACACCACGAAGGTGCTGGGAGATATACTCACCAGCATAATCAGCACGGAACACGCGAATGAGTGAGGAATAGTGAGTGCGGACCATGGCTGCAAAACGCTGATAAATAGAAAGCACCTCACTGCGAGAGCGCATGAAAAACACCTAGGTGTACCGTGAAAAATCATCAATAAATAAGATATAGTATCGATGGCCCCCTTTCGAAGCGAAGGGAGCCGGACCCCAAACATCTGAATGGACTAAATCGAACGGTCACTGAGAGAGAGACACACTAGTAGGATAGGGAAGTTGAATCTGTTTGCCTAACCTACAACCCTGACAGTGTAACGACCCATCTCCAGAGACAGACCCCAGAAGGCCACGATGAACCAAAGACGACAGGCGAGAGTCACAAAGGTGACCAAGAAGATGATGCCACTGCTGAAAAGAGCCGGTGACAGAGGCAACAACCGGAGGAGAACTGGCAGATGGAGTGGCAGCGGAAGGAACACGAAGCCAGTCTAACTCCCAAAGCCCCGGAGACTTACGGCTACAAGGGCCAGCTCCAACCAGGGCCTGTGTGCGACGATCCTGAACCGCACAAGACTCAGCGTCAAGAATGACACGACAACTAGAATCGGTGAGCTGGCTAGCAGAGAAAAGGTTCATCTGAAGGCGAGGAACATGAGAAACATCAGGGACAGAGAAAGAGGGAGTAGAAAGGGTGCCTCTACTAGAAACAGGAATAGAGGTACCATCAGCCGTGACAACACGGACAGGAGAAATAAGAGACCGAAGAACAGACAGAATAGAAGACTCAGAGGTCATATAAAAGGAAGCTCCAGAATCCAGATACCACGGGGACGTACCTTACTGTGTAGAAAGTGGTGGTCGCGCAGTGCCAGAAGAGCCAATCACAGAACCAGCAGCGCCCGGCGAGGAAGAGTCTGTAGTAGCGAGCAGACCACGAAGACCCATGAGAATGTCCTAATCAGAGAGTGCAACTGTAGAAGATCCTGAAGAGCCAGCCTGCTGACGATCCTGGAACTGCTGACGTAAACTGGGATCCTGCGTCCAGCAGGTGGAGGAAGTGTGGCCAACCTTGCCACAGTAGGTGCAATGGGGACGAGGGCGGAGACTCGGACCGCGAGGGTGCTGACGTAAACTGGAATCCCAAGTATCAAGCAGACAGTGAAGCTGCGCTATCTCATGCGCAGAGAGGGGCGCGACTGGAGAGGTCGACGTACAATCAGGTGCCGACGTGGAGCTATCACCCACACGCACAGAGGCCACCAAAGGGGGCGACGAAGAGCAACACGCCGATGAAGACAGAGTCGGCAAAGCACGGTCATAACCACGTGAAGAGGCCGCGAAAGTCGATGTAGAGCGGCAGGCCGACATAGACGAAGTCGGCGAAGCGCGGGCAGAGCCGCGTGAAGAGGCCGCAAAAGTCGATGTAGAGCGGCATGCCGAGGGAGAAAAAATCGGCGAAGCGTGGCCAGAGCCGCGGGAAGAGGCCGCGAAAGTCGATATAGAGTGGCGAGCCGACGTAGACGGAGTCGGTGAAGCGCGGGCAGAGCCGCGTGAAGAGGCCGCAAACGACGACGAAGAATGGCTAGCCGTCATACACGGAGGCAGCGGACAAATACCAAGTACCGAAGGTGGGCCCAAAGAGAAGGCGGGATCAGCGGAAGAAGACATCGGGAAACAACAGACGACGACAGTATTTTTTATTTATTTGTTTTTTTGTTTTTTTTCTCAGATCGAAGACCGGATCGGGGAGCAGAGAGAAACTAGATAGATGGAGAGCGGATTAGCGCGAGGCCAAATCCCGGCGAATCCCGCCGATTCCCGGCGATGGAAGCCAATTGCTGACGCCGGCGACCTTTTCCCGGCGAATCCCGGCCGATCGGCGGTTCCCTGCGGCCCGGGCGGGCGGAGGCGAGCCTGACGTCGGGCGGAGACGAGCGCCTGGCGACGGGCGGAGGAAGCAGGTCCTGCCGCGTCAGGCGAGCGGGAGCCTGGCGTCGGGGGAGTGATACTTCTCAAATGTATCTATAATTTCTTATGTTCCATGCTACTTTTATGACAATACTCACATGTTTTATACATACTTTACATCATTTATATGCATTTTCCGGCACTAACCTATTGACGAGATGCCGAAGAGCCAGTTGCTGTTTTTGGTTTCAGAAATCCTACAAAGGAAATATTCTCGGAATTGGACGAAATCAACGCCCAGGGTCTTATTTTTCCACGGAGCTTCCAGAAGACCGAAGGGGATACTAAGTGGGGCGACGAGGCACCCAGACCACAGGGCCGCGCGGCCTGGGTAGGGCCCGCGCCGCCCTATGGTGTGGGGCCCTCGTGCCTCCACCGACGCTGCCCTTCCGCCTATTTATTCCCTCCGTCGCGAAAACCCTATGACCGAGAGTCACGATACGGAAATACTTCCAGAGACGCAGCCGCCGCCAATCCCATCTCGGGGGATTCAGGAGATCGCCTCCGGCACCCTGCCGGAGAGGGGAATCATCTCCCGGAGGACTCTTCATCACCATGATCGCCTCCGAATTGATGTGTGAGTAGTTCATCCTTGGACTATGGGTCCATAGCAGTAGCTAGATGGTTGTCTTCTCCTAATTGTGCTATCATGTTAGATCTTGTGAGCTGCCTATCATGATCAAGATCATCTATTTGTAATGCTACATGTTGTGTTTGTTGGGATCCGATGAATATGGAATACTATGTCAAGTTGATTATCAATCTATCATATATGTGCTGTTTATGATCTTGCATGCTCTCCGTTGCTAGTAGAGGCTCTGGCCAAGTTGATACTTGTAACTCCAAGAGGGAGTATTTATGCTCGATAGTGGGTTCATGCCTCCATTTAATCTGGGACAGTGACAGAAAGTTCTAAGGTTGTGGATGTGCTGTTGCCACTAGGGATAAAACATCAATGCTTTGTCTAAGAATATTTGTGTTGATTACATTACGCACCATACTTAATGCAATTGTCTGTTGTTTGCAACTTAATACTGGAAGAGGTGCGGATGCTAACCCGAAGGTGGACTTTTTAGGCATAGATGCATGCTGGATAGCGGTCTATGTACTTTGTCGTAATGCCCTGATTAAATCTCATAGTAGTCATCATGATATGTATGTGCATTGTTATGCCCTCTCTATTTGTCAATTGCCCAACTGTAATTTGTTCACCCAACATGCTATTTCTTATTGGAGAGACACCACTAGTGAACTGTGGACCCCGATCCATTCTTTTACATCTGAATACAATCTACTGCAAACATTGTTCTTTACTGTTCTTCGCAAACAAATATCATCTTTCACACTATACATTTAATCCTTTGTTTACAGCAAGCCGGTGAGATTGACAACCTCACTGTTACGTTGGGGCAAAGTATTTTGATTGTGTTGTGCATGTTCCACGTTGGCGCCGGAATCCCTGGTGTTGCGCCGCACTACACTCCGTCACCAACGACCTTCACGTGGCCCTTGACTCCTACTGGTTCGATAAACCTTGGTTTCTTACTAAGGGAAACTTGCTGTTGTACGCATCACACCTTCCACTTAGGGTTCCCAACGGGCGTGTGCTCTACGCATCATCAAGCTAAATTTCTGGCGCCGTTGCCGGGGAGATCAAGACACGCTACAAGGGGAGTCTCTCACATCCAATCTCTTTACTTTGTTTTTGTCTTGCTTTACTTTATTTTATTTACTGCTTTGTTTGCGTTCTCAATATTAAAAACACAAAAAAATTAGTTACTTGCATTTACTTTATTTAGTTTGCTTTATTTACTACTGCTAAAATGGGTACTCCTGAGAATACTAAGTTGTGTGATTTCACTAGCACAAATAATAATGATTTCCTATGCACACCTATTGCTCCACCTGCTACTACAGCAGAATTTTATGAAATTAAACCTTCTTTATTAAATCTTATTATGAGAGAGAAATTTTCTGGTGTTAGTTCTGAAGATGTTGCTGCCCATCTTAATAATTTTGTTGAACTTTGTGAAATGCAAAAGTATAAGGATGTAGATGGTGACATTATAAAATTAAAATTGTTTCCTTTCCCCTTAAGAGGAAGAGCTAAAGATTGGTTGCTATCTTTGCCTAAAAATAGTATTGATTCATGGACTAAATGTAAGGATGCTTTCATTGGTAGATATTATCCTCCCACTAAAATTATATCTTTGAGAAGTAGCATAATGAATTTTCAGCAATTGGATAATAAGCATGTTGCCCAAGCATGGGAAAGAATGAAATCTTTGGTAAAGAATTGCCCTACCCATGGACTGACTACTTGGATGATCATCCAAACCTTTTATGCAGGATTGAATTTTTCTTCACGGAACCTATTGGATTCAGCTGCTGGAGGTACTTTTATGTCCATCACCTTAGGCGCCGCAACAAAGCTTCTTTATGATATGATGACCAACTACTCTGAATGGCACACGGAAAGGACTCCACAAGGTAAGAAGGTAAATTCTGTTGAAGAAACCTCCTCCTTGAGTGATAAGATTGATGCTATTATGTCTATGCTTGTGAATGGTAGATCTAATGTTGATCCTAATAATGTTCCTTTAGCTTCATTGGTTGCTCAAGAAGAGCATGTTGATGTGAACTTCATTAAAAATAATAATTTCAACAACAATGCTTATAGGAATAATTTTGGTAACAACAATTATAGGCCATATCCTTCTAATAATAGCAATGGTTATGGTAATTCTTATGGGAATTCTTACAACAATAATAGGAGTGTACCCCCTGGTCTTGAAGCCATACTTAAAGAATTTATTAGTACACAAACTGCTTTTAATAAATCTGTTGAAGAAAAGCTTGGTAAAATTGATATTCTTGCTTCTAAGGTTGATAGTCTTGCTGCCAATGTTGATATTTTAAAATTGAAAGCTATGCCTAATGAAACTAAAGATATTAAGTCTTTTGCTACAACAAACGCTATCCAAGTTCGAATTAATGAAAATATTAGATTGATGGCTGAATTGCATGCTAGGTGGGAAAAAGAAGAAAAACTTGCTAAAGAGAATAATGTAGCTAAAGTTTGGACTATTACCACCACTAGTAATGTTGATGCTTCACATGTTGCTAAACTTCCTACTATCAATGGTAAAATAATTGGTGTTAGTAATGTTTCTACTCCTAATGCAAAGCGTGCAAAACTGCCTGAAACTGCTAAAACTGCTGAAACTGCTTGTGATGAAACTGCTAAAATTTTTCAAAATATTGGGGACAATGATCCCATTGCTGTAGATCATAATGGTTTAGATTTTGATGATTGTCATATCTCTGAAGTTATAAAGTTCTTACAAAAACTTGCTAGAAGTCCCAATGCTAGTGCTATAAATTTGGCCTTCACAAAACATATTACAAATGCTCTCATAAAAGCTAGAGAAGATAAACTAAAACTTGAAAATTCTACTCCTAGGAAGTTGGAAGATGGTTGGGAGCCCATCATTAAGATGAAGGTCAATGATTTTAATTGTAATGCTTTATGTGATCTTGGTGCTAGTATTTCTGTTATGCCTAAGAAAATCAATGATATGCTTGACATAGGCATCCCCAATAGGCCTGCCGAAGATGGTACCCGGGGTTTACTGAAGGCCCACGACTCGAAGGATAAGAAGAATCGGAAGCCCAAGTTGCTAGTTAAGGAAAGCTAGAGTTGTATTAGGAGAGAACACTTATAATATTGCGGGATGAGTTGGAAACCCTCCCGGACTCTGTAACTTATGTATCACGAATCCCTCGGCTCCACCTCCTATATAAAGGGGAGCCGAGGGACAAAGAAAGCATCGATTCATTGTCTCACAAACCCTAGTTTTCATATCGTCGAGTACTTTTCGGCTGAAACCTTCGAGATCTACTTGCCCTCTACTTCTAGCTAAAACCCTAGTCTACAACCCGTAGGCATTGACAAGTTAATCCCTTGTCAATGCTTGACTTGCCACCATTGAAAAACTATTATTTGGATGTTAATCTTGCTGATAATTCTACAAAGAAACCTTTGGGGAGGATTGATAATGTTCGCATTACGGTTAATAATAACCTTGTCCCCGTTGATTTTGTTGTCTTGGATATTGAATGCAATGCATCTTGTCCCATTATTTTGGGAAGACCTTTTCTTCGAACTGTTGGTGCTATTATTGATATGAAGGAAGGTAATATTAAATATCAATTTCCTCTCAAGAAAGGTATGGAACACTTCCCTAGAAAGAGAATGAAGTTACCTTATGATTCTATTATTAAAACAAATTATGATGTTGATGCTTCATCTCTTGATGTTACTTGATTCACACTTTCTGCGCCTAGCTGAAAGACGTTAAAGAAAAGCGCTTATGAGAGACAACCCATTATTTTACTTCTGCATTTTTATTTTATATTTGAGTCTTGAAAGTTGTTACTACTGTAGCAACCTCTCCTTATCTTTATTTTATTGCATTGTTGTGCCAAGTAAAGTCTTTGATAGTAGGGTTGATACTAGATTTGGATTATTGCGCAGAAACAGATTTCTTACTGTCACGAAATTGAGCAGCCCCGTCTTTAGGTAATTTAGAAAAATCTTCCAATTTACGTGCGTGATCCTCAGATATGTACGCAACTTTCATTCAATTTGAGCTTTTTCATCTGAGCAAGTTAAGTGCCGCAGAAAAACTCGTCTTTACGTACTGTTCTGTTTTGACGGATTCTGCCTTTTATTTCGCATTGCCTATTTTGCTATGTTGGATGGATTTCTTTGTTCCATTAATTTTCAGTAGCTTTGTGCAATGTCCAGAAGTGTTAAGAATGATTATATCACCTCTGAATATGTGAATTTTTGATTATGCACTAACCCTCTAGTGAGTTTGTTTTGATTTTGGTGTGGAGGAAGTTTTCAAGGATCAAGAGAGGAGGATGATACAATATGATCAAGCAGAGTGAAAAGTCTATGCTTGGGGATGCCCCCGTGGTTCATCCCTGCATATTTTAAGAAGACTCAAGCATCTAAGCTTGGGGATGCCCAAGGCATCCCTTCTTCATCGACAACTTATCAGGTCACCTCTAGTGAAACTATATTTTTATTCCGTCACATCTTATGTGCTTTACTTGGAGCGTATGTATGTTTTTATTTTTGTTTGTGTTTGAATAAAATCGGATCCTAGCATTCTTTGTTTGGGAAAGAGACACGCTCCGCTGTTGCATATGAACACATGTGTTCTTAGCTTTACTTTTAATGTTCATGGCGAAAGTTGAAACTGCTTCGTTCATCATTATATGGTTGGAAACAGAAAATGCTTCATGTGGTAATCTGTATAATGTCTTGAATAATTTGATACTTGGCAATTGTTGTGCTCAAATAGATCATGTTTAATCTCTTGCATCATGTACTTTGCGCCTATTAATGAAGAACTACCATAGAGCTGGTTGAAATTTGATTTGCATGATTGGTCTCTCTAAAGTCTAGATATTTTCCGGTGAGGTGTTTGAACAACAAGGAAGATAGTGTAGAGTCTTATAATCCTTGCAATATGTTCTTATGTAAGTTTTGCTGTACCGGTTCATACTAGTGTTTGCTTCAAACAACTTTGCTAGCCAAAGCCTTGTATTGAGAGGGAATTCTTCTCGTGCATCCAAATCCTTGAGCCAACAACTATGCCATTTGTGTCCACCATACCTACCTACTACATGGTATTTCTCTGCCATTCCAAAGTAAATTACTTGAGTGCTACCTTTAAAATTCCATTCTTTGTCTTTGCAATATATAGCTCATGGGAAAATAGCCTTAAAAACTATTGTGGTATTGAATATGTAGCTTATTATCTTATTTCTTATAAGTTGCTTGTTGAGCGGTAACCATGTTTCTGGGACGCCATCAACTATTACACCTTTGTTGAATATCATGTGAGTTGCTATGCATGTTCGTCTTATCTGAAGTAAGGGTGATTTATCATGATCAAATGGTTTGAGTATGCATATTGTTAGAGAAAAACATTGGGCCGCTAACTAAAGCCATGAATCATGGTGGAAGTTCCAGTTTGGACAATCAATCCTCAATCTCTTATGAGAATATTATTCTTTGTTGTTGAATGCTTATGCATTAAAGAGGAGTCCATTATCTGTTTTTTATGTTGTCCCGGTATGGATGTCTAAGTTGAGAATAATCAAAAGCGAGAAATCCAATGCGAACTTTCTCCTTAGACCTTTGTACAGGCGGCATAGAGGTACCCCTTTGTGACACTTGTTTGAAACATATGTTATGCAATGATAATCCATGTAAATCCAAGCTAATTAGGACAAGGTGCGAGCACTATTGGTATTCTATGCATGAGGCTTGCAACTTATAGGATGTCTTATGCATAACACATATGAATTATTACTACCATTGACAAAATTGTTTCTATGTTTTCAAAATGAAAAGCTCTAGCACAAAAATAGTAATCCATGCTTCCCTCTGCGAAGGGCCTTTCTTTTACTTTATGTTGAGTCAGTTTGCCTACTTCTTTCTATCTTAGAAGCAAACACTTGTGTCAACTGTGTGCATTGATTCCTACATACTTGCTTATTTGCATTCATCATATTACTTTGTGTTGACAATTATCCATGAGATATACATGTTGAAGTTGAAAGCAACTGCTGAAACTTATATCTTCTTTTGTGTTGCTTCAAAACTTTCTACTAAGAATCCATTGCTTTATGAGTTAACTCTTATGCAAGACTTATTGATGCTTATCTTGAAAGTACTATTCATGAAAAGTCTTTGCTATATGATTCAATTGTTTAATCATTGTCTTTACCATTGCTTCGAATCACTGCATTCATCTCATATGCTTTACAATAGTATTGATTAAGATTATGATAGCATGTCACTTCAGAAATTATCTTTTTTATCGTTTACCTACTCGAGGGCGAGTAGGAACTAAGCTTGGGGATGCTTGATACGTCTCAAACGTATCTATAATTTCTTATGTTCCATGCTACTTTTATGACAATACTCACATGTTTTATACATACTTTACATCATTTATATGCATTTTCCGGCACTAACCTATTGACGAGATGCCGAAGAGCCAGTTGTTATTTTCTGCTTTTTTTGGTTTCAGAAATTCTACAAAGGAAATATTCTCGGAATTGGACGAAATCAACGCCCAGGGTCTTATTTTTCCACGGAGTTTCCAGAATACCGAAGGGGATACGAAGTGGGGCGACGAGGCGCCCAGACCACAGGGCCGCGCGGCCTGCGTGGGGCCAGCGCCACCCTATGGTGTGGGGCCCTCGCGCCTCCACCGACGCTGCCCTTCCGCCTATTTATTCCCTCCGTCGCGAAAACCCTATGATCGAGAGCCACGATACGAAAATACTTCCAGAGACGCAGCCGCCGCCAATCCCATCTCGGGGGATTCAGGAGATCGCCTCCGGCACCCTGCCGGAGAGGGGAATCATCTCCCGGGGGACTCTTCATCACCATGATCGCCTCCGGATTGATGTGTGAGCAGTTCATCCTTAGACTATGGGTCCATAGCAGTAGCTAGATGGTTGTCTTCTCCTAATTGCGCTATCATGTTAGATCTTGTGAGCTGCCTATCATGATCAAGATCATCTATTTGTAATGCTACATGTTGTGTTTGTTGGGATCCGATGAATATGGAATACTATGTCAAGTTGATTATCAATCTATCATATATGTGTTGTTTATGATATTCCATGCTCTCCGTTGCTAGTAGAGGCTCTGGCCAAGTTGATACTTGTAACTCCAAGAGGGAGTATTTATGCTCGATAGTGGGTTCATGCCTCCATTTAATGCAGGACGATGTGAAAGTTCTAAGGTTGTGGATGTGCTGTTGCCACTAGGGATAAAACATCAATGCTTTGTCTAAGGATATTTGTGTTGATTACATTACGCACCATACTTAATGCAATTGTCTGTTGTTTGGAACTTAATACTGGAAGAGGTGCGGATGCTAACCCGAAGGTGGACTTTTTAGGCATAGATGCATGCTGGATAGCGGTCTATGTACTTTGTCGTAATGTCCTGATTAAATCTCATAGTAGTCATCATGATATGTATGTGCATTGTTACGCCCTCTCTATTTGTCAATTGCCCAACTGTAATTTGTTCACCCAACATGCTATTTCTTATTGGAGAGACACCACTAGTGAATTGTGGACCCCGGTCCATTCTTTTACATCTGAATACAATCTACTGCAAACATTGTTCTTTACTGTTCTTCGTAAACAAACATCATCTTCCACACTATACATTTAATCCTTTGTTTACAGCAAGCCGGTGAGATTGACAACCTCACTGTTACGTTGGGGCAAAGTATTTTGATTGTGTTGTGCAGGTTCCACGTTGGCGCCGGAATCCCTGGTGTTGCGCCACACTACACTCCGTCACCAACGACCTTCACGTGGCCCTTGACTCCTACTGGTTCGATAAACCTTGGTTTCTTACTGAGGGAAACTTGCTGCTGTACGCATCACACCTTCCACTTGGGGTTCCCAACGGTCGTGTGCTCTACGCGTCATCAGGGAGCCTGGCGACGGGGGAGCCTGGCGTCGGGAGCGGGCCTGGCGTCGAGGGAGCCTGGCGATCGGATGGCGAGCGCCTGAGCGGGATCGAGATCGAGATCAGGAGGAGGAAGAGCAGCAGGCAGGGATCGGGATCGGGAGTAGGACGAAGAGCAGACGGACGGGCGACAGACGGAGACGAACAAGCAACGTCAGCCGGGAAAACTAGAGGATCAATTTTTGCTCTAATACCATGTTAGGGCAATATGCTTGTTGTATTACCAGGGGTCCAAAGGCCACAATATATAGTACATGTATAGGTGCAAATATGCAGGAAACCCCCTAACATCTGGGGAAACAACAATATACAAATATATACATCTAACATGAGACACATTGTCTTATTTGGAATGAGAGATGCAAGATAATCCACAGAGGAATTCTCAATGGGTAACACATCAAGGCAATGTCATTTCTCGGCAAGGCATTCGATAGAGTAGTCAACCCCAATAACCCTTTTAAACATAAAAACATAGCATGTCACAACATCACACATGCATAATGACACAGGTGACAACCATGCAAAGAACCCAAACACAGCAATCACCGCCACATGGTTAATGCAAACACTCGAGCCATAGCTAGGGGTCAGAAAAAGCATGGCACTAAAAGTCTGAAAGCAACGTAACCCACAAGGCCACAACCTATAAAAGTGACACCGAGCAACAATGCATCACATACAATCATGTATCTTGAATGTAATCCATGGCCAACAATAGGAGGGCTCATTTGATTCATATGATTTATATAAAAACTGTGTAGGATATAGATCATATAGAAATTTTTCTGCACAAACTATTTGATTTATAGGAACATATCCAATATAAATTAATCCTATAGAAATCATTGTAGCGTAATCCTATAGAAAAATATTATCAGATCATAACTCATGAAAAAAATTGCTACAATTAAAATGAATTCATCTTCCCACAAGATTTAAGTAGCCATGAAATCTCAGGGAAATCCACTTTAGCTCATAAGTGTAGACGTACCCACTACATAAAAAATATAATTCAAAATTTCAAAAATTCTGAAAAGAATATTTTTGTGCCTTGTGTAAAAAGCATAATTTGTGGTGCTCCAAACTAGATTTTCGCTAGTTTCTTTTGTCTCTTTTACAAAAGCAGCCAAAAATATCGTTTTCCCTCAAAAGTTTGTCCAAAGAAATAATGCATGTCCGGATGTGCACATGAGATTTTTCCAGATTTTTTTCAACATTTTGAAATACAATTTCAATGCATTTTTTCCAGAACAAAAGCATCTATACCTGTAAGCCAAAACACAATGTCCGCCGGTAAATGCCTAGTCTAGATAGAGTTCCAGTCGAACTAGGATAGAAATCTTAGATATAGTGCTCCGTAGACCGTAGTTGTGCTGAGCCCCGCAAGATGAAACGAGGCTCTCATACGATTGCGATGAGCGCTGGCCTAGGACCGAGCAGCAGCTCATGGCCAGACCTCCTGCCCGAGTTGCTAGTCCAGGTCCTCCTGCGCGTACCGTCCCACGCCGACCGCGTCCGCTTCCGTGCCGTCTGCAGCTCCTGGCGCTCCGTGGTGCAACCGTGCGACCTGCCCCCGCTGCTCCCATGGGTCGCCCTCCGCGACGGCGCCTTCCTCAGCCTCCCGGACGGAGCACTCTACCGGTTGCCCTTTCCGGCCGATGTTTCCCACCGCGTCTCCATGGGCGACACGCTCTTCTCCGTCCACCGCGACGCCACCTGCTACCGGACGAACCCTCTCACCGGGGAGACGACCAGCGAACACATCGACCCCGACATTCTCTGGTCCGACATGAGGATGAGGACACACAACGTCCGCAAGGTGGTGGTATCCGACCGTGTCGTCGCCGCTATAGGCATCAGCTGCCTCAAAGCGAGCATCTGCTCCCGCGCGCCGCAGACTTGCTCGGCCTGCTTCCAGTGTGAGCTGCCCGCCGACGACATCGTGCTCTTCCAAGGGAAGCTCTACCTACTCACCTCACGACATTTTCCCATTACTCTACAACTACATCGCAAGCTCCACGCCATGGACTTGGGCCAAGCCATAGCCAACGACACGCATCATGCACGCGTCCTGCAATGCGTCATACCCGGCACCGCAGACATACCCTGCCGGCCTACTTGTATAAGCGCCACTACTACTTGGTGGTGTCCGGTGACCGGCTGCTCATGGTTGAACGGGAGGTCGAGATGGAGCCCGCCGGCAATGTACCCAGACGGACTCGCCGGCTCGAGGTCTTCGAGGCAACGGGCTTGCTGGACGGATCAGGCCATGCGCGCTGGCGGAAGGTTGATACGTTGATGGGGCATGCTCTTTTTATCAGCCTGGACTGCTCTTGGTCGATCCCTGTTGCCAGCCATTACGGCCGCGCGGTTGCCGGAGCTCAGGAAGATTGTGTCTACTTTATGAACGAGCATAAACTCCACTCTAGCACTGACGGAAAGCCCGAGGATGATTTCCGCAACTGCGGTGTGTACAATATCAGAGACCAGACCATGTCGCCGTTGCCAACAGAGTTGGCGTCCACTCTGGCTTCACATGGCGGTCCATGGTCTTTGACTTGGTTTTTCTTGCCCCACATATGATCGAGTTGTCAGACAGGTTGGAGCTTAGGTTGACATGTTATCGAAGACTAAGCTCTCGAATTTCAGTTATGGTTTTCCCGGTGTCACATGTGAGAAAGATGTTAGAGTGAATATATGGATTGCATAGCCCGTGTTGACTTCTTTGGGTCACACAAGAGAGGGTTATTGAAGTGTATACGGTATACATGAATTGCCTAGCCTTTTTTATTTGTCAGAATTCTTAGTTTGGTTAGCTAGTGTATGAAGCTCGACAGACATAGCTCGGCATTTCGGCAAAGCATTATGTACATACACGGTTTTGCTCGTGTGACAATGTGAGTCTATCTTCCGGATCCTAAACCATGGATGTGGTCGGAGATTCTAGATCGTGAGTCCATGTTGTATGCATCCCCGCCGTGGTGATCATGGCACCAAAGTATCGACATGATGCTTATGTTTTTATTTATTTTGTAATAATTCTGTGGCGTGCATTATCAATGTTCCACCTAGATCTTAACATTGTGTTATGCAAAGGCCGAGTGTGCCTCATATCCGTTGGATTGAGCGGAACGAGGATTGCACTGTCCCGACGCACTTCATCGAGTTTCGCAACCGCGCTTCTAGTGGTAACCCTCATTGCGTAAAACCTCGGTCGGATCTCAACTATCGTGTAGGGGAAATTTTTTTATTTGCAAGGTTGCATCCCTTGTTGCCCAACAATAGTGTGTTGGTACATGAGATCTTTTTGTTGGACACGAGAAAAACTATTTGTTGTATTCGAGTTTGTTGATTTTATTACGTAGCCATCTTGCAAAATGCACATCTATTGTACCAGCCGCGTACAACAATCGATGTTGTCTTGCAAACTTTTTTTTTGCTAGGATCAACTATTATTTATGTTACACAGGGTATTTAATGAGTTGTATAGTCGTATGTTCTGTTTCTAGAGTTGCAAACTTACAAATTTACTCCCACATGAAAATATTGTTTTTTTTGTGATCATCTGTAATTTATATGCTACATTGGGGTCTCATTTCAAATAATCGGATGCATAAGTGTATGTTCAGTTAGTTTTTATTACTAGAGTTGCAATCAAACAAATTTCCGGTTGCATAAATTGATTGTTTTTTCTATGATCGTCCGTGCTTTTTATTACATAGGCTTTCCATTTTAAATACTCTGTCGCATATGTTATTTCTATGTTGCAATCTTCTTGATCGCTGGAGTATTGGTCCATGCCTTTGTGATCGTCGGCAGAAGCTTGCAACCGTTGTAACTGATCTACTGGGTAAAATGTATCCACATCACTGATTCTATCGCACGGAGTTGGCGATTAGAACAGAGCCAGGAATGAAGTATAAGGGGGGCAATCTTAGTATATAAGGGAGGTAGAATTAGCTAAAATCACAGAAATAAGGAGCTGTCATGGCTTGTGTTCAAAGGAAAATCATGAGCATAGGGGGGGGGGGGGGGGGGCGTAGACCCCCTCGTCCCCCCTTATCTCCGTCCCTGGTTGGTGAGGTGGCAAATGGATCACAATTATCATCCGACAGACACCTACTGCGAGTAAGCCATGTACTTGTGTCTAGCTTACATCTAATTTTCACGTGTGTTTGACGGTAATAATGTAAGATATTTAGACTCTTTTTTGAGCTGTATAAGAGCATCTCTAACAGAGCCTATAAATCATGCCAGAACCTTATTTTTTCGGCTAATTTACGGATTCGTGTCAAAAGTGGCGCAGAACAGAGACTGAACTCCCTGCCCGGCCCGAAAAACTTTTTCAGGGGCCCGAAAAATTTCACACTCGATCCCTATTACTCCCTCCGTCCCAAAATGTAAAGCGTCTAAGGATTAGTCAAAAGTCAATGTTTTTTAAGGTTGACCAAGTTTATACACAAAAATATAAATATTTACAGTACTGAATCAACATGAATAGATTCACCATAAAATATATTTTCTTAATATGTCGATTCGATATTGTAGGTGTAAATATATTTTTCTAAATATTTGGTTAAAGTTAGTAAAGTTTAACTTTTAACCAGTCCTTAGACCCCTTACATTTTGGGATGGGGGGAGTAATACAGACCGAAGAGCGGTTTACAGGCCCAAAACTGAACGGATTTCTCACCGCTCCTCCAGCGCCGCCGTTCGTACAACCGCCTCAGCTACTGATTTCTGGCTGCTTTGCTAAAATTATGCGACCACGACCAAACTCGTGGTTGCAGGCGGAGCGTGCGGCGACCGGATACGGCAGGCCATGGCGCCAGCGCGGCGCGGTGGCAGGCGAGCAGCTCCACACCATGCACGCAGGCAGTTGGCTAGCAGCATCACGGCCGTGCGCGTCCGGCCGCATCAATCTGGCTACGCCGCCCGAACCTTTGGCTCCTCGCGCTCGGCTCTTCCCTGTGTGCGACTGTCCTCACATGACCCCCAATCTCGCGACTGCAGCTAGGGGCGCGGGTGGCGGCCGCGCGGGGAGACGTAACTAGGCAGTGACGCAGACAGTTCTTGTGAAAAAGATGATGGTTTTCCGAATATTTCGTTTTTCAGTTTTTGTTTACGGGATCTGTTCTGCGCTAGCTGTTTTACGACCCGTAAACACATTTTTGGAAGACTAAACTCGAGTTTTTCGGTTTCTGCAAGATAGACACGAATCTCCAGCTAACAAGGAGAAAATGGGAACGTGCAGAGCAAGGTCCCTTATCCGAACCCAAGATTCCAGCCTCGCCGTCCCGGAATCCACGTATCCACCTCCCCAGGCGAGGGCCCCCACCACGTAAAAAAAACTATCTTTCCCGCACACGAGAGAAACAACGCAGAAATTCGCTAACCACACCCGCAACCGCAACAACAAACAGCACACTCTCTTTCCCCCTCTGATTCTCTTTCTCTCTCGACTCCGCCCCAATCCGCAGCTCCCTCCTCGCCTCGCCTCCCGCCATGTCCGGCCTGCTCCGGTGGAGGCGCCTCGCCGCCACCGCCACGCGCGCCGCCTCCACCCTCACCGCAGCCGAGTGCTCCCCCGCCGCCGCGCCGCCGCACCGGCTGCTCCACGATCGGCGCAAGTGGGAGGGCCCCTCCTCCTCCTCCTCCTCCTCCCGGGGCGGCTCCTCCTCCACCGAGGACCCGGAGCCGCGCCGCATCCGCGCGGAGGCCCACTGCCCGCGCTGCTCCAAGCACATGGACATACTCTTCTCCCACCGCGCCCCTCCCCCCGCCGCCGCCCCCGGCGCCGGCGGCTACCAGGCGCTCAACCTCTGCCCCAACTGCCGCACCGCCTACTTCTTCCGCCCCAACCTCCTCGTGCCCCTCCAGGGCACCTTCGTCGAGATCGGCCGCCTCCGGGCCGACCTGCCCCCGGACGGTCTCAGGGCCAGGGACCCCGCCTCGTGGGAGGCCTCCTCTTCGCGGGATGACGGGGATGGGAGTGGCGTCGCCGTGCACGTGCCGCCGGGCCCGCCGTTCCATCCCAACCTTAACGTCGTCCGCGTAGCCGGCGGCGGTGGTGGTGGCGGGGGAGGCGCTGGGGGCGAGGAGGGGGAGGGGAAGGAAGGATGGGGAGGCTCCAACCTTGGCAAGGATTTTCCCACGCCTAAGGAGATCTCCAGGGGGCTCGATAAGTATGTAATTGGGCAAGACAGAGCCAAGAAGGTGAGGATTCTCACAATTTTTTGGCATTCTGTGAGTAGGGCATGTACAATCGTTTAGACGGCTGCACTTGTTTTAACTAACCGTTTATGTTAGAGATGCTTGGTCAGCTTGTGCGAAACGTTAGGTGTTTAATTTAATGCTAAATGCATATGTGCCACCTATAGACTATAGGTTATGGCAAAAGCATTTTCAGACTCTTCTTCTGTTTGAAACTTGTAACGCCCTGAAATGATGGCAGGCTAGGAGGGGTGTTCTTCCTTCAATATCGTGATCCATCTGAATTTGGCAATTTAAAGTAGGGATTTATCCTTTTTGACCTATGCTGAGTCATAAACTAATAATGGAAGAAACTTCATTAAGCTTTGCTCCAATGCACTGCTTCTAGTATCGATGCAGATCCATAGTGTGGGATTATACCAACTACTTATTACTTACGTCATTTTAGCTAGTTCGATGTCTAGGCTGAACCTGCGAATTGATCAGACCAGCCAACTGAGGAAATTTATGAATGGTAATATGGTCTATTTGGCGTAATAGGATATGCATTCCTCACAGAACCCGTTGGTCTCTTAGTCTCACCTTTCACACACTGTGACTGGAATTTTTCATTTATGAGATTAGCAAAATACTGACTAATACTGTTGTGGACTTACTACCGTGCTGAATATAATACCTCCTAACTTGACACCCAAGGCGCTATACTTTCCTAATCCTTACTCTTCCGAATTTACCTTTCCTAATCCTTTCTCTAACTCATCTTCCTAATTCAACTCATCCCCTTCATGGACTCTTCCCTAGGCGACTCCTTTCCCTGTGTCTCGTTGGGAGGCAATGTGCTAATGTCCACAACAAATACACACCCATTATTTGTTGATAACATAGATACTTACCGCTGAAATTTTTGAAACAATTAATGAGAAGAAACTATTAACTCCAGTCAAATTGTTGCACCCGTCTTCTTGCTAGCACCTGTTCTTTGCTTCTTGCTATGCTCAGAAGAAAAGAAGGGATGTGCTCAGTGGGTAGAGTTGCTTTCGACCATTGATGGACAAGAGAGATAACAAAATAGAAAGAAACGAAGGGATGGCTGGCAAGGCTCAAACGTGAAAAGAAGTCAATAATCTCTTCTTGTAGGATCTAATGTGTACATGAATAACAATGCTTGGAAGTTGGAGAGGACTATAAAATAAAATAGCAACATTTCTTTTTTTGTGATAGAAAGACGGAGATCTTGCATTCTGCGGGAGACATGGCCCAAGGCTCCTGCCTATCCGCCAGTGCAAACAGTTCTCTACAAAAAAATTGTACTGAAGAACCTTGATGATTTCACCTTCAATCAACCTTAATTTGTGTGCACCTTCCCTTGATCTCTGTCATCTAACCAAAATATGGTAATATGGTACATATAGTTTTGATGAGGTTTTGCCAATCAAACTGTCCAAATGTTGCTTTCTCACTTTTAAGTTGTATTAGCCATGAGCAGAGAGCAGCAGAAGTTTTACCTAGATATTTATTTACTCTAATCCGCATATAAGCTCAAGTACTCCTGATCAGTGGTGTTACTCAACAGTCAACCACTATAGATGATAAGCTCAAGTACTTGCCATTTAAATTTGCAGGTTCTATCTGTTGCAGTATACAACCACTATAAACGTATATACCATCAATCTGTACAGAAAGGGTCAGTTCCATTATACCACCTCAATTTTTTCCCTTCATTTACAAAATGACTTGAGGATATTTATTACTGCACCTGCAGAACTAGGTTTATGCATATCATTCAGTGACTAATTATGTGGTATATAAGCTAAAACATTAGGTCTGGAGCAGATTTGGGTTCTGATGGTGAAGCTGATGCCGAAGACAATGTCGAACTGGAGAAAAGCAATGTACTGTTAATGGGGCCTACTGGTTCAGGTAACATTTGCGACTAATCACTGTCAATGTGACATTCAATTCTAGTTTCTTCTATATTGGATGAACTATAGTAAAAAGAGAGCGCTCAGTAATATTTTGTTTGAATGCTTCATTTGTTTCACAGGTAAAACTTTACTTGCAAAGACATTAGCTCGGTTTGTGAATGTGCCATTTGTAATTGCTGATGCAACAACATTGACCCAGGCAAGTCTTCACTATTCAATGATGCTTATGTTCTGGAGAATAGCGAAAGCACATAATGATGTCTGTACACAACCAAGACCGTTTTGTTCTGACACCAGGGCTTGAATTTTCAACTCCCTGCAGGCAGGATATGTAGGAGAAGACGTAGAATCTATATTATACAAGTTACTTACGGTATGGTTTTGACTACACATATTTTGAAAAATAGAACTTATGGTTCTCTGAAATCTTAATGTCTTGTATTTGAAAGTGAACCATGGGTGTTATATTTGTACATTGACTAGGTGGCGGATTTTAATGTGCAAGCAGCACAACAAGGGATGGTGTATATTGATGAAGTTGATAAAATAACTAAGAAGGTCTGTCCTGAACTCCTGATTAGCTTTCCATTGAACAGTTCTCCTTGGTATGGACAGCATTAATCAGTTGATGTATTCAACACGCAGGCTGAGAGCCTTAACATCAGTAGAGATGTATCAGGTGAAGGTGTTCAGCAGGCTTTGTTGAAAATGCTGGAAGGCACGGTGAGTCATATGCGTTAACCTCCGGATGACCCAGTCAGCTCATGTGGCTCTTAGCCTACTTAATTACGCATAAAGTTTAACTGTTGTAAGCAGATGTTGGTACCTATAGGATCTCTGGGATGAAAACAGATTAGTTATAGATTTAAGTATTAAGAACAGTGTCTTTACTTAAATGTAAAATTTCTTGATAATTATCTCTACATAACTTTTTTTTTCTGATGTTGAAATGCTTAGATAGTCAATGTCCCTGAGAAAGGAGCAAGGAAGCATCCTCGTGGTGATAATATACAGGTATTGTTAGCACTAAGCATAATTGTGCATGACATTATTCCACAAGAAAGCATCCATGCTATGTGTTTTGCCTGAATAATTACATCCTGCCTGTTGTTCCCATGTCCTGTATGATAGCGAAAATATATAGGTTATGACCTTGTCTTCATATACATATTTAGCAGAAAAGATAACTTTATTATGAATGCATATGGGATAGGTTTCATCTAGTGCTGCTTTATGCACATATCATATTGTTTCTTTATACACAGTGGTGGTGCCAGGAGCTAGGACATGGGGTGGTAGCAACTTTTTGGGACTAATGCATATTTTTAAGTCTGGGATTCTTTTGGAAAATTTGTGGGTCATCCACAGCTTTTACAAAGCTACACTGCTGTTTACACCACAAATGTCACCTTTAACTAGCAATTTTAATTTCCTTCTACCATCTAAACTATGCTCCACTTTTCTGGCCATTGCTTGTTTAAGGTACGTAATCATGGGCTAGCTTAACTTTGTGGTCTTCGTTGCCATACAGATAGATACAAAGGACATTCTGTTCATATGTGGGGGTGCTTTTATTGACTTGGAGAAAACTATATCGGAGAGGTATTTATTGTTTTTACCCGCTTGGAAGCTGCTATCTCTGGTGTTTTCTGCCAGTCTTCATCTAAGATGTATCCGACCACATTTTCTCGTAAATAGGCGACAGGATTCTTCTATTGGATTTGGGGCACCTGTCCGTGCAAGCATGAGGGCTGGTGGTATTTCAAGCGCTCAAGTGACATCGTCCTTGCTGGAATCAGTGAGTACCATGAGTTCAGGAGCCAGATATTTTCGGAAGTCTTTGTTTCAGGGAGAACGCGAATTTATTCATTTTGTAAAATCGCTTTGTTATCAGGTTGAGAGTGGTGATCTTATAGCATATGGACTCATTCCGGAGTTCATTGGACGTTTTCCTATCCTTGTCAGCTTGGCAGCACTAAATGAGGACCAACTTGTTCAGGTAGCATGATTATATGCTGTAGGACAAAACAATTCCTAGATCATCTTGTGATCTAGTTATTTGCCATATTAGTGAGAAAAGGCATGTGCCTGTATTTTTATATGATGTTATGGAACTTTGAATGGGTCACTGATACAATGATATCTTGCAAGGTTCTCACTGAGCCAAAGAATGCTCTAGGCAAACAATTCAGGAAATTGTTCAGCATGAACAATGTGAGAATATTTACATTGGAAACTTGCAACCTATTATCTAAGTATATTTGCGTTGGAAATATACAACCTATTATGTGTCTCATATTGCCTCGATGTTCCTTTCAGGTTAAGCTTCACTTTACAGATGCTGCACTAAGAATAATTGCGCAGAAGGCAATGTGCAAAAATACGGGTGCACGGGGCCTAAGGACTATCCTTGAGAATATTCTCATGGATTCCATGTATGAGGTTTGTCCCATGACAATTTTGTATACCTTTTCTTGAACTTGCACACAAACTCGATGGAACTGGCATGTCCCTAAACCATAAATTTATGAATTTTCTGCCACGCAGATTCCAGATACTAAATCTGGAGAGAAGCGAATTGATGCAGTGGTTGTAGATGAGGATGCAGTAGGATCACTGGATCGACCTGGCTGTGGAGCCAAGATCCTTTACGGTGATGGTGCTTTTGATCTTTATCTCTCCCAGGTAAAGGTGAGAATTGCTAACCTCAATCATTGTTTGCCTTGTGATGTTGCTGAATGTATATCTAGGGCCATACCATTTACCGCCACTAATATTTTGTGGACTAAAAATGCCGCAGGCAGTGGGAGATGGAGCAGGAACCGAAGTGGATGGGGAAACTGATCTTTCCCCATCAAGAGCCGTGAGCATGTGATTGCATGGTTCCCATAGCACCAGTGTAACCTGTAAAATCTCTTAGCTGTGTTGATGTAAGTATTACCTTGTAAAGAAAAAAAATGTGCAGTGTACCAATCGTCCATTGCTAATTCAAGCCCTAGCACGGTCCGGCTGCCTGCAAGCCGTTGCATTGTCTGTAGCATGTGTATATAACTATAGTGGCTACTGGATGTTAAAACTCCGAATACTGAAATGAAAGGGGTGAAATTGAGCAAGGTGCAAAATGATGCTGCCAGTTTGTTTGAATTGTGCTATATGATGTCAGGTAGCCAGCATTGTGCGGTAAAGGATGAAAAATAAACAAATTAAAAGCTATACCGTTCACATGTTTATGAGTTGTTAACTGGAATTGTAACATAGCTGTTAATCATAAACAACTTTTATGCTGAAAGATGATCGTTGGCAACCAAGTCATGTACACAAAATAGGAGGTCACACATGCATCTTTATTCCTCTACTTGTATCTAGTCGGACAGAGCATCCCTGAACTTAAGTTCAAATTCTTAATAAAAAGTCAGGTTTGCTTGTGTAGTACTACAAATCGATTCAATGGACCCTTTCCTTCAAGCCGACCTGGGAAACACTAGTAGCGCATCCATACTGCAGATTGAGATAGAAGGCTGCAGCGGCAACCTGCCGATCGCTGGCGATGACATACGAACCCCAAGCTGTGTCGGCGGGGCAGTAATTTGGTGGTCTGGTGCATGCCTGAGAATAAGAGGGGTAAAAGACATTTTATCAGCATCCAGGACTCTCCTGTTTGTATTCCCAAAACTAATCCAACAGCTGAGATTATTCCGGCTATCCAAAATATGTCAGATGTCCGATCTAAATTTCTGGGGTATTACAACTATGATGAAATCATAATTTTCCATTGGAAGCTTCAAAACCTTATCTATATTGATTCAAATCAAAAAGTGATGCAAGAGCTTTGTTGTTTGCAACTATGATTTTAAACTTGACTGAATGTTATTGCTGCGTAGTATCTTTGTTGCAACCTTATAACCTTTGGAACATTGACAAGATGCATACCCACTAGGATTTTTCTATTCATTAAAGAAGTTATACTGTGGATACTTATTCTTATTCAACTGTCATGCATAGTTAGAGCAAAGTTTTTGTCAAAGGCTTTTTATCGCTTCTGCACCACGTTTGAGTTGCTTGAGGACAAGCAACGAGCTAAACTTGGGGGAGTTGATGCATCCAAATTGCATCTACTTTTTTTTTCTAAGTACTTTGCTCATTGTTTTGCTCTGGAATCTCATCAAACATGAAATAAACCTGCAAAATCTCATGCTGTTTTTAGCAAAAAAAAATCTTATTTTCTGTCTTTTGACGTGGGTATCGTTGGAAATAAATTTCGAGAAATTCTGGCGAAAGTTTTTTATGGAAAAGAAGGAGTTTCAGAAGAAACCGGAGATCGGGGGCCACACGGGCCGAGAACGAGCACATGTGGCGTGGCCTAGGAGGGGGACCGCGCCACCCATGCCCGTTCGGGCCTAGGACGTAGACTCGACCTCTCCTTTAGGGCACGTCCTTATATACCCCGGAAACCTACGCCTCCAGAAGGAGGAAGCTTTTCACGAAACAGAGCGATGCGACCTTCATGATCTTCGTTTTCGGGGTCAAATTGATCCTGCTCTCCACTCCGGAGAAGGGAATTTCGAGGGTTTCTTCACCGCCATCATCACCAACACCATCTCCATCAACCATGTTCCTATTCTCCATCATCATGTGTGAGTAGTTCTCTGTAGGCATGTGAGGTGCATGGTAATTGGATGATATTGATCATGTAATAATTTATAGAAGTTGAGATTTGAGATTTTTGTCTTGAGAATATTCTTGTATCGGGTTGATGCACTATTGCTATGTTTAATGCTTATTACTAGGACCCGAGTGGCATGATTTCACTACCGAACTCTTATTGCTTTATCATATATATATGAGTGTTGGTATCTATCTGCAAAGTGTATTACCTGCTATTATGTTGATCATTTGATCCCCAAGGTGACAAATGGGGATATGAAGGAGGATATGTTTTAGTTTGAGGATTATGTGTGTTCATGAAGTGTTAATGCATTGTTTCGGGCTATTAGAAAGGGTAGACATTAATTACATGTAGTTTCAAGTTGGCCTCCGTGAAATGGGCATGTAGGACAATAGATGTTATGCAACCCCTCACCCCCCCCCCCCCCCCCCCCCCGTCTAGTACGCATAACTAAATTTGGGCCACACACGTACAGTCAAAGAATTAGAGGTAAACACATGTTATTTATATTTTCATTATATGATCAATCTTATTCATGCACTGCCCCGCTAGTTGCCTCATGCCTATGCTTTTAATCACTGAAAGTTATAAGTTTTCTCTTCCGATGAAAACTAGGAATCTGCTACTACTATTTACTGCTTTTGTTTCAACTGCAATAAAGACCACTTGCTTTTTGAGAATATTGATACACATGTGCGGTTGAGAGTGATGTCTCAATTGCTAAAATCTTACTGATATTCTCGTTTGCTTCCCTTGTGTCGAACTATAAATTTGGGTAGTACTTTCCATTGAATATTTCATTGATCCCTTGCACTTGAGGGCATCAATCCTACGATAGGAACGCAAGGGTCGCTCCGTTGTATTACCGCCACATGTCCTAGGTCTTGAGCGGTGAAATTGCCGCTGTTGAAATCACCTTATCCAAGAAATCTATCTATGCCGGAATTTCCGCCCTGGATTTTAGGAAGATTCTCAATAGAACCTAGCCATGTAAGACACACAAATTTTGCAAGATGACCATTGAGGTCAACACGATGAAGTTTCCAACTAATTAGGTCAGAGATATGAAGATTGGGAGTCTTTCAAGATTCTATGTTATTCGTTCCGAGCAAAGACGAAGACACAAGCACAAACTAAGCTGGACAGAAGAATTGTGAGTCTCGGAGAACTCCAGGGCTACTGCTGTGGATATGCTAACTAGGTATACCACATCGGGGTCTCAATTCCGGCAAGCCTAGGTGGCCCACAAATGGTGGTAAGGCCTATGGACCGACCGGGCGGTCCAGTTGCTGGAGAATCACACTACTAGGAAAAGGCTTACCGCCGGCGACCTTGAAAGGCTTACCGCCGGCACTTTCGTATTCGCCGGCGATCACCTCGCCGGTGGTAATGGCCTACCGCCGGCGCTTTCGAAAACGCCGGGGGTAACCGAGCTTACCACCGGCGCCCCCATCCAATCTGCCAGGGGTAATACTTACCGCCGGCACTTTCCAATCCGCCGGCGGTAACATTAAGCAGGAGCAAAAAAAAAAAATGCTCGAATTACACAGAATATGCAGAATATACACAACATATACAAGAATATACACAAAAACTAGGTGTACCCATTAGACGCATTTTCAATTGTTTGAATATACACAAGAATATATACAATAATCCTGAATACAAGAATATAGACCAAGAATACTGTCACATGGAACAACCGAGACGGTCATGGCTAGTATTGCATACCAGCCACCGACCACGCCCAACGCAGGCATATATTGCAGCGGCCGGTAATCGGAGTGAACGCCGTCTGCTGACGCCACCTGTGAAATGTCCTTGATCTTGAACTGTCAAGCCCAGGAGCACCTGGGGGCTGCTTCTTCTTGCTGCTCGCCTCCGCCATGTTCGTCTCCGATTCCGGCCAAACAACACTACAACATCATGAAAAAACAAGATAACTGACCTGCCATCTAAGGAGTATACTATGGCAGCATTTATGTTTAGAAGGCAATTTGAAAGAAAAAATAGTAAGGAATATCTTCCTGCTATTACTACCAACTACTGCTACTGAATTATTATCCAGGAGTAAGCTACAGAAAACACTAATGGCAAGTCTGAAGAAGAGCGGTAAATGAAATGCATGGGAGTTTCAGACTACCCATGAGACACAAAAGTGAGCTGATATATGTGCCTGGCATAATTCAGACTAAGCAGGTTTGTAAATTATAAAGTGTTCAGATCATCTCAAAGCAGATGCCAGTAGATTATGTAAGAATACAAGTTACTTTCATAAATCAGCATGCATGAGGAGATAGTATAGAACTAACAGTTTTGAGTTATCACACACCTATCAACAGAAGCACTAATAAGAGGATAGAAACAACGGCCATTGTTTCCAGCTGTACAATGCAAGCAAAGTAGTATTCATCTCAAGAAATTAAGCAAGGAAAACACTGCTAACTGTTCCACAATACAGGTTTCACTTTTATAGCTTCTATCTAGGATGCCAAAAGAAATTTGTATAGCAGCTTTGGCCCAAAAAGGAGGGAGCATAACTAAACTGACAAACATAGCACATTGTCAAGTAAAAGCAGACTTACTGATGCATCCATGCAAATCTAGCTGAACTAAACCTACTACTTACTAGGTACGAGATATTATACTGGGAGCCGGCTTGTTTCAAATAGTCAAGGAACAATTTTGGAATCACGTATATTCAGGTTACCGGTAGCAGTATATCTGAAAACCAACATGTCACAACACATTCAGACACACTACTCAACAATCGTATATTCAGGTTTCAGAATTTTTCTAAGAGCAACAAGTAACTCCATTGCTAGAATGTGTTCAATTGGAATCCACTAGTACTGGAAGCACACATCGGTATCGAGGAATCGTAAACGCAAGCAGGGGAAGCAATTGACCTACATTCATGCTGCTTATTGTCCAGCGAGAGCTCGAGCCCGGACACCGCGGAGATCACTGAAAACAGAGCAAGAAGAGGACATCAGGCGGGCTGTACCAATGCAATAACAGGAAGGCAACTAAATCTGTGGGGGAGGAGGGCGCCGACCGGAGACGGCAGGGGTGAGCACGCCGTCGCCGATGACCATGCAGGTCCCGAGGAGGGCGAGCAGGAGCAGCAGCTTCTGCAGGACCCTGTGCCGCTCCAGGGCGGCGCGCACCCTCGAGAGTCGGAGCGCCGCGCCCTCGCGCGGTTGCACGGCGAGCTCGCCGCCGCCGCCCGGGAGGAGGCCGGCACGGACGCGGCGGCAGATGAGGGAGTAGAGCGCGAAGGTGCCGCCCTTGCCGTGGTCGTCGGCGCGGACGTCCAGAAGACGAGGGAGAGCACGCCGTAGATCTCGTTCCCCGCCGAATGCTCGATGTCCCCGCCGGCGAAGGCGCTCTTGAAGACGTAGAGCGGCGCCGTGGCCACGTCGCCGTACACCACCCCGAGGCTCTGGTACGCCAGTAGAATCTCCACGCTCCACGGCCGCTGCGAGCGAGCAACCGCCGCCAAGAAACCAAGAAACCGTCGTCAGTCGCCGTGGAACCGAGAACCGCACTAAAGATCGAAATCTTGCACACGGCCGGCGGCGAGGCAGGATTTCGCGGCGGCGCGGTTTGAAGGTCGATTGGAGGCGAGTTGGCGAGCGATTCGGCAGGGCTGCGGTGGTGAGGTCGGGGTGGGTCGGTAGGCGGCCAGGATGGAGCGCCGGAGCTGGGCGAGGTCGTGGGGAAGGAGGGCGGATGCGGCGTCGATCTGGTCGAGGGGAGGAGGGCGGGCGGAGGAGATCGAGAATGGATCTAGAGTCGTGGGTGTGTGATGTGTGGGTGCGGTGAGGGTTGGATCGTGTGGCTGATAGGTGGGGAGGTGGAAGGGGTGGTACCGCCGGCGCCCTCGAAGTGTGTTGGCCAGCGTAAGGCCCGCTACCCCCAGCGTTATTGGACTGAATTCGCCGGGGGTAAGGTCAGTCTGGACAGAGGCCCCGCGGCCCAATATATCGCCGGCATTTTCAAATCAAACTCGCCGGCGGTAACGCATGTACCCCCGGCATCTTCCTTTCGACCTCGCCGGCGGTAGGTTTAGGCCACCCTGGAAGGCCTTACCGCCGGCACCTTCAAATCGAACTCGCCGGCGGTAAGGAGTGCGGCTATAAGCCTTTTCCTAGTAGTGTCAAGATGGAGGAGTCCAGCCCGGAACTGATAGGTCGGATCCGTGCACACATAGATGGCAGGTCGGATCCTTGACGAGCAAGGAGAAGATAATGTAATGTAATCTAGACTTATTCATATCCAGGTGGATCTCTGACATGTAACCCTAGATCCGTGCACCTTTATAAGCCAGATCATGGGAGCCCTTGGGGCAGAACACAACTCATTGTAATCTCGCAATAGTTTCCCAACAATTACAGACAAGCAGCAGTAGGGCCTCACCACCGTCGTGAGGTTTCTGGAGCTGGGTAACTTGTGTGTCATGTCCCGGTGACTCCTCGCCCGATGGCCCCCCTCTCTCCGCTACGTGAATCACCTCTCACTGGAATACCGTCGAATACGCAACAATACCGCACCTCCCCGGGCCGGTGATGACTGCAAGTGCACAAGTATATTGTAGCTAGTTTCAAAAGTAAAAGTATCGAACCAATGTATTATTGATAAAAGAGTATCAAACCACTAAGAGATATTTGGTTAAGGTCTTTAATTATGCCCCTCATCACTATCTATAAAAGGATACTTGTAAGCTGCACTTGATCTCAACTAAGAGTGTTTTAAAGAGAGTTGTTTTATAAGTAAAGTAATAACTGAAATGAAGAGGAGGGAGGAGAGGGCGGTGGGGGGCATCAAGAAAGTGTAGGAAGGCATACATAGGGAGGTGGAAGAGGGCACTGAGGCATAGCCGCTTGATCATGTGAGATAGTACGAAAAATCACCTATATTATGGGATTTTCTAAACCGTTTGTGATGATAAATTGACATAAAATATTAAATGTAGCAAATAAATATATTCATGTGCAGGTACTTCACAATAAGGGGATAGATAACAAGATGACTGCTTACATAATTTGACTCTCAATTTAACTTTTGCACCATTCCTCCACTCACTTACACACACAGACACATAACGACTTTTATTATAATTAGGTGCTTTCTTGTCTTATTATCTTATTATTCATGGGCTAACTTGCAGAAGCCGTTTCTTGTACCCAACCATCACTTTCCCTTTAGGTCCTGGAATAAGTTTATCGTATTCTTCCTCCGGGAAGGGAGAAATCATTTTAAGCTCAAAGTTCCTTAGCAAACAACTCCATATCACTTGTATCTGCATGAATGCAAACTCCTCTCCCGCGCAGGCATGCCTTCCACCACTAAATGATGTGTATGCAAACTTTCCACCAACTTTGTCCTCCTCTCTCCCTAGACCAAACCGATATGGATCATATACGTGAGGATCTTTATAAATGTAGGATAGCTTGTTGCCAACCGCTACAGAGGTCGCCACGGTATGCCCTTTTGGTATTTCATATTTGTAGCCTTCTCTAGTTTGTACAGTAAAGTTCTTTTTTGCATGGCGGATTATAATTGTTGATGGAGAGTACATCCTTATAGCCTCTTTGATGGAAAAGTGTAAGAGCATCTCCACTCGTCCCCCCGAACAGGCCCCCGGCGAGCGTTTTTTCCATCCGGACGGCGTAATTCGGCCCAGTCGCGCCCCCGGTTCCTCGTTTTCGTCCGGATTTGGGCCTAAATCCATCCGGCGATCCCACGACATCCCCGGCCCCCCGGGGAGCGCTCGGGGACTCCGGACGAAACGAAAGCGCGCGTGACCCCAACTTGTCGGCGACAATGGCCTCCGATCTACGGCAAAACCCTCGTCTTCCCGATCTACGGCAAAACCCTCGTCTTCCCGATCTACGGCAATACCCTCGTCGAACGAAAGCTTTGAACTCTCAAGTGGTGCAACATAGATAGATTATATATATATTTCGAATATAATTCGAATAAACATAAAAATTACATATAAAAACTTTAAAACTAAACTACTTCTTCTTCTTCTTAGAAGGCCCCGCCTCATCGTCGTCGCGGCGACGCTTCCGGCTCGCCACCTCCTCGTCGGAGGAAGTTGAGTCCTCGTCGTCGTCCTCATCAGCTTCTTCGTCCTCCTCCTCCTGCTCCTCCTCCTGCTCCTGCTCCTCCTCCTCTTCCTCGGCCTCTTCCTCGGCCTGCTCCTCGGCCTGCTCCACGGCCTCTTCGTCCTCCTCCTCGTCGTCCCACTCGTCCTCGCTGGCCGGCGGGGGGGAATCGTCGCTGCTGGACGATGCAGCTGGTTCCCACCAATGGCGCCATCCAGGCGGCTTCCCCTCGCTGTCGGTGTCCGATGGCCAAGAGATATCGCTCATGGTTGACGGAGGATGGTGACGAGAGAACAGATGAATGGCGCCGCCCGTCGAAAACCGTATATGTAGGTCTCTCGACGACAGAGAGCGCCGGTTGCTCTTCCGCGGAGTTCGTGCTCCATTACGGCGGTTCTCGCATCGAGGCCACTTCGACCTTTCCCGACGAGTCGTTCCGGCTCTCCAGTCCACTTCGCGACGGTTCAATGCGTCGAGGGAACTCCGACGATTGCCCTTCCCGGTGACTGCGCCGTCGCTTTGCACGCGGTGGGTGCGCGTCCATGGGCTCGCGGCTGGAAAAATGGGCCTCCCCAGGCCAAAAACTACATCCATCCGGCGCTAAATTCACCCGGATTTGGGCGTGGGGAGCCCAAACGAGTGGGGATGCTCTAAGGTGCCCATCTGCAACAGGATGTTGTAATTGATGTTCTCTCCATGTTGTTCGATGAGTTTCTTTTGCTCTTCTATAGCAGCTGCCAAGTAGTTTTCATGGTTGAGGAGACAAGCTCCCGTCCAGGAGCTTGCGCTCGAGCTAGTATGTTGACCAGCAAACATCATGCCAATGAGTAGCCCAGTGATCTCATGGTCAGTCATGGGGCGGCCATTCTCCATGCATTTTGAGTCTATAAATTTTTGTAGCACATCATCCTCAGCTTGGTGTGAGATCCTACGTGATCTCACGATCTCGTTGAATATTTCTCCCAACTTAGCGCGTGCTTTATCACGTCGTTGGTGAGCGGGAATTGGGAAATATGGGAAGAAAAGGGCGATCAAGTGAGTGCCATTTTCAAAAACATCACGTAAAAGCATAGAGACTTCATCAAACATCTTCTCACGAATCTCTTTCCCGAGGAAGCATCGGGCTGTTATCATCAGAATCACCTGTCCGAGTTCATGCTTTAGATCGACGATGCCTTCTTGACCCCATTTTCCGAAGTAGTCCTGCAAACGTCATCATGAAAGATAAACCTCTCTAGCTCATACAGGAAATTGTACTTATTATCTCTGTAAATGTAACAGTCTTACAAAGACATATAACCCGTTCCTCTTTGTTAAATTATTACTCCTAAACTTTTTTAAAAAAACTCTGCTTAGAGGCTGGGAGTCTCGATCAACCTCGTTTTCTAAACTAAAAAAATGAAGAAAAAAAAAACCCTGCCATAGTATTTCCAGAAATGAGATATTCAGAAGCGGATTGTATGAAACGACATATGTACGTGGAGGTGCATCGTGCTTTTCTTTGCTTATTTATTAAGACCATCATGTGTATAGTGACATATAACTTCGTCAGAATAACAGGACTAAATAGCTAGGAATATGGAAAAGTAGTTTGGCTGGTCAGAGTGCTCGAGCGAAATATATTTCATCATGGAAGAATGAAATCGAATCGATACGTAGAAACTTAGTCATAGGTTTAAGTTATCAAACATTATGCTTATAAACGGGTTGAGAGGCTGCCAATTAAAAAAAAGTTAAAGTTAACAAATTAAACTTATTGTACACCTAGGTTCACTATCAGAAAACCTCGGGTCATTGACGGGATGGAATTTCCTCGTAGGGGGCTCGCATTGGGCCATCAAGGAAATCAATTTTATTGGCCATAATGTTACGCCACTCAAGATAAATCATATTAACTTGAAGGTTCCAATATACCTATCAAATAAATACATTTCCTTGACCATCAACTTATGCCGCTCAGGTTAAATGACATTAACTTGACAATTTCCATATACCTCCCAAGCTAATACATTTGGCTTGGCCATTTTGCAAAGCCTGTCCGGTTTGAGCATATTAACTTGATGGTTTATTCATGCTAGAAAAAATAAAACTTGATGGGAATATAGGTACTTAGTCAGTTAATTTATTGACGATAATTCTCGTTAGGTTAATAAAATTTGGTGGTCAGCCCTTGAGCAAATTCTATTTTCTTGGCAATGGGTCGGCGGTTTACCGCAATATTTTATTAACTTGATGGGGAATCACAATTCCGTGATGGGCTTTCACTCTCAAGGACCCGATTTTTTTGGTAGTGCTTGGTCACGATGCAGCTCATTAAGCGCCCAATAAACCAGATCAGAAGGACTATTTGTTTCCTCGTGTTATAATTATCGTATTCCAGTACAAACTCCAAGGAGTGTGCTAGTGGATGTTTAAAAGAAATAATTAACTAGATAATAACAATAATAATAATGATAATAATAATAACAACAACAACAATAATAATAATAATAATAATAATAATTAATACATTGAGCTTAGGGTTGGATCTCGGGGTCCTTGATCCTGAGATTTTGATAAAATCTAAATCTGACATATAAATCAAGATGTTCCTCTCTAAATAAATATTACAGTTCGTTTAATTTAATATGTTCATTTGTGCACTACAAAAATATGTGTGAATCTAATACCAGCAAATAGAACATCTATTATAGGCTATAAGAGCATAATGAGTATCTATATGTAATTGTGGAAATAATTCACAATTTTTAACATTCCAAATGTGTTTTCTATTTGAGAAGGTGCCCCCAGGAACCCGTGCTCTATTTGTACCGCTTTCTGGAAAAGCATGCATCTATGTGTTGCTTACCTCCACTTCACGAACCATCGAATCGACGTGGCTCTTCATATGTGCTGACTTCACTACATCTCTGCATACTTTGATCTGCTTCATATAACTAGTGAAATCCGCATCGAGAAAAAGGCCTTTTCCAAAAATGGGAACGGTGAGTTTATACATATCCGATAGGCAGATTTCCGATTGTGGCCCTTGAAAGAAATGAGCCGTGATCTCTGGCCCAATCAAGAAAGTCACCTTCTTCAGACCAAATATGTTTATTGTGAACACACTGCCCAGATTTGTATACAGATCATAGAGTACTGGTTGTACACCCTTGGTCCGAAGTGTATGCAGAGCTGTTAGAAGATAACCACCACCCACCACAGGTGGCTGGGGTGATGCTGTTTCCCGTGTCGAAGCAACAAATTTTCTGAAGATAATCATAGTGAGAAACAAAACTGCTATCGTAGCAGTAAGAGTTATAAGATCCATTATGTGGTACAACTAATGTAGCGTTGTGGAACCGACAAGCCTGAACAACAAAACAACGCTGATGTTAAGATTAGATAGAGGTCGCCTATGAAGTTTAATATTCTTAAACATATATAGAAAAAAATACAGGTCAAACAACATGAATTTTATTGATATAAGATGAATGTTACTCGGAGACAAGAAAATATTAGTATGTTACCAGTACAGTAGGAGACAGATCTAAATATGTATACGTGTGTATTACCAAACCAAGGTGTAACGTTGCTGTGGAAGTTGTGAAAGTAGAAACGAAATCATACATCATGTCAATATCTACACAATTGGTCATAAGATTGACGTATATCTACCAAAAACAACACGAAGTATATGAACTGGCATTTCTAATTTGAGGATCCTTATTTCTTCCCAAAATGTTTATGTTGAGAGAGAGAAAAACCTTAGACTGTACTTCAGGATCCTTATTCCTCCCCGAAATGTTTAAAGAGAGGGAGAGTGAGAGAGACACCTCATACACTCGGTACTTCAGTAGTGGATGCCAAGATTTAGCGAAGCCACTTGCTATCTTATAGGCAAGGCGATCGTTACAGTAATCACTAATCACTTGCATAATCTCCTTCTCTTTGACGCGAGTTGTGGCTGGATTCCACAAAAACCCCATCACCTCTTCGTAGAAAATGCGACCACACTCTGCGTGTGGAATATGACTACCAGTCGCGGGCTTCGTAGAAAATATGCACCACACTCTGCGTGTGGAATATGAATACCAGTCGCGGCGGGCTCCCACCAGCCTCGTTAGTGGTAAGGTCCTATTAGTCACGTGTATACCTGACATACCTCGCATACGACTAGTATGACAGGTATTAGTCGCGTGCATATCTGGCACGCTGCTAATAAAGTTTTAGTCGCGTATGCTGGTCCGGTCTGCTGTTGGTGTTTTTTTTTACAATTTAAAGAAAATCTAGGACAAAAAAGGACCCGTGCCTAGTTGTTCATGTAATTAGTCGCGTGTGCTGGTTCACTGCTAATAAAGTATTAGTTGTGTGTGCTGGTCCGGTCCTTTGTTAGTGTTTTTTTTGCAATTTAAAGAAAATGTAGGACAAAAAAGGACATGTGCATACTTGTCCATGTAATTTTACACAAAACACTCTAAAAACAAAAACAAAATCGAGTCCATGGCGCCTCTTTGAGCAGGTCGCCAAAGCAGGGCGTCGGTGGTGTCAGAGCAGAGGTAGGCGTTGGAGCAGGTAGTCGGCGGGGCGGAGCAGGGCGTCGGAGGTGGGTGTCAGAGGAGGTAGTCGGCGGTGGCAAAGCAGGGCGTCAGAGGTGGTTGCCGTCATTGGAGAGGAGGTGGTTGCCGTCGTCAGAGAGGATGTGTACTTGTCGCTGGAGATGTGGTGGTCGCTGGAGGTGGTGGTCATCTTTCGGGATAAGGTGGTGAAGTAGAAGAGGAGGAGGGAAATAAGGTGGAGAAGGAGAAGAGGAAGAGAGAAGAAGGTGGAGAAGTGGAATAGAAAGAGGGGAAGATGGAGAAGGGGTAGAGGAGGAGGGGAAAGTGAGAAAGGATAGATAGGAAAACTTTATTTTTTTTTTGGAAATTTTCAGATTTGAATTTATTTTTTCATCAAAGTCTAAAACTTCATATATAAAAACTTTTTCATCGGAGATCATATGCAAAATCGAGAGTCGTTTTATCGAAACATGACGCTATTTTGCAAAAAAATTGAAATTTATGTTTGTTAATTTTCCTAGCAACTAGATGACATAACATATGGACGAAGAATTTTGATTTTTTTTCTATCATTTCCTTTTTTTTGCAAAACTGAAAAGACGATATCGATCCATGAGTTGTTCAAATTTCTTCTACTAGTGATCGCGGGATGAAATGCCACTTGCTATCAATAATAGTAATACATGTCGTGTGCGCTAGTATGGCGGGCGATGCCAGTATTTTGGCCTCACCCGCGTCTCACCAGTCAAATATGTTGGAAGTGGCCGGGCAAAGGCACACGTGACTGTATGGACATAGCAGCCGCATGCCTCTATTTGCACGTGCTGCCCGTAAGTTTCTGAATCCAAGTGCATCTGAGGCCCACCTAGTACGAGCACACCAATCACATGCGCGTTTTCGGCCCAGTCGCGTCCATTCAGATGACGCGCTATGAGGGTGCCCCTGTAATGTTTTCCCTACTAATGCTAGCAGGCAAGACATTGAACTAGCATTTTTGATAAACGACGCTTTATTACTTAAATTTTTTTAAGCATTAGATCCAGCCTCTTCATAACGAAGATGCACACAGCCGTCCAAATGAACCAAGTTACATAAAAGCGAAAAAACATAATTGTCGATACATGTATCAACAAGATACTGCGTCAACTCCTAATGCGACTATGGATCAATCCTGAGATTATGCTGCCACCCATGTTAGATAATAAAATCCCTCGACGTGTCCTCCAACCGTGTAGAGGTCTCCATAAATAGGTCGTAGTTCTCCATAAGCTGAAGAACAACCATGAATGGAGCAACGTACTGCACCGGTAGATGACCTGCATAAGAGAAGAATTTTATCAATAAAAATAACATTATTTTTACATAGACAAAGCGACCAAATAATGGCAAACGCTACCACCCTAATAAGAATTTTGAACCTTTGATCCACCCCATTAAGCAAATTTCCTAATATATTAGCAACACTCCGTGGTGGATATGAGGTAGAACCTATTTGGATGATTGACCATATAGATCTCGTAAACTGACACTAGAAAAATAGATGTTCTATAGTCTCGTCATGATGATAAAAGACACACTTCTTACTTCCTTGCCAATTTGCAGTTGGCGAGGTTGTCCTTGGTAAGGATAACCTCTCGACGAAGATACCATGCAAAAATCTTCATTTTCAATGGTATCTTCATCTTCCAAATTTTCTTATTATTAATAACCGGCTGTGAAGATTGAATCAAAGCTCGATACATAGAATCCAAAGAATTTCCCATTCTCATTAAGATTCCAACGGAACTCATCCCGTCCGAGCGATAATTGAATGAACATTAAGCGTTGAAGCAGTGTGTTCTAATTATGAAGCCCAACCCCGACAAGATCCCTTCTAAACGACACTTTTGGTGGAGAAGAGTCCATAACCTTAGCTAAGGTTTCACCTTTGTGTTGAACTATATTGGACATTGTTCCCGGAGAGTAGAATTAGCTAGCCATTTGTCTTCCAAGAACCTAATCTAAAATCCATCCTTAATAGAAAAAGAGCCAAAAGGGAAAAAATGTTGCTTCGTGGCTATGAGGCCAGACCAAAAGTGAGAATCTCCAGGTTTCCAGAAGACCCGAGATATCGCTTTTGAGCCAAGATATTTTCACCTTAGTAATGTTTGCCAAACCTCTTCTTCAGTTAGCAACTTGGCTAGCCATTAACCCAATAAGGCAATTGAAAGAACATTTCCCGCCCTTTTAGGTTTTGTGTGTTTGATGTCAACACTAGGTATATATTTATGTGTGTTGATGTAGACAGGTACATGGTCTAACTATATATACATGACTGGTGGATTGGATTGACAAAACTGAAGCCATTGCTGCTTTTTCTCTTGTGGCGGAAGTTCCGGCCCCTGCTGGCGGAACTTCCACCCAGATGCTTCTCTCAGCAGATTCACAGCGCCCCTCACGTTGAGGCTCGACGGATGCTGGCCGGAAGTTTCGGTGCAGTTGGCCGGAAGTTCCGGTCAGCGGAACTTCCGCCCAACTTCCGGGCAAGTTCTGGAAACGATGCATTTGTGCCACAGAACATCCAGTATGGTTTTCTTGGATTTCCGGAACTTGGCCGGAACTTGGCCGGAAGTTCCGGTCACCGGAAGTTCCGCCCTAGTTCCACCCGAACTCAGCCTGCCAGCTCGTCTGATACGAAAGCATCCAGCCGGAACTTCCGGTGTTACACGAAAAGTACCACAACGGTCAGATCTGAAGTCCTTCTCATATAAAAGGCCTTCTTCTCCATTGGGACAAGTTGCTCAATCATTGCACAAAAATCTGCCAAGCTTCACCACCATTAGAGCCACCTCAAGAACACAAGATTTGCAAGATCTCCTCCTTCACCCAACCAAAACTCTTGATCTTTGGAGATTCGAAGGAGAAGACACCGATCTACATCCTCACCGAAGCGATTTTCATTTCCCCCTCATATGCTTGAGGGTCCCCCTTGCTAGTGTTCCTCTTTGGATCCCTAGTTGTTGTTGTTGATGTATTCTTGTTGATTTGTTGGGTTGTTACAGATTTGGGAGCCTCCAATTTGGTTGTGGATGTGTGCCCCAAGAACCTTGTAAAGGCCCGGTTTCCGCCTCGAGGAAATCCCTTAGTGGAAGTGGGCTAGGCCTTCGTGGCGTTGCTCACAGGAGACCCGAGTGAAGCCTTCGTGGATGTTGGTCTGGCTTTCGTAGCGACCACACTCCTCCGAACGTAGACGTACCTTCTTGCAAAGGAAGGGAACTACGGGAATCAACTTCGTGTCTCTGTGTGCTCCACTCTCGGTTACCTATATGCTTTATCTCCTCTATATATTGCGTAGCCATATCTTGCTTAATCGTTGACCTTGTCATATAGGTAAATTCACATAGTTGCATATCTAGAGAATTTACCTTTGTGTCAAGCCTAAATTGAAAAAGAACTAAAAATTGGGTAGCACCTATTCACCCCCCCCCCCTCTAGGTGCGGCATACGATCCTTTCAATTGGTATCAGAGCCTCGGCTCTTATTTCGGGCTTAACCGCCTAAGAGTATGCCGGATGACGCACCTTCGGAAAGGGCCGCAAAGACGGTCTCCATGGATGATCTCAAGTCGTTGGAAAAATCTTTGAGGTCCGCCATGGAAGCTCAAATGGGAAGCATGAGAAAAATGAAATTTCTGAGCTTTTGACTCCGGTCCCTCCCATGGCTCCCACCTTAGAGGAAAAGGACAAGGGTGCAGTAGAAGAGAGAGATACTTCGGTATTACCCTCCTCTACCAATCCTTGAATGGTGATAACTTAACCACTATTAAAAACCCCATTGCATCTCCTAGGGGAACTAGTGGAGGGGTTAGCTACAATCATGTGGCTCCGCCTTTCCTCTCTCCCAATATACCGGTTCCCCATCCTCATATAAACATTCGGGGCGACCCACCTAAGTTTAATGAGAAAGATTTCGATACATGGCAATTTGAGTTTCGCTCTCATGTTCGCAGTGCCTCCAATGAACTTTGGAGAATCATCATAGAAGGATTCAAGACTTACAACCCCGACAGGTTGACTAGAAGAGAAGCGGTTGATAATCAACTCAATGACATTGCCTTGCACATGATTCAAACTAGTGTGGGGACAAAGGATTTGTCTCGTGTTCGGAATTTCTCCACCGCCAAGGAAGCTTGGGATGGTTTGGCCGCTAGTTGCATGGGAAGTGATAGCATGAGAAGGAACAAGTATAATTCCCTTCGGAATCAAGCCGAAGGATTCATGAGGCTACCGGATGAAGATCATGAAGTCATGTATAGAAGACTCATCACCTTTGCCGATGGTTTCCGGAACGTGGGTGCCAAACACATTGATGACTCTTGGATCAAAGATAAGTATATTGATTGCATGATGCCATTTGAACCCATTGATGTCAAGACTCTTGTTGGGAGACAATGCTTTCCCTTTCTCACCTATCAACAAGCAGTGCACGAGTTGCAAGCTCTCAAGGTGCTCGAGCAAAACTCTCATGATTCTCGCAATCATGCCATTGGAATGTCTAGAGGGACCAACCTTGCCTTGGCGGTCAATTCCGTGGAAGAAGTGACCCCTCAAGAACCATATAGGACATCTTGGAGTATGTCCTATCCGGATGATTTGGAATACCACTACAATGACCACATGGCATTCCATGCAAAAACCTTTTGGGTTGATCCGTCCAAGGCCAAGGAAGACAACATCAAGAGAAACAACTCAAGTGGGTTCAAGAGCTCGGGCCCAAAAACAAGATTGTGCTACAATTGTGGTGACAAGCGCCACTTCATAGCCGATTGTCCCTATGAGCATAGAGAAACTCATGGTGGAAGGCTCATCCCCAAGGACAAGAGAAAAGATTCAAAGGCCCCCAACAAGAAATTCTACAACAAGAGCAAGAAGGGCAAGAGGCCACCAAGGATTGTGCTAGTGACTAAGGAAGAATATTCTTCCGATGAAGTTGAAAGTTGTAGTGATGAAGAAGAAGAAAGCTCAAAGGAAGTGGCCGCCATTGTCACCACTGATACGTCTCCGACGTATCGATAATTTCTTATGTTCCATGCCACATTATTGATGTTATCTACATGTTTTATGCACACTTTATGTCATATTCGTGCATTTTCTGGAACTAACCTATTAACAAGATGCCGAAGTGCCAGTTCCTGTTTTCTGCTGTTTTTGGTTTCAGAAATCCTAGTAACGAAATATTCTCGGAATCGGACGAAATCAACGCCCAGGTTCCTATTTTCACCGGAAGCATCCAGAACACCCGGGAAGGACCAGAGGGAGACCTTTGGGCCCCCGGACCCTAGGCCGGCGCGGCCCGGGCCCTGGCCGCGCCGCCTATGGTGTCGTCGCCCCTTCGACCCTCTGCGCTGCCTCTTCGCCTATATAAAGCGCCCGGATCGAAAACCACGATGCGTTCGACGAAAACCACGAAACCTTCCGAGCCGCCGCCATCGCGAGGCCAAGATCCTGGGGACAGAGTCTCTGTTCCGGCACGCTGCCGGAACGGGGAAGTGCCCCCGGAAGGCTCCTCCATCGACACCGCTGCCATCTCCACCGACATCTTCACCGCCATCGCTGCCTCCATGATGAGGAGGGAGTAATCCACCCCTGAGGCTGAGGGCTCCGCTGTAGCTATGTGGTTCATCTCTCTCCCATGTACCTCAATACAATAATCTCATGAGCTGCTTTACATGATTGAGATTCATATGAGTTTTGTATCACTATTATCTATGTGCTACTCTAGCAAAGTTATTAAAGTAGTTCTATTCCTCCTGCACGTGTGTAAAGGTGACAGTGTGTGCACCGTGTTAGTACTTGGTTTATGCTATGATCATGATCTCTTGTAGATTGCGAAGTTAACTATTGCTATGATAATATTGATGTGATCTATTCCTCCTACATATGCATGAAGGTGACAGTGTGCATGCTATGCTAGTACTTGGTTTAGTCTTTTGATCTATCTTACACTAAAGGTTACTAAAATATGAGCATTATTGTGGAGCTTGTTAACTCCGGCATTGAGGGTTCGTGTAATCCTACGCAATGTGTTCATCATCCAACAAGAGTGTAGAGTATGCATTTATCTATTACATTATGTGATCAATGTTGAGAGTGTCCACTAGTGAAAGTGTAATCCCTAGGCCTTGTTCCTAAATATCGCTATCGCTGCTTGTTTCTTGTTTCTTTGCGTTACTCTTTGCTGCAATACTACCACCATCAACTACACGCCGGAAGCTATTTTACTGCTCCGTTGCTACTGCTCATACTTATTCATACCACCTGTATTTCACTATCTCTTCGCCGAACTAGTGCACCTATTAGGTGTGTTGGGGACACAAGAGACTTCTTGCTTTGTGGTTGCAGGGTTGCATGAGAGGGATATCTTTGACCTCTTCCTCCCTGAGTTCGATAAACCTTGGGTGATCCACTTAAGGGAAAACTTGCTGCTGTTCTACAAACCTCTGCTCTTGGAGGCCCAACACTGTCTACAGGAAAAGGAGGGGGAAGTAGACATCAAGCACTTTTCTGGCGCCGTTGCCGGGGAGGAAAGGTAAAAGGCACTCATACTTCGGTTCCAGGTTAAGTACTTTTCTGGCGCCATTGTGTTTGTGCTCGAAGCTATTTCCTTTAGATCCTGCAATTGCAACTTTTTGTTTCTTGTTTACACTAGTTAGGCATAATGGAAAACATCTGTGAGCTCTTTGTACTATTTCCTGAGTCAAGACATGAATGGTTTAATGCGAAAATTAAAAAACCCATGGAACATGTTAGCATGAATACTTTGAACACCATTGTTGCTAATGATATGGAAAATTCTAAGCTTGGGGAAGCTGGTTTTGATGAGCATGATCTTTTTAGTCCACCAAGCATTGAGGAGAAAATTTTCTTTGATGATACTTTGCCTCCTATTTATGATGATTATAATGATAGTAGTCTTTTGGTACCACCTACTATGGAGAGTAAATTTTGTTGTGATTATACTATGCCTCCAACACTTGATGAGAATAATAATGATAGCTACTTTGTTGAATTTGCTCCCACTATTACTAATAAAATTGATTATGCTTATGTGGAGAGTAATAATTTTATGCATGAGACTCATGATAAGAATGCTTTATGTGATAGTTATATTGTTGAGTTTGCTCATGTTGCTACTGAAAGTTATTATGAGAGAGGAAAATATGGTTGTAGAAATTTTCATGTTACTAAAACACCTCTCTATGTGCTGAAATTTTTGAAGCTATACTTGTTTTATCTTTCTATGCTTGTTGCATTATGCTTCTTGAACTTGTTTATTTACAAGATTCCTATGCATAGGAAGCATGTTAGGCTTAAATTTGTTTCATACTTGCCTTTTGATGCTCTCTTTTTGCTTCAAATACTATTTCTTGCGAGTGCATCATTAAAACTGCTGAGCCCATCTTAATGGCTATAAAGAAAAGAACTTCTTGGGAGATAACCCATGTGTTATTTTGCTACAGTACTTTGTTTTTATTTTGTGTCTTGGAAGTTGTTTACTACTGTAGCAACCTCTCCTTATCTTAGTTTTGTGTTTTGTTGTGCCAAGTAAAGCCGTTGATAGAAAAGTAAGTACTAGATTTGGATTACTGCACAGTTCCAGATTTCTTTGCTGTCACGAATCTGGGTCCACCTCCCTGTAGGTAGCTCAGAAAATTAAGCCAATTTACGTGCATGATCCTCAGATATGAACGCAACTTTCATTCAATTTGAGCATTTTCATTTGAGCAAGTCTGGTGCCATTTTAAAATTTGTCAATACGAACTGTTCTGTTTTGACAGATTCTGCCTTTTATTTCGCATTGCCTCTTTTGCTATGTTGGATGAATTTCTTTGATCCACTAATGTCCAGTAGCATTATGCAATGTCCAGAAGTGTTAAGAATGATTGTGTCACCTCTGAATATGTTAATTTTTATTGTGCACTAACCCTCTAATGAGTTGTTTCGAGTTTGGTGTGGAGGAAGTTTTCAAGGGTCAAGAAAGGAGGATGATATACTATGATCAAGAAGAGTGAAAGCTCTAAGCTTGGGGATGCCCCGGTGGTTCATCCCTGCATATTTCAAGAATACTCAAGCGTCTAAGCTTGGGGATGCCCAAGGCATCCCCTTCTTCATCGACAAATTATCAGGTTCCTTCTCTTGAAACTATATTTTTATTCGGTCACATCTTATGTGCTTTACTTGGAGCGTCTGTATGCTTTTATTTTTGTTTGTGTTTGAATAAATTGGATTACATCATGCTTGTGTGGGAGAGAGACACGCTCCGCTGTTGCATATGAACACATGTGTTCTTAGCTTTTAATATTCTTGGCGAAGTTTCTCCTTCGTTAATTTGTTATATGGTTGGAATTGGAAAATGATACATGTAGTAATTGCTATTAATGTCTTGGGTAATGTGATACTTGGCAATTGTTGTGCTCATGTTTAAGCTCTTGCATCATATGCTTTGCACCCATTAATGAAGAAATACATAGAGCATGCTAAAATTTGGTTTGCATATTTGGTCTCTCTAAGGTCTAGATAATTTCTAGTATTGAGTTTGAACAACAAGGAAGACGGTGTAGAGTCTTATAATGTTTACAATATGTCATTTATGTAAGTTTTGCTGCACCGGTTCATCCTTGTGTTTGTTTCAAATAAGCCTTGCTAGCCTAAACCTTGTATCGAGAGGGAATACTTCTCATGCATCCAAAATACTTGAGCCAACCACTATGCCATTTGTGTCCACCATACCTACCTACTACATGGTATTTTCCGCCATTCCAAAGTAAATTGCTTGAGTGCTACCTTTAAAATTCCATCATTCACCTTTGCAATATATAGCTCATGGGATAAATAGCTTAAAAACTATTGTGGTATTGAATATGTAATTATGCACTTTATCTCTTATTAAGTTGCTTGTTGTGCGATAACCATGTTCACTGGGGACGCCATCAACTATTCATTGTTGAATTTCATGTGAGTTGCTATGCATGTCCGTCTTGTCTGAAGTAAGAGAGATCTACCACCCTATGGTTAAGCATGCATATTGTTAGAGAAGAACATTGGGCCGCTAACTAAAGCCATGATCCATGGTGGAAGTTTCAGTTTTGGACATATATCCTCAATCTCATATGAGAAAATTATTAATTGTTGTTACATGCTTATGCATAAAAGAGGAGTCCATTATCTGTTGTTTATGTTGTCCCGGTATGGATGTCTAAGTTGAGAATAATCAATAGCGAGAAATCCAATGCGAGCTTTCTCCTTAGACCTTTGTACAGGCGGCATAGAGGTACCCCTTTGTGACACTTGGTTAAAACATGTGCATTGTGATGATCCGGTAGTCCAAGCTAATTAGGACAAGGTGCGGGCACTATTAGTATACTATGCATGAGGCTTGCAACTTGTAAGATATAATTTACATGATACATATGCTTTATTACTACCGTTGACAAAATTGTTTCATGTTTTCAAAATAAAAGCTCTAGCACAAATATAGCAATCGATGCTTTCCTCTTTGAAGGACCATTCTTTTACTTTCAATGTTGAGTCAGTTCACCTATTTCTCTCCACCTCGAGAAGCAAACACTTGTGTGAACTGTGCATTGATTCCTACATATTTGCATATTGCACTTATTATACTACTCTATGTTGACAATATCCATGAGATATACATGTTATGAGTTGAAAGCAACCGCTGAAACTTCATCTTCCTTTGTGTTGCTTCAATGCCTTTACTTTGAATTATTGCTTTATGAGTTAACTCTTATGCAAGACTTATTGATGCTTGTCTTGAAGTGCTATTTATGAAAAGTCTTTGCTTTATGATTCAGTTGTTTACTCATGTCATTACCATTGTTTTGATCGCTGCATTCACTACATATGCTTTACAAATAGTATGATCAAGTTTATGATGGCATGTCACTCCAGAAATTATCTTTGTTATCGTTTTACCTGCTCGGGACGAGCAGAACTAAGCTTGGGGATGCTGATACGTCTCCGACGTATCGATAATTTCTTATGTTCCATGCCACATTATTGATGTTATCTACATGTTTTATGCACACTTTATGTCATATTCGTGCATTTTCTGGAACTAACCTATTAACAAGATGCCGAAGTGCCGCTTCTGTTTTCTGCTGTTTTTGGTTTCAGAAATCCTAGTAACGAAATATTCTCGGAATCGGACGAAATCAACGCCCAGGTTCCTATTTTCACCGGAAGCATCCAGAACACCCGGGAAGGACCAGAGGGGGGGCACTGGGCCCCCAGACCCTAGGCCGGCGTGGCCCAGGCCCTGGCCGCGCCGCCCTATGGTGTCGTCGCCCCTTCGACCCTCCTGCGCTGCCTCTTCGCCTATATAAAGCCCCTGGATCGAAAACCCTGATGCGTTCGACGAAAACCACAGAAACCTTCCAGAGCCGCCGCCATCGCGAGGCCAAGATCTGGGGGACAGGAGTCTCTGTTCCGGCACGCTGCCGGAACGGGGAAGTGCCCCCGGAAGGCTCCTCCATCGACACCGCTGCCATCTCCACCGACATCTTCACCGCCATCGCTGCCTCCATGATGAGGAGGGAGTAATCCACCCCTGAGGCTGAGGGCTCCGCTGTAGCTATGTGGTTCATCTCTCTCCCATGTACCTCAATACAATAATCTCATGAGCTGCTTTACATGATTGAGATTCATATGAGTTTTGTATCACTATTATCTATGTGCTACTCTAGCAAAGTTATTAAAGTAGTTCTATTCCTCCTGCACGTGTGTAAAGGTGACAGTGTGTGCACCGTGTTAGTACTTGGTTTATGCTATGATCATGATCTCTTGTAGATTGCGAAGTTAACTATTGCTATGATAATATTGATGTGATCTATTCCTCCTACATATGCATGAAGGTGACAGTGTGCATGCTATGCTAGTACTTGGTTTAGTCTTTTGATCTATCTTACACTAAAGGTTACTAAAATATGAGCATTATTGTGGAGCTTGTTAACTCCGGCATTGAGGGTTCGTGTAATCCTACGCAATGTGTTCATCATCCAACAAGAGTGTAGAGTATGCATTTATCTATTCTGTTATGTGATCAATGTTGAGAGTGTCCACTAGTGAAAGTGTAATCCCTAGGCCTTGTTCCTAAATACTGCTATCGCTGCTTGTTTACTGTTTTACTGCGTTACTACTGCTGCAATACTACCACCATCAACTACACGCCAGCAAGCTATTTTCTGGCACCGTTGCTACTGCTCATACTTATTCATACCACCTGTATTTCACTATCTCTTCGCCGAACTAGTGCACCTATTAGGTGTGTTGGGGACACAAGAGACTTCTTGCTTTGTGGTTGCAGGGTTGCATGAGAGGGATATCTTTGACCTCTTCCTCCCTGAGTTCGATAAACCTTGGGTGATCCACTTAAGGGAAAACTTGCTGCTGTTCTACAAACCTCTGCTCTTGGAGGCCCAACACTGTCTACAGGAAAAGGAGGGGGAAGTAGACATCAACCACCAACATTCCTTCTTCATTTCTCTTTGAATCCCCCAATGAGAATCCTCATACCAAGAATGCACATTGCTTCATGGCAAGGTCCACCTTGGACACATCTATTGTGCTATCAACTCAAGAAGAATATACCTCCGGAGATGATGATGTTGATGATGAAGAAGATGCAACTTCAAATGGATTGGTCGCTCTTGCCTCCCTCTCCACAAACTTTTCATCACCAAGTGTATCCCCCAATGAAGTCATTCATGTGGAGGAAGAAAGTTGCCTCATGGCTAAATCCTCCGAGGTATCATCCCCTTAGGCCTTACCCCTCTTTGCCTAACATATCAAACGATCTAGGGGTTGATCATGCTAGTTTAAAAGTGAAACAAGAAATGCTTGATTTTGATGAGTTCATTCTTAACTTACAAGGTGACACTAAAAGGCATGTCTCACATCTCATGGTTCATCTAGCACAACTAGATGATACTCTTGATAAAAAAATGTCAAATAGAGAGAGAAGACTCTCTTGAAATACATGCTCTTAAAAATGCTCTTGAGGAAAGTCAAGAAACTATAGCTTCTCTTGAAGAGAGGCTAGAGACCTTGAAGAACCTCAAGATGAAATTAACAAGATCACTAAAGCTATAGTTCTTGCTAGGGCTAAGACTAAAGTGCTTAAAAAGGAGAATGCCAAATTTGGTGTTGATCATGAGAAACTTGTGAAGGATCTAGATGAACTAGACAAGGCTCACAAGGCCTTGAAGAGTGAATACTCTCTACTCTCCAAGTCTCATGAGCAACTTCAAATTAGGCTTGCTTCATATGACATACCTAGTTCCTCTACCTCTTCATGTGATCATGCAAATATTATTGAGGAAAATGCTAGGTTGAAGGATAAACTTGCTAAGGCCTCCTCTCCCCAAAGTAAACTTTCGTTGGATGATCTTTTGAGTAAGAAAAGGTCAAACAATGGGAAGGAGGGCCTTGGTTATAATGCCATGGCAAAGAAGGCAAACAAGAAAAAGGCCAAGCCCGCACAAGAAAAGAAAATAGCTATCACTAATGGTGAAGCCTTCAAGGGCAAAACCATTAATGATAATGATGCAGGTTCTATTTAAAGATTATTATGGTGATGTCTATGCAAAATATGTTGGCCCATATGATGGTTATGTTGCTTGGTCTATTTGGGTCCCAAAGACCCTTGTTGCTAACAAAAGAGGACCCATTGAGAAATGGGTACCTAAATCCAAGAATTGATCTCATGTAGGACTATGCCGCCGGAGGTTCAAAATGGGTACTTGATAGTGGATGTACAAGTCATATGACCGGCGGCAAGAACCTCGTCAAGGAGTTGAGGCCCAACATAAATAATATCACCGTCTCCTTTGGCGATAATCTACATCCGAGGTATTCGGTTTTGGCAAGGTTGTGGTTGCACACAACATTACTCTTGTGGATGTCATGCTTGTCAAAACCCTTGGTTACAATTTACTTTCCGTTTCCTCCCTTGGCAAGATGGGTTTCACCGTCTTTATTGATAATGATATTGTGGTCCTCTTGTGGAGCAAGACTCTAAAAGTCACTTTCGTTGGGTATCGCGAACATAACTTGTATGTGGTGGACTTCTCGGGGGCCACCACCTCAAGTGCGATGTGCCTATTCGGAAAGGCGGATGTGGGTTGGTTGTGGCATCGCCGCTTGGCCCATGTCAACATGAGAACTTTGCAAAGTCTTCACAAGGGGAACCACATTGTGGGACTAATGGAAAATGTTTCTTTTGCCAAAGATCGTGTTTGTAGGGCTTGTGTTGAAGGCAAAATGCATGACTCTCCGCACCCAAGCAAGACTATCATCTCTTCCAAGAGGATCTTGGAGCTCCTTCATGTGGATCTCTTTGGTCCTACCTCTCATGCCAGTCTTGGTGCGAAGAAACATTGCTTGGTAATTGTTGATGACTATTCAAGATATACTTGGGTCTACTTTCTCAAGACGAAAGATGAGACTCAACAAATATTCATTGACTTTGCTACCGAGGTGCAACGCCAACACAACCTCCTCATTATGGCAATAAGAAGTGACAACGGCTCCGAGTTCAAGAACTACACACTCAATGATTTTCTTAGTGATGAGGGGATAAGACATCAATATTCCGCTGCATACGCCCCTCAACAAAATGGTGTTGCAGAGAGGAAGAACCGGACTCTCTTGGATATGGCAAGATCTATGATGGCGGAATACAAATCCCGCTATAACTTTTGGGCCGAAGCTATCTCCACCGCTTGCCATTCTTCTAACCGGCTCTATCTCCGTAAGGGCTTGAACAAGACTCCATATGAAATACTCACCGGCAACAAGCCTAATATCTCATACTTCAAGGTGTTCGGGTGTAAGTATTTCTATAAAATCAAAGGAGTTCGTTTATCTAAATTTGCTCCAAAATCTTTGGAGGGTATATTTGATGGTTACGGTGCCGAATCTCACACTTATAGAGTCTTTGATATATCTTCCAAGATTATCATCGAATCTTGTAGTGTGAAGTTCGAAGAAAATGATGGCTCCCAAGTGGGGCAAGTTGATGTATGTGCAGGTGATGAAATACCTCAAGATGCCATAGTAAGAATGGGTGTGGGATTTTTCCACCCCATTGAGGGACACGGTGTGGCGTCTCGGGAAGGAATATGCTCTACCACGGTGGAGCCCTCATCTTCTCAACATCAACAAACTCCATCTCTTGAAGCTAATGATGCACCAACCAAAGAACAAGAACAAAACCCTCCCTCTCATGTACAAGATCAAGGACAAGACCAATCAAGGATTCATGATGGATCCGACGAATATCCATTCAATATTCTCCTCTCACCGGATAATGTCCAAGATCAAGCACATGATATTGAGCAATCTCAAGAAATTGAGGAAGCTCAAGTTGAAGGTCAAGACGGGGACCCAAATGATCAAGTTGATCAAGTGATACCTCCAAGGCCAAGAAGAACCAAGGAGGAGATCGAGGCCCGTCGTCTGGCAAGAAGAGAAAGGAACCTTGAAATTCGTGAACACACTCATGACAAGGTCCTTGGTGATTTAAGGGCAAGTGTTACCACAAGAAGGCAATTGGCTAACTTTAGCAATCATCATGCCTATATCTCCTTAGTGGAACCCAAGAAAGTACTTGAAGCCCTCGAAGATTCGGATTGGTTGGAAGCTATGCACGATGAACTCACAAGGTTCAAAAAAGCGCTAAGCGCTAAGTGAGCGGTGAGGCTCTGCCTAGAGGAACTACTGCTTAAGCGAGCTTAAGCGCCGCTTAAGCGTGCATGGCAAAACAGGCATATGTAAATCTAAAATAGAAAATATTGAATAACCTCACTTAGTTCTGTGTTATTTCTGGTCCAACAAAAGGCCCAACATGATGCCTCTTGCTTCTCAGGTCGTAGCCAAACACATGACCCCCTCCAAAAGGCCCAATAACCTCACGCACTGCAAATAAATCGATCCCCTCGTGCTTTCCAGCCTTCCAGATCCCAGGTCATAGCCGCCACTCACGCACGCCTGCCTCTCTCACTTTGATCCCCTCGATCTGGACTAGAAGGGGACGAGGGGAACGAGCTGCTGGAGGAAGGGGACCCTGTCTAGGCGGCCTTGAGGAAGATCTAGAGGGCGGCACGAAAGAGTAGCTTGACCACTGGCGCGGAGGAGCTCCAGTGTTGTAGCCTCTTGCTTCTGCCTCGACGCGGGAGTAGAATTGGGATGCGTACGGAATTCCTAACCCTAACCCTCTTGCTTCTGCCTCGACAACGCGTGAGAGCCTGCCTCCACAGCTCCTCCTCGCTTTTCCTCTCGCTCAGGCCGAAAGCTGAGCGGAAGGGCTCCGCTTAGCTCTAATCTACGCTTAAGCGTACGCTCAGGAACGCTTTTTTGAACCATGTGAACTCAACAACTTCAAGCACAATAAAGTATGGACTTTAGTAGAGAAGCCAAAGGGGTGCCGCAATGTTATAGGCACTAAATGGATTTTCAAGAACAAGCAAGATGAGTTTGGAAATGTTGTGAGGAACAAGGCAAGATTGGTGGCTCAAGGTTTCTCTCAAGTTGAAGGAATTGACTTTGGAGAAACTTATGCTCCTGTGGCTCGCCTTGAGTCCATCCGTATCCTTCTTGCTTATGCATCGCATCATAACTTTAAGTTACAACAAATGGATGTGAAAAGTGCATTTCTTAATGGTCCTTTGCCTGAATGAGGTTTATGTTAAGAAACCCCCGGGGTTTGAGGATCTCAACTTTCCTAACCAAGTCTATAAGCTTGATAAAGCACTTTATGGTCTCAAACAAGCTCCTAGAGCTTGGTACGAGCACCTTAAAGAATTGTTGATAGACCGTGGATTTGATGTTGGGCTAATCGATCCCACTCTTTTTACTAAGAGGGTCAATGGGGAGCTTTTCGTTTGCCAATTATATGTTGGTGATATTATCTTTGGCTCTACTAACAAAGCTTTCAATGATGAATTTTCAAAGCTTATGACCGATAGGTTTGAGATGTCTATGATGGGAGAGATGAAGTTCTTTATTGGTTTTGAGATCAAGCAATTGAGAGAAGGGACCTTCATCAATCAAGCAAAATATCTCCAAGACATGCTCAAGAGGTTCAAGATGACCGAGATGAAAGGTGTAGCCACTCCTATGGTTACTAAATGTCATCTTGCACTAGATCCCAATGGTAAAGAGGTGGATCAAAAGGTATATCGCTCCATGATTGGATCCTTACTTTACCTTTGTGCATCTAGACCGGACATAGTGTTGAGTGTTGGTGTGTGTGCAAGGTATCAAGCTTCTCCTAATGAGAGTCACATGATGGCTCTCAAAAGAATCTTTTGATATTTAGTTGATACCCCAAGATATGGTATTTGGTATCCTAAAGGCTCAAGGTTTATTCTCAATGGATACACCGATGCGGATTGGGCGGGAGACAAGGATGATAGGAAATCAACCTCCGGCGCTTGCCAATTCCTTGGTAGGTCCTTGGTGTGTTGGTCTTCTAAGAAGCAAAATTGTATATCTCTCTCCACCGCCGAAGCCGAATATGTTGCCGCCGCAAGTGGATGCACTCAATTGTTATGGATGAGGCAAACTTTAAAGGAATACGGTGTCATTTGTGACAAAATGCCTCTTTTATGTGACAATGAAAGTGCTATCAAGATTGCCTATAATCCGGTGCAACATTCAAGAACGAAGCATATTGAGATCCGGAATCATTTTATTAGGGATCATGTTGCCCGTGGTGATATTGAGCTTATCTATGTTCCTACCAAAGATCAACTTGCCGATATATTTGATACATCCCCGACGTATCCATAATTTCTGTCGTTCCATGCTTGTTTTATGACAATACTTACATGTTTTGCTTGCACTTTATGATGTTTTTATGCATTTTCCGGAACTAACCTATTAACAAGATGCCACAGTGCCAGTTCCTGTTTTCTGCTGTTTTTGGTTCCAGAAAGGCTGTTCGGGCAATATTCTCGGAATTGGACGAAATCAACGCCAAACCTCCTATTTTCCCGGAAGCATCCAGAACACCGAAGGGGAGTCGGAGAGGGGCCAGAGGGCCACCAGACCATAAGGCGGCGCGGCCTGGCCTGGGCCCGCGCCACCCTATGGTGTGGAGCCCCCAGGCACCCTCCTGCGCCGCCTCTTCGCCTATAAAATCCCTTTCGACCTAAAAACACCGGACGAATTGACGAAACTCCAGAAAGACTCCAGGGGCGCCGCCGCCATCGCGAAACTCCAATTCGGGGGACAGAACTCTGTTCCGGCACCCTGCCGGAACGGGGAAGTGCCCCCGGAAGCCATCTCCATCAACGCCATCGCCTCCATCATGCTCCGTGAGTAGTTCCCCCATGGACTACGGGTTCTAGCAGTAGCTATGTCGGTATACTCTCCCCCATGTACTTCAATACAATGGTCTCATGAGCTGCCTTACATGATTGAGATTCATCTGATGTAATCGGTGTTGTGTTTGTTGGGATCCGATGGATGATACATTATGATTAGTCTATCTATAAAGTTTGTGAAGTTATTGTTGCTGCAATCTTGTTATGCTTAATGCTTGTCACTAGGGCCCGAGTGCCATGATCTTAGATTTAAGCTCTATATTGTTGCTTAGATTGTATCTACAAGTTGTATGCACATGTCACTGTCCGGAACCAATGGCCCCGAAGTGACAGAAATCGGGACAACCGGAGGGGATGGTAGTGATGTGAGGATCACATGTTTTCACGGTGTGTTAATGCTTTGCTCCGGTACTCTATTAAAAGGAGTACCTTAATATCCAGTAGTTTCCCTTGAGGCCCGGCTGCCACCGGCTGGTAGGACAAAAGATGTTGTGCAAGTTTCTCATTGCGAGCACGTACGACTATATACGGAAAACATGCCTACATAATTAATAAGCCTGATATTCTTTCTTAATGCCTTTGATTCCTATCAATTGCCCAACTGTAATTTGTTCACCCAACACTTGTTATTGGAGAGTTACCACTAGTGTAGATCGCTGGGAACCCCGGTCCATCTCTCATCATAATATACCTGTTCTACATGTCATTGGAAGTAGTATCAACTATCTTCTCGTGCCATCGCTCTCATATTGCTATTACTTTCTTTGTGTTCTTGTTACTCTGCTCTCATATTATCGTTACTTTCACATCACCCCTGTTGCTAGTGCTTTTCCAGGTGCAGCTGAATTGACAACTCAGTTGTTAAGGCTTATAAGTATTCTTTACCTCCCCTTGTGTCGAATCAATAAATTTGGGTTATACTTCCCTCGAAGACTATCGCGATCCCCTATACTTGTGGGTTATCAAGACTGTTTTCTGGCGCCGTTGCCGGGGAGGCATAGCTCTACTCATAAGTTCACCTGGGGAGTACACTCTACCTCTCTCTCTGTTTTATTTTATTTTGTTTTGCTTAGTTTACTTTTGTCTAGTTTATTTTTGCTTAGTTTATTTCTGTCTAGTATTAGTTTGCGTAGTTTACTTTTGCTTAGTTTATTTTTGTCTTGTTTTATTTGTCTCATATACCCAAAAATCCATAAAAATTTGAAAAACCAAAAAATTAAAAACTACTGTTATGGGAGAACCAACAACCTACTTGGAGCTCATAGAATGTTATAATAATTATAGGAAATCAAGAGCTGGTGAAATAATGAGTGCTATGATAGAAAAAGTGGATACAATTGCTAAAATCTTGCTTAAACGCCATGATATAAACTGTTGCTCTCAACAGGATACTAAACATCTTAAATTTCAATGTGGCTTTAGTGAGGAATTTTTAATTAAGAACTATAATCGGAATTGCTATATTCATTATGGGTTCGAAGAGGTAGAACAATTTGTCGTGTTTATGGGAGCCTCTGAGATCGAATCCTTCATGGTTGAGAATTATGAAACTTGTGTTGTTTGTAAGGACCTTAAAGATTATGTCTCTTCTATCCTTAATTGTTGCATAGAATGCTTCGGTAATAATCCTTATATCATTGATTATAAAGAGAGACACATTAATGCACAAGAATGCACTCACAATTTGCAGGAACCGGTGGAAGAAGAAATTGATGAACCTGAAAGCTCATTGGATGAAAAAGAGGAGGAAATTGATGAACCTGAAAGCTCATTGGATGAAAAAGAAGAGGAGAGCGACGAACAAAAGGAGGAAGAATGGATTAGCTACCCATGCCAACCTTCTAATGAGAGTAACTCTTTATCCCTTACACTATTTGATTGTCCTCCATGCTTACCTAAGAGGTTGAATGTTATGTTCCTGTGGATTCTCTTGAAATAGTACCTATGAGTAATACTTGTGAGAATAATTATGCTACTGTTATTTATGATAATCCATGCTACTTTGATAAATCTTATGATAATGCTTTGTTTGTGCACGATGTCGAAATGCATGGTACTAAAGAATTTTGCTTGGCAAATGTTTATGATAAATCTCTAGATGATGGTCCTATGTTACTTGATAATATTAATTGTGCTACTAATGAAAATGGGATTGGAGAGTTCTTGACTTATTCTATGAGTCCCATATCTCTTGAGAATGATCAACTACCTTGTTATATTATTAATAAAAGTAAGTTTGAAAGCATTAAATCCACTATTCTTGAACTTGATAAAAATTATATGTTTGTGGATCATGAAAAGTATGCTGCATGTGATAGCTATATTGTTGAGTTTGTTCATGAAGCTACTGAAAATTATTATGAGAGAGGAAAACATGGTTGTAGAAATTTGCATAGTACTAATACGCCTCTCTATATGCTTAAAATTTTGAAGTTATACTTATTCTATCTTCCTATGCTTGTTACTTTGCTTTTCATGAACTTGTTTATTTACAAGATTCCTTTGCATAGGAAGCATGTTAGGCTTAAATGTGTTTTGAATTTGCCTCTTGATGCTCTCTTTTGCTTCAAATACTATTTCTTGCGAGTGCATCATCAAAACTGCTGAGCCCATCTTAATGGCTATAAAGAAAGCAACTTCTTGGGAGATAACCCATGTGTTATTTTGCTACAGTACTTTGTCTTATATTTGTGTCTTGGAAGTTGTTTACTACTGTAGCAACCTCTCCTTATCTTAGTTTTGTGTTTTGTTGTGCCAAGTGAAGCCTCTAATCGAAGGTTGATACTATATTTGGATTTCTGCGCAGAAACAGATTTCTATCTGTCACGAATCTTGGTCCAATTCTCTGTAGGAAACTCAGAAAATTATGCCAATTTACGTGCGTGTTCCTCAGATATGTACGCAACTTTCATTAGTTTTGAGTTTTCTGATTTGAGCAACGGAAGTATTTTATTAAAATTCGTCTTTACTGGCTGTTCTGTTTTGGCAGATTCTGTCTCTGTTTTTTGCATTGTCTCTTGTGGACTTTAAGCGAGCTTTTCTAGACATAGAGAGCTGTAGCTAATGTTTTATTGAGTTCTTGCAATGTGCCACTATAGGACCAAGGTGGATTCAAATTTTTTGAGTACTAACCCCTCTAATGAAGTTTATGAGAAGTTTGTTGTGAAGGAAGTTTTCAAGGGTCAAGAGAGGAGGATGATATATGATCAAGAAGAGTGAAAAGTCTAAGCTTGGGGATGCCCCCGTGGTTCATCCCTGCATATTTCAAGAAGACTCAAGCGTCTAAGCTTGGGGATGCCCAAGGCATTCCCTTCTTCATCAACTTATCAGGTTCCTCCCCTGAAACTATATTTTTATTCAGTCACATCTTATGTGCTTTACTTGGAGCGTCTGTGTGTTTATTTTCGTTTTGTTTGTTTGAATAAGATCGGATCCTAGCAATCCTTGATTGGGAGAGATACACGCTCCGCTTTTTCATATGAACACTTGTTCTTCGTTTTACTTTTAATGTTCAATGATAAAAGTTGGAAGCTACAATACTTATTGTTTGGTTGGAAAAAGAAAATGCCTCATATGTCTTGGATAATTTGATACTTGGCAATTGTTTTGAGCTCTCAAGTAGATCATAAGTTTTTGCATGTAGTTTAAACCTATTAGTGGAGAACTATTGTAGAGCTTGTTAAAATTGGTTTGCGTAATTGATCTCTCTTAAGGTCTAGATATTTTCTAGTAAAAGTGTTTGAGCAACAAGGAAGACAGTGTAGAGTATTATAATGCTTGCAATATGTTCTTATGTAAGTTTTGCTGTACCGGTTCATACTTGTGTTTGCTTCAAACAACCTTGCTAGCCTAAACCTTGTATTGAGAGGGAATACTTCTCATGCATCCAAAATACTTGAGCCAACCACTATGCCATTTGTGTCCACCATACCTACCTACTATGTGGTATTTCCTGCCATTCCAAAGTAAATTGCTTGAGTGCTACCTTTAAACAATTCAAAATTTATTACCTCTGATTTGTGTTAATGTTTTATAGCTCATGAGGAAGTATGTGGTGTTTAGCTTTCAACCTTGTCATTTACTTTTGACGGACTCTCATATGGACTAGTGGCACATCCGCTTATCCAATAATTTTGCAAAAAGAGCTGGCAATGGGATTCCCAGTCCCAAATTAATCAAACTAAATAGACACTCCTCCATGGTATGTGATTGTTAGACGGCACCCGAAGGATTCGGTTAGCCATGGCTTGTGTAAGCAAAGGTTGGGAGGAGTGTCATCATAATAAAACTAAAATAAAAAGGCACTCCTTCATGGTATGAGATTGTTGGCAGGCACCCGAGGATTCGGTTAGCCATGGTTTGTGAAAGAAAGGTTGGAAGGAGTGCCACACAAAAATTAAATAAAATGGGAGCCGCTCTTGAAAGTCCGGTTGGCGAGGTAGTTAGTGTACCCATTACCATTCGTTGACAACAACATACACCTCTCAAAACTTTACTTTTTATGCTCTCTTTATGTTTTCAAAACCAAAGCTCTAGCACAAATATAGCAATCGATGCTTTCCTCTTTAAAGGACCATTCTTTTACTTTTATGTTGAGTCAGTTTACCTACTTCCTTCCACCTTAGAAGCAAACACTTGTGTCAACTGTGCATTGATTCTTACATACTTGCATATTTGCATTCATCATATTACTTTATGTTGACAATTATCCATGAGATATGCATGTTGAAAGTTGAAAGCAACCGCTGAAACTTATATCTTCCTTTGTGTTGCTTCGATGCCTTTACTTTGAATTTATTGCTTTATGAGTTAACTCTTGTGCAGGACTTTTGATGCTTGTCTTGAAAGTACTATTCATGAAAAGTTTTGCTATATGTTATCTATTTGTTAGCAACTATAGATTATTGCCTTGAGTCACTTCATTCATTTCATATGCTTTGTAATAGTATGATCAAGGTTATGTAAGTAGCATGTCACTACAGAAATTATTCTTTTTATCGTTTACCTGCTCGGGACGAGCAGGAACTAAGCTTGGGGATGCTGATACGTCCCCGACGTATCCATAATTTATGTCGTTCCATGCTTGTTTTATGACAATACTTACATGTTTTGCTTGCACTTTATGATGTTTTTATGCATTTTCTGGAACTAACCTATTAACAAGATGCCACAGTGCCGTTCTGTTTTCTCGTTTTTGGTTCCGAGAAAGGCTGTTCGGGCAATATTCTCGGAATTGGACGAAATCAACGCCAAACCTCCTATTTTTCCCGGAAGCATCCAGAACACCGAAGGGGAGTCGGAGAGGGGCCAGAGGGCCACCAGACCATAAGGCGGCGCGGCCTGGCCTGGGCCCGCGCCACCCTATGGTGTGGAGCCCCTGTGCACCCTCTGCGCCGCCTCTTCGCCTATAAAATCCCTTTCGACCTAAAAACACCGGACGAATTGACGAAACTCCGTAAAGACTCCAGGGCGCCGCCGCCATCGCGAAACTCCAATTCGGGGACAACTCGTTCCGCACTGCCGGAACGGGGAAGTGCCCCGGAAGCCATCTCCATCAACGCCATCGCCTCCATCATGCTCCGTGAGTAGTTCCCCCATGGACTACGGGTTCTAGCGATAGCTATGTCGGTATACTCTCCCCCATGTACTTCAATACAATGGTCTCATGAGCTACCTTACATGATTGAGATTCATCTGATGTAATCGGTGTTGTGTTTGTTGGGATCCGATGGATGATACATTATGATTAGTCTATCTATAAAGTTTGTGAAGTTATTGTTGCTGCAATCTTGTTATGCTTAATGCTTGTCACTAGGGCCCGAGTGCCATGATCTTAGATTTAAGCTCTATATTGTTGCTTAGATTGTATCTACAAGTTGTATGCACATGTCACTGTCCGGAACCAATGGCCCCGAAGTGACAGAAATCGGGACAACCGGAGGGGATGGTAGTGATGTGAGGATCACATGTTTTCACGGTGTGTTAATGCTTTGCTCCGGTACTCTATTAAAAGGAGTACCTTAATATCCAGTAGTTTCCCTTGAGGCCCGGCTGCCACCGGCTGGTAGGACAAAAGATGTTGTGCAAGTTTCTCATTGCGAGCACGTACGACTATATACGGAAAACATGCCTACATAATTAATAAGCCTGATATTCTTTCTTAATGCCTTTGATTCCTATCAATTGCCCAACTGTAATTTGTTCACCCAACACTTGTTATTGGAGAGTTACCACTAGTGTAGATCGCTGGGAACCCCGGTCCATCTCTCATCATAATATACCTGTTCTACATGTCATTGGAAGTAGTATCAACTATCTTCTCGTGCCATCGCTCTCATATTGCTATTCTTGCTGTGTTATCTTGTTACTACTGCTCTCATATTACTGTTACTTTCACATCACCCCTGTTGCTAGTGCTTTTCCAGGTGCAGCTGAATTGACAACTCAGTTGTTAAGGCTTATAAGTATTCTTTACCTCCCCTTGTGTCGAATCAATAAATTTGGGTTATACTTCCCTCGAAGACTATCGCGATCCCCTATACTTGTGGGTTATCAATATTCACGAAGCCTCTTGATGAAGCAAGGTTTTGCTATTTGAGGAATGAGCTAAATATCATTGATTCAAGGAGTATAGCTTGACCATCTTGGAAACACACCTTTGTCTCAAAACTTTATTTGGTTTAGATGTGGGCATGGAAATAGGGGGAGTGCGGTTTAAATTATTGAGCTATCCCTCCCCCCATAATGCCAACATTAAAGAAATCATTCTCGTTATATCATATGTTGATATGTGAGCTTCAATTATGAGTAGTGGTTTGAACCCAAGATATATCTTCGCGGTGCCATGCCATAACACTCATATATGGTGGCCTAGGCCACCACACTCTTCTTTGTGAAGAGTTGGAGTTATTTGGATCTTAATTGAATTTTATTTGATATCTCCTTGTTCTTATGGGAAATCGCTCATTTTTGTCCTTCATTTGCATTATTTGGAAAAATGAGTGATCATGTACCATCCTACAGTTTGGATCATCTGTCCTAAGCCTATCACATCTAAGACCTATCCTCTTCCTACTACGAGTGCACATAGTTCCTGTCAAAATTCAAGTTCTAGCCCAGTTTTCAGCTTCACCGGAAGTTCCGGTCGTTCCGACCGGTACTTCTGGCTGGATCCTTCTGGCCAGCGTCTGGCTGCTGCGTCACTGTTCTGTCGGTGGGCATTTTCTTCTGGGACTGGAAGTTCCGGCTCCAACGAGCGGAACTTCCGCTCTTACTTTTTCCCACATAATGGGTCGGGGACGGGGAGGCAGTTCCATCTCCTCACTTTTCCCCATCGTTTCATCTGTTCGTGGTCTGCTCCTCCCCTGTGGCGCCGGCGACCTCTCCGGCCAGATCTCTCCCCTCCGGCGTTCCCCGCCGGATCGGCATCCTCTCCCTCTCCTCCTCCATGGCTCCCCCCGGTTTGTGCTCTTTCCCTCTCTAGATGTGGGTTGACCTCACTAGATGAATTTTAGGGCATACTCTAGGTCTAGCCTTGATAGAATCTCTCTAGGTGCTTGTCTCCTGCTAGTGCTTGTCTAGATTGTTGGTGTACAGCGATTCACATCACCATTACTGTGAATCCGAAGGGAAATCTCGCTGTTTTCGAGCAGCCGGAAGTTCCGGTCGCTAGCGCCGGAACTTCCGCCCGGGCGAAACTTCCGGCCTGGCATGTTTACTGTTCTGTACTCAATAGTCTGTTTAGGATCTGGTTTTGGCCTCCTTTGTTCGTGTGCACTCATTTTTTCCTCCACCACCCTCTTGTATGTATCCCAGGTGGTTCCAAGAAGAGAGGCAAGGGGCATGTGGACGAGATAGAAGAAGAAGTTGAGCGCACTCGACCATCCAAGCTCACGGCTCGTCAACTTGCGGCTCAAAGGCATACCAAGTCACCCGCAGTTCGTGACAAGCAAGTTCATGTGTCGGTGAAGAACATACCTTATCTTGAGTACAAGGAGCTACGGCAAGGGAACCCTTATCTCATCCCTCGGAACAATAGGGTTGGGGATAAGCGCTTGCACAATAAGTCTCAAGAGGAAATCTTTTATGAGATCTATGTGACCTTCAAGAAGGGTATAGCCACTCAACACTCCATTGACACCGCCAAGATGGCCGCCACAAGGTACTTTGAAGAAGCCTATGCAATGTGTGGTGAGTTTGGGCTCTATCCCATTATGGAACTCAACAAGGACTTCGATATCGGATTGATTCAACAATTCTATGCCACCGTTCACTTTCAACAAGATGAAGCTAGAACTTTCCGGTGGATGACTCATGACACTCTTCTTGAGGCTAACTTGGCAAGCTTTGGAGAAGCTCTTGGATACCCTCGCTCTCCGGTTGTGAATGCAAATGGTTGGCGGTCTCATGATAGTTCATTTGCTCAAACCAAGGAAGTTTTGGAACCTCTCTATATCAAAGGTTGGGGTATTCCGGGCAAGAGTGCGGATCTTCTCCCTACTTGGGACATCATGCTTCGTGTCTACCGGGAAACAATTGGACCCAAGGGTGGCAACGTTGATGAATTGCATCTATATGAAGTGGATCTTATGGCAAACTCCTATGCTAAGAAGGGCACCGGTGAGAAGCTTGATGTGATGGACTACATCTACAATGAGATGTGGTCATGTGTGATGGAGAAAATGCTTCCTATATTTGCTCCTTTCATCATGAAGCTCATTGAAGACACTTGGGTTACTACTTGTCTGGCTCCTCTTGTTCACTCCTTTCCTTTCAACATCACAGCTCATGAAGTGAAGATCCTTAGGGTCAAGCGCCACAATTCACCCATAGAAGATGTTCCCCCATGGATGAGAAGCCACCAAGCTGGGCTTCTAAGCTTGCCCGCCGCATGCGACAGATCTTTTGTCTCACCTCAGCTGTCAATCACCGTCAGTATCAGCAGCATGTTGAGGCCAAGAAGTCTCGGGTTCGTCAGAAGAGCATTATGAGGGATCTCAATGTGGACGTGTCTCCTCCCGGATCCGACGAGAATATCACTCCGGAGGCTGAGTGGGTTTCTCAGCATGGCGTTCCTCTCCCTCCAGATGGTCTCGAGATCGAGTCTCCTCCTCACACTCCACCTTTCCCCGGCGCTCCATCTGATCTTCCTCCCGGCTGGGCTAACGCCGACCCTTGGGACGCGTAGTTTCTCCTGTCCCTTTTTGGTACCTTGGTGCCAAAGGGGGAGAGTGAGTCCTTATTAGGTTGCTCTCCGTTGGGTATTTGCATGGGGGAGTCACAAGCTCGTGTGTTGTCTTTGATTTCTATCGCTTGTGACTCCATTTTTATTCTCTATTTGGTGTTGAACTATGTTCCTAGTTTTTATGTGTTGTGTGAACCTTATCATTGTGGATGGTAAACTCCGTATGTGAGTCTTCTATGGATATCTATATGTGTACGGTCTATCTATCTATATGCTTATCACTATGTTGAATTGTTAACCCATGGAAGATGGATGCAAGATATAGGGGGAGCTTTGTTTCATATGTGTTCATGCTCATACCAAAGGGGGAGCTCCTCTATATCTCTCACATACTTGTTGTTTACTTTGATTATTCCTTGCAAATACTTGTGTTGTCATCAAACACCAAAAAGGGGGAGATTGAAAGAACATTTCCCGCCCTTTTGGGTTTTGTGTGTTTGATGTCAACACTAGGTATATATTTATGTGTGTTGATGTAGACAGGTACATGGTCTAACTATATATACATGGCTGGTGGATTGGATTGACAAAATTGAAGCCACTGCTGCTTTTTCTCTTGTGGCGGAAGTTCCGGCCCCTGCTGGCGGAACTTCCGCCCAGATGCTTCTCTCAGCAGATCCACAGCGCCCCTCACGTTGAGGCTCGACGGATGCTGGCCGGAAGTTCCGGTGCAGTTGGCCGGAAGTTCCGGTCAGCGGAACTTCCGCCCAACTTCCGGGCAAGTTCCGGAAACGATGCATTTGTGCCACAGAACATGCAGTATGGTTTTCTCGGATTTCCGGAACTTGGCCGGAACTTCCGGTCACCGGAAGTTCCGCCCTAGTTCCGCCTGAACTCAGCCTGCCAGCTCGTCTGATACGAATGCATCCAGCCGGAACTTCTGGCCCTCCTGGCCGGAACTTCCGGTGTTACACGAAAAGTACCACAACGGTCAGATCTGAAGTCCTTCTCATATAAAAGGCCTTCTTCTCCATTGGGACAAGTTGCTCAATCATTGCACAAAAATCTGGCAAGCTTCACCACCATTAGAGCCACCTCAAGAACACAAGATTTGCAAGATCTCCTCCTTCACCCAACCAAAGCTCTTGATCTTTGGAGATTCGAAGGAGAAGACACCGATCTACATCCTCACCGAAGCGATTTTCATTTCCCCCTCATATGCTTGAGGGTCCCCCTTGCTAGTGTTCCTCTTTGGATCCCTAGTTGTTGTTGTTGATGTATTCTTGTTGATTTGTTGTGTTGTTACAGATTTGGGAGCCTCCAATTTGGTTGTGGATGTGTGCCCCAAGAACCTTCTAAAGGCCCGGTTTCCGCCTCGAGGAAATCCCTTAGTGGAAGTGGGCTAGGCCTTCGTGGCGTTGCTCATAGGAGACCTGAGTGAAGCCTTCGTGGCTGTTGGTCTGGCTTTCGTAGCGACCACACTCCTCCGAACGTAGACGTACCTTCTTGCAAAGGAAGGGAACTATGGGAATCAACTCCGTGTCTCCATGTGCTCCACTCTCGGTTACCTCTATCCTTTATCTCCTCTATATATTGCGTAGTCATATCTTGCTTAATCGTTTACCTTGTCATATAGGTAAATTCACATAGTTGCATATCTAGAGAATTTACCTTTGTGTCAAGCCTAAATTGAAAAAGAACTAAAAATTGGGTAGCACCTATTCACCCCTCCCCCCCCCCCCCTCTAGGTGCGGCATACGATCCTTTCAGCAATGTTCTTTACCTGAAGGCCATGAACACCGAGCCCACCTTGGTCCTTAGGCCGACAGACAACGCTCTATTTAGTAAGCCGGTATTTTTTCTTCTCACTATCTCCTTGCCAGAAGAAAGTAGATCGGTAGTAATCTAACCGATGCAAGATTCCTTTGGGTAACTGGAAGAATAATATTATATATACAGTACCATGTTGGTTAGTACTGAACTAATGAGAACCAATCTTCCCCCGGAGATAGTAATTTTTCTTTCCAACTACCGAGGCGCTTATGTAATCTTTCCTCAACATGTTTCCATTCCGCCATTGTTAGCCTCCATCGGAATGCCTAAATTACAGACCGAAAACTGACCAATCTCACAGCCGAAAAGCTCGCATAGAGACTTGCATCGTCTTGAGCCTCAACGAAACAGAACAGTTCTCTCTTATGGAAATTAATTTTTAATCCAAAAGTTTCTCAAAAATTGACAAAATTAACTTTAATTTTTTTGCTTTTTCAAAATCATGTTCCATAAAAAGGATTATATCATCGGCGTGTTGAAGAATCGATAATCCACCATCCACTAGATGCGGGACTACCCCTTCAATTTTCCCATCAACCTTCTCACACTCAATAAGGACAGCTAACATACCAGCCACTATGTTAAATAACATGGGTGATAAATGGTCGTCTTATCTTAAACATTTTTTGATGTGAAAATATCTGTCAATATCGTTATTGAATTTAATAGCAACACTTCATTCAAAAACAAAATTGTGTACAAGCGTACACGGCACTCAGCTGAAAAACCTTTCAAACCAACGCATCCAGTACAGTTGCGGGACTTTAATGGCATTAAACTAACTACAGTCACACGATAGGCAAACACAGTCGATTTTGGTCGGAGCTACCCATACCTGCCCATTAGATCGATGTAACGTCCATGGTCCCGTGATATGTAGCAGCAGTGATTTCTTCTCTATCAAACCAACGCATCCAGTACAAGAACATGCATGCACAGATGAGATCTCCACGATGCACGCTTGCTAAACTGAACAAGATATACCAAAACAGTTGATAGCATAAAAATACCATATTTCTATCTAAATTTTGGAAAACTATCACTACTTCTTAGTTAGCTAGCAAAAATCTGCCACTTTACAGTAATTTTTTTGTAATATGCACTCCAAATTAAACATGATTTACACGGAATCTAACAGCAGGCCCTCCCATCAGCCTAACGTGGCCCCAACAGAAACGGTTGTGGCATGCCCGCTGGCCGCTGCGCCAGTTCCTGGCCGTCGAGCCAAACCTTTCCTGGTCGTCACACCGCGACTGCCTCGCCGCCTGGCCGTCGAGCCAGCGCGTTTTAGGCTTTGACCTAGCTTGTATTCCAAGACAGAGAAGTAAAAAAAAAACAATCTATTCTTTGTAGTAGAGGCGAGGAGTGCATGTTACTCCAAGTGAATTTTCTTCCTTTGAGAGGAATACAATTATTCCCAAATTATTGATAGATTCATTGAAGAGTAGCATTTCATTCATATTACCACCAGGCTTGTTTCTATCATCAGGAGACCGAATTAGGTTGAAATCCCCCACTAGCAACCAATCTGCATCAGTAGGGATATGGACATCATGAAACCAGGACAAGAATTGCAGTTGCTGGGCATCTTGACATGGAGCATATATGTTTGTTAGAGTCCAGGTGGCACCTGAAGTTGTGGACTGGAAGAGAGGGCATACTCATTTTCAAAGACACAATAACCTATAAGAACTGAACTGTCCCAAATTGTAAGAATACAACCAAATCGGCCAATGGATGGGTGGAAGACAAAGCAGTCAAAGTTTCTTGGACAAAAGTTCCTGATGAACTTAATGTCTATTGTCTTCTTTTTTCGTTTCTTGAAAGCAGATTACATGACATCCACTTACATGCCATGTGTTGCCTCTTCTTCTAGAGGATACAGAGTAGCACATAACATCAACACTTACCAGGTGTTTATACTTTATACCCATAATAAGCACTAAATTAATGAATTGTCTAGGTGTTCACAAAGAGAAATTGTAGATAAAATAGACTATTTCTCTCTCTTTAAGCACCAACATGACATTCATACATATGCACCACCATGATATAGTGAGAAATTTGACAATGGCTGGTTTTCAGCAAAGCCTTCACAAGCAGGATTTTCAAACAGGCACCATGATACTTCTATCATCATAATATAACTTTGATCATCATACAGGACTATCACAGTGATGCTCCTATGTTCCACGAAGAGTGTGCCATGCATTCACGTGGAGGGAAATCCCAAGCCAAAGGGAACAAACAAGATGCCATATACAGATTTGTGAAAGAAGATGGTGGACACTGGGGAAAAGTTAACATCATTTCTGATCTTAAGTTCATGAGCTTGTTAGAAGTACACAGTAATCACCAGTATCTACTGATCCAGCAATGAAAGGTACATCATCGATGTCTACCGATCCAGCAATGTGAGGTTGATCACGGATGTCTACGATCCAGCAACGAGCGGTAGATGGGATCAGGATGGTTGCTCTAGAATTCAGTGTCGAAGCAAGACGCCATCACTTTTGAAACAACTGACCGCGCAAAGGGTATATAGCTTAGACTGTACCTGCAAATACCAAAATAACAACATTGTATATCTTCAGAATTGCTGATCAATCCATTATGCTTTTGCAATGCTAATTTAAGTGGTTAAACCCATTGCAGATCCAAACATGGTTGTCAATTTTAAGCCATATGATGAGACATTAGTTTTGCATCCTGCAAGTTTTAATCAATGGCATGTGCAGATACACACTATGATATCTCTTAGCTGTGAATACTTTTTCAAGGAAAATAGTAGTGAATATTGGTTATTGCTTTAAAATGTATTACTTCCAACGCATTGTTTACACATAACTGGACCTAGATAAGTTATGAGCGTGCGGCTGGGCCAGCATTATGCAAGGTTGATAGTAGCTTTTGTTAAAAATTAAAAATTCATACACTGGAAGAGATTCAACTTACCAGACAAGGGCACCAAATTCCAAAATGATGGCAAGTAGAGTCAACACCTTACTGTGAACCTGTTTAGAGATAAAGGACCATCGATGTAGTTGATCATATAAGTAAAACATAAGAATGTCATAAATTTATGAAATGTACCGGATTTCTCAAATCAGTTTACTTACTAAGAGAGCGCAGAATAGAGCAACAATGATGCTTGCAATGTATATAGCAGTGGCATATATGCGCATAGAATCAAGCATCATATCAAATTGTCTCTTCGGACCTATAAGAAATGCTGTACTGTCAAACAAATGGTCCCAGCATTAGATGACATGAAGAAAAAGTTAGAGACACATCAAAAAGATAATCTAGATACGAAAGGTGCATGAACATTATAGATCACACATTGAGTGGCAAAGTAGATTCTTAGATATTAAGGTGCTCACAAAGTCACGACAAAATCATGTAACACCTTGAAAAGAAAATAGTTATATCTATGCCAAAGTTAGACTGCATTAAGCACATAAACTTCTATAACTAGGTGAAGTTGCAAAACTAGAAAAATCACATTCTTCAAAGTGAGATGAAGAGTCGAGGAAGGTTCTGCTTTTGCATCCAGACATCTATGTGAAAAGTGTAAAGAAGTCCTTGAAATAAGGACCATGCTGATTTTACTGGTTATGGAGACATATAACTTACTAGATGGCAAAATTTAAGTCAGGAGATTCTCTGGTAATAAGAAATGCTGTCCATAATCTCACATAAGGAAATAGAAGAAAACATATTCTATTAGAACAAGGAAACATATAAGTTCAAGAAATGGTGCAACAGACCTTCCGAGCGCCATCATATTGCCAAGTGTGAATGTAACCCCAAATTTCACAGGATGGAAGAAAACGATCATTGACTGCGATGACAGAAGAAAACTGCTAAATATAATGTTCGGAAGGTAAAAACTAGCATTGCAGAATAAAAAATGTAGGCAGACATAATACTACATCTGTCCATAAAAAGATGTCAAAAGTTTGTCTAAATTCGGATGTATCTAGACACTTTTACATATGAATTTAGACAAACCTCCCAGGGGCGGAGGCAGGAATACAACTTAAAGGGGGCCAAACAAGGCAATTCATCCATTAGAGGGGGCCGATCATGCTAATTACCTCTGAAAATCGTTTCTAAGCTTGCTTATGTCTAAAAAGTACCTTGCTGCAACGTGCCATAGGGGGGGCCAAGGCCCCTGCTGGTCCCCCCCTAGCTCCGCCACTGAAACCTCCGACATTCTTTTATGGACGGAGGGTTTTAGCCAGACATAATACATAGAATCAGATTGCACTATCTGATGTCCCCCAACTCCACATTATCTCTAATTATCATGTGATGCGATGCAAGAATGAGATTATCATGATTAATACATCATGTGGTACAGTAATGCTTCATCGAATTAATTACAGAACTCTACAAGCGAAACATCACAATATGAGAAGGCTTAGAAGCAGGTTCTCTCCTAAAGAAGCTTAGGGAGCAGTATTGAGTATTCCTATGTAACAGTTTCCCTGACCAACAATTATAAGATTGGTAATGCCGAAATTTGGCATAACAACGTGAAAGGTTTCTAGTCATAGACAGTTTTATCACAAATTAAAACCAGAGACAGCAGGTGATGGTGTGAAGCATATGAACCAAACGAGGTAAGGAACATCCGGCAAGGGCGAAGCATCAAATTGTTACTTAAAGGTGGATGAATCATTTACTACCCTACCTCACTTGACAGCATTCACGAAGCAACACCGAAAGAAGAAACATCAATGACAGCGGAGTTCCATGTGCGATAAGTAAAGGGGAAAGTGTGCATGAGAATGCTGTTAAGGCAGGTAAACTCACCAAGAAAGTGCACGTCAGACCAGCAGCCAAGCATATCGCGAAACCATACAGCCTCTGCACAAATAAGAGCAAACAAGCGTGAATTTCAGTTCCACGACACAACCACCATACGCTCAGCAAGGGCAAATTAGCCATGATCTGGTAAACAGCTATAGCCGCATTATTCGAACGGTTCTACCGCGACCTATCCTATACCATAATTTCTCGATGACTGAGAAGCCGCTAGTCAGCATCATCTTAGGTCAATAATCGGCTCGCGGGCAGATCTGGGCGAAGACCCCTCGGATCCGAGAGTTAGCGAGCACAGGAAGGCGGGCGGGAGAGGGGGGGGAGGAGGCGGCGTATTGCCTGGGTGGTGTTGAGGGTGCAGTGCCGGTTGATGTCGTCGAAGAAGGACTGCTCCTCGGGCGGCGGCAGCGCGGCCTCCTCGTCGACCTCCATGCCGACCAGCATCTTGGCCCGCTCCAGGGCGTCCCGCATCCTGTCCATGGTAGCTGCTGTGTAGCCTAGAGAGTAGAGAGCTCGGCGGGCGCGTGGCTTGTGGGCGAAGGCGGATGCGGGAGAATCCCACCGTCCGGCGAAAAAGATAGATGGCAGTTGGTTTGGGAATCCAGTCCAGGTACCTGCCAGTACAAGTCGCAGGAGGAAGATGGAGTAGTAGTGTACTGGGAGACTGGGCTAGATTGGTGATGGGCTTGTTCAAAAAAAAAGATTGGTGATGGGCCGGCCATGTCGTTTGTATCTCATCGGGCCTAATATTTTGTTCGACAAAATATCCACTTAAAAAAAGCTGATGCGAGACACTTGCAAGAATTTTCGTTTAGGCACGAAAGTAGACTCTCTAATTTTGAATCTCATAGATTGGCACGCTTTGCTGTTTCCAGCAATTTGGGACGTCAGCTGTGGCTTCTCCAGCCCCTGATGGTCTTTGTATCCCGAATATTGTGTTAAGTGAATAAAGTGCCAAATTCTCTCAAAAAAAAAGATAACCCTCAACAATAATAGAGCAATGTAGAGATTAGCCAAATCGTTAAAAAAAGGCCGACCTTCGAGCGAAGGGAAGGCAACTCGCTCCGCACGCGACAAGTGGCGCGCTGTGGTGCCAGAAAATCCCTGGGAAGTGGTCTCCCTGCTCGCCACGTGTCGCAAGGGGAAGCAAGGTGGGGATGGGGAGGAGAGAGAAGACTGGGTTGTGTCAGTTTTTCCCTTTTTCTTCTAGATTCGTTTTTTGAAAATGAAATATCTTGAGAAACGTAAGTTCAAATTGCGAACTGTTTTTACTTTTGAGATCCTCGCATCGAGATCTTCAAAACTAGATCCCATGTTGATAGGTTTGGAGATACTTTTTTTTCGTACTTACAATAATATTATGATTGTACCTGTGGTGTGTACATAAGTGTACTCGTGTTTCAACTGATAAGTACTTCTGTTTTTAGTGTATTTGGTGCAATTTTTTCCTTTACTCGCTAACTGTACTCGCCCGTGTGCAGGACTGTACCTGTACTTAGGTGCGACTGTACCTGCTCGTGCGCGCCACTGTACTTCTGTACATGTACTTGCTTGTGTTCACGACTGTACCTGCTCGTATGCGTGTTTGTACCTGCTCGTCTGTGTGACTGTACTTATACTCGCTCGTGTGTTTAACTGTACTCGTGTGTTGTGCGTGACTGTACCTGCTCGTGTGCACGACTGTACCTGCTCGTGTGCGTGACTGTACTTGTACTCGCCTGTGTGTTCAACTGTACTCATGTGTTATGTTTGACTGTACCTGCTCGTGTGCACGACTGTACCTGCTGGTGTGCGTGACTGTACTTGTACTCGCTCGTATGTGTAGCTGTACTCGTGCTTTATGTGCAACTGTTCTTAAGTATTTGCTAAATTGTACTCGTACTTTGTCGTCTTTTACTTTCTTTTACTTTGCTGTACGTGACGAGCTGGAGGTGCAATGCCGATGTGATTGAAAGTACGAGTAAACGACGAAGTACAAGAGAATGAGTAGCAGTTTCCTCGTGTGCATGCGAATGAATGCTACTAGGAAGTTTACGGCGCGGCGCACGCCGCGCCCGTGTTGTCTATGGTACAACATTACTTTTTTTAAACGGCTTTTTTAGGTTTAAGAGTGCGGGATTTCTTTTCAAAAACAGCAGAAGAAACATCTAAACCTCGACCGCGCCTCTGGTATCAAGATCGTTGGTTACAATTTTGTAGAAATAATACAATATTTGGATTGCTGAAGTACCGCGAAAGTGCTAGTGAAATAGGCGGCAGATGGTGTAGTGCTTTTGTTTCTAGATCATTGGTTAAAATATTGTAGAAATAAAACAATATCTGGATTGCTGAGGTATCGCAGAAGTGTCGGTGAAATAGGCGACGGATGGTGGAGTGTTTTTGTTTTCGGTGTTGTTAGAATAGGAAATGGTATTATTTCTTCGACCGAAAGAAGCAACAGGTGATGGAGTAGAAGAAGGTCATCCCAGGTGAAAACGTGACGAATGGTGGAGTAAGTATATTTTTTCGATGTTACAGTAGAAGAACACAACATTATTTTCCTCAGGTAAAAGAGGGGGCGGAAGTTAGATTTTTTTGAATCACCGTTACTAAAGAAACATCGGCGCGTAATTACTTTCCAGAACCACAGTTGATGTTGAAGGTTCGTGTAAAAATTACTACCCTTGTTTATCGTTGCAAATGACGGACGGAGAAATATGTGGCCTTAAATAATTAATAGTAGGTAATTAACAGCGTGTTTCATATTTGACATCGGCAATGTTCAAGATGTCTACTGAGAAATTGCTTTCTAGAAAAATAAAGGTAGTTGCGGGCTCGCGAAAAATTACCGCGTTGTTGCACCGTTGAGAAATTACCACGTTGTTGCACCGTTGAGAAATTATCGTCGCTAGAATATGTGTCCTCGAATAATTATTGTTAGCAAGTTAACGACATGTTTCGTAGGTGACATCGGCCCACACTTGTGCACTATTGACAAATTACAGTCGCAAGAATATGCTCCCTCGAATAATTACTGTTAGCTAGTTGATGACATGTTTCATTGGTGACATCGGCCCGTGCTTGTGCACTCTTGAGAAATTACCGTCACAAGAATATGCACCCTCGAATAATTATTGGTAGCTAGTTAACCTCATGTTTCATACTTGACATCGGCAAATTACTTTTGACATTCAAGATTTTTACCGAGAAAATATATTTTAGAAAAAAAATTGCTAAATAGTTAACGCGGCAAAATAGTGCAAAAAAATTTGTACCGATGAATTGTTGTGAAATTTTTCCAGCTTTTATATATAGTAAATTCACGGCCAAAAGTAAATTTTTTTCTTTAACAAAGTAGTGTAATTTTTTTACCAAAGCTAAGAATTTACCATAAAAAATTGTCAATAAAATCCTTTAACTAAAGAAACAACGTAAGTCATACGTGGCATTGTTCATAGTTGCATGAATAGTGACTTAGATAGCTGAGGTGCAAGCAAATGGGTTTAGCTTTTATATATAGTTTTTACCAAAGCTAAGAATTTACCATAAAAAATTGTCAATAAAATCATATTACTATACTAAAGCTCAACAGTTTCGATTTTTTACATAATTTTGGGCCTCTTTAAGGATTAATGAGGTTGTAACACGTGTTATACTAATTGGGTTGATTTCTTTTGTTATTCTTCTGTGTGCATATCCGGTGCTCTGTAAGATTTTTGTCTCTTTGCCTTTCTTCATACTACTGGAGCTTTGAATTGTTTTGTTGCTTGAACGTGTGGCTGTAGCTGGGAAAGTAGTCAAAGCGGTGCCCGAATTCACACGGTCAATAATCCCAAGCCGCGCCGCTTATGGGGACTGGAGCAGCTAAATTGTCCCTTCCCCCAGCTCTCCCATCTCACATCCTTGCCGCCCCAGGGCCGGAGCCCTGCTCTCCCTCTTTGGCAACGCCCAGCGCCACCGCACGGTGCTGCGGCTCCGGCACCTAATTTTCTCTCCTCTCTCTCTAAATCGCCATTGGAGACGGGAGGGCAGCGGGAGGAGCAGCGTTGAGGGAGGCTCCGCGATGCCATCGCCGACGAGCACGTCGCGGGAGGCTTCGCCAGGATGCCTCCGACGAGCACGAGGAGGAGCGTTGCGTCGCGGGAGGCTCCGCCGGGACGCCGGAGACAAGCGTGGTGAGGCACGTCCCGGGAGGCTCCGCCAGGACGCCGGGGACGAGCTCGATGAGGCACGTAATTGCAGGCTTCGCCAGGACGCGTCCAACAAACGCGAGGAGGTGCGTCTGCCGTCGGTTGTGATTGTGGGCGATCCTCGCGTGTATCTCTCCGTGGGCCTGTGCATGTCCAAGGCCGGCCTTCTGGTGGTGGAGGTCCTGCTTACCGGCGAGCCCGTGGCGGAGGTCGGTTCCGTGGTGCTGGATGTGCTGCTGATGGATGGACCGGTGTTGCGCTTTCCGCGCGTGGTGGTGATGTTGGATGACTCCCTGATGTGCGGCACCATGTCCAGCAAGATCGTGCGGCTTAAGCCAGCGCGCGCATCGCCAGCCCGCCCGTGGTGGGTTCATGCCTCTACAGCATCGACACTCCGAGCAACCACATGGACCTGGAGGACGTGCGCCAGTTGATCGGCAGCGACTCCCTTGCCTTCCTCTTGCTCCGCAAGCTGCACGGTACCTGCTGGAGGAGGCGGGGGACTATAGCTACGCCTATTTCTCTTGCAAGTACCCTGTTCTGCCGACACTAATCGAGCTGGACGTCGAATTCGATCAAGATCGACTAGTGAGCAGGTTAGCGCTGCTCCGCACATCTCTTCTACATCTGTTGTGACGTTATTTTGTCAGTTTCATAATGAAATTTGTGTAGGTTAGCGAATTTTATGTGCCTATACCTAAGGCTACAACATCATTTGGTTATGAATTTTATCACTGAGATATGTAAAAGTTAAGTTGCTGCAATGGTTGACACTGATAGAGCTTGGTGAGTGCTACTGACAAAAAACCGGGAAAGCTTGAAACTCTATAGGACTAGCCAATATGGCCAAGTTTGCCACCATTGAAATATACGGGTTCAGTTGAATATCTGAATGTGTCACCTTGTGAAACACACAGTTAAATCCATCTAATATACCAAACAAGCACGTGGAACCCTTCTAAGGTATCCATTATACCATTCTAAAGGCTGCGAAGGCTGCAGCCAGCAATATTCATGTACCCCTTTAAAGTGGGCAGTTGGTTTTATAAACCCAACGATCAAGAGCACGAATTGGCTCCCCGTCAACTAAAACATTCTTTCTATTTTCAGAGAACTCTGCAGTTTGTTTGAGTTCTCTTATATCCGCATGTTTATCTCTTTGCATGATTTTGTATATGATTCACTGATTCTCGGAAAGTATTGAGTATTGATTGTTGGACAGGTTTCTCTGAGATGTTGGGCAGTTGGTTCAATCTTCAGTGTTCCTCAAGTACTACTGATTTAGTAACTGATGGAGTAGGCGAGTAGCCCTAAAATATTTGGTTAGAATGATTTGCGTGTGTTGTCTGTGTAGCTGCATGAGGTAGCTTTTCAATTCATCAGGTGCACGGTCAATTTCCAGTTTCCTGTAATTGCTAGGTGCATTTTTGCTTCCCTAATTGTACGCATTATGGTAGTTGTTGCTCTGCAAATTTTGCTTCAACATACCAGTGCAGGTTTCATGCTCTAATGTCGCGATTTTGCTGTTTCAGTCCATGAGTTTTTGACATTGTCACTCCACCATGCTTTATCTATGCTACTTTCAATGTACAGATATAGTATTGTCAATACATGGTGGCATGCAATCTTATTTTTATTCATTTATCATTTCAAACATCTTACTGTTGTGTAAAATTTACTATTGCTCCATATACCCTGATATGCAAAACAGTTCATGTAGTTCATCTACACTTTAACTTACTTACCACAGTTCAAATGTCGTTGTAAGCTGTCACAGATAGTTCAGATGTACAATTGAATATTGTCCTATTTGAGGTAAGTAGACTTATCTCATGTCCTGTGCATTTCCGTTGAGAGAGTTCAGAATTAGCCTACTGAAGTTTTTTCCATGGCATACAGTTTTCCTTTTATTGATTCAATAAGTCTCATATAAAGTCACCATATAGAAAATATCAAGTATTGTGATGGTCAAGTTTTCCTTACACAATGGTGGCCCATCCACTCACTTTCATTATCAGATAAGTAAAGCTTGGATCCCTTGCACCATGGAGGTTTTCTTCATGTCGATTCCTTTGTAGAATAAATCCACAACATTTTCAATGATGGCCCATCCACTAATTTTCATTGTCAGATAAATAAACTACCAATTCATTGGAGTTTTACCGTTAGTATCTACTCCAACATCTCAGTTTCCACAAGTTCAATGGAGACAACCTCCATTTCGGCCGCTCCAGCTCCAAACAATGAGATGGCGACTCCAACAATTTGTGCTCGCGATGTAGCAGCTCATCCACACCAACATAGAGCATACATCATCGGCCATGAGAAATCCTAGAAACAACCAACCCTACCACTTCAAGGCACCTTGGTTTGGAGTCATTACTCCATAGGCAAGACTACAAGACCTACGGTATAATGACCCATGAAGTAGTGCTATGCTTTTGTAATATACTTGGTATCTTCGGCTAAATGAATCAGCACAATTAGCGACAACTAGAAGTCTATTTCACGGGGTAACAAATGTCACAGTAAAGATGATATCATCAGATTCCACTATAGTGAAATTTGTTTCAGTCATTTTAACTTTTCCTGATTTACTCTCTATAGACAATTAACAAGTCTTGCCTCAAAATCATCTGATTGTTTTCATTATTCGTTTGTAAACAAGAAAGATTCTTTTTGCAAGATGGCTGGTACAAAATGATGCTAATTGCCTTGGATTTCTGTTGTTCACGTCAAAATTTGGACAGGTTTTCCCAATATTAAAAAGTATTCTCTTCTGTTATTGATTTTCAGGTTCTATATATAATCATGTTTTTATGTAAGCTATATACTGTATTCTGTTAAGAAACTAGCCTGTAAGACATGGTAAGATATATTATTTCACTACATATTTCATCCAAGATGACATTTCAAGACTGCTTATGTGAAGGTCAACTTTCTAGATTAATTATAGGTTCTTAAATTATTTATGTCTTCTCAGTACTACACGTATTATCTCCGCTTGATCTGAGGGTCACTATTCTTCTACCATAAGTATCGGTAGTAACATTGCGTCTTTGGAGGGGTTCTGTTCTGTTTCATTCTGGAGAGTGGAATCATGGGATAATCCAAAGTTTCTTTAATTATGCCTCGCCTTTTCTCTTACAGTTCCAGTTTTCTGAATACCATCACATGATAATTACCCCCAAACTTCTCATGGTGACAAATATGACAGGTTTGTATGTCTCATTCATGTTTAATTAGAAAATTTCTTGCTTTGGTCCCACGTCCTTGATGTTGCTGGATAGTTTCCTATTAGAAGAACCACTAGCTTCTATCATTGTTGCATTTTACACTTTGGTCTGTAAATTACATATAGCTGAAGAGAAAATTGGTAGAAATCATTTTTGCATCGACACTATATAAGCATAGGTATGGGTGATTGATGCTTGACACAAAGCACCCAGGAAAATTTGTATATTTAGGTAGGAATACTTTTTTTTTGTCTTCCTCTTCCCTACAAGCAGCTCTGCTCAGAAGTTACATTTTTTTATCATGGTATTAATGTATACATTTGATTGCAAATAAGATTTACGAATATAAGAATTTCCCTGCTCAGTTTTGCAATTATTGTTGACAGAAGGCAATCTGCGTGCTCCTGGGGTGTAAAAAACATGAGCTCTAGATATAGAAAGTTTGGATATCTACCTTTATCTCATTGCCTTCAATAGTTGTTGACGTACGGTAGCTATCTTTTACCAGTTGCAGTTCCATTGGATTCCGTGGATATTGGATGGAAATGAAGCAATATTGAGAGGCCACGCTGTCAGGATCTATATGTTAATGTACTGATATCAAAATGAGCCAACTATTGCCCCTTTGGTTAGTTTGCATAGTTAGGTTTTGGTGTATTTCAGAACACACCACATACTACTACACGTGTCTCTGTGTTTCAGCTACCAAGTGAGGTCGAATTGGGTCGAGAGATGCGCAGCCTGGTGCATTGCATGCACGATCAGAATCAGACCAAGGAATGACAAGTTCCACGGATGACTACATCAAAATGCAATCCGTCCATTCCTGTTTTATTTCTCTTTGCCTTGAATCATGGTTGTATCAGAATACTATGACTCACACACTCTTACTCACAAGTTTAGTAGAACGTAAGGTGTGCACAACATAAGAATTCTCCATAATAATAAGGTAAGCTATCTTAGATGCTCATCATCTGGTCTCTAGCACACCTCCACGCTGCCATATTAGCTTGCAGTAGAACTTTTTTTTTTGTTCCGCGGGCTGCCGCGTACTCGTCGCTGCGCTTCGGTTGATGGTGTATACGTGTTAGAACGAGGTTGTTCCGCGCGCGCACGTGAGTTTCGGTAGATTGGACCTTTAGAAAGGTCGGACTTTTTGTAGTCCTACCCAGAGATTAGCTCAAAACAAATGGTACTCTTGTGGATGTTGATTGACTACTTTAATGATTGCATGTGTACACGTAATCTTGACATTGCGGCTCAAATTAAAATATAGGAGAACCTTTGTTATTATTTTCAAGTCTATGTTTTGGTATCTATTCTTGGCTGCCTTCAGAGAATAACAAGATTGTGTTATGGAAGAAAAAAGAATTTGAAGATCTCAATGATTTGCTCGTTTCTTTTATACTTTATTTTATAATCGTTGGAGTCAGCTTGTGTATCATTAGCAATACAAACAACGCCAAAAGTAATAAAATAACAAATAGGTCATTACACCACCTAGCGACGACTACGAACGGTGGAGCAAGCGGAAGGCACACCACCGTCCTCGCCCTCCATCACCGACGTCGGGCAAAGCTTATTGAAGTAGAGCTTATTATAGTAGGGGAACATGAAGTCTTCATGGTAAAGCCCCAAAGGAATAGCACACCAAAGTAGGAACCATTGCCAATGATGAGAACTATAGATCGAAAGAGTCAAACTTGTAACCACACCAACAAACATGAAAATGGATCGGATCCTATAAGAGATCCGCCGTACGGTCAACTCCACACATCCTTCGCCGGTGCTAGGCGCACCATCGAATAGAATAGGGCAATGAGGACCTTTCCTTCATGATGTTGACGTCGCATCACCATCCCAAAGAAGACACTGGAACTAGGATCAAAAACCCACCCACTGGCGAGGGGCTCTGGTCCGCAGCACCTCCAAAGCTAAAAGGATCGTATGTGCGCCTGGAGCGGAAGACGGGTGATACGTCGCAAACGTATCTATAATTTTTGATGCTTCATGCTTGTTTTACACCAATTCCTATATGTTTTACTCACACTTCGTTGCATTTTTATACATTTTCTGGCACTAACCTATTAACAAGATGCCACGGTGCCAGTTCCTTGTTTTCTGTTGTTTTGTATTTCAGAAAAGTTGTACATAAAATATTCCCGGAATTGGGTGAAACAAAAGCCGAGGATCTTATTATTCTGTAACAAAGACGAAGTCCGGAGGAGAGACGAAGGGGGGCCACAAGGTGGCCAGACCATGCCTAGGCGTGGCATGGCCCTGGCCCGCGCCTAGAGGGTGGTGTGGGGGAACCTGGCCTCCACCGACCTCGCCCTTCCACCTATAAGAAGCCTCCCGACGCGTGAACCCTAAATCAATCAGCCTCCGCCCATGAAAAGTTCTGTAGCTCCGCTGTCATCGCAAACAAGATTCAGGGGACAGAAATCTATGTTTCGGCACCCTGTCGGGACGGGGAATTTCCCCCGGAGCCATCTCCATCGACTCCACCGCCATCTCCATCGCCGTTACTGACTCCCATGATGAGGAGTGAGTAGTTCTCCCCCAAGACTGAGGGTTTTACCAGTAGCTATGTGGCCTATCTATCTCTCCATGTATGATCTCTGTGTGATCGTGAGCTTTGTAATCTAGTTGAATAAGTAGATGTTATTCTTCAACTATTATGCTACTCAAGTGGTTTTATTATGTGATCTCCGGGAACACCATGTCCCATTGTGTGAAGGTGATAGTGTGCATACCGTGTTTGTTTCTTAAGCTTAATTTATAGAAATACTTATAAATTATGGTGACTAGTTAGGACCGTCATTGTATGCTCAAAGTGATAGCGTGGGGCGTCCATTGATTGAGAATGCGAACTTTATGGAGTGCTTATGCATCCCTACGCAATGAATTTGTGTTTATTATCAAACCGTAGAGTGGTTCAGAGTAGCATAGTGAAGTGATAATATATATCTATTCAATTATGGTATCATTGTTGAGAGTGTCCACTAGTGAAAGTATGATCCCTAGGTCTTGTTTCTAAGCATCGAACTCCGTTTACAACCAGTTCTGTTATATGTTTGCTTGCTGCTATTTTTATTTCAGATTGCAATTACCACTCATAATCATCCATATTACTTGTATTTCACTATCTCTTCGCCAAACTAGTGCACTTATACACCTGACAAGTGTAGTGGGTGTGTTGGGGATACAAGAGAGTTCTTGTATCGTAATTGCAGGGTTGCTTGAGAGGGATATCTTTGACCTCTACCTCCTTGAGTTCGATAAACCTTGGGTGATCCACTTAAGGAAAATTTGTTGCTGTTCTACAAACCTTTGCACTTGGAGGCCCAACACTGTCTACAAGAATAGAAGCGTGCGTAGACATCAAGGGGGTGAATAGGTGCTTATCAATTTTTTTTTCAATTTAGGCTTGACATAAAAGGTAAATTCTCTAGATATGGAATAACGTGAATTTACCTATATGACCATATACAAGGAAGTAACAAGATACACGATACGAGTAATAAAGGAACACTAAAGGATAGAAGTAATCGAGAGTGAAGCACATGGAGACACAAGGGTTGATTCCTGTATTTTGTTCCTTTCGAGGGGAAGTACGTCTATGTTGGAGAGGTGTGGCGCCACAAAGGCCAACCGATGCTACAAAGGCTTCATCATATTCTCTGGTGAGCAAACCAGGAAAGTTAGCTCACGATCCACTAAGCGGTAGCCTTCAAGGTGGAAACCCAAACCTTTACACAAAGGTTGGGGCACGTATCCACAACTTAATTGGTGACTTCCAACGAAGATTCACAACAAGCTCAAGGTTCAGGACGATCTAAAAAAGATTCACAAAGACACACGAGGGGAAATACAAATTCCTTCTTTGAGGGTGTAGATCTATGCCTCCTCCATCGGATCCTCGAGAATCAAGAGATTCTAGGGGCTAGGTAGAGATATCTATGGAAATGAAGCTCGATCTATCAATGGTGAAGAGAGAGATTCAATAGGTTGTTCTACTTGGGGAAGAAGACCCCATTTATATGGACTCTCTTAGATCTAGCCGTCTCGTAAATAGAGTTCAAACTGGAACTTCCGGTCTCCCTGGATGGTAGTACTATTAGGCCAAGACAGATGACCAACGGTCATTTTGCAAATTGGATCGGGCGGAATTTGGGTGGTACTACCGGTGGCCGGTAGTGCTGGCCAACTTCCAGCCAAGTATCGGAGTGCCTTTAAAGGCTACCATTACCCTTTTGTGACCCCCGACGCTCGTTTCTGGTACTTGACCGAAAGTATGGTGGTACTACAAGTCACCGGTAGTATCGGCCAACTTCCGGCCGTTTTGCCAGGGAAAAGGGGAATGTGGCAGCAACCTTGCTACCCCGGCGGTAGTATTGGCTATTCCGGCCACCAAAATTTAAGCAGAATTCTGTGCAACGGACAAGGAAGAGTGATGTAGAAAAATAGGATGGTTGAGGATGTGAGAGTTTGGTTTCTGCGCGTGTGAAGCACGATCCCAACTTTCCTTCCTTCGAGTACATGAAGGGATTCGCAACAGAAAATAATAATTTTTGTAACTAGCGTAGTCATAATTCCTTGGAGCAGATGACCCCCCACACATCCTCCTTGGAGAAGGGAGCTTCCCGTTCGGAGAGGTCGTGCAACTGCACCCCATGTAATCCAGGTCTAGCGAGAAAGCTCGCTCCGACGAAGAACCCAAGAGCTCTCCATAGAAGGAGTCCATGGATTCGGCTTTCTTCTCATGGTCCGAGATCAGCACACCATCCACCTTAAGCTGCGCTATGAAGTTCTTGCGTGAAGGTGGAAGAACCTAGTACAGTCATCACCCTCATCCAACCACGTGACTCTGGACCGCTGCGTGATAATCGTTCGCTCGAGTGACGACATGCCAAGAAGCTTTCGCTTGAAGAGCTTCCTAAAGCGCCTCTCCTGCACCGAGAGGACCCTCGACTCCATTGCCACATCTAGCCGGAAGTCTTTTTTTGCCGTGTAGTTTTTTTGCCATGTAGGGTTTTTGCCAATTTTAACACTTGGCAAAGAGGTTTATCGTGTGTCTTTAGTCCTTTGCATTTTGGATACTCGGCAAAAAACAGTTTTCCTGTAGTAGTGATCCATTGAATTTGCTTAATTCATTCTTTTTCTTTTGAAGATGATTAGTCACACTCACACTGTCATTGTGTGATTTCCGGCACATTTTGGTCGGTGCCGTGACCCGTGCTAAAGCTGATCAAAATCGTGCCCGGTTCGCCCGCATGCATCAAACGGTTTGCGGCGGAGACAGAGGAGGAAGGAAACGGCCAAACCACACCGCGCACAGGCACAGCTGGACTCGGGCCCAGCCGCTCGCGGCCGCAGCACATCGGCGGCGCCTAAACCCAAAGCGAAAAACCCTAGCGCCGCCCGCCCATCCTCCTAGTACTATATATACGGAGCGCGGTGTCCAAATCAGAGTCGATCCGGTCCTAATCCTCCCAGCCCCCATCAGCTCCGGTCCAACCTCGAGAGAGAGGTGGGAGCAATGCCGCGCGTTCCATTCACCACACTGCTCGCGCTCAGGTGCCCTGCCCACCACCTCTCCTTCTCATCTTGATTCCATGTCCTCGGATGTTTATGATTTTCTTGCAACCATGTTACTTATCCGTCTTATTATTGTGTCCGTGGTGCTGCAGCCGGCGTGGTTACGCCGCCTCGGCGGGAGCGGAGGTGCAGAAGCGAGCGCCGGCAATGGCTGGCAGAGTCTCGGGCGCGGAAGGCGGCGCTGGACAGGCGTCATCCGGCGGGGACATCTTCTGGATGAGGGACCCCAAGACGGGCAACTGGATCCCCGAGAACCGGTTCGCCGACATCGACGCCGCAGAGCTCCGCGCGCAGCTGCTCTCCAGGAAGGCCTAGATGAACAAGGCGGACACCCGCGACGGCGAGCACCACACAGCATTCCCAGCCCCGGCTGAATCTGTGATCGTACTTATCCAAACAATTCGCTTTATTTGGCTTGTTAGAATGACCGTGTCCGGAAATCAATACTATAAGTTTTCGACATTGCAGTCTGAATAATCGAATTTTAAAATTTTCATTTTGGCAAAACGGAAGGACTGGCCGTTGGACTCTGATTTCTTGAGGCAAAGTGTAGAACTACATGATTAGGGAGGAAATGGATTGACCAACATGGATGGCAAAGCGACAACAGCAGAAGCAAATTGTTAGGCGAATATATGGATCTAATCACCGGCTGCGGAGCCTGCATCACATCGTCTTGAACTTCATCTCCGTAGGGACGCCTGGTGCATGGAGGGTGGTCTCCGGCCGGATGGCGGCAGAAGCAGTCCCCTTCTGGGTCGACAGCGCCGACGCCAGGCCGATGGGCATGAGACAGAGGCCCTTGCTCTGCAGGTACTGCATCGCCATCGTCATGTTGTTCTCCATCAGCTGCGCCACCTCCTGCTCGAAGGCCGCGTTGTCTTCGTCCGGTTGGGATCTTGATCTTGGGGATCCCAGCAGAAGCCCAGAGGTCTGCATTGCAAATTCACATCGGTGAAAAAAAAGAATTGACCCCCAAACGGACAATGGACTGTTAATTTTTTATTACTGTACCTCATCCTGAGACTCCATCAGAAGCGGAACAACGGCTTCGGTCGCGCCCAGCCTGCTCATGCTCAGAACCTTCAAACATATCAGTGGCGTCAGTTGAGAAGCAGGAGAAGGTAATTGACTGAACAAAACTGACTGCGGCAATGCATACGGACCTTGGTCTGTAACTGAAGAAACTTTATGTACTCGATGATCTCCTCAAGCATAGACGCCTTGTCCGTCTGCGACACATAAACCAAGGTTCAGAAACAAGCAAATTGCAAACTCAATTAAACGGAAAAAAGAGAGGAACATTTTGGCAAATAGTTTTTCTCGCCCACATACCACCAGAGTCAGTCACCCACACACCCACCCACGGTTAATTGGAGGAGGGCGAGGTACAAGACCTCGCCGCTTCTCTGCCGTGGGGGATAGGGGTGCCGGAGCAACAGAGGGAGAGAAGGAAGAAGGGAGGTTTCTTCCTTGGCCTCAATAAAGTAACAATGACCCTATCTATATATTGCATTCACTAACAGCATGACACTATTTTAGGCTCAAACTCATAAAGGCCCCAGGTATAAGCAATGGCGATCTGGACACTGCCTAACTAAACGTAGGGTGACATTCCTTGTTCCGTGTCAGCTAAACATAGCCGTGATGTGTATGTTCCTTCCTTGCTCTACAACTATGTCAGGTGGTCGTTCTGGTTGAGCGGTAAAAAGAGTAAATCACCTTGTTTGAGTTTGGAACCAGCTCCTGCAAATTCTTCATCCTATCAGAGATCTTCTCCCTACGGAGCTGCAAGCAGACAGAACCCAGTCAGAACCTAGAGGAGGAGCGAGAATCACTGGGATGGACGGGCTGCTCACCCTCTCGGCAATGCTGTGCGGATCCGTGGCCTGGCCCCGGCGAGCCCTGGCGCGAGGCTTTGGAGCAGCTCCACCACCGCTCCCGGCGACCCCATTACCGTTAATCTTGGCGCCGGCGTCTTCAGAAACCAGTTTGGGATTGAACGGTGCAAGCTGTGGGCCGTGAACCAGCGAGGAGAGGTCCAGATGGCGCAGGCCGCCGCTGAAGTCCTGCACATGTTGCGATCAGGATATCAGGTTAGGTGACAGTTGAGACGCAAACATCCTGAATTCATCACGTAGGTCGGTCCGATTCAGCGCCAACCGTCAGATAACAAGTACGACCGACTACTAGTGTCTCAACAAAATCAGATGAAATTCCAAAAAGAAAATCAGATGAAATTGCATTGGTCCCACTCACATTTTGGTTCATCTGATGCAGAGTGTCGATGCCGGGGCGAACGTGCTGTCCAGGAGAGAACGACAGCAGCTTGCCGCTGCTGAACTCAGCATCATCCTGCAGGTGCAGAAAAAAATGGATCGTTTACTAAGAATATTAAGGGAAGGTTTTCATAGTAATTATCGGTGCCAAGGTTTACAAGACTTACGTGTAGCTGCAGCTGCGCCGGGGGCACGGCGCCGAGCTGCTGGAATCTGTTCGTCCCGTTTGGGGCGCAGGCAGCAGCCTCGAGCAGGAGATCCTCGTCGGATATGCCGCCGAAACCAAAGCTCTGCGTCGAGGTTTCGTCGCCCGCCATGGAGCCGAGGCAGGCCGGAGGCCACGCGGCCGGGTGCTCTGCTCCCATGAGGAACTGAGGCAGGCCGGCGCCGGACTGCTCGCTCCCGCTGCTCTCGTTCGAGCTGCAGATCAACGGGGCGCTGTCGGTCAGCGACACGGGGCACGGCAGGATCGTGCCCAGCGCGCCGGCGCCGTCAAAATCCAGGCCGTCGCTCTGCAGCAGAAACTGCTCGTGCAGCTCCGCGGACGGCAGCGCGGTGCCACCGGCAGGAAACGCGGTCTCGGAGGAGCCGTTTTGGAGGTGGTAAAACCCCATGCCTTGCGCCGAGGAACCGACGAGAGAGGAGGCGCCGGTGCCTGCCCACGAGGACGAGCCGGCAAACACCATGTCCTGAGGCCATGCCGACGACGGGATGAAGGGATCGACGAAGCCACCCATCGATCACACTCTTGTGCAATTCACTCCACTTGAAAGAAGGAAAAAACGACTCCTGCTACAGAGTTGGAGGAACAAGATTACTATCAGTGATCACTAAACACTACCAGCGGAAGAAAGAGGTAGTACCACATCACAGAGTAACGTTGACTACAGTTCAGCCTTAGATCCAGAACACAATGATGTCAGCAAATGTGGTGGCTGATATATAACAAAACTAAGGACTACAGAGGGTAACTAACTACCAAGCGACCGATAAAAAAAAACAAGGCAAGTTGTCACTCCTGCATAAGTATATCCATTTCTTCACCAGCCATCTGACAGAAGGCACTAGGAGAAGGATCTGCCATAAAACCCCCCTTATTAAAAAGGATTATAACTCGACCGTTCGCATCTGGATTGCAAACTGCCGCATAAAGAACAATTCATGGGGTAGTCACAGAGTCAGCAGGTTTTAATGGCGCCCAAATGGCAAATTATGAAGTAAATTAGTAGTAGTAGGATCTACGATCCGTCACTCGGCTCATACTATACTGCATGTAAAAAAGATTCAACAGGATTCATCAACTCCGGGTTATTGCTATCCTCGAACTAGCGACAACTTCACCAAGAACAGGAACAATGAACCAATCTGCGCATGTAAAAAATAGCAGTTCAACGAAACAAAATCCTAGCACCCAAGAGCGAGTGCGAGAGACAGAGCTTATAACGCGAGCCACCGAGCACAACCGCGTCTTACACAGACCAGAACCTCTGTGTTGTCTACCAAAGATTCGCCCCGAAAATATACAAGAACAACAACACAAGAAACACGGAATATCGCGCGATTCGTCAAGAAACTACCAGCACGAAGATCTCAAGTCATCTATCTGAACTAACCTGAAGTAACCGAGTGGACGGAGAAGAGCAAAGGAAGAAAAGAGGGGGAGCTCACAGTTTGACGAGGAGGAAGACGATGCGATAACCGCTTCAGCTCCGCTCCTCCGGTTTCTCTGGCCCGGCCTGAAGAAGAGGAGAACTGGGGAGGGAGGGAGGGAGGCGCTGTTTGTGTTTGGTTTGTTTTCTCTGCGCGTGGCTGTGGCCTGTGTGTGTGACTGCTTCGCTTCGTGTGCTTGTACCCGCGCGTGCCTCGCACCACGCCTGACAAGTGTAGGCACGGGAAGCGGGCTGATTTGTTATACACTCTCGTCCCAGCCAAGTTTTTTTTTCTTCGTTGTTTCTACTACTTTTGTGCATGTCCATTTCTTTTGGTTACCCACGATGGATATATGTGCGACAAATAGTTTCTCATGGATTCCACGAAATGTCCTCATGGTACTTTCTATATACGCTTGATTTTTGAAACCACAGGCCAACTTGTCCCCTCTCCAAAATTAAGTTTTTATGACATATACAGATATACTCCCTCAAAAAGTGTAGGGAGTTTAGTTTAAATATGGGATAATTTAAGCTAAACTCTAACACTTATTATGGATTGGAGAGAGTACTATTTACAAATGCAAATACTAAATTATCATACCCAAAAAATATGAATTCAACATTGTAACTTTCGTAGCGCAAATAAAACTTACATATTGGAAGGGGGTGGGTTCGCTGATCTCTACCTGTTGTGGGTATACTTCATGGGTGTACCATCAACAGTGCCTAGATCCGGCAAGCCCGGGTGGCCCACAGACGGTGATGAGGCATGTGGCCCATCGGGCGGCCCAGTTGCTGTTGATCATGAAGGAAGAAGTCCAGCCCAGGATCAGCAGGCCGGATCCGTACCGACGTAGGAGTGACCCGGATCCATGGAGGCCCATGAGGGACCCGGATCCAGGACGACGAGTATGGAAGGCGGATCCGTGGCGTGCACGGCAAGATATTGTACCGTAGCTAGGTTATCTGTAATCCGGCTAGGACTCTCCATGTAAACCCTAGATCCGTGCGCCTTTATAAGCCGGATCCTGGGAGCCCTAGAGGCAACAACCACAACTCATTGTAACAACGCGAAAGCGCCCAGATAATTCCAGACAAGCAGCAGTAGGCCCTGTCATCGTGCAGGTGTTCCGAAGCTGGGTAACTCGCGTACCACCGTCCCGAGAGCACTCCGCCCTATGGCCCCTACTTCTTTTCCCCCTCGTGAGGATCCCTCCTCCGAGGAACCGTCGATTAGGCAACGACAGTTGGCGCCCACCGTGGGGCCTGTGGCGTCTGGAGGCCGGAACCGGGAGGGTTCCGCCATGGGAAGCTACGACGACACCATCGCTGTGGGGCGCGTCCTTTACGCCGGAAATCTGCCGATCGTCCCTCCGGATGAGTGCTGGATTCCGGCTAGAACAAACCCCGTCAAGCTCTCCATCGTCCCAATTGGCGGCATACACATCTTCATCGGGGAAACCGTCGATTCCGACGGAAACCCGCTGGTAAGTAACGCAGACGCGACCGCCGCAGAGCTGGACGCTGTCGCGAAGATCCGATCTGAGACGCAGGAACTTCCCAAGGAAGATTCCGCCTCGGATCTGGAAATTTCAGATTGCTATCTGTGGACCTGATCGAGGAAGCTCGGAACTTAGCTGACCAGAGATCCGCCATCTACCAGCAAAAGCTCCGACGTTATCACAGTCGTCGAGTTCGGAAACGCTCCTTCATGGCAGGAGACCTGGTCCTCCGCCTTCGACAGGTGAAAGACCATAAGCTGCAATCTCCATGGGAAGGACCCTTCGTTGTTAGCAAAGTGCTTCATAACGGGTCGTATTACCTTGTTGATTTCCGCGAGCTAAGGGATAGACCTGTTAACTGGCACCGGAAACGCAAGCGTGAGGATCCGGATGACATCTACGATGAAACAGATCGCCCTTGGAATATCGCACAGCTACGTCCTTTCTACACTTAGCATATATTTTTTCCGAGTTCTAAACTCTGTAATAGTTATACATGATCAATGAAATAAAGCTTCTGGTTCACTCTTTTGAGTCTTTTACCTCCTTTACTTGTTCATTTTAGATCGTGTATGTTTTTTCCGACTAAAACCGCAGAGCTGGATATTTCCGCCTAGGCGTGTATGAAAGTTGTGGTTTTCAAAATCGTCCTTTAGGACGTAAGCTTAAGTTTTCTGATTAAGTTGTTATCTGTTGCGAACTCGTGGATTCCTAGTAGCGATTTCCGGCACCTATGCCTGGGGGCTTGTTTCCGCGGTTATGGACGGACTGCCATTGGGCTTCGTCGCCGCTGGCGAGCGTTTCCGGCTAAGGTTTTCCGGCTCGTGGAAGGTCAAGCGGGCAAGCCGGAAAATAACGAAGTCAGCACTTGCTTTCCGACATAAAACGAAACATGCACATAATACTTAACGGATAGCAGGATAAGTGTTTCCGCCCCATGCATAATCGTTTCGTTCCTAGCTACTTAAGAATTTAAAGTCTTATTACAAACCCTCGCTGGGGCCAAAATGATGCAACTTGTTTCATTGTTTCAAACAGGAACTCTACTTGGAGTCCTCCTCTTCAGATTGCTGGTAGCTGGAGCCGTCGTCGCTGCCGCCAGATCCGGCTTCAGAGTCGTCTCCAGAGTTTTCTCCGGAGTGCTCGCTGCTGGACCCGGATCCTTCCCCATAATACTGCTCGCTGCTTTGCTTCCTCTGCATCGGAAAAACCTTCGGGCAGATTGTGCTGCTTGTACCAGAACGAGTGATCCACTCGCCTGACAAACAGCTCTTCATAGCCTTCAGTTTCCGCGAGGAGGGCGCTCATGTCGGAACTCTCGGGGGCTCCGCGTGCAACTTGCGCCAGGTTGAGTGAGGGGAAGAAAGCCTTGCAGGTGGCCAAGACTAAGGAGGCGGCTCCGCGTGCTGAAGACTTCTGCCAGTCCTTGATGAACTCCGGCACCTGTCGCATGAGTTTGGTCATCGTGTCGATGACTGTGGTTTTGGCCTTCTTCAGCGACGCAGCCGTGGCGATTCCGCGACAGGCTCCAAACAGCGCATCAATTGAGATCCGCGCTTCATCGTACGCCTCCGTCCTCGTCAGGTTTGAGTCCTTTGTCCACTCAAAGCCGAGGCTTGCTGTGAAAGAGAGAGGTTCAGTTCCGTCAGAGAAAACATGCAAGATGGTCGGAGCAACGACGCGGAAAAATGCTTACGAAAGATAAGCTTGTCAATGGCTTCCGCCTCCGCTTCTAGGGCTTTGTTCTTGGCAATTATGGAGATCACGCGGCCTTGGCTTTTCTCCAGCTTGTCGATCAGTTCCGCCTTCTCACGGGCATGCTTCTCGGAGAGCTCCTTCCTCGCCTCCGTCTCTTTGCTTGAAGATTCTTTCATGAAGTTTTGGAGGGACTCGTTCTCCGCCTCAAGCACCTTGACCTTGGCGGATAGTTCATCAAGCGAGGAATGCTTGGCGCTTTCTTACGAAAGCAGAATTGAACATGTTATGCACCCTGAACAACTGTCAACACAAAAAAAAGTAAAGATCCGGATCTCGTACCTTGAAGTCGGGTCTCAAGCAGCTGGATAGCCTTTCGGCTATTTTCCGCGTGTTCGCGCAGTCCCTCGATCTCCTTGATTTGCTCCGGACGTGAATGCGCAAATCTTCGTGCAGTTTCCGCGTGGACTGAGAAGCAGCAGAGAGTTAGTCGGATATTAAAATCTGGGGGGCTGGCGAAGATTTCAAAGGCTTGGATAAACATTTCAAATTTCCGCCTAACAGTACATTTGGAGAAAGCATCGGCTAATACATGTTACACGGAACTATATCACCCAATGCTTGGGGGCTAGTATTACCTGCCGCACTTCCTTGTGCTTGGCGAAAAATTCCTTCAGGCTGTCCTCCAGTTCCGCGAGATAACCCACCTCCTCTTCCGGCTTCCCCCATACCTTATTCAGCATGGCGGAAACTTCCGCGTGACGCTCGGCGAGGGAAAGTTTTTGGAGGGATGGAGTTGGCTCGAGGCTGACTCGGGTCGCATTGGTAACTTGGAGGAGCTTGACCTTTTGCTCTTGCTCTTCCTCAGTAGGTCCCGCGAAAGCGGAACTTGGTTGATCTGGTGGAGGAGTGGGTGAGGAGGTCCCCTGGGCGGAGTCGCCATGGTGGGCGGTGGTCTTCGGAAGGTCATCAAGGTCAATGATGTCCTTCGGATCCGGCTTGTCGGCGGATGAAGCTTTAGGCGGAACTTCCACCTCAGGAGTGATAGGGAAGGAAGCCGGAGATGGTTTGGCCTTCTTCTTAACGACCCTTGGGGCCTTGGGAGGCTGGCTTCCGGAACTTCAGGAAAACATACAAATATAAGAGCGAGTGTTAAACCAGAACTTGGGTCTCGGAAGAAGACGCTTACCCGGAAGGCTTGAAAAAGTGCTGGATGGCAGGCTGCCCCTTGTTGCTGGTATTAATCAGCGCGAGGCGCTTCTTTTCCGCCTCAGCTTTCCGGGTAGCCGCGATGCTGAGCGTTTCGCGGGGGCGTTTCGCGTGAGGGCTGGAAGGGGCTGGCTTCTTCCTCTTCGCGGGACGTGGAGCTTCAGGAGCTTCCGCCTCTGACGTGGCTTCCGGATCCGCGTGGCCGGTGGATGGGACTCGGAGGAGAGTTCCGAGTTGATTTTCCTCAAGCGCCTCGAGCTAGTTCAAAGTTACACTTAGCCAAAAGTTTGAAGAAAAGCGATAAACCAAAGTCAAGACGACGTACCGCAGTTCCGGATCCCTCCGTGTGGATGTCTTTGTTGCATACGTGAACGTGGAGTTCACGTGGGATTTTGATGAGGACCCGGATCCTCTTGTCGATGGCGTCGGCGGAGAGATTATCCTTGGTGGCGCGCATCGGATCGTCGCGCCCTGTGTATTCAAACATCAGGCGGTCCCGATGTTGCGGCCGCTGGATCCGCTTCGTGAACCGGAGAGGGCTAGGTCTTTTCCCGTCAGCCCCTCCTCCGTAAGCTTGCAGATCCGCCTGACAGCGCGGGTCAGCTGAGGCGAGTCGGAGAAGTGGGGGCAGTGCGTCCATGACGGAAGCTCGGTGGCGGGGCAGTTCTTGAAAGGTGGTAGCTTCTTGTCGCTCGCGGGGTCGGAGGCGTCCTTCAGATAGAAGAAACCCCCAGACCAGTACCTCGCGGATTCGTGGCGGTCGGTCGGGGGGTAGACGCGGCCTGGGCGGATGATGAAGGTGACAGATCCGCAAGTCGCCAACTCGGAAGTTTGGCGGATCTTCTCCTTCTTCACAGAAAAGTAGTATTGGAAGAGAGAAAGCTCTGGGGTTACCCGGAGGTGGCCTTCGCAGAGAGCGACGTGGTTGCTGATGGCGAGCACGCTGTTCGGAGATATGTTGTGGGGTTGGAGTCCGTATGTCTTCAGAATCTCCCGGAAGAAATCCGAAGGCGGAAACGAAAATCCGCGCTCCACTAGTGCCTTCGTCAGCACCATCTCGTCGTCCCTTGGAGCCGGAGCTGGTTCATTCGGAACTGACCTCCAGCTTCCGGGTTGCAGGAAGCCTTCCGACTCGAGATTCTTTAATTCCATCTCGGTGGTGGTGCAGGGCCACCACTTCCCCTTAGCTTCGGAGTCGCGCTTCCGAGCTTTCGATTTCTTGGCAGCCTCTTCCGCCTGCTGCTCCGTCTGACCCGCCCCGGAGGTTTTTTCCGGGTGAGCTGAGGTCCCCTCAGTCTCCTTGCCGGAATCCTTTGAAGGATCCAGCCTCACTGGAGCGAAGGGAGGAGGGGCGGAGGAGATTGGCGTCGCCATGATCGGTTCCGAGGTCGGAGGCGGAGTTGTTGAGGACATCTGAAGAAAAAGAGTTTGGCGGAAACTTTCCTCAGTCGGATCCCACATCGTCTTCCCCAGGTTCACCCCTACCAACTACGGCGCAAAAGTGAAGCTCGAAGCTTACCGTAATGGCGTGTGCGGCGGTTGGAGTTGCTGGCGGCGAGTTTTTCCGCGCGGTGGCTCGTCGGAGTTAAGAACACGAAGAACACTGCGGCGGAGGGCTCGCTCCGGCGATGCTCCGGTGACTTTCCGGCAGGTTTCGGCGCGGCGGAGGAAGGGCTCACGGGCGGCGCTCGGCAGAGAGGTGAGAAGGGGGTGAATGAGGGGTAAAGGGGTCGACGGCTGATATTTATAGGCTGAGGGGATAAGATTCGTGTTCCGCATCCTGTGGTCGGAACGCAAGCGTCGCGCCGTTGGATGCGTGACACGTGTCCCAAACCCTAGCGGTAAAAATGGCTAGAGATAAGTTACCGCGCGAATCGCGCGAAAATGGCGCCAGAATTGGCGGAACCGTTTGAGTCTTTTAAGATTCCGGGTAATTGCGTGAAGATAAGTTGGCTCTCGTTCGCGAGCAGGGAGTAACCCGGAAATGTTCTTTGGAACGTCGATGGATGAAGTCCCGCAGAATGAGAGCATTTTCCGGCTGTAAGTTGGAAAAAGAAGAAAATGCAAAGTTGGAGCTCTTCAAGTTTCTCCGCGTTGCCGACGATGCCGGAAACCTAAGGAGCAAGCATGGCGGAAACTGCAGGCGAAACTCGGAGAACTCTGGGGGCTACTGTTGTGGGTATACTTCATGGGTGTACCATCGACAGTGCCTAGATCCGGCAAGCCCGGGTGGCCCACAGACGGTGATGAGGCATGTGGCCCATCGGGCGGCCCAGTTGCTGTTGATCATGAAGGAAGAAGTCCAGCCCAGGATCAGCAGGCCGGATCCGTACCGACGTAGGAGTGACCCGGATCCATGGAGGCCCATGAGGGACCCGGATCCAGGACGACGAGTATGGAAGGCGGATCCGTGGCGTGCACGGCAAGATATTGTACCGTAGCTAGGTTATCTGTAATCCGGCTAGGACTCTCCATGTAAACCCTAGATCCGTGCGCCTTTATAAGCCGGATCCTGGGAGCCCTAGAGGCAACAACCACAACTCATTGTAACAACGCGAAAGCGCCCAGATAATTCCAGACAAGCAGCAGTAGGCCCTGTCATCGTGCAGGTGTTCCGAAGCTGGGTAACTCGCGTACCACCGTCCCGAGAGCACTCCGCCCTATGGCCCCTACTTCTTTTCCCCCTCGTGAGGATCCCTCCTCCGAGGAACCGTCGATTAGGCAACGACACTACCTCTCGTGGCACTGTTCCCTGACCGTGTGCAACGCTTCTAAAGACAGTCCTCCACAAGGCCCCTCAAATTCATGCTAGCCAAAAGATCAGTACTGTAGTGAAGATAGGCTCAAACGTGGCATCTTAAAGTCTTAATTTGAAATGTAGAATATGAGAATCAGATGAATAGACAAATCACAAAAATTCAATGTCATGACTAGTGGATTCCTATAGGAATCTAAAACACAAAAAATTGTACATCATATTTGTTCGGATGCTCTGCAAGGAATTTGGCAGGGATATGCCTCTTCACGAGAGGGAGAAAAGGATATAGTCGCGCATTGCATTGAACTTGTCAAAGAATCATAGTTTATGATTTTTGTTGATTCAAGAGATTTTCATAGGAAACTTAGAGGACTAATTAAAATCGTTACGATTCTATCCTATGTTTGTTGTTTGATTCGTAGAATGGAGCCTTGTTGGAGGGTTTTTTTTTGCACTACATTCTAAGAATTTTGCATCCACTTGAACCTCTTAGAAAGAATTGTATAATTTTCTTGCGACAGAAACAAACCGAAATCATATATCATTCATATGGAATCATGCGAATCAAAGATGTCCCAATCCTCCAAAAATTGAAGAAAATAAGATTATATTCTTATGAAGATAATTTCTCCTAACGGAGCAAACAAATTTGAAGTGTTGTCCATAATTCAGGGGAAGTTTAACTTTTTTTTAATCAAATCGACCATATGGAATCCAAGGGAAGTACCATTTGTTCTTATGAAAAAAAAAACATTTTGTTTTATCCCCCAAGAATTACATAGCTCTTTTTTAGCACATATCTAGCCCACACATTGCTTTTCTGTCCGATAATTCCGAGTATATTTTTATCCTTATATGTGCATAGCTGTCGCTAAAACAGGATTTTCGGATTCCATATGGTTGATTCGATAAGCTATATGGTTCTTTCACATCTTGACAGCAAGGACAAAGAGACAAAGAAGAACAACTTCCTTTCCTGATGGAAAGGGTGGAAGAACTCATGGACAGTGACAAAAAGAAAATGTGAACAGGAATGATTAATACCTAAGAGTTGTGCTAGTTGATAGCTAAGTGATGTTCGGAGAGTATTAGAGCGATGGAACTAGCTGAGGTTAATCTTGGCGTAAAGCTGTTGCCTACTACTTGGCCTGTAGATTTTGAGTTAATTATATGTGTTGTCTCTGATTAAAAAGGAGGGTGTCCTTTCCAAGAGCAGGCCTCCTGATCCAGAAAACGATTTTGTTCTGGCTGGATCTCTCTCGGGATCGACAGCAACGGTTCCGGGCCATTTTTAATCCCACCCGGGTCGTTGTCCGCAGTCGGCTTTGCTCCCTTTCGCGTGCTCACAAAAAAGAAGAGATGTGAGGGGGATGAACGAACTGGCCCTTGTAGCCGTTGGTAATGGTATACTTTGGCCTGGTCAATTAGTGCGCGTTTCTCGTGTAACTCCCGTTTACCATTTCCAGTGCATGCAACTGTCTTTTTCTTTTCCTTTTACCACCACTCCTACTGCCACTTCTTCAGAGCATGTACAATGAAAAATGCTTAGAGATTAAAAAAATCAAATGGTTTTTGTTTAAACATGTGTATTTATACTATACATGTGCTTAACCTTCTACACAAATAAGCATTAGTGCTTAAGAAATTTTTTGGTTTATGTTCATGATCACTCCTCTAAGCACCTTGCATTGTACATGGTCTAAGAGTACTTCTTAATTAAGAGCAACTTTAGGAGATCCAGAATAAGTGCCTAAAGTGGATAACTCCAGCGGTTATACGGTTGTGGGCTCAATTTACGTCCTGAGCAAACCCCCGATAAATGATCAGCCAAAAAAAGTTATCCATAGTACCGATACCGGCTCATCCACACGCTATAGACCCAGTGGAGAGAGCTGAATCTGAGTTAACATCCCCATTTCACCCACCTCGCGCCGCCTCCTCCACCGCCCAGTGGCCGATCTTTTAGGACTCCGGATCCAAAACGATGGCACCCGCAGCGACAAGACATGGATGTCGCTACCAATCTGTCAACACCCGATTTTTTAAGTCCAGATGCCTATTATGCCATTCCTCGCAATCCCAGGAATATTGTTTTTGCGAGACATAATAGATTGATATCACAACACATCATTTATTACAACACATAATCGTCTTACAAATAAAGGATCACATGATCCAGTCTCATTACAATAATAGAAGTTCTATTTATCCATTACATAACACATAGCGGAAGCGAAATAGCGTAGTAGTAGTCCATCTATTCCACAGGCAACTGTTGACGTCAGGAGTGATCCTAGTTGTCGTAGACGTCCTGCTGTCCTTCTTCCGGGTTCTGGTACTCGTCTTCATAGTCTGGCCATTTGAATAGCCAGGGACACAGCCATGAGTACTTTAAAGTACTCACAAACTAATACTAAGGTAAACACTATCAACTATAGTAAGGGGGTTCTAAGCTCTAGTTTCATTTGCATAAAGCCAGTTTTATTTCATAAAACACTTTAATAATCAAAAACTCTTCATTTGCTTAACTAACTCAAGTGGGAACATTAGTGTCATTCCCACAACTCAGTGGTGATTCAAAGTCAAAGTCACCTTTCAATTCAAATCACAAGTCACCATTCATATTTTTAGAAAAATTCTGATGACGGAACAGTATGGCCTTTCCAACTGTCCATAACCGCGGACGCGGCTATTCGAATAGGTTAAACTCTGCAGAGGTTGTACACTTGTGCCACAACAATTGCAATAGTTCGTCAGGGGTAACTGGCCCTGATTTATCGTACGCAGTACGCGAACTACCAATCCTAACCTTTCATTTACATACTCTAGTATAGGCACCTCTCCCCATGAGCTTGGCCTCCCGGTGAAAACAAACCGTCGACCCGGGAACTGCACATGGCTTGGGTAGTACCTTCACCTCATTTCACGTCATTTCACATACAATGGAGGCAGCCTCGGTGATGACCCACAAGTATAGGGGGTGTACCGTAGTATCTTCGATAAGTAAGAATGTCGATCCCAACGAGGAGCAGAAGGTGTTGACAAGCAGTTTCGATGAAGGATTCACTGTAAATGCTCACAGACAAGTATTCAGGGGGTTTTGATGTAGCAGATGAATAAAGTACGAGTAAGTAAAGTGCGAGAGTAACAATTGCAGCGGGTGGCCCAATCCTTTTTAGCACAAAGGACAAGCCAGTTTGTTTACTTATAATGACCAAGCGTTCTCGAGGACACACGGGATTTTAGTCTAGTGCTTTCGCTACATACGGCTAATTAATCTTCATTGTTTTGATAAGTGTTGTGTGGGTGAACCTATGCTAATGTACCGCCCTTCCTAGGACTAATACATACTTGTGATTATACCCCTTGCAAGCATCCGCAACTACAGGAAAGTAATTAAGATAAATCTAACCACAGTCTTAAACTCTGAGATCCTGCTATCCCTCCTGCATCGATATACCAACGGGGGCTCAGGTTTCTGTCACTCCGGCAACCCCGCAATTGGCAAACGAGTACAAGATGCATTCCCCTAGGCCCATAAAGGTGAAGTGTCGTGTAGTCGACGTTCACACGACACCACTAGAAGAATAACACCACAACTTAAATATCATAACATTGAATATTACTCAACCATACTTCGCTACTAACATTTAGACTTCACCCATGTCCTCAAGAACTAAACGAACTACTCACGAGACATCATATGGAACATGATCAGAGGTGATATGATGGTGAATAACAATCTGAACATAAACCTTGGTTCAACGGTTTCACTCAATAGCATCAATAACTAGTAGAAATCAACACCGGGAGAGTTTCCCCTATCAAACAATCAAGATCAAACCCAAATTGTTACAGCGGTGACGAGGTGCAGCGGTGGAGACGATGGTGATGATGATGGAGATGATGATGATGGTGATGGAGATGATGTCCAGCTCGATGACGGTGACGATGGCGTCGATCTCCCCCTCCGGGAGGGAATTTCCCCGGCGGATCTCAGCCTGCCGGAGAGCTCTTTTCTCTCTGGTGTTCTCCGCCTCGCAGAGGCGGCTGTGTCTCTTCGCGACCTATCCCCTGGAGCTTAGGTTTTCGGGACGAAGGCGTACGCGAAGAAAAGGAGGCGAGAGGGGGCTGTGGGCCCCCTCCTCACAGGGCGGCGTGGCCAGGCCTTGGGCCGCGCCGGCCTATGAGGTGGGCCCACCTCGGGTCCCCTCGGCTCCCCCTTCTGGCTCCCTTCGTCTTCTGGAAAAATAGGATTTTTCATATAATTTCCGTCGACTGTTGATCTTCCGAAATATTGCATTCTGACGGCGCTTTTTCCAGCAGAATCCTGACTCCGGTGCGCGATCCTCCAATAATCATGAATCATGCAAAATAGATGAAATAACATAAGTATTATCCCCAAATATGAAATATATCAATGAATAACAGCAAATTACGATATAAAATAGTGATGCAAATTGGACGTATCAACTCCCCCCAAGCTTAGACTTCGCTTGTCCCCAAGCGAAACTGAACTCGGTAAAAAGGACCACATGTTTATGGAGTGAAGAGTCGATAAATAAAATACGGACAAGAAGCATCATATTCATTCACACAAGACATTCTAGTAAACAACATCCTCATATAATTCAACTTGAAACAAGTATAAGGTAATCACAAATAGAAGGTGCATAAGAAATCATAGTTGGTGATGGCAAACTTCGTTCTTGGTCAAAGAACAATTAACAGGTTATACTTATCTATCGAGCAGCGCTATTATGTAAAAGTTTATATGGCACAACTTGCATACTCAATCATAATAATCTCCTCATGATCATTGATAACTTTCAAAACTATATTCATTCAGATAAAACTTGTACTAAACAAGGAAGAGTAAAAGACATGATGAGGTAAATCACAATATAGTAGTTTGATCACAACAACTCAAATGCTTGCTTAAGATGGAGGGAAATAGGTTTACTGACTCAACATAAAGTAAAAGACGGGCCCTTCGCAGAGGGACGCAGGGATTAAATCATGTGCTAGAGCTTTTTCAGTTTTGAAATCATATAAGGAGAATGAAAGTAACATTTTGAGAGGTGTTTGTTGTTGTCAACGACTGGTAGCGGGTACTCTAACCCCCTTGCCAGACAAACCTTCAAAGAGCGGCTCCCATTTTATTTTTATTTTTGTGTGGCACTCCTTCCAACCTTTCTTTCACAAACCATGGCTAACCGAATCCTCGGGTGCCTGCCAACAATCTCATACCATGAAGGAGTGCCCTTTTATTTTAGTTTTATTATGATGACACTCCCCCCAACCTTTGCTTACACAAGCCATGGCTAACCGAATCCTTCGGGTGCCGTCCAACAATCACATACCATGGAGGAGTGTCTATTTAGGTTAATTAATTTGGGACTGGGAATCCCATTGCCAGCTCTTTTTGCAAAGTTATTGGATAAGTGGATGAAGCCACTAGTCCATTGGTGAAAGTTGCCCAACAAGATTGAAAGATAAAACACCACATACTTCCTCATGAGCTATAAAACATTGACACAAATAAGAGATAGTAAATTTTGAATTGTTTAAAGGTAGCACACGAAGTATTTACTTGGAATGGCAGGAAATACCATGTAGTAGGTAGTTATGGTGGACACAAATGACATAGGTTTGGGTTAAGGTTTGGATGCACGAGAAGTATTCCCTCTCAGTACAGGTCTTTGGCTAGCGAGGTTAATTAGCAAGCATAAGAGTCGAGGGAAACAAACAAATATACATGTGATAGAAACAATCATGCACCTTCCTTGTAAGCACAAACAATTTTAACTTCAGAATAATAAGCTATGAGCTAATCAAGAAAGGAAGACAATGAAACAACTACATGTATTTCTCTTTTCTACTTAAACCTCAAAGTGTTGTTGCTATTGACCAATGCTAAGTTTGCCAAAACCAAATAGATTTATTCAATGCTCCCAAAGTGATACCAATACTAATAACAAGATCAATCATATAATAAGGATTGCAAACTAAAATAAGATGTGCAATATGTAAATGATAAGACTTCTCATTAATATTCCATAACGATAACTCACACCAAGGGATACATAGACAATCAACTAAAGGAGAGATACTTCCACACTGCAACCCATTTTATATGATAACTTCCCTACTCATGATATGACACTACTTGATAGTAAAAAGTAAAAGGTAGTGATGATGTGATACCGCGGCACTCCCCCAAGCTTGGAACAAACCAAGGGGATGCCAATATTGATGATGAATTACTCCTTCGGCGATGGTGGTGATGAATTCCTCCCGCGCTTCTTACAGATCTCCTTCAGCTTCAGTTTCTCAGTTTGGCAATTCTGCACTAAGACTCGAAGAGATTCATTGTTATCTGAAGTTGGCGGTGGCGACCTCGTGATGGGAATCGAGTAATATTCCAGCATTCTAAGGAGATGGTAATTCTCCTCCTGGAGTATCTCCACTTCTCTTCTTAGAGCCCGGTATTGATCACAAAACTCATCGGTAGTCCGTAGAGCTTCTTCCAACACGGGGAAAGAGTCGAGGCTAAGAGCAGGTGGTAAGGGTCCCTGCAAGTTATGAGAAAAAGAACGTCGAGTGTCAACAGATCCCACCAAGATTTGCTTACTCCCAACGGCTTGTTGCTCTTGTTTTGATGACACCCTTTTCACTTCTTCCTCCGAAAGCCCCTTGCCCTTGTTGTTGGAGGCCATGGTGCTCCTAGATTTAAAACAAATCCTGGCAGAAACAGCTCGAAACAAAACACGTCGAAAAAACGATATACGGACCTCCAGGGGTCCGGGGGATTATATAGCAGGAATTTGTATGTAATAAGGAAAGTACCAGATCGAACCAGAGTCGAAAAGAGGCGGCCAGCTCATAGGGCGGCGCGGGCCAAGGCCTGGCCGCGCCGGCCTATGGGGGCACGCCCTCGTGCGTCTCCTCCACTCCGTTTCGATCTCGTAATTTTTCATATTTTCCAAAAACAGCAAAAACATTGTTTGGAAAGTAAATTGCGAACTTTTTATTACCAGTACTGTTACCTATTCAAAGTCGAGTTCTGGCGGACTGTCAATTTGACCTTTGATGAAGGCCTCCGGTGTTTCCACTCGAATAACATCAACATCTACATTGTAAGAATCACCTGAGATATAATGCTTGAGTCTTTGTCCATTCACCACTTGCGTGGCATTGCCTTGGAGAGAGCTAATTTTAATTGCTCCTGAACGATACACCTCCTCAACAACATATGGTCCTTCCCATTTCGAGAGTAATTTCCCTGCAAAGAATCTGAGACGAGACCGATACAATAGGACTTTATCCCCAATATTAAATTCTCTTTTGATAATCCTTCTATCATGCCATTTTTTAACTTTCTCTTTAAAGAGTTTAGCATTTTCATAAGCTTCACTTCTCCATTCATCTAGAGAACTCAATTGCAGCAACCTCTTATTACCAGCTAATTTAGGATCTTTATTTAATTCTCTAACAGCCCAATAGGCTTTGTGCTCTAGTTCTAAAGGTAAATGACAAGCTTTTCCATAAACCATTTTATAAGGTGACATTCCCATGGGATTTTTGTAAGCAGTTCTATAAGCCCATAGTGCTTTCTTCAGTTTACTAGCCCAATTCTTTCTAGTTTTATTAACAGTCTTTTGCAAGATAGATTTAATTTCTCTATTTGATAGTTCTACTTGCCCACTAGTTTGAGGATGATAAGCGGAAGCAATTCTATGATTAATACCATATTTAGCAAGAGTTTTTCTAAAACCACCATGAATAAAATGAGAACCTCCATCAGTCATAATATATCTAGGAACTCCAAATCTAGGAAAAATAATATCTAAAAGCATTCTTAAAGAGGTCTCACCATCAGCACTTTTTGTAGGTATGGCTTCCACCCATTTAGTAACATAATCAACAACAACAAGTATATGAGTGTTACCTTCTGAAGAGGGAAAAGGTCCCATGAAGTCAAATCCCCAACAATCAAACGGTTCAATAACAAGAGTATAATTCATAGGCATTTCATTGCGTCTGGAGATATTACCAACCCTTTGACATTCATCACAAGATAAAATAAACTTCTTGCATCTTTGAAGAGAGTTGGCCAATAAAAACCTGATTGTAGAACCTTTTGCGCGGTTCTATCTCCGGCGTGATGTCCTCCATAAGCACTACCATGACATTTACTTAATATCTCTTGCTGTTCATATTCGGGAACACATCTTCGCAGAATACCATCCACTCCTTCTTTATATAAGTGTGGGTCATCCCAGAAATAATGCCTCAAGTCATAAAAGAATTTCCTCCTTTGCTGGGCTGAAAAGGTTGGAGGCAAGTACTTGGAAACAATAAAGTTAGCATAATCAGCATACCAAGGACTGTCTCGCGAGCTCACCTTTATTACAGCCAATTGTTCATTTGGAAAACTATCATTAACAGGAACATGATCATAAGCAATATTTTCCAATCTAGACAAGTTATCGGCAACAGGATTATCAGCACCTTTCCTATCTACAATATGTAAATCAAATTCTTGCAACAGAAGTACCCATCTAATAAGCCTTGGCTTAGCATCTTTCTTTTGCATAAGGTATCTGATTGCATCATGATCAGTATGTATAGTAACTTTTGAATCAACAATATAAGATCTAAACTTATCACAAGCAAAGACTACAGCTAACAATTCTTTTTCAGTAGTAGCATAATTTCTTTGAGCAGCATCAAGGGTTTTACTAGCATAATGAATAACATTCAATTTTTTATTTACTCGCTGTCCAAGAACAGCGCCTACAGCAAAATCACTAGCATCACACATTATTTCAAATGGTAAGTTCCAATCAGGAGGTTCAACTATAGGAGCAGTTGTTAAGGCTTTCTTTAGAGTTTCAAAAGCTTCCTTACAATCATCATCAAAAACAAAAGGTACATCTTTTTGAAGAAGATTAGTAAGAGGCTTTGAAATCTTGGAGAAGTCTTTAATAAACCTCCTATAAAACCCAGCATGACCAAGAACACTACGAATACCTTTAACATCCCTAGGATAGGGCATCTTCTCAATTGCTTCAACTTTAGCTCTATCAACTTCAATACCTCTCTCGGAAATTTTATGTCCCAATACAATTCCTTCATTAACCATAAAGTGGCATTTCTCCCAATTAAGAACAAGGTTAGTTTCTTCACATCTCTGCAAAACTTTATCAAGGTTCCGCAAGCAATTATCAAAAGAATTCCCATAGACAGAAAAATCATCCATGAATACCTCTACAATACTCTCGCAAAAGCCATGAAAAATAGCAGACATGCATCTTTGAAAAGTAGCAGGAGCATTACATAAACCAAAAGGCATACGTCTATAAGCATAAGTTCCATAGGGACAAGTGAAAGTGGTTTTCTCTTGATCCTTAGTTTTAACAGCAATTTGTGAAAACCCAGAATAACCATCAAGAAAGCAAAAATGAGTATTTTTAGATAACCTTTCTAACATTTGATCAATAAAAGGCAAAGGGTAATGATCTTTTTTAGTAACCTTATTAACTTTACGATAATCAATGCACATTCTATATCCTACAACTACTCTTTGAGGTATGAGCTCATCATTATCATTAGGCACAACAGTCATTCCTCCTTTCTTAGGAACACAATGCACAGGACTAACCCATCTACTATCAGCAATAGGATATATAATACCAGCTTCAAGAAGTCTTAATACCTCATTTCTTACCACATCCTTCATCTTAGGAATTAGACGACGCTGAGGTTCAACAACAGGTTTCGCATCATCTTCCATATTAATGGCGTGTTGGCAAATAGAGGGAGAAATCCCCTTCAAGTCATCAAGAGTGTAGCCAATAGCACCTTGGTGTTTCTTCAATATTTCTAATAACCTTTCTTCTTCAAACTCTGAAAGCTTAGAACTAATAATAACAGGATATATTTTCTTATCATCAATATGAGCATATTTAAGATTATCAGGTAATGGTTTTAAATCAAAAACAGGATCTTCCTTTGGTGGCGGTGTTGTACCCAGATCTTCTACCGGTAAATCATGCTTAAGAATAGGTTGACGAAGGAAAATTTCATCAAGCTCATCTCTTTCTTCCCTAAAAACTTCACTCTCGCTATTCTCCAAATGTTGCTGCAAAGGATTATTAGGAGCAAGAGCACTAGATGCACACTGTTCAACTCTAAAATCATTATTAGACAAATCAGCTTTACAAGGAGTTTTGGTAAATTTAAAGAAGTTAAACTCATAAGATTCACCAGCAAATTTAGTCAAAATTTTCTCTTTCTTTGCAATCTATAATAGCTCCACAAGTATTCAGAAAAGGTCTACCAAAAATGATTGGACAATATTTACTAGCAGCAGAACCAAGTACCAAAAAGTCAGCAGGATATTTAATCTTACCGCATAGAACTTCCACATCTCGAACAATACCAATTGGAGAGATAGTTTCTCTATTAGCCAGCCGAATAACCACATCAATATCTTCAAGTTCACAAGAACCAATTTTGTGCATAATCTCCGTGTAAAGCTCATAAGGAATAGCACTAATACTTGCACCAATATCACATAAACCATAATAACAATGATCTCCAATTCTAACAGATAACATAGGAACACTTGCTTTCTTAGACTTATTAGGATGTGAAACAATATTAGAAGCATCTTCACAGAAAATAATATGACCATCCTCCACATTTTCAGTCACAAGATCTTTAACTATTGCAACAGCAGGTTCAACTTTTATTTGTTCTTCAGGTTCTATAGGTTTCTTTTCACTTTTATGAACCGCACTATTTATAACAGAGTACTCCTTCATTTTAGCAGGGAAAGGAGTTTTTTCAATATAAGCTTCAGGAATAACATGATCAACAGTTTCAACTACAACGCATTTATTAATAGATGAATCAATTTTATCTTTATACGGTTCATGATACTTATCAAAATTCTTCTTACACAAATCATAATGAGAGGCAAAAGCTTTATAAAGATTTGCAGCAACTTGAGAATCAAGGCCATAAGTAGCACTCATATTACGAAATTTATCAGTATCCATAAAAGCTTCAGTGCATTTATAATCATAATTTATACCTGATTCTCTATCTTTGTCGTTCTCCCATCCTTCAGAATTTTCCTGGATCCGATTAAGAAGGTCCCTTTTAAACTCTTCTTTGTTGCATGTAAATGATCCAGAACAAGAAGTATCCAGCAAGGTCTTGTCTTCAAAAGAAAGTCTTGCATAGAAATTATCAATAATAACATTACCAGGAAGCTCATGAATGGGGCATTTGAGCATTAAAGACTTCAATCTCCCCCACGCTTGGGCAATACTCTCTCCATCATGAGGCCAAAAATTATATATGCGGTTCCGATCTTTGTGAATTTCACTTGGAGGATAGAACTTAGAATAAAACCGGGGCACAATATCATTCCATTCAAGAGAATCCCCATTATCCAGTAATTTATACCAATGCGCCGCTTTACCAGACAACGATATAGAGAATAGTTTCTTCCTCACTTCATCCATAGCAATACCTGCACACTTGAATAAACCGCATAATTCATGTAAGAACAGTAAATGATCTCCAGGGTGGATAGTTCCATCCCCTGTATAACGGTTATCCACTACACGTTCAATAATTTTCATAGGTATTTTGTATGGTATTTCTTCCTCACCTGGCGCCTCATCCACTACCTTTGCAGTAGTAGTAGATTTTCCAAATAAAAACTCAAGAGAAGATCTCTCCATAATGAATTATGGCAGCAGGCAGAAATAAAATCAGCACAAACAGTAGAAATTTCCCTTAACAATTCCACTTACCAATAGCGCTTCACTCCCTAGCAACGGTGCCAGAAAATAGTATTGATGACCCACAAGTATAGGGGGTGTATCGTAGTATCTTCGATAAGTAAGAATGTCGATCCCAACGAGGAGCAGAAGGTGTTGACAAGCAGTTTCGATGAAGGATTCACTGTAAATGCTCACAGACAAGTATTCAGGGGGTTTTGATGTAGCAGATGAATAAAGTACGAGTAAGTAAAGTGCGAGAGTAACAATTGCCACTACAAGAAAAGTTCCGATAGACAACGTCTCAAAATCGTCCGCTAAGGGGTATTTTTCGTCGCCTATGGGCCTAACCCGACGATATGGGTTCTGTTGTCGAAACTGCGTCAGGCAAAGTCCTACCACGTATTTTTCGGTCCGTCGCGCTTGGGTGCCCTTCCGCCACGGAAAATCGGACCGTTGCAGAAGTGTTTCCGGGAGCCCGTTGACTGCTGACGTCATGCAAACTGCCACGTGGCAGACACCGTTAACTAGCAGTTAACGGCGTTAACCGCTGAAACCCCGTGGTAGATGGTAGGCCCACACGAGGCCTGCCACGTCTTAAGCGGGCCGGCCCATTAAGTTTGCGGGCCGGGCCAGCTGACTTAGTTTGACCGGTCAACTATATAGCTGGGTTGGTCCATTAGTTACGTGGGCCAGGCCTAACCTCTAAGGTTGACTGGTCAAAACATTAATGGGCCGGCCCACTAAGCATGTGGGCCGGGCCGAATGCACTCGTTTGACCGGTCAACAGGCAAAAGGGCCGGCCCACAAAACATGTGGGACCCACTTTCATGTTATCGGGCTGGCCCATTTACCAAGTGCGGTCCACCTTAAAGCAAGTGGGCCGGCCCAAGAAGTTATTGGGCCGGCCCAATTAGCACGTGGGTCCCACTTTCCTGCTAATCGGGCCGGCCCATTTAGTGCGTGGGGTCCACATTAGATCAAATGGGCCGGCCCACCAAGCCAGTGGGCCGGGCCAAAAGCACAGGTGGATCCCACTTTCCTGTTAATGGGCCAGCCCATTTAGTATGTGGGGTCCACCATATAGCAAGTGGGCCGGCCCAACAAGATAGCGGGCCGGGCCAAAAACACAGGTGGGTCCCACTTTCCAGTTAAAGGGCCGGCCCATTTAGTATGTGGGGTCCACCATATAGCAAGTGGGCCGGCCCAACAAGCTAGTGTGCCGGGCCAAAAGCACAGGTGGGTCCCACTTTCCAGTTAAAGAGCCAGCCCATTTAGTATGTGGGGTCCACCATATAGCCAGTGGGCCGGCCCAACACGCTAGTGGGCCGGGCCAAAAACGCAGGTGGGTCCCACTTTCCGCTTAAAGGGCCGGCCCGTTTAGTATGTGGGGTCCATCATGTAGCAAGTGGGCCGGCCCAACAAGACAGTGGGCCGGGCCAAAAGCATAGGTGGGTCCCACTTTCCTGTTAACGGGCCGGCCTAGTAAGTAAGTGAGCCGGCCCAAAATGAAAGTGGGTCCCACACTACTGTTAATGGGCCGGCCCAATATGTTATAGGGCCCTGGTTGTTTGACTAGTCAACTTGCATTAAATTTCATGAGCCTAGAATCTGATATCAATGATACACACAATTACATACACAAATAAAATAACTAGGAAAATTACAAGGCAATTAATGTGCCCAAATAAAAAAAATTACATAGAATCATTGAGGACTTCTATTAGCATCATCAATAACACGTTGACATTTGGCAATCGCCTTGATTGAATCTTGTGTACTCTTGGTCAACATATCAGCTACAGACCTTAAAGCAGCAATACCATGTCTTTTATAAAGTACAGCCTTGAGATGTTCACTGTTTGATGAAAAGAATGGTCTAGGTTGACGGCTATGAGAGGATGCATCGTAACAAAGATCGAGAACTTTTTGTGGGCCTCTCTTCTAATGAAGATTGCTTCATCGAAGCGCATTACGATAATAATGCAAAAAGAGTTAAACGATGAACTATGCAAACATGTATTAAGCATTGTCGATATGAGATAGTCACAAGTACTAAGCGTAGACTTACATTATATCGTTGCATAGGCTCACGCCGGAACCTTTTTTGCGCTCTATCTTCTACTAAGGACTTCTTCATTACAACTGCATTCTAGTAATATTGCAAACATAGTTACAACAGTGAACTATTCAAACATTTATTATGCAATGTAGATATAAGATAATAACAAGTTGCATAAATAAGACAATGTATGGAACTTGTACTAAGCAGACTTACATCATAATGTTTCACAGGGTCGCTTTGGCGACTATCTTCTAATGATGACTGCTTCACTAAAACTGCATTCTGGTAATATTGCAAAAATAGTTACAACAATTAACTATTCAAACATGTATTACGCAATGTACAGATCAGATAACAGCATGTAGCAGAACATACTGGCTCGCTGCAGGTCCTTCTCTTGCGTGCACTAGTCGTGGTCAACATGCCTGTCATTTTAGGTTCAGCCATCAAGTGAAATGCTAATCCTCCTGCTCCATTGTCCTTAATCTGTGTTTAGATATCACATTTAAGACCAAGTCAGCTGGTTTCAAATAACAAAAAACTTGAGCTGCCAAATGAATAAGCCAATATTTACCAGATATCAGATTAAAACCAACTAGATGTTGCTTTGCATGAGATACGAATTTCAGACATTCAGATTTAGAGTAGGGTAATGCCAAGGTTTTCCACATAAAGTAAACTGGCATTAAGAATGACCAAATGTCAGGTTCAAATCACCTTCACAGTTGCTCCAAGACAAGCATATCAAATAGGCAGAAACATAGTAAAGCATGGATGGCATTGCTATGGCAGGGTTCCAAGTGTTTATCTCTTGCATAAGGAACAATGCATATAGGTTATAGATAATAACGGAAGTAAACTGCCAAAGTTACCAACCAAGAACTCAGATTCCAACCTTCCCTAGCGTCCCCGCTGTTAATGTTGGATATTCTAATAAGTGGTTCGCATGATCAATCCCTAGGAAAAATAACATTGACAAGTTAGTCTACGATAATACAAAGACCAGACATGCACGCAGCAATAACTATACAAGCTGTGCGACAGGAGCATTCATGGAAAAAAATAGCTATAAGCTAAAGACGAGGTATAAGAGCAAGCAGATTGGAAATGCACATAGCATGATTATAAAAGTAGTAAAAGAATAGCAGACACGAGAAAACAGCTAGCGGCTAGTGGTGAGCTAATGACGTGGTATAAGAACAACCAGATTGGAAATGCCCATAGCATGACTATAAAAGGAATAGCATGCAGTACAAAAACAGTGGCAGCAAATGAATGGGTCCCCTATAAATATGTGGATGCACACACGTGTCAGTAGAATGAACAGGATGGTAGCGACCGGATAATGCTTTGGTACTGTACAATATTTAAACGAACTTCATGCGAAGTAACACATCAAGAAATTTAATGGCATATGAGATCTGCAAATAACTACACAAAACATGGCTAAAGAAACACCGCGATCTAACGGGCCAGCGTACTAACCAAGCTGCGGCGGGGTGGACGGGGGCGGCAACTTGCATTCCAGCGGCGGCGAACGCGGGAGACGATGAGTCGACCCTGTTTCAGTAGAAGCGGGCGTTAGTGAAGCAGATCTGGTTGGCTGGCAAGGGATTCGGTGAAGTTGATACAGCCGCTGCGCCGTGGTAGTCGGTGGAATAGATCGGCTTCTGTGGAGGGGGGGCGCGGTGAAGTAGTCACGGTTCCGTTGGAGAGGATCCGGTGCGTCGACAGGAAAGGCGTTGATTGCTACGCTGTGGATGAGGTCGGCGGTGAAGCAGATCCGTCGGTGGCGAGGTCGGCGGTGAAGCAGATCCGTCGGTGGCGAGGGCGGCGGGGGAGCGGATCAGGTGGGTGGACAGCCAACACGATCAAGGCTACGCTGTGGAGGAGTATGCCGGCGGCGAAGCAGATCTAGTACTGTAGAGAGTCAGAGCTTTGGCGTGTGAGAGTATTTTTGAGCTAATGGGGCGAATGGTTGGTGGGTGGGTGTGGGCCTGTGGGGAGGGTTCGGGATCTAGGCAAGATATTTCATTGTTACCGAATGAGCCCTCCATGGTCGGTGGGTTGTAGCTTCCAGACCAGGGTTAAAAGGGTAAAACTGGTCACGAGATTTTCGAATGGATGCGGTGGGATGATTTGGCGCGCGGCCGAAATTTTCAGTTTCAAGCTACGAGCAGAACGACAAAAATAATGTTCTTCCCCAGGGAGCTCTCATTTCTTCCTCTTCTCTTTCTCTCTCGAGTCTCTCCCACTCCCCTGGCTCCTCTCCCCCTTCTCTCTGGCAGCCTCGCCGGCCGGAGACGAGGCCGACTTCTCTCTGTATATCGTACACCCTCCAAACTAAATTAATTGATTCAACTTTCCTTAGACGTGTATGTATCTCGAGTAAAAACACGTGTGGATACATCCATATTTAGATAAGCAAAGTTGAGTCAGTTAATTTGGATCCGAGGGAGTTCATATTGTTGTAAGCTTAGATCTAGTGTTTCCCATGAGCAGAATGGCGCAATGGAGTCGGGGATCTCGTCATCGGCTTCAGATCTGGCCTACGGTGAATCTGGCGGATCTTGCCGGCCAAACCCCGATCTGGTGCCATCAAGGTGATGGCACTAACGGTGAGGCTTGCTTTGGTCAGTGCTTCAGATCTGGTCAATGGGGAAGTCAAGCTGCTAACGTTCACAAGCTCGGGGCATACGACGGCGTCATCCGTCTTGCCCGTGAACATCTTGGCCTTTCAGCGGCCCTTCTCAGATTCAATGTGCCGTTGCTGAGGCCCTTCTTCTCCTTCGTCCTGGCGACTACCGGCGACACCGTCCCAAGTGGTGCGTCCCCGGCGATGGAGTTGCTGGAAAGGATGCGGAGCAGAGATCTGATGTGCGGTCCAGAAGGACTCGATTGATTTTCTTCTATATATTTTGGGGTCCTTTTTGTAAAGTTGCAGGTCCTATTAGTTATTGTCTAGTTCTCTTGGACCTCTATGTAAGTTTTTGGACTAGTTTCCATTTGCACCAATAAACTTGAATTTTGACAAGTTCACGGGAAAAAAATTCCATTGCACATATGGCCTATCATGTATGAACATTCTTGAGTTTTAAACTATATGTAATGGCCATCACTTGCGCAAGGGGCTCGTCTAGTGCGCACTAGTTTCCATTAGCACCGATAAATTTGAATCTTGACAAGTTCTTGGAAGAAAATATTGATTCACATATAGCCTATCATGTATGAACATTATTTGGATTCAAACTATACATAGATGGCCAACACGTGTAAGAGGGGGTCCTCTAATGTGCACTAGTTTCCATTAGCACTGATAAATTTGAATCTTTACAAGTTCTCGAAAAAAATTTGCTTCACACATATGCCCTATCATGTATGAACATTATTGGGATTCATATTATATATAGATGGCCAACACTTGTGCAAGGGGTCCTCTAATTCTTGGGGATTTCAATCTATCTATCTCTCTCGATCTATCGTTGGTGGCCAGAACAACACACATATGCATGCACTTTATGCGCAAAGGCGCGGGTGCCTCTAATAATTCATGTGTGTGCGTATATTTGAACATATTCTTGGGGATTTCAATCTCTATCTCTCGATCTATATATCGTTGGTGGACAAGAAACACACTTATATATATACGCATGCACTTTATGCGCAAAGGCGCGGGTGCCTCTCATAATGTGTGTGTGCACTCGATCGATGATCCCTAAACCTTAAACCCTAAAACCCTAATCCCTAATTATACCCTAAACATACACCCTAAACACTAAACCCTAGACCCTAAACCCTAAACACTACTCCATATACCCTAAACCCTAAACACTAGACCCTAAACCCTAAACCCAAACCCTTGACCCTGAACCCTAAACCCTAAACCATATACCCTAAATATATTTCAATCTCTCTCTAGATCTATATATCTTTGGTGGCCAAGAAACTTACTTATATATATATATACGCATTCACTTTATGCGCAAAGGCGTGGGTGCCTCTAATAATTAATGTGTGTGTGCACTCGATCGATGATCCCTAAACCTTAAACCCTAAAACCCTAATCCCTAATTATACCCTAACCGTACACCCTAAACACCCTAAACACTAAACCCTAAACCCTAGACCTTAAACCCTAAACCCTAAACACTAAACCCTAAACCCTAACCCTAGACCCTAAACCCTAAACACGTACTAAACCCTAAACCCTAAACCCTAGACCCTAAACCCTAATTAACCCTAACCCTAACCCTAAAACCCTAGCTAGCTAACCCTAAAACCTAAACCCTAATTGACAAATATACATCAGACATGCAGGAGTAGGGGTTTTACCTCCACCGCGAGGGCCCTGAACCTGGGTACATCACCGTGTGCTGTGTACCAATCCCGCATCCGGATACCGTCGACGCCCATACAGGTACCACCTAACTTTAGCTACCCCGTAGCATATGTCATGACGATACCACGACAACAGGGCCACGCGGCCTGGGTGGGGCCCGCATTGCCCTATGGTGTGGGGCCCTTGTGCCTCCACCGACGCTGCCCTTCCGCCTATTTATTCCCTCCGTCGCGAAAACCCTATTACCGAGAGCCACGATACGAAAAACCTTCCAGAGATGCAGCCGCCGCCAATCCCATCTCGGGGGATTCAGGAGATCGCCTCCGGCACCCTGCCGGAGAGGGGAATCATCTCCCGGAGGACTCTTCATCACCATGATCGCCTCCGGATTGATGTGTGAGTAGTTCCTCACTGGACTATGGGTCCATAGCAGTAGCTAGATGGTTGTCTTCTCCTCTTGTGCTATCATGTTTAGATCTTGTGAGCTGCCTATCATGATCAAGATCATCTATTTGTAATGCTACATGTTGTGTTTGTTGGGATCCGATGAATATGGAATACTATGTCAAGTTGATTATCAATCTATCATACATGTGTTGTTTATGTTCTTGCATGCTCTCCGTTGCTAGTAGAGGCTCTGGCCAAGTTGATACTTGTAACTCCAAGAGGGAGTATTTATGCTCGATAGTGGGTTCATGCCTCCATTGAATCTGGGACAGTGACAGAAAGTTCTAAGGTTGTGGATGTGCTGTTGCCACTAGGGATAAAACATCAATGCTTTGTCTAAGGATATTTGTTTTGATTACATTACGCACCATACTTGATGCAATTGTCTGTTGTTTGCAACTTAATACTGGAAGGGGTGCGGATGCTAACCCGAAGGTGGACTTTTTAGGCATAGATGCATGCTGGATAGCGGTCTATGTACTTTGTCGTAATTCCCTGATTAAATCTCATAGTAGTCATCGTGATATGTATGTGCATTGTTATGCCCTCTCTATTTGTCAATTCCCCAACTGTAATTTGTTCACCCAACATGCTATTTCTTATTGGAGAGACACCACTAGTGAACTGTGTGGACCCCGGTCCATTCTTTTACATCTGAATACAATCTACTGCAAACATTGTTCTTTACTTATCTTCGCAAACAAACATCATCTTCCACACTATACATTTAATCCTTTGTTTACAGCAAGCCGGTGAGATTGACAACCTCACTGTTAAGTTGGGGCAAAGTATTTTGATTGTGTTGTGCAGGTTCCACGTTGGCGCCGGAATCCCTGGTGTTGCGCCGCACTACACTCCGTCACCAACAACCTTCACGTGTTCCTTGACTCCTACTGGTTCGATAACCTTGGTTTCTTACTGAGGGAAAACTTGCTGCTGTACGCATCACACCTTCCTCTTGGGATTTCCCAGCGGGCGTGTGCTTGACGCGTCATCAAGACTGTTTTCTGGCGCCGTTGCCGGGGAGATCAAGACACGCTGCAAGGGGAGTCTTCCACTTCCAATCTCTTTACTTTGTTTTTGTCTTGCTTTATTTTTTTGGGATTTCTATTTTCGTGCCCTCGGTTCCTTAGTTGTGCTCAGTTTTCCCCAGCCCCTTAGTTTTTCCTCACTTTTCCCCAAGTCCTTGTTTGAAACCCGCAGAAGCAGCTCAGACGGCAGGATTCCCGTTAAGTTGACCGTTCCGTGCTGTGCTGACGTGTGGGGCCGCGTCGTGTGGGCCCTCGTCACATGCAGCTGGTAGAAAGGGACCGCGTGGGACAGGACGAGATAGCATTTGGTTGCACGTGAGCAGGAGCTCACTTTTGTCTCTCTCGGCCCAAATTGGCATTTTCCCTTTTAAGAGCACCTTTTCCCCTCTTTCTCTCTCTGTCTTTTTCACCAAATTAGTATCAAATCTAGAGAAGCTTCTCTATTTCTGCCTTTTGACCCTCGTTTTTTGCCCAATATGGCAGCAAATCTAGAAGCTAGTATATGATAAATTCACAGCAGCATAATCAGAAAACGTATAATACATAAACTGCATACAGCAGCCAAAAGCAGCCAATAACATTGTTAATGTTCACGACAAACTAAGATGAAAAAAAATACAAGACGCACGCAATGTATGGCCAGCTAGAAGATTCCTCATTGCTCATATATTTCTTCGTCGTCCCATCCGTGCATTATCCCAAGGAAATATTCATTGAACTCCTTCCGTCTGCAGTATGCGGCCAATACATCCTCCAGACGGTATGGCCTGTGTTCATTTCTCAGACCGTAGTTTCCCATTCTATTCACATATCGTGGCCACTCATCCCAGGCCTTTGTATCATGAATGTACTCTCTGATATAACCCAAATCGGCGTAGTAGATGCAGCCAGGTAGAAGTGTCGGGTGCACTGTGGTGTCGATGGAGATACACCGGATATAATGCATGAAGAAGGCATGACTGCCAATGTTACTGACCGGATGGAGAGAGCGGCTCTGAGTGTCCACACGGTACACCTACGGTTGGTCCTCCAAAAGCATGTTGTCCAACAACACAAGCAGCAGATCACCATCCGACTTCACAAGATAGAACTTGTCATTTCCAAGTTGTGGAAATGAAATTAGTGTCTCCATCTTGACAGTGCTCGCACGCTGCTGCAACTGTACATTGGTGCACACTATTCTTCCGGACTCAAAATTATCCACAGCTATTGCATACAGTTCACCATTGAACGGGGTAATGCAACGCAAACTATGGTTCTCCATCGAAAAACTACCATCTCCCCAATCTTCATATATATCCTTAGTTGGAGTGCTCTCATCGACCCAACTAATTTCGTTCGGGTAATGTGAGCAAACTAAGACCATAGTCAGGGATTTGATCACAGCGACTGAATTCACAAAAACAGATGGCATCTGCGCCTCAAACATAGTGTTCGATGCCTTTGTGAGTGGGTTCAGAAGCCGTATCTTGTGCGGCGAGTTCTTCTGGGCAAGCACGATGACACCACGGCAAAAGCCGACGAAGTAGTATCTAAAATATATTGATGAAGATAACATTCAACACTAAGATTGAAAATAAGAATATATTAACCCTATAGATATGGAGAAATTTGGAGGAATTTGAACCTTGCACGAACTTCCGATAGATCTATGGTGACGTAGCGGGATGTGCCGAGTTGGAGGAAGGTGAACTCAGCGGCGCGTGGAAGGGCGTGGTCTACCATGATCCATTCGTGCAGGTGCACGTCGGGCTCAGGTAAACCTGAGCGCCAATTTCTACAGACTTGCCTCATAGTAGAGTAGGCGTCCACGTACTCCTCATTCGCATGTAAGCATTCGCCGATCTTGTGAAGTGGTCCGTCACCCACGAGAGAGGCCCAGCTCACGGAGGCGCCACGCTTGGATGCGCCGCCCTCGGAGGCGACGGGCTCGGCGGCGACGGGCTTCGAGGCGAAGGGCTCGGCGGCGACGGGCTCGGAGGCGACGGGCTCGGCGGCGACGGGCTCGGATGCGACAGGCTCAGATGCGACGGGCTCGGCGGCGACGGGCTCGGATGCGACGGGCTCGGGGGCGACGGGCTCGGATGCGACGGGCTCGGGGGCGATGGCCGCCGGCGCATTCTTCTTCTCCATCGCCGGCAGGGCTCGTACGGCGGTTGGGGTTTTTCCTTTGATTTGGAGAAGTTGATGGGACGTGAGAGGCGTGGTTTCATGCGTGAGCGAGAATGAGACGTACTGTGTGCAGAGGGAGGGAGAGAGGGGCTTACGCGTCCTAAATGCGACCCGCGTCCACTAGTGCACGTTTGCACCGCGACACGCGTCAACAATGGCACGTCTTCCACTTCTGCACCGCAACACGTCCTCGAGTCTAACCTTGGAAATTTAGATATACTCAGGTATACCCTCGAGTCATATACTAGCATTTTTTGTGTGCTCAGTTTTCCCCTGGGTGCTAATACTGGCTAGTGCAATATACTCAGTTTTACCCTCAAGTGGCTGGTCAACAGAGAGTCAACAAATGGGATTAACCAGTTAAATGAGTTATTTAATGTGCAAAAAATTACGAAAAAGAGTGGCACTTACTCATGGAGTCTTTACCACAAGTTGCCACTTCTCAAATCATAGATAAATCGTAGATAAATCAAGTTTTACCACAAATTGCCACTTCTCAAATCACCTAGTAGCTATGAAGGTGCATGATTTTCCACAATAAGCCCTACCCAAAACAGCTTTCCCCAAAACATACTTTGTCTGAATGAGGCCATAATTTTCACACTCATGTATATTTGTATTGCAAATAGTTTGAGGTAGGCCAAGATGGGTTTCATTGTACAAAACACGCATTTTTCATTTTTTTAATCTCATATTTGAATTCCTTAGTCTGTTTACTACTCACTTGCCCTTGGTTTCTTGATACTACTCAGTTTTGCCCTCTCCCTTCACAAATTCTCACAGACGCCCAACATTGCCCTAATTGGTCTAGCCCATGTCACGCGGATCGTGCCCGCCGACCGTTGATCGTATGATTTAACGGGCAGGATAACCCCTATCTCTCTCTAGTCGGGGCCACCATCCTCTCTCTCTCTGTCGGCGGTTAGCTTCCACCCTCTATGTATGCTAAAGGGCGGTTACCCAGTACGCTAAAGTTTGGTTTTCTGCATTATTTTTCACGAGATAAATTATAAACTCTTTTAGGTATTATTTTTCACGCAAAAATGATAAACCATCACCGATTTGTACTTTTCATGCAAAAAATGATACACCATCACCCATTTGTTGTAGCCATTACTTTTCACGCAAAAAATGATACACCATCACCAATTTATTGTAGCCATTACTTTCCACGCAAAAAATGATACACCATCACCCATTTCTTGTAGCCATTACTTTCCACACAAAAAATGATGAACAATCACCGATTTCTTGTAGCCATTACGGTAAAATGATAAACTATCATGAATTACCATTTCTTTTAGGCATTACTTTTCACGGTAAAATGATGAACAATCACCCATTTCTTGTAGCCATTACGGCAAAATGATAAACTATCATGAATTACCATTTGAAGGGATATCGGGATACTAAATTAGTGTCATAAATGCTACTACTTTTTCCTATATATGTGGTCAAAGTTTAAAGGGAAGTTTGACTAAACACAAAACCTAGATGACTACCCCCACAACGATCATGTCCTCCTTAGGCTGGCCATAGTGCTAGTATCTAAATAGATCTTGTACACACATTTTGTATTGAGATTCTACAAAACAATAAATTTAGAAGATTATGATATTACCCTATAATACCACCCACTATAGTGATAGTATCATAGGCAAATACCATATGCATGATACAACAATATGATACTATGCACTATGACTAGCCTTAATTTATTGTGTAAACCCCCACAAGGCCACAACGGTCACCTCCTCCTTAATTTATTGTGTAAACCCCTACAACGGTCATCTCTCCCTTATAAACACCCACAACGGCCATCCCTTGTGTCAATAGGTTCTGCCTCTCTCTTCTTCGTTCACATACACTTGATCCATTGCCATGGCTTCCACGTGGATTATCATCATTGCCACCACCACCGTCAACACTGCCATTGATCATAGAGGAGTTCTTCATCGTCATCTATGAAGATCCTTTGGTCAAGAAGGTACGTCCGCGTTCCCACATATATGATGCATGTGATTAATTATGGGGGCTACATGTATTTCGCCCTCCGTTTCGTTTCCAGACTATGTTACTATTGCATAATATCAGTGGCGGAGCTAATAACTAATAACCATGGTGCCAACACATATGGTGAAAATTTGCTATTTTGCAAATAAAACAAAAATTACCACCCTGCAGGTTGCACTTGCATCTGATCTGCCAGTGCATAATACCAGACACTATGATAGCCATAGACATCTTGCATGAAAATTCCACCTAAATTTTTCCATGAAAGAATTAGGCAATAAATGGACTCTATTAATATTACATGTACTACTACTCGGACGACGAAGATACTGACGATGAAAGCGACGACGACGTGAAGCCATGCATCCATCCCCTTTAGATAAGGGAATTATGACCAAGAATATATATGTAGCTTCATATGCATCGATTTAGAGATCTAGCTATATATTATGCATTTAAAAAATTATATCGCAATTTCCACCATGATTCGAGCACCACAGCCTCCAAACGATGCCGATATCGGCATGGTCAGAACGGCTATGCTCGCCGCCACTGCTAGGTCACCGTCGGGAAGCACCATGTTTAGCATAAGATTCACTTTAGATTAAGCTGCGAAAATAGTCACCTGCCATTGGCTGAGGCGGCCCCACAGAGCGGCTCTATATGATATTCTCTAAATAAATAGACGACCCCAGCGGTCATTGGCTGCGGAGGCCCCACAGAGCGGGAATATATAATTTTCTCTAAATAAATAGAAGACCCCACTGGTCATTGGCTGCGGCAGCCCCACAGAGCGGTAATATATGTCTTTTCGTGAAAAATAGACGACCCCACTGGTCATTGGCTGCGGCAGCCACACAGAGCGGTTATATATGTATTTTCTTAAAAAATAGACGACCCCACTGGTCATTGGCTGCGCCTGCCCTATAGAGCGGCCCCATTTGTCATTGGCAGCACCGCGTATATAATCAGGAAATAAAACGGCCCACGCGTCAGCGACAAATGGATGGCTACCCGTCAGCACGAGACGGTCAGAGAGGCACTGCCCTCTGTGCAGCCCCACCTCGATCTGTGCAGCCCCACCCGTCAGAACGGTAACGGTAAGGCCTCTGATCTGACGGCAACCCTCCCGTCCGAGGGGTTTCAAACTAGAGGGAGGAGAAAACTGAGGAAAAGTTAAGAGGCTGGGGAAAACTGAGCACAACTAAGGAACCAGGGGCACGAAAATAGAAATCCCTTTTTTTCCCTATATATATAGGCCAACGACACTTAATTGCGCATCAAGCAGGCGACCAAATAATTAGCGCTGATAAATTAATTAACTTGAATCTTGACAAGTTCTCTCGAATGAAAACACATTTGATTAAGTTGCCTCATAATATATATACAATTAGTGTGCATGCGCGCATGGCATACCATGGACATATCATTCGTGCATATATATATCTCAATATATATCTGAACATATTCTTGGGGATATATATATATATTTCAATCTCTCTCTCGATCTATATATATCGTTGGTGGCCAAGAAACACACTTATTATATATATACGCATGCACTTTATGCGCAAAGGCGCGGGTGCCTCTAATAATGTGTCTGTGCACTAGCTCGATCGATGATCCCTAAACCTTAAACCCTAAAACCCTAATCCATAATCCCTAATTATACCTTAAACGTACACCCTAAACACCCTAAACACTAAACCCTAAACCCTAGACCCTAAACCCTAAACCCCAAACCCCAAACCCCAAACCCTAAACCCTAAACCCTAAACCCTAATTAATTAACCTTAACCCTAACCCTACCCCTAAAACCCTAGCTAGCTAATCCTAAATCCTAAACCCTAATTAAACCCTACATATATATAGGCCAACGACACTAAATTGCGCATCAAGCAAAGTGACCAACTAATTAGCGCTGATAAATTAATTAACTTGAATCTTGACAAGTTCTCTCGAATGAAAACACATTTGATTAAGTTGCCTCATAATATATATACAATTAGTGTGCATGCGCGCATGGCATACCTTGCACATATAATTTGTGCATATATTTCAATATATATCTGAACATATTCTTTGGGATAAATATATATATTTCAATCTTTCTCTCTCGATCTATATATATATCGTTGGTGGCCAAAAACACACTTATATATACGCATGCACTTTATGCGCAAAGGCGCGGGTGCCCCTAATAATGTGTGTGTGCACTCGATCGATGATCCCTAAACCTTAAACCCTAAAACCCTAATCCCTAATTATACCCTAAACGTACACCCTAAACACCCTAAACACTAAACGCTAAACCCTAGACCCTAAACCCTAAAAACTACACCCTAAACCCTAAACCCTAACCCTAGACCCTAAACCCTAATTAAACACTAAACCCAAACCCCAAACCCTAAACCCTAAACCCTAGACCCTAAACCCTAATTAATTAACCTTAACCCTAACCCTAACCCTAAAACCCTAGCTAGCTAATCCTAAACCCTAAACCCTAATTAAACCCTACATATATATAGGCCAACGACACTAAATTGCGCATCAAGCAGGCGACCAACTAATTAGCGCTAATAAATTAATTAACTTTGTTGAATCTTGACAAGTTCTCTCGAATGAAAACACATTTGATTAAGTTGCCTCGTAATATATATACAATTAGTGTGCATGCGCGCATGGCATACCTTGCACATATCATTCGTGCATATATTTCAATATATATCTGAACATATTCTTGGGGATAAATATATATATTTCAATCTTTCTCTCTCGATCTATATATATATCGTTGGTGGCCAAAAAACACACTTATATATACGCATGCACTTTATGCGCAAAGGCGCGGGTGCCTCTAATAATGTGTGTGTGCACTCGATCGATGATCCCTAAACCTTAAACCCTAAAACCCTAATCCCTAATCCCTAATTATACCCTAAACGTACACCCTAAACACCCTAAACACTAAACCCTAAACCCTAAACCCTAAACACTACACCCTAAACCCTAACCCTAGACCCTAAACCCTAATTAAACACTAAACTCCAAACCCCAAACCCTAAACCCTAAACCCTAAACCCTAGACCCTAAACCCTAATTAATTAACCTTAACCCTAACCCTAAAACCCTAGCTAGCTAATCCTAAACCCTAAACCCTAATTAAACCCTATATATATATATAGGCCAACGACACTAAATTGCGCATCAAGTAGGCGACCAACTAATTAGCGCTAATAAATTAATTAACTTGTTGAATCTTGACAAGTTCTCTCGAATGAAAACACATTTGATTAAGTTGCCTCATAATATATATACAATTAGTGTGCATGCGCGCATGGCATACCTTGCACATATCATTCGTGCATATATTTCAATATATATCTGAACATATTCTTGGGGATAAATATATATATTTCAATCTTTCTCTCTTGATATATATATATATCGTTGGTGGCCAAAAAACACACTTATATATACGCATGCACATTATGCGCAAAGGCGCGGGTGCCTCTAATAATGTGTGTGTGCGCTCGATCGATGATCCCTAAACCTTAAACCCTAAAACCCTAATCCCTAATTATACCCTAAACGTACACCCTAAACACCCTAAACACTAGACCCTAAACCCTAAACACTACACCCAAAACCCTAAACCCTAAACCCTAACCCTAGACCCTAAACCCTAATTAAACATTAAACCCCAAACCCCAAACCCTAAACCCTAAACCCTAGACCCTAAACCCTAATTAATTAACCTTAACCCTAACCCTAACCCTAAAACCCTAGCTAGCTAATCCTAAACCCTAAACCCTAATTAAACCCTACATATATATAGGCCAACGACACTAAATTGCGCATCAACCAGGCGACCAACTAATTAGCGCTAATAAATTAATTAACTTGTTGAATCTTGACAAGTTCTCTCGAATGAAAACACATTTGATTAAGTTGCCTCATAATATATATACAATTAGTGTGCATGCGCGCATGGCATACCTTGCACATATGATCATTCGTGCATATATTTCAATATATATCTGAACATATTCTTGGGGATAAATATATATATTTCAATCTTTCTCTCTTGATCTATATATATATCGTAGGTGGCCAAAAAACACACTTATATATACGCATGCACTTTATGCTCAAAGGCGCGGGTGCCTCTAATAATGTGTGTGTGCACTCGATCGATGATCCCTAAACCTTAAACCCTAAAACCCTAATCCCTAATCCCTAATTATACACTAAACGTACACCCTAAATTAACACCCTAAACACTAAACCCTAAACCCCTAGACCCTAAACCCTAAACACTACACCCTAAACCCTAAACCCTAACCCTAAACCCCAACCCCAAACCCTGCTAAACCCTAAACCCTAGGCCCTAAACCCTAATTAATTAACCTTAACCCTAACCCTAAAACCCTAGCTAGCTAACCCTAAACCCTAATTAAACCCTACAGACATATATATATAGGCCAACGACACTTAATTAATTGCGCCTCAAGCAGGCGACCAACTAATTAGCTAGCGCGCTGATAAATTAATTAACTTGAATCTTGACAAGTTCTCTCGAATGAAAACACATTTGATTAAGTTGCCTCATAATATATATACAATTAGTGTGCATGCGCGCATGGCATACGTACCTTGCACATATCATTTGTGCATATATTTCAATATATATCTGAACATATTTCTTTGGGATAAATATATATATTTCAATCTTTCTCTCTCGATCTATATATATATCGTTGGTGGCCAAAAAACACACTTATATATATACGCATGCACTTTATGCGCAAAGGCGCGGGTGCCTCTAATAATGTGTGTGTGCACTCGATCGATGATCCCTAAACCTTAAACACTAAAACCCTAATCCCTAATCCCTAATTATACCCTAAACATACACCCTAAATTAACACCCTAAACACTAAACCCTAAACCCTAAACCCTAAACCCTAACCCTAGACCCTAAACCCTAAACACTAAACCCCAAACCCCAAACCCTAAACCCTAAACCCTAAACCCTAGACCCTAGACCCTAAACCCTAATTAATTAACCTTAACCCTAACCCTAACCCTAAAACCCTAGCTAGCTAATCCTAAACCCTAAACCCTAATTAAACCCTACATATATATATATATATATAGGCCAACGACACTTAATTGCGCATCAAGCAAGCGACCAACTAATTAGCGCTGATAAATTAATTAACTTGAATCTTGGTAAGTTCTCTCGAATGAAAACACATTTGATTAAGTTGCCTCATAATATATATATAATTAGTGTGCATGAGCGCATGGCATACCTTGCACATATCATTCGTGCATATATTTCAATATATATCTGAACATATTTTTGGGGATAAATATATATAGTTCAATCTCTTTCTCTCTCGATCTATATATATATCGTTGGTGGCCAAAAAACACACTTATATATACGCATGCACTTTATGCGCAAAGGCGCGGGTGCCTCTCTAATAATGTGTGTGTGCACTCGATCGATGATCCCTAAATCTTAAACCCTAAAACCCTAATCCCTAATCCCTAATTATACCCTAAACATACACCCTAAACCCTAAACCCTAAAGCCCTAAACCCTAAACCCTAAAGCCCTAAACCCTAAAGCCCTAAACCCTAAACCCTAAACACTAAACCCTAAACCCTAAACCCTAACCCTAACCCTAACCCCTAGCTAACCCTAAACCCTAAACCCTACATATATAGGCCAACGACACTTAATTGCGCATCAAGCAGGCGACCAACTAATTAGCGCTGATAAATTAATTAACTTGATTTGTGCATATATTTCAATATATTTTTGAACATATTCTTGGGGATATATATATATTTAAATCTCTATGTTATCTCGATCTGTATATCGTTGGTGGCCAAGAAACACACTTATATATATACGCATGCACTTTATGCGCAAAGGCGCGGGTGCCTCTAATAATGTGTGTGTGCACTCGATCGTTGATCCCTAAACCTTAAACCCTAAAACCCTAATCCCTAATCCCTAATTATACCCTAAACGTACACCCTAAACACCCTAAACACTAGACCCTAAACCCTAGACCATAAACCCTAAATGTACACCCTAAACACCCTAAACACTAAACCCTAAACCCTAGACCCTAAACCCTAGACCGTAAACCCTAACCCTAAAACCCTAGCTAGCTAACCCTAAACCCTAAACCCTAATTAAACCCTACATATATATATAGGCCAACGACACTTAATTGCTCATCAAGTAGGCGACCAATTAACTAATTAGCGCTGATAAATTAATTAACTTGATTTTTGACAAGTTCTCGATCTCCAATGAAAACACATTTGATTAAGTTGTCTCATAATATATATAATTAGTGTGCATGTGCGCATGGCATACCTTGCATATCATTCGTGCATATATTTCAATACATGTTTGAAGATATTCTTGGGGATATATATATTTCAATCTCTCTCTCTCTCGATCTATATATCGTTGATGGCCAAGAAACACACTTATATATATACACATGTACTTTAATTTATTTGCCTCACAATATATATAATAAATATGCATGCATGGCCTAACCATGTATGCTTATATATGTGTTTAATTTGGAGATTTCAATCGCTCTCTCGCCGCTCTCTCGTTGGTGGCCAACAACACACACATGCACTTTGTGCGCAAAGGCATGTGCCTCTAATAATGTGTGCTTGTGATCGATCGGTCTAGTTTTGATTAATCATAGCACACAAATATAGAAGTTGTATTTGAATCCACACAACCCTAATCTAAAACACATAGCCCCTAACATGGCCTAATTAACCGACCCCTTCTCTCTAGCTAATTAGTGGAAATTGCACAAAATCAAAAGGGGTCCCTCACTAATTATACATATATATCTAGATTGTGATAAACTTTTGCCCCATATTTGGTGGAAGGGTGCATCTTGGCATGTAAAACAATTAATGTTTGCAAATGGCATTGTCAAAATTTATGTACAAATGATTTCTTTCCATCCAAAGTGCATAAAATGGGAGTTTTAATGAAGAAGGTACAAATAAAACAGCTCAACATGCCTCCACACCCCGATTTTCACAGGAAGTAGAGCATATTTAAAGGATAATTCCAGAGTTTTACTATTTTTCAAGCAACTTTGCTAATTTCCACCCACTCACATGACTTTATGTCGATTTAATGAAAATAGGGCGAATTTAAACTACATGGGCGGGATAGTTTGAATTGTGCGCGCGGCAAAGGGAACCGCCTATTCCTCAACCTTGTGGACGGCAAATTACACACGCAACTCCATTAAACACCACCTACCGGGCGGCCCGGCCGCATGACCCCCCACCCACCGCTACACAACTTATCCCTGTCCGTGCGAAGAGCTTCCCCTCCCCGTCCCGTCCATGCGAAGAAGAAGCTTCCCCTCCCCGTCGTTCTTCTCGAGACGCACCGGCGGTCAAGTTGATCCACGGTAGGGTTGCTATCTCTAGCTCAATCATGCATCGGGCAAGATGGCCTAACGATTTATATTTTCTTGATGCTGCTAAAAAAATCGTCAGTATGCTCGAACTAATTGGCACTTTATAGTTTTCCGCTCGATTTGTCCTCGATCAATTTGTTCATTTGCGTGGGCATATATTGTCAGTTCTGCACTCGATCCGTTAATTTGCTGAAATGCCATGGCAGAGATTTGTACACGATCTGTTTGCTAAAATGTCGATGGGCATTTTTTGTTTTGTACTCGACATGATTGCTGAAATGCATAATCATGTACTAGTATAGTTTTGTACTCGATGGATATACATTTCCTACTTCGCCTTAAATTAATCACCAACCATTGTATCTCATAATTAAACAGATGGACAGAACTTGGTTACTGCATGGACACTTATGTTCCCCTTCATATATAAATGGTGTTCAACCCTTTATGGGGTTTATTAGAGCTCATGAAGGTCACGACCTGGACGTGTATTGCCCGCGCTGCACATGTATGAATGGTGAGAAGAGGCCTCACCATGTAGTGGAAGATCATTTACACATTTTTGGGATGGACCGCACATATGTTAGGTGGGTTTATCATGGTGAACCACATAATGATCCTTCAGCGGGAGAAGCAGATCTTGCTCACACTGTATGTGTGCTGGCATATGTAGTTAATTATTTATATTGATGCTGCCGCTGTTTCGATCAATAGTTTGCATTGCTGTGCAAGTTCTGTACTCAAATTTGACTTGTTGCAGATGGATGGACGGGAAGGAGAGAAAAAGCGCTTGCTTCAGGAACCGGGTTTCGGCTCTGGGACATGTGCTGTGCCAGATGAGAAGGTAAATATGTAAAACGGCATTTGTTCATGTTGCATCCCTTAGATGTTTGTCTAATCTGTTGATGTACTAATTGCAGAAGCATAGAGTTGAAGAGGTCTCTCAGTTTGATGGGAGATTTGAAGATGAATCTCAGTTTGATGCACCTGTGGATGGTACCTATGACGGGCCTTTCATAGACGAAGGTCCTGCACCTGAGATTATCCAGCCTACAGAAGGAGGCCGTGGACCGAGTACACAGCTTTGCGTTGAAGTGGATGCATGCCCAGAGATCATCAGTGGCGTCCGGGTAGTCTCAAGACCACCCAGCCCTGATGCACCTGTGGATGGTACTGATGACGAGCCTTTCATAGACGAAGGTCCTGCACCTGAGATTATCCAGCCTACAGAAGGAGGCCGTGGACCGAGTACACAGCTTTGCGTTGAAGCGGATGCACGCCCGGAGATCATCAGGGGCGTCCCGGTAGTCTCAGGACCACCTAGCCCTGATGCAAAATGTTGAGCTACTTTATGATTCGTACTCTTATGTTCTGGTGCTGTAGTATGTACTATCTTTGTTATGATTTGTACGCCTTTGGCGCTAGAACTATAATTAAGCATTCAGTGGATGACTGCGTTGCAAAATTTGACACCCACACAATCAGTTCATCGTATGAGTAGTAGCACAATTACTTCTACAGCTAGTCCTGCCAGCGCATTAATTGGTAGCATGAAACACTTTCAGGCACTCCCCTCTGATTCATATTAATTGACTCAATTTTGTCTAGATATGGATGTATCTAGATGCATTTGTTAACTAGACTAACAAACTTGAGTCAGTTAATATGAATCGGTGTAAACCGCCCAAGTCCTCCAGCAGCTAGTTTATTGACTCTGGACTCCAAGCCTCTCGCGGCAAGCCATCGACGAAGCTTTGACCAGATCTTGGCCCGCTTTTTTTTGCGAATAGCAAAGCTTTGACCAGTTCCTCTCGGGATACAGCACGCCGGTGAGCTTGCACGATTGCCATGAGCACTTTCCGGCGGAACTTCCTCTGCAGCGCCCTCAAGCCGCCGTTGCGAGACAGCACGCAGTGCCTCGAGGTGGACGGAACGGACGAACTCGGGATCTCAGGGCGGGGGGTCCGCCTCGTCCGGGAACGATCTCCAGCGGGTTAACGAGGACATGCATGGCGGCCAGGGGATTTGGTTTTTTTTTGTTGTTGTTTGAGCTTGGGATTTGGGGTTTTTTCGGATAGGGGAGGAGGAACCGAGGAAGAGGAAGGAACAGCCTGCGTGCATGGCGCGTGGCAGTGTGCTTGAATTTCGATTTTTTGTGAAATGTTTCATTTCCCCGCTACAATTCGGGGGTTTTCTTGACGCGCCAATGCGTCCCGCCGTGCAGGTTCAAGTGAATTTGGGGTGCCACACTATGGGCCCCAGTTTCAGTGAGACATGTAATGACTAGTCACATCAGTAAGTTCACTGTGTAATAAAATATGTTACCCCTCCCCTTTTTGTAGCCCCCTTTGTCTCTCCCGATCGAGTGCCGACAGCCGACGGATGCAAGCCGCTAGCTCGATCCCCTCCTTTCGCCTCCACCGTCCAGGCATCCAGCTTGGAGGGGAAAGCTGCATCTAGACCAAGCGGATTAGGTAGTACTAGTAATGCTCTTTCCTTTCTCGAGATCGGTTCTTTTTTCCTCACCTCGATATCTTGCGCATCTACTATTTCCTATTCTGGGCGAAGGGGTGTCTTTCTGGTCACCCTCGCGCTGGGAGTGATTGATGGGGGTGGGGGGCGGGGGCTACCTTTGCTTGGATTGGGGTGTTCTTCCTTTATTTGTCGACATTTGCAACCTTTGTAGTTTCTGCAGATCCTCAATGTATCTTTTGTCAGCTTGTACAGGAAAGGAAATACCTCGGTGGAGGTGGGGTGGCAATGGTGCGTAAGGCCACCACGCATGTGGGCAGTTGGCTGAGCCTGAGCTGCGTCCCCAGCCCCGCAAAGCAGGTACTCCGTTTGCTTATCCACTCTGTTTGTCTGCATCCTCAATCTGTTCCTGTTCTGGAAGATGCTTAAAGTAGCACATGTCTTCAGCTGTTTGTGCATAAAGCCTCTGTGACACCATGCTCTATATTCTCTGTATCAGGTTGGTACCTCCAGGTTCCATGCTGAGGCTATGGGGAACGAGAATAGCGCCCCACCTGCTGCAGGAGCATGGCCCGATCTATAGCACAAGAAGCGAAATGCCACTGCCGAGCTGGGCAGGGACCGCCGAGGGGTAATTTTTTTAACCAACTTACCATGATGTAGTCTGAATCTGATACTCCCTCAGATCCAAATTAATTGACTCAACTATCTATAGATATGGATGTATCTAGATGTGTTTTTAGCTCTAGATACTACTACCTCCATCCCAAAGCTTAGGGATTATATTATTTTTAGAAAGTCAAACTATACCAAAAATCATTAACATGCAAAATACAAAATTAATATCATTAAATAGGTTGTGAAATATATTTTCCTACGGTATCTACACAATATTATATTTGTTGATAGAATGTTCTAAAATTTTGGTCAAACTTTACTTGTTTTGATTTCTCAAAAATAAATAAGCCTTAAGCTTTGGGATGGAGGTATCTAGACAAAGCTGAGTCAACTGGAGTAGTTTTTTTTGTCTGTCCATAGCTAGTGTTCATGGTGCAAAAGGCTAAGAGCATCCACTATATGCATCAGTCTATCTCATACAGTAATTCAATATCACTGCTGAGGTCTGCCTTTTGTTTTGCTATTCATATGCAGACTGAAACTTTAGGGCCTTTACTCAAAAGGAAGATCAAAACTGCGGCTGATCAGGCTGCCAGTATGTTGATGCCGCCCCCATCTTCTAAATGCCTCTACAAGCACAAGGCCACGCGCCCGCTCGGTGGTGATCTTTTATTGAATATGGTATATTTTCTTAATCCACAAAACATGCCTTGATATTTGTCTGTTTATTGTCGGTTTTTTCTAATGCTTGCCAAAAGTTTACAACAACAACAACAACAACCAAGCCTTTCAGTCCCAAACAAGTTGGGGTAGGCTATAGTTGAAGCCCATAAGATCTCGAAGCCAAAAGTTTAGAAACACCAAATTCGTTTGCTTACAATCATCATACAGTAATGTTCATCTACTCTCCAGTTCCCCTAACCCAACAAAAAATGATGTTAATTACGATTTTTAGATTAAAAGAGCACCATTAGGCGCTGTTAATTACGATTTTGAGATTAAATGTCATTTGCAATTGCTAATTACAATTTTGAGGCAAATGATTAGTTTAACCTTGATCTGTTCCGCTCTCCATTTTTCCCAACCGAAAAAATGTAACTATTCGATTCCTCTGAAATGGAACCATTCCATTCCATTCCACGCTGTTTCAGAACCGAACACACCCTTGCATTGTTGTGAACTGTTGTCCATACATAGCCATACCCTTCCACTTACATCCAGCACTATATGCATCAGTCTGTCTCAGAGTCATTCAATATCACTGCTGAGATCTGTTCCCATTCTTATGCAGGCTGAAACTGCTGCGCCTTTACTCAAGTGGATGCAAAATGAGGCTGATGAGGCTGCTGTGAGGACGATGGTGCCGGCACCATCATCCGAAAACCTCTACAAGCACGAGGCCATGGGCCAGCTGGGTGGTGACCTTTTAATGAATCTGGTATATTTTCTTAATCCACATACATGATTTTATTATTATCTGTTTAATTACTGTTGGCTTTGCCTAATGTTTACCAAAAGTTCAGAAACACTGCATTTGCTTACAATCATCATACACTAATTTTTCACTTTTCAGTCTGTCTCATCCAATATATAAACTGTTGAGTTCCGTTGGCTTCTTTTGTAATCATTTGCATTGTTGTCAACTGTTGTCTATGCACAACCCTATTCTTCCACTTACATCCCGCACTTTTTGCATCAGTCCATCTCATAGATTTATTAAATATCAATGATGAGTTCTATTGCTATTCATATGCAGGATGAAGCTTCTATGCCTCTACTCAAATGGATAAAAAATGATCCTGATGAGGCTGCTGTGAAGATGATGGTGCCGCCACCATCTTCTGAAAACCTCCTCAAGCACAAGGCCACGGGCCAGCTGGGTGGTATCCTTTTTAAGCATGTATATTTTCTTAATCCTCATACATGATTTGATTTGTCTGTTTATTGCCGGCTTTGTCTAATTATGCTTACCAATAGTTCAGAAACACACACAACCCTATTCTTCCACTTACATCCAACACTATATGCATCAGTGTCTCATATATTCATTTTATATATCACTGCTGATGTCTGTTGCTCATCAATTTTCATATGCAGACTGAAACTGCTAAGCCTTCATTGGTCAAAAGGATTGCAACTGCTGCTGATGAGGCATCTGCAGAGGCTGCCACCAAGTTACTGTCAGCCCCACCTTCTGGATGCTTATATAAGCTCAAGTCCAAGGACCAGCCGGGCCGTAACCATCCAAGGGTTCGGGTATATTTTCTTAAGCCACATATACATGCCATGATTTATTTCTGATATTATCACCGGCTCTGTCTACTGCTTCTTGGAATTCGGAAACGCCAAATTAGCATGCTTATATTCATCATACACTAAATTTTGACTGTTCAGTTTGTAACATAGTGTTATGCACTCGCTTGTCAACATTTGCATTGCTCTGAACTATGCACTTTACACAACCTAATTCTTCCACTTACATTCAGCGCTACGCACCAGTAGTACCTCCCATGTTTCCTTCACCATCCTATGGCTCTATCTACCTTTCTAATAACTCCTTCACAGAGTTACAGGTATGTATTCTCAGTGGTTTAGCATGAATTGGCATATAGTAAAGTCTTGTTTTTAGTCTTCCTGCTTCTTACATTAGTATCAATTTTCACCTGCAGACTGTACCTTGTGAACTTCGTCCAATGATTAACCAGATGTGTCTGCATGAAGGGTCTTTCACTATGCATGGCAATGGCAAATTGATGAACACCTACACGGTCTATGAGGTGTATGTCTACAAGATGCAGGCCATCAGATATTTGTATGGACATGATTGGAGAAAGTTTGCTTTTGACTACGGTCTGAAGAAGGGCGACGAGCTGAGGATCAGAAACTCAAACGGGCAGATATACGTAACTGCTTACAGAGTTGGAGACACTTCCAAATATATAATATGTAACTTTTTTGTACTCATATCCTTTGATTAGTGCATTATGAGCAGTTGTTCTAAACCATTCCCTCTGTTCTAGCTTGCTGGGTTTAACATGATCAAAGCTGCAGATCCCCTGATGGAACAGGAGCGGATGTCACAAAGGGCACCCACACCAGCACCGGCTTCCCACTCTCCTGCATCAGCACCGGTTCCTGTACCAGCACCGTTTATTGCATCTACCCAGCAGGCTCCTACATCAGCATTGGTTCCTGTAGAGGCCCCATATACTACACCTGCCCCGGCGGGCCTCTGCATCGACTCGGTTCCTCTAGCTGCACCGTTTCTGCACCTGCCCAACAGTCTCTGCCATCGGCACCGGTTCCTCTAGAGGCACCGTTTATTGCACCTGCCCCAGTCTCCTGCATCAGCACCAGCTCGTGTACCAGCCCGGGCTCCTGCACTGCCCGGCCGGATCACCGAGGTCTCGGCTCATTGCGTGGCCACCCGTGTGGTGACCAGGACGCATCCCGAAGGCTATGTTCGTGAGTATATGACAGCATAACTGCTCTTATCTTGATGTCTTCTCTGCTCAAAGTCTCACATGGTTCAGTCTTCAGTGCATTGGTGCCATTGACTAATTTTTGTTGGTATCTCTTGCTTTGAATCAGAAATTGCCTAAAAGTATCGCCAAGGATCTCAATGCTGGCCGAAGGGGCAAGATTTCCCTCGTCATGGAGAGTGAAGGTCTCAACGTGGAGGGACGGTACTCCGTCAGTCCCACAGATGGCCGCTTGGCTGTTACTTCCAGGTGGAAAAAGTTCATTGACGGTGCCAAACTTCGCATTGGATCAAAGTTGAAGGTCAAGATCTTTCGATGCCGCTGTGACATGCTGGTCATCAAGTTTGCGGTTGTCTAGTTCTATTGTCCCATGAGCCCTTAGCAAATGCATTTGTAGTTATACTTATATAAGGTTATCTTATCTGAACTGCTAATTAATTGTATGGGTGGTAAAACTCTGGCAAGCTTTTGCTCTTAGCAAGTATGTATGTATGATCAGCTATTATGATAACTAATGTTTGTGTTCATCTTAATTTGCATTTCCGTTTTAGAAAAAAACTTAATTTCTATTTTGGCTGACCTGTTAGAGAACTATCAGATTGAATCCACAACATGATTCAAATAGATTCATTACACCAAGCCACATGTCTTGACCTTGCTATACACTAGTTCCATTAATCAGTGCAAGAAGGCTTACCAGTCATGCTGAACCACGGCAGATTCGAATCCACCTTAGCTATCTAGCTGGAAATACAACCTTTGCGAAAGAGGATTTGCGATGCGGGAGGCTAACATTGGGGACCCATGAGCCAGCAGCGTCGTCAACGTTTTAAAGGCGGCAGGAGATCGAAACAAAAAAAAGCCGAAAATCAGTTGGTAAACAAAATCCAAGAAATGAAACTTTTACCTTTCTGAGAGGATGACATGCGGGACCCATGAGGCAGCAGCATCCTCAACTATTCCAAGGCGGCAGGGGATCAAAATAAAAATAGGAAATAGCCAGAAATTAATTAGGGTAAAAAATAAATCTATCAAAGGAAACCTTTATTGTTCATAGAGGATGACATGTGGGACCGACCTGCCAGCTGCGTCGTCATGGTTTCAATGGGGGCAGGGGATCAAAAGAAAAAGGCAAATAACCAGAAATTAGGGGTAAAAACTAAATCCAACAAAGGAAACTTTTATTGTTCATAGAGGATGACATGCGGGACCCATGAGCCAGCAGCTTCCTCAACGTTTCAAAGTCGGCATGAGATTGAAAGAAAAAGGCAAGTGACCAAATATCAGGAGCCAAAAATAATCCAAGAAAAGAAATTTTATTGTACATAGAGGATGACATGCGGGTCCCATTTTGCAGCAGCGGTCTCAACATTTCCAAGGCGGCAGGGGATCAAAGGAAAAATCAAGTAGCCGAGAAATCAGGGGGTGAAAAAAATCCAAGAAAAGAAAGATTTCAATTGGGCTGCATGTGGACATCTGGGCCTTCGAACTATCCCGCTGGGCCTTTTGACTCGTACAATTTCAGCCCACTCCAAAACAGGAAAGTTCGGATTTTTCTAAAAAAAACAGGAAAGTCCTATGCTTCGCAAAAACACAAAACAAGGAGATTCAACATATAAGTTTGTTTATGTAAAAATAAAGATTTAATTTATCCGTTTGCAATAGCTCAGAGCGAAATACAATGTTTATTGTCTGCAAAATAATCAAGATATCACATGTTTCTTGTACGGGGAGGCTGACTTCGGGGACCCATGAGCCGGCGGCGTCGTCCAACGTTTTAAAGGCGGCGGGGGATGGAAAGAAAAAATAAACCAAAAATCTGTTGGTAAAAAATACAAGAAAAGAAACATTTTCGTTCTGAGAGGATGACATGCGGGACCCATGAGGCAGCGGCATCCTCGGCGTTTATTGTTCATAGAGGTTGACATGTGGGACCCGTGAGCCAGCGGCGCCACTGAACGTTTTAAAGGCTGCAGGAGATCGAAAGAAAAAATAAGCCAAAAATCGTTTGGTCAACAAAATCCAAGAAAAGAAACATTTACCGTTCTGAGAGGATGACATGCGGGACCCATGAGGCAGCAGCATCCTCAACGATTCCAAGGCGGCAGGGGATCAAAGGAAAAAAGGAAATATCCCGAAATTAATTAGGGGTTCAAAATAAATCCATCAAAGGAAACTTTTATTGTTCACAGAGGATGACATGTGGGACCGACCTGCCAGCTGCGTTGTCATCTTTTCAAAGGGGGCAGGAGATCAAAAGAAAAAGGCAAATAGCCAGAAATTAGGGGTCAAAAATAACTCCAAGAAAGGAAACTTTTATTGTTCGTAGAGGATGACATGCGGGACCCATGAGCCAGCAGCTTACTCAACGTTTCAAAGGCGGCATGAGATCGAAAGAAAAAGGCAAGTGACAAAATATCAGGAGCCAAAGATAATCCAAGAAAAAAACTTTATTGTACATAGAGGATGACATGCGGGTCCCAATTAGCAGCAGCGGTCTCAACGTTTGAAATGCGGCTTGAGATCAAAAGAAAAAGAAAGTTGATTGTACATAGAGGATGACATGCGGGTCCCATGAGTCAGCAGCTTACTCAACGTTTCCAAGGCGGCAGGGGATCAAAAGAAAAAGGAAATAGCCAAAAATCAGAGGGTGAAAAAAAACCCAAGAAAATAAACTTTTATAGCACATAGAGGATGACATGCGGGTCCCATGAGCCAGCAAGTTCCTCAACTTTTCAAACGTGGCATGAGATCGAAAGAAAAAGGCAAGTGACCAAATATCAGGAGCCAAAAATAATTCAAGAAAAGAAACTTGAGTGTACATAGAGGATGATATGCGGGTCCCATTTAGCAGCAGCGGTATCACCGTTTGAGAGGCTGCACGGGATCGAAAGAAAAAGGCAAGTGACCAAATATCAGGAGCCAAAAATAATCCAAGAAAAGAAATTTTATTGTACATAGAGGATGACATGCGGGTCCCATGAGCCCGCAGGGTCCTCAACGTGGCATGAGATCGAAAGAAAAATGCAAGTGACCAAATATCAGGAGCCAAAAATAATTCAAGAAAAGAAACTTGATTGTACATAGAGGATGACATGCGGGTCCCATTTAGCAGCAGCGGTATCACCGTTTGAGAGGCTGCACGGGATCGAAAGAAAAAGGCAAGTGACCAAATATGAGGTTCCAAAAAAAATCCTAGAAAAGAAAGTTTTATAGTACATAGAGGATGACATGCGGGTCCCATTTAGCAGCAGCGGTCTCACCGTTTGAGAGACGGCAGGGGATCGAAAGAAAAAGGTAAGTGACCAAATATGAGGTGCCAAAAAAAATCCAAGAAAAGAAAGTTTTATAGTACATAGAGGATGACATGCGGGTCCCATTTAGCGACGGTATCACCGTTTGAGAGGCGGCAGGGGATCGAAAGAAAAAGGCAAGTGGCCAAATTTGAGGTGCCAAAAAAAACTCCAAGAAAAGAAAGTTGATTGCTCATAGAGGATGACATGCGGGTCCCAATTAGCAGCAGCGGTGTCAACGTTTGCAAGGCGGCAAGGGATCAAAAGAAAAAGGAAGTAGCCAGAAATCAGGGGGTCAAAAAATCCAAGAATAGAAAGAATTTTGGTTCATAGAGGATGACATGTGGGACCCATGATCCTGCATCGTAAACGGCTCGATCGAAGAGCGTTGAACGAGATGGCGCGATCGAGAAAAAAAACAATGGCAGAGAGGCTGCCATCTGGGCCCTACATCCCTCGGCGGTGCGGATTTGCGTTGACTCGGCCGGCGAACCCGAGAATTCGAGATGCACCACGTCCCGGGCCACCATACACAACGTTTTGGCCGGTTTCGTCGGGCTAGGTGGCCTCAAAAATGAGAAAAAAACGTTTTGACATGCACAACGGACAGACCCAAAATCGTCGGCCATGGTACACCAGCAACCACAGCGCGACTTCAACTTCGTCGGCCATGGCAACTTTTCTTGTATTGTGCAGCGGGTGGCCCAATCCTTTTTAGCACAAAGGACAAGCCGGTTTGTTTACTTATAATGACCAAGCGTTCTCGAGGACACACGGGATTTTAGTCTAGTGCTTTCGCTACATACGGCTAATTAATCTTCATTGTTTTGATAAGTGTTGTGTGGGTGAACCTATGCTAATGTACCGCCCTTCCTAGGACTAATACATACTTGTGATTATACCCCTTGCAAGCATCCGCAACTACAAGAAAGTAATTAAGATAAATCTAACCACAGCCTTAAACTCTGAGATCCTGCTATCCCTCCTGCATCGATATACCAACGGGGGCTCAGGTTTCTGTCACTCCGGCAACCCCGCAATTGGCAAACGAGTACAAGATGCATTCCCCTAGGCCCATAAAGGTGAAGTGTCGTGTAGTCGACGTTCACACGACACCACTAGAAGAATAACACCACAACTTAAATATCATAACATTGAATATTACTCAACCATACTTCGCTACTAACATTTAGACTTCACCCATGTCCTCAAGAACTAAACGAACTACTCACGAGACATCATATGGAACATGATCAGAGGTGATATGATGGTGAATAACAATCTGAACATAAACCTTGGTTCAACGGTTTCACTCAATAGCATCAATAACTAGTAGAAATCAACACCGGGAGAGTTTCCCCTATCAAACAATCAAGATCAAACCCAAATTGTTACAGCGGTGATGAGGTGCAGCGGTGGAGACGGCGGTGATGACGATGGAGATGATGATGATGGTGATGGAGATGATGTCCAGCTCGATGACGGTGATGATGGCGTCGATTTCCCCCTCCGGGAGGGAATTTCCAAGGCGGATCTCAGCCTGCCGGAGAGCTCTTTTCTCTCTGGTGTTCTCCGCCTCGCAGAGGCGGCTGTGTCTCTTCGCGACCTATCCCCTGGAGCTTAGGTTTTCGGGACGAAGGCGTACGCGAAGAAAAGGAGGCGAGAGGGGGCTGTGGGCCCCCTCCTCACAGGGCGGCGCGGCCAGGCCTTGGGCCGCGCCGGCCTATGAGGTGGGCCCACCTCGGGTCCCCTCGGCTCCCCCTTCTGGCTCCCTTCGTCTTCTGGAAAAATAGGATTTTTCATATAATTTCCGCCGACTGTTGATCTTCCGAAATATTGCATTCTGACGACGCTTTTTCCAGCAGAATCCTGACTCCGGTGCGCGATCCTCCAATAATCATGAATCATGCAAGATAGATGAAATAACATAAGTATTATCCCCAAATATGAAATATATCAATGAATAACAGCAAATTACGATATAAAATAGTGATGCAAATTGGATGTATCACTCGGCATAGCCCCTATGACGCTTGTTCAGAGGGAACCCATACTAAATTACATAAGTTTCCAGCTAAGCCTTACCCAGATTCAGGTATTGTGGGGGTACTTGTAAAAATTGGAATGGTATCGCATCCAAACCCAACCATCAGTTTTGGTAAAATTCACCAAGTCATTCACCAGTCATATTCACCTTCAAAATCTCTCAATAGAATGACTCATCATTCCAAGGTTTTCAAAGTCATTTCAATTCACAAGTTCCCAACTAGAATAGTCACTTTTCAATATTGAGCACTAGCAACTAGTTATGAGGGGTACTAAGTAGTTTGCCTTGCTTCTAGGCTAAGTGTGATGCTTTTGTACTACTCCATAACTAAACCAAGTGAATCATAAATCCAAAAAGTAACTTTGATAAATAAAATCAAGTAAAGCTTGTAAAGTAAAAACATGGGATAGGGTCATAAAGTAAAATGTAATGGTGCCTTGCTCTTGTAGAGCTTTGCACTTTGCAAGAATATAAACTTGCAACCAAAATAGTTTGCATTAGTCTAGCTTGCATTGGTAATAGCTTGCCTTGATTGGTGATGTGATCAAAGTTCTCTTGCTCTTCCTCTTGGTAGAAAACCTCTTCCTCTTGATAGTCTCCGGTACTAGCATCTATAAACGAATACGAGGATACAATCACCAAACAACACTTAAGTATTCTTAATTAGCCTTAATGGCTCACACAATTGATCTAGCATCACTACTTAACATTTATCCAAAAATTATTCTAGGGTTTCCTTATTTAATATTAGGAAAAATATTTTCCTCTCATTGAAAACTGGAATTTGGGTTTCTCTTTGGTTTGGGAGAAATAATTTCCTCTCATTGAATTCTTCTTAAGATTTAATCTTCTCAAATAACCAGGGATGATCCCATGTTGACCGAGGTCAACTCTTCACACTTATTATTTGAGAAAAGTGATTTAAATGAGATTCATCATCTCATGTGATTTAAGTAACCATTGCACTTTAAATACTATATTGATTTAAATTCTACAAGTGAGCAAGTATGAGCCTATGCAGTAGAGGTCATCACATTACTTCATAATACTTGAGAAAATGATTTAAATGAGGTGCTACACCTCAAAGATTTAAATTCCTAAAATTTTGATATAGTTTAAATGGACTAGTATTGACTACGCAGCCAATATTTTGATTCTAGCCCATGATCATGTACATAACCCATATAATATTTTCGCATAGTAAATTAGGGTTTGTTAAATGTGAATTATTGCAATTGGATTCACTTCAAAATTCAAAATGGTTGATTTTTAAGATTTATTTGAATACTGAAAAGTCTCTGTTTTGTTATTTTTGTTATTCAAATTCTACATAAGATATGAGGTTGATACCAGTGTAAAAATGTAGATAATTTCATGGGCTTTCCATAGATATGCAGTTTGCTAAATTTGGTGCAGTAGTTTTAAAGTTATTCAAAATTGAAGGGGGCACCAGTATTTGAAATTTGCTGAATCAAAATAATACAAGGTTTGAATTGTTGGGCTGCGCGGGAAACTAGTGGGCCGAATTGGTTTAAATAGAGAAGCAGCCCAGTAACGATTCGGGCCTGCTGACATGGGGTCCCACACGTCAGTGACTTTACTTCACCGAAACGGTACCTGGCAATGTCGACCGTCGGATTAGAAAACGATCGCACGGCTGAGGTTAATCTTCTTCTCCGGCGAGAGGAGGACGTACTGGCGGCGGAGGTAGGGGGTCGGAGAGCGTTCCAGGCCGCCGGCGATCGAGGGAGAGGTACGAAGCGACGTTGGCGAGGGTGTAGAGGCTCCTGGTACAGTGGTGGAGCTTGGCGAGGCTCCAGTCGATGTAGATGATCTGCGGGCTCCGGCGGCGACGAGCTTGCAATTGGAGCTGCTCCGGCGAGGTGGGGTTAAATTGGTGGGTGGAGAAGAGGCAAGGATGAGAGGGGAGCATATTGTGTGAAGAAAGGGAGCTCGGAGCTCCTCTATTTATAGGATGGTGAGAGGGCCGTGGATGCGGCGAAGGGGTCGACGACGACAATGGCGCTACGGGCTGCGAAAGGGCAAGGCGAGGTGCGCGTCATGTATGCGACGTCTAGGCGATGCTCTGGGTGTAGCTGGCGCGTCCAGGGGACGATGGGATCGCTCGGATTGCTTCTGCGACGAGGACGGTACTTGGCGGCAAAGCGTTGATCATGGCGACGGCGACAAGGCTTCCGCGAGCTAGTGAGGTTGTCTAGGCGTGTACTGGCGTGGTGATGAGCGAGCGTGCGCAAGTGGATGGGAAGAGGAGGACGAGAGCGTCCAGGCGAGATGCGTGCTGGCGCGTCCAGGGCGTTGTCTGGGCGCGCTAACCGCGTGCGCTGGCATGCCGTGGCGTGGTACTGGGCGCGCGTGTTCTGGCCAAATGTGTGTGTCTCTTTGCTTAGGGCTGGTACGAGCATGCTCAGGGGAGTGTAGGCAAGCTTGATGGCAAGGTGACGTGGATAGGAGAGGACCAGGGAGAAATGGAGTGAGTGTGGCCGGCATGGGTACGGGGTGGCAACAATGGTGATCATTCCTCCACTTTAAACAGAGCAAACGGGCTTTGCTTGATGCAGAGGAGGTACAGGAGCAACAATGATCAAAGATAGAAAAGGGGTTTAGGCAAAAATCCAGAGGATATTAGGGTGTGTGTCACTTTGCAATTGATGCCTGCCAAGTGTTCGATGATATGGCCGCATGAAGATTTTTGTGGAATTTTGCAATTCTTTTTGGTGGAGTTCATTTATATAATTAACTAGCGGAGTAGCCCGCGCATTTGCGCGGCTAGACTTGTCATTACTTGTTCGCGATAAGTAATATTTAATTTATTTTTTATTTAATTAATTTGATTCCCTTTTTTATTTGTGCTTTTATAGATTTGTAGTACATTATTGAATATAATGTTTTGATGAGGTTATTTAAATCATTGATTGATACCTTATTAGAGCATGACAAAAAATAAAATGTATGTATTCCTTTTATGCACTTATTATCATGATTTCCAACAAATCTTTTTGAATAATCTTATAATTGAGCTTATTCTTATCGATGGTTATATGATCAATTAAAGAGTAAAAACAATATATTCTATGTACAGTAGTTGCATAAAAAATAACAATTGTATATTCTTTAAAAGCAATGTAATGTTTCATGGATTAGTCTTTCCATAAATGCAAATACTTTTGAGTAAGGAGTCTTGACACTTTTGTTCTACAAATTTAGGCGCGAACTTTTGTTCTTCATCTCCACTCTAGCATGATGTCGACCACTAAAGTTGGACAATTGCAAACATATAAGCAAATCCCCCATAAATTTTATCGAAAAAATACATATTGGCTTAAAATACAAATTAATGAGTATACTTGCACTAAAAATAATGTTTTTATCACTTCTGGAAAATTCAGGTTGCAACGTGTGTAAGCCTAAATTCAGTTAGCATTGGTCAACTCAATCTAAAACGTGAATTAATTATATGTAAAGTTTCTATGCATCACCAAAACAATGAGCCCAAGTCTTATGAATTAGAGTCCAGTAGGCCTGGGACGTTGCCCTTGTGCTTAGACTCGTCAGCTTTATGGCTACAAATGGAGATCACCGTAGTCTGTCTTGTTCCTGCAGCAAAATAATGTCAGCTAGATAGATCATGTATAGTAGTAGAAAGATAACTCATAGTAGACGAAATTATTGTATGAAGTTTGTGCTTGTTTCAGCTTTATAGTTATCTTATGGGCCATGGATCGACTTCCTATCTTGAACTAATCAATTTAGCTTTCATACGTGCATCTGCAACCTCTTGAATAGTTCCATATCCCTTCTGTTTTCATCATATCTTCTAGATGCCAATGCTTGTAAAGAGTACATAACCTGGCTGGATCATCAGAAAATAGTCAAAGTTCAGGTGATGCAAATTGCATGTGGGTTCAACAAATCGTCATTGACGTTCTTATGCCATAAATCAAAAAGTGACTAAAATAGTTAATGCCAACAATACAAATTGGAAACATTACCTTTATTATTAGATTGATATCCGCCGAACATCTTTGTTGATGGAACCTAACCAAACAAATCTAAATAATTTCCTTAAAATTCATTCCTTAACAGAGGAGAAACTAAATTATTATCAGAAACTGCGAAAGGTTAATTAGATGTCCTTAATAAATAGGTTATGCCTTTAACAAAAAGTTATAGTGTGAGGAGAACCAAAATTTTGCCAGCACACTGATTTGGTTGAAATTATGATAATGATGAATTCTTTGGAGCAATCATTCGGTTTTCCAGAATATTACTGAAAAGGGGATTTTATAGTCTCAGTTGAAAATAGCCATCGACTGTCCAGTCGAAATAGCTAGAGTCGTTAGGTCTGCTCCACGTTTCAAAACCGTCTACACTTCACCTTTAGTCAAAATATAGAATCACCCTGCTTTGCTCGTCACATGGCGCGCTGCCGTGCCGCATTCTCCATCTTAAATTACTCATATTGTTCCTGGACTCCATATCAAAGTAATTAATTGGCCAAATACTGAAATCAATTATATGTGCATTAATTATCTTTAAACATGTTTTGAAAACAAAATCCAGTTAACAATGCTCATTAGCATCATTAATCAAGGAAAAAGTATGTCACTGCCACCCCTATGTGATTACAGCTCCTCATCTCGTCGGCGAGGCTACCACCCTATATATAGGTGTTCTAGTTGCTTGGGCATCAGGACTGTTGGCAAAGCTGAGAACACAGACATCAGGATAGTATCTGTGTGTAAATTTATGAGTTTCATCTCATACGACTCAAATCAAGACAAAATATTTTAATAACCCTACCTAGAACGTGCAAGAAAAGGTGTACAATTTCAATGCATCAAGAAAGGTACGAATCCAAACATCTTGGCGATCAGCACCATCTGCGAATAGAGCTATTCTGTGATGCCTTCCATCGCCCATTCGAGTGCTCTAGAGTCACGGCCTCCTCTCCGGTGCCTGGCGAGGCTGACACCCTATGTGATTGCCGCTATCCATCTCTCGGCGAGGCTCACATCCTATATACTATCTCTGTTCTTAAAAAATGTCGAATATTTATCTAAATTTAAATATATCTATATACTACCTAGGGAGTATTTGTATTTGTGTTCTACTTGCTTGGGTATAGTCGGCAGAGCTGAGATTAAGGACAACAGAATAACGTGCTAGCTTTTTGTACGAATGGCTGCATGTTAATGAACTAATCTGCTCGGCATGAAGAAGAAGTGGCCATACTTGAAATTCGTTTGATTAAAAGGCAAATTCAAAGCTGGGGTGAAATATTAAACGGAAGTCTTGGAGATCGTATATGTAAATAATACTATTTGATTTTATAGCCTTGCCAAACTCTGGGCCAGTCGTGCATTCATGCTGTAGAGAAAACTGGTATTTTGATGTGTGTGCGACTGTGCGTACAGCAGAGAAACAACAAACCGAGAAATTGAGCCTACCTACAGGCTACAGCCATCGAGGAGTACATGGAACACTTGGTATGTCCAAGGCGAACAACTTCTGTTCCTCACCGGTGGTGCTCTTGTCCTGCTATTCTGCCGTGTCGTCGCCGTCCATGGCCTCTCGGCAGACTGTTTCCAGCGCACCTGTGGTGCACTGTCAATTGGGTCCTTGCGGTGAACCATCGAAAAGACAAATGTAGGTGTGAATATCCATCGGGTCCTTGATGTAGAAGAGTCCCACCTTAAAGTATTGGCATGTCATGGACTCATGGTCGACACCACACGCGCTGGCAGGTTCTGCTAGCGCATAGTGATTGCCTACTTGCAGCGGAGCCGTGCGGAGCGGCGGCAATGGCGGCCGCAGGAGTGGTGGTTTTTTTCTTTTGACGTGGATGATTAGGGTTTGTTCACCAAGGACTCGATCCGTCGCCTCTGCATCCATAAGTTGGACCTAAGAGCAAACCATTTATTGACAGAAATAAATCATCGAGGCAAACTAATTATAGTATAGTTAGTCAACCTTTGTTCTTTTGCATCTTCCACCGGCTTCACCGACGTTCTCGGCCAAGCGATCCGCCTAAATAATATCTTGTCTGTCGGTAGATATATATGTTCTCCGCTTGTACTACGATGCCTGTAGCGAACTGACAAATACACAGCATATGGTGTATTGTACAGAAGAAGTTGTAGCACTCAAAGAAAATTGAAGCTCGCGTGTAACTACCTTGCTTTGGGCTGTCCGGCTGTGTGTGCATGATGTCAGTCTTAATCGATCGATCGCTCTACCATGTCTGGCGGCAGCACCCTTTTATTCTGTCATTCTGTACTGCCGATCGAGAGAGCGAGCTGGAAAATTTCTAGATCATATATGCTGTATTGTTAATAAGTAGATTCGATGCAGCAATTGAAGGAAATTAAATCTCACATATATATAAGAAGTAGATGCAGCAATTGAAGGAAATTAAATCTCACACATATATATAAGAAGTAGATGCAGTACTCCGATGGAAATTTGAATCTCAAATTTATTTACCTGGCTTTGAGCTATTTGGCTGGATTGATGGATCCATCCAGTATGGCTGCCTGCATGGTTTATGTTGTATGCGTGAGATTGAAAACCACACTAACTTTGACGTGCATGCACATGGCAGACTGGATGTCGAGTTGAGGATACCCTAGGCACACTGAATACCAGTAGCATGCCTGAGTACACTGCATCGCGGGGAATCGGAATAGACGGCCGCGGCAGCATGCGAAACGCTAGAATAAATCATCGGCGGCAAATTGCTTCACTGCACGTTGGATGATATCTTTTGATTTGTTATCTATCCTGCAAGCCTCCATTGACCTAGGTAAGCTCTGGAACGATCTAGGTAGGACTCCAGGATACGGCGGCCACAACGTGAAGAAAAAAGGAAAAACGTAACGGTGTGAGAGGATAAGTTGTTTTTATTTTAATGCCAGCGGTGGGTAATTTAATTTCTTTTTTCTTTAAATCTGAACCGTTCTCTTTAAAGTGCTAAATCTGAGCCGTTATTTGTCTTCTGTTTTAATTATATAATAGATAGATGTGATGGAATGGTGGTGGTGGTGTTCCTTTTGGTGAAGGTTTTTGAGAATTCAAATTTGGGGTTATCTTCTCTTTATTTCAAAGTCACCTCTTGTCAAATTTATTCTGGTCAAACTGGTCAAAGTTAGCATGTGTGGTCAACATGAAAGTTGTTCACCTTGACAAGGTCTTGGATGACATGGCAATAGTTGGTCAAGGTTGGTTGAAGAAAAGTCAAAACCAGGTGGGTAAAGTGAGGAACATTTTATAAAACTCAATTTGGACCATTATCACATGTATGTTGGTTTTGAGATTTTCTTGGATTTGATTCTGGTTTCTTTGATGCATTTGTGTTTGTTTATCATATATAAGTATTCTACAAGCAATAGATCAAGCAATGGTGGCCTTTGGTGATGATTTGCAAAATTGGCCTTATGTGTATGTGAGTGAAATTGGGATTTTCTCACTATTTGATTTCTCTCCATTTGATTTGATTTTTCTTGACTCTAATGTGATTCTTATTAGTTTAGAAACATTTTCAAACCATTGAAACTATTCCAAATGGTCTAGTTCAAAGATTTGCAAAAATGGCCTTAACACATAAGTGGTGATGTGTCAAATTTCATTATTCTTGTAAATTGTTCCTCTTGCTTTACTTGGGCATGGGTTAGGGTCAATTTAGTGTTATATTAAGTTTAGATGTGGTTTCACACCATTTGGTCAAGGTTTAAGGTCATAGGGCAAGAATTGGGTATTATGGCTATGTGTCACATATGCCTCTATGCATATGTTGCATTTGAGTTTTAATTTGACTTGGCTTGACCCAATTGGTGTTGTTGAGTGTTGAAAAGGTATATAGGAGTGAACCAACCATTCACAACATGTCTTAGGGTCAAGATTCTTAAATTCACAAATTTGCTATTTTACTCTCATATGCCTCTATGGCATTTTTAGTTTCTTTTTATTTCTTGGGTTTTACTTTGGATTTGGTTTGCTAAGCACTAGGTAAGGTGTATGAAGGTTTTCCAAACCTCTAAGCAAAGTAGAAAATCTTAGGGTAAAGATTTATAAATATAGCCATAGGCACATATGCCTTTTTCTTATTTAATTTCCTTTTATTTTAATTTGACTAGGATGGTGAAAAGAGGGGTGAGGTTTAGGGTTTAAGCTCACTTCAAAATACTTTAACAAGCAATCATGGCAATAGCACAAGAATTAAGCAAGATCACTATGTATCAAACTTAATTGAATAAAAGTTTTTGTTGGTTCCAAAATTTGGAACTAGGGAAATTCATTTATTTTGTTTTGAAATTTTTGGGATGTTACAAACCCTTTCCCCTTAAACAAATCTCGTCCCGAGATTTTAAGAAAAGTTAGGTTCCTAAGAGAGATTGTGCATTTTATTAACAGGAAGACATACTTGGCATGGTCTGGGGTGCTTCCTGAGCTTCAGTGGCAGTCATGTGGTAGAGACGGCCGTTGTTGTTGTTCTGGTTCCTTCTACCTGCGAAGCGACGCTGTTGCTGAGCAGGTGCAGCGGTATTGGCGGCAATCTTGGCAAGCTTCTTGGGGCACTCATTGGAGTAGTGACCCACAACTCCACATTCATAGCAGTTGATTGTTGCCTTGTCTTTGGGGATGATGGGGGTAGCATTGCTTCCAATCCTTGGGGCAGTATTGGCGTTGTTGTTGTTTCCATTGTTGTTGTTGCTGTTGTTGTGGTTGTTGTTGTTGTTGTGGCTCTTGTTGTTGTTGCCTCCGGGCTTCGGGGGTCCTCCATTGTTGTTGGTGTAGTTGGGGCGATAATTCTGAGCAGGGGGCTTGTTGTATCTTGGGGTGAATCCTCCAGAGGAGTTATTGCGGTACTTCTGGGTATGGTGGGTGATACGTCTCCAACGTATCTATAATTTCTGATGTTCCATGCTTGTTTTATGATAATACCTACATGTTTTGTTCACACTTTATGATGATTTTATGCGTTTTCCGGAACTAACCTATTGACGAGATGCCGAAGTGTCAGTTCCTGTTTTCTGCTGTTTTTGGTTTCAGAAATCCTAGTAAGGAAATATTCTCGGAATTGGACGAAATCAACGCCCAGCATCTTAGAATCCCACGAAGCTTCCAGAACACCCGAGAGCCACCAGAGGAGGGCCTTGTGGGCCCCAGATGATAGGCTGGCGCGGCCAGGGGGTGGGCCGCGCCCCCCTACTGTGTCGCCGCCTCGTCGACCTTCCGACTCCGCCTCTTCGCCTATATAAAGGTCCCTGACCTAAAACATCGATACGGAAAAGCCACGGTACAAGAAACCTTCCAGAGCCGCCGCCATCACGAAGCCAAGATCTGGGGGACAAGAGTCTCTGCTCCGGCACGCCTCCGGGACGGGGAAGTTCCCCCGGAAGGCTTCTCAATCGACACCGCTGCCATCTCCACCGCCATCTTCATCAACGCTGTTGTCTCCCATGAGGAGGGAGTAGTTCTCCATCGAGGCTAAGGGCTGTACCGGTAGCTATGTGGTTAATCTCTCTCCTATGTACTTCAATACAATGATCT